>NW_026606156.1:0-600000 GCF_029834395.1 Sorex fumeus
GGTGTTGCCTTTTTTGTGTGTTTGTGGTGGTGGGGGTGGGGAGGAATGGGGAGAAGGTTGGATCAGACTTGAGGGTGCTCAGGGCTTCCCTCGTGCTCGGATCGTTCTTGATGGGTGCTCGGGGGCCCACATGTCATGCTGCGGCTGGCACGGGGCTGGGTGCCTGTGCGGTGAGCTGAGCACCTAGCTGAGCTCTCTGCAGCCCTCTCTGCTTTCCTGAGCAACTATTTGTCTTATTCTTTTTTTTTTTTTTTGCTTTTTGGGTCACACCCGACGATGCACAGGGGTTACTCCTGGCTCATGCACTCAGAAATTGCTCTTGGCGGCGCTCGGGGGACCATATGGGATGCTGGGAATCGAACCTGGGTCGGCTGCATGCAAGGCAAACGCCCTACCCGCTGTGCTATTCCTCCAGCCCTGTTTGTCTTATTCTTGATGGAAGAAAGTCACCTGGGTGGGTGGGTGGGGGGACTGGGGTGAGGATTGATGAGCTGCAGCAAGGAAGGGCTCCCTGGGGGTGACACTCGGTGCCTTGGTGTCACCACGGGCTCTTCCAGTATGTAAAACGAAGAGGGAGGGAGGGGTGACCCTGCAGTGCTCCGTCTGACGAGAGAAGAGCCAGGTTGCCTCTCGCTGCATGTGAAGCCGGTTCCGTGAAGGAAGGGTGGGCGCCTGCATTGGGTCTGGCCTTGAGGGGACAGAGCTGGGCCCGGTCGTTGGCCGTTCCTGGGAGCCAGGCTCAGCTGCCTGTTCCAAGAACACAGAGGTGTGAAAGGCAAACCTGGTCAGAAGATGCAGTGGGCCGGCCGCTGCACGTTCTGCCTGTTCACGCCTGTCGCTGGAACGTGGCCGACCCGATCTCAAGTGGTAGAGACGAACACCAGCTGGAAAGGACGCGGCTCTTTTTCTTCGTCCTCCTTCGAGAAAAAGCATCTCGCTGTGCGGGGCAGGAAGTTGAAATCCTGGTGTGCTAAGTCGTTTCATGGAAGGATTGGGAAGTCACGTCTCGGCCTCCCTCCCGCTTCCCCCCCCCCTTCTCTCGTGGTGGTCTAGAACATTCTCTCCCGTCTTCTGACAGCCCCTGCATGCGTTTAGAGCTTGGGCATCATCACAGTTGCTTCTCTCCACAGAAAGGGAAGCGTTATTGGACGCGTGATTCTGTGGCTTCATTTTTCAGCCCTGAGTCCAAGTGAGTGTGCGTGGAGCCTCGCTCGTCGCCTTCTGGAAGCTTCCGCGGCATTCAGGGTGTCCAGTGCGCCCTGACGAGCATTGTGGCAGGAGAGGCCGCCACTCTGCAGTGTTCTGGATTTAGCGAAGGAAGCCCCCTGCCAGAGTGTCCCCCCCCCCCCACTTTGGCTAATGAAACCTTGTTCCCGGGAGCCCCTTTCCTGCAGATCTCTGGGATATGCACGAGCATTTCTGCAGCCCAGATTTGGGTTCTTTCTATGCCCGGAATGTGGGTGAACAGCAACAGTCAGTTAGAAGAAGCTCGCCAGGGGCCAGAGATGCTTTCCTGTGCACGGTCGACCGGGCTGCAAACCCGCAGAGGGCTAGGTGGGCCGAGCTGTGTGCAGGAGACCCAGGGTCGCTGCCCAGCCCAGAGCACTCCCAGGAGTGCCTGCTGAGCACCGAGTTGGGAGTAGTTAGGAGAGGCAGGAGATAGGCAGCGCCTGCCCAGGGGGCTGTCAGGAGGGCGGGGCCGGGCGGGGCCCCTGGCGCCAGTCGGCAGGGTCTGGGCGCCCAGCCTAGGCCCGGACATGCGCACTGCCCCGCGGTGCGGAGCCGGCACCCTGGGGCGGCTGTGGGGGCAGGTTGGACTAGTCCGTGAGGTGCCACTTCCTCGGGGCTCAATTACCCCGACTCACCTAGTCAGCTGTGGAGCCTGGTAGTGGTGACCCAACCGACCGACCGACCATGCGCTCCCGGGGCTGTCCTGCAGTGCTGGGCCCCAGACGACGTGGCTGTCCCTTACCTGCTCCTCCTCCTCCCTTCACCACCTCCTCCTCTTTCCTCCCTCCCCCCTTCCCCCTTCCTCCCCCCTCCTCCTCCCTCCCTCCCTCTTTCTCTTCCTCTCCCTCTCCTCCTCCTCCCCCTCCTTCCCTCTCCCCCTCCTCCTCCTCCCCCTCATCCTCTTTCTCCCCTTTCTCCTCCCCTCCTCCTCCCCTCATCCCCTTCCCCCTCCTCCCCTTCCGCTTCCTCCCCTTCCTCCTCCTCCCCCTTTCTCCTCCCCCCCCTCCCCTTCTCCCCTTTTCCTCCTTCTCTCTCCTTCCTCTTCCCCCTCCTCCCCTTCCTCCTCCTCCCCCCTCCTCTTTCTCCTCTTTCTCCTCCCTCTCCCCTCCTCCCCCTCCTTGCCTTCCTCCTCCCCTCCTCCCTCCCCTTCCCCCCCTCCTCCCTTTCCTCCAGCGCTGGTCCCGCCCGCTGTTTCCTCGGGAGAGCCCCCCACTCTGCTGTCTGTGGTTCCCCCACACGCCTGTGTCCTCATGACCCCCACTTGCCTTATCGCTGCAGAGAGGACAGTTGGAGGTGTGTGTACAAGCTGTCGGTGACAGTTATTTGAACGTGAGGAATCGAGGCTGGGGGTGTGTAGAGGAGTGGGGACCTCACGTCCTGCTTCCAGATGTGGGTCAGCGGGCCGCCCCTGCCCACAGCGGTGTGCAGAGAGCACGCGGCCCTCAGCCCTGGCTCCTGTTTGGGCAGCGGCAGGCGCCCGAGGTGGGAGGTGTCGCCCCATCACCACGGAGCCAACTGCAGACCTCGGCCCCCACCAGACGCCCTGCCACCGAGGCTGTCCCCGGGCTTGTCTCTCACGGGCAAGCTCTGAGGGTCAGGCTCGGGACGCTGACCAGCTCCCCTCTGAGCCAGTGTCGTCCCGGCCCCGCCTTTGCTTCTGATCCTTTCGGGGGCCCTGTTTATCCCCACACTCGAGGGTTTTCTTTGAGAAAATGAGGGTCTGCGGGCACGTGGCGGGCTCCTCCCTGCACGCAGCCGTGACTGTTGTGAGCATTACTTATTTTCTGCGCTCGGGTTATAATTACTAGACAAGAACTGTTTTCCAAAGCCTCGTAAGGTCCGAGCAGTTTCAGCAGACTTCTAAATTCTTGTTTCTGTGGGGAACCTTTTCTTTTTTTCTCTTTGAAAGAGCCCCGAGATGATTTATAAGAAGCAGCAGACCTCCAGAATCAAGTCTTCATTGTGGTGGTTTTAGAGAAAAAAGAATCTCAGGGGCCAGAGGGAAGGTTGAGTGGGTTGTGTACACGCTGGCGGGTAGAAGGCTCAAGTACAACTCTTGGCACCGCCTGATCTCCCGAATACCCCCGGGAGGAGCCCCCAAGCTCAGAGACAGGAGGGGCACCTTCCCTAATCCACATATTGGGCGTTCCCCCAGACCTGACAAAAAACATCAGAAAGAACACAGTGTCTTATGGAAACGTGAAGGTTTTGGGTTGTGTTAACATATGCACCAAGACGTTTGACACAGGTCAGAGTTTAACTAAATCTTATGGAGATGACAGAGGGAGATAAAACCTTTTTTTTTAATTGTAATTGTTATGTTTTGGGGGCAGGGGAACCACACGTGGCGGTGCTCAGGGATCGTTCCTGGCTCTGCACTCAGGTATTTCTCCTGGTGGAGCTCAGAGGACCAAACGGGATGCCGCGGATCGAACCCAGGTCGGCCGTGTACAAGGCACTCCCACACTCCCCGCTGTCCTGATGCTCCGGCCCTCATTAAAGCATTTTAATTGTTGGCTGTGGAGTTTCATCTTGTCAGAGGCTGGTGTCCCGGGATCAGGCACCTCCCACATGCCCCTGGCTCTCTGCTCTCTGTCCTGCTCCTGCCCCCGTGCCGATTCCTCGTGACTTGTCCGTCCCTCCTCGGCTGTGGAGGAGAGTGGCTGTCCAGGGCGCGTGGTGGTGTCGTTCTGGAATCACGTGCTGGAGCCACGTGCTGTTTCTGCGCTGCGCTGGGGTGTAGACCTGCTTTGGAGGAGGCAACTGTTTGTTCGGAGGTGACGGGCCTCTTCACCACTCTTTATTGCTGGGGCCAGACCCCTTGAAAGCCAGGCTGGGGGGGATGTAGCTGAGGAATTGCTAAGCGGTTGGCAGCTGCTGTTGGGTTTTTTGCTCTGGGGCCACCTGGAGCATTGCTCAGAGCTGACTTCTGGCTCAGTGCTCAGGGATCACTCATCGTAGGGCTCCGGGGGATCAGATTGTGATGCAGGGGATTGAACCCGGGTCCCACCAGACACCCTCCCGCTGGGTTCTCTCTCCAGCCCGGCCAGCAGCGTTCATTTTCCCTGGGGAGGCACGGGCAGGGTTTTGCCATTGGGCTTTTGTGCTGTTGGATTCTTGGGGCCTTAGTGAGGGGATTTTGGCAAAGTGGATTGTCCTGACGATAACGAGCTATACTCAGAACGCATTCCAGGCGGGTGGGGTTCCTGGGGTGGAATGTGCCTGAGTTTCCCCTGTCCCGGGCGGGCGTGCCGGATGGTATGTGTGAGAGTGGACCGCAGACGCCCACCTTGGGGGGAGCAGTGCTGCCCGGCACCTGGGCTGCTGGACACACCCCACCCTGCCCCCAAAACAGACAAACAAAAAAAAGGAAAAAGAAAGCAGACTGGGGAGATAGTACTGCAGGAAGGGCGTTGATCTTGCACATGGTGGACGTGGGTTCGATTCCCAGCATCCCAATGATCAAGCACTGCTAGGAGTGATTCCTGAATGCAGAGCCAGGAGTAACCCCTGAGCATTGTTGGCTGTGACCTCCCCAAACAGAAAAAGAGCAAAGGACGGACTCCCACCATTCCGGGACTTTTTGCCGGAATCAGGTTGTCGGTCGGAGAATGGTAGTGGCGTCCCGGGGCGTGGCCAGGAGTGTCACATCAGGGACCTTAATGGCAGCAGGTGTTTGCAGGAATGGCCGCTTGGGCTGACCCCGGGCACAGGTCGTCTGTGGGACTGGTTTGGTTGGCTTCGTGTTTATCTGTGCTCTGGAATGTCTGCAGGCTGCAGACCTAGGAATTTTGCTTTCCTCTTGACTCTGAAGCCACGGGTGGGAGTGTCTGGAATTGGCTCCCAGGGGTGGAACCAGACGGACATGGGAGAGGGGGAGGGCCGGTCGGGGCATTTCACGGAGCTGCAGGTGTCCTCTGGCCTCTGTTCACTGAGGCTGGCCGCTCTGAGTGTTAGGAACTCGGTCTTCCCCTCCCTCACTGTAAGGAACATTTCACCTGCCGCTTCAGCGTTGGGTAATCTCTGTGTTTATGACCCGCCGAGGAGGAGCAGGAAGTTAGAGGCAGGAGGTAATTGGCTTCAACACACCCAGGACTGAACCTCTGAGGTGGGGGTGGGTGGGGGTGATAGAAAAATGGCATCAGAACAGGGGTGATTCTCCAGATCAGAAGTTCCTCCCTCTCCACTGCTCACGCCCGAGGTCTCGGTGGATTATTTGTGATCTCTTTTGAAAAGCTGCAAACGTTTTCTAATGATTAAGCAATCTATATTTTTCCATCCTCAAATTGGAATTTTGTTATGGCGAAATTCAAGGTTGTTATAACATGGATGGAAGGAAGGAAGGAAGGAAGGAAGGAAGGAAGGAAGGAAGGACAGCTCAGCTGCAGGGGCTTGGAAGTAGGGGCTGGAGAACGTGCAGGGGTGAGGTGTCTGCTCTGCGGGCAGCTGTGTCCAGTTCAGTCCCCGGCACCTAACACGGGCCCTGGAGCACTGCCAGGACCGGTGGCCCCAGAGCACAGAGCCAAGAGTTAGCCCTGGGCACACTGGCTGCGATCCCAAACCAACCCCTTGCTCTGGGTCAAGCATCTCCACCTCGCGGCCGATAGGAGGGTCCTGGTCCAGCCTCCCGGGGACCTGCTGAACAGCCACCGCTCTCCTCTCACTTGGGTGCTTCAGTTTGGGGTGAAGTGCCCTCCCCGCCCAGAGAAGTCGTTCCTTCGCCCTGCTCTGCTCATGAACCTCCATCCTGCCCCGCTCAATTCGGGGGACCCTTTGCCAAGGTATCAGCACGATTGCAGGGTCTCTAGAGGAGGACGTGAACCGCGATCGGGTTAAACGCTTTCTCCTGGCACCGTGCATTTTCTCTGTCTGGATGGAGACAGAAAACTGGTGGCAGAGAGTGTGTGATCGATCACTGCCAACAGGCAGGGGTGCGGTGGGGGTGGGGTGCTGAGATTCTTTGTCATCGGGGGAAGGAAGGCCTGGCAGGACCATTCATCCACCCTTCCCGGCCTCATCCTGCCCTCACGAAGGCACGGGCAGAGAATTCATCTAGAACCTTCCGAGACGTCCTAGTTCTGAGAGCAAAAGCGAGCAGAGGGGGCGTTTCAGGGGGATGTCGCTGACGCCGGGACGGCTGGTGGTCTCGGGCAGGAGCCCTTCTGGGAACTGACCTGTCCACGCAGGGTCCTGAGTGCAGGGGGTGCTCTGAGGACAGCGTGCTGGGCGCAGAAGGGTGCAGCTCTCTCGGCGGGTTGGGGTGCAGGGAGGTGCGGGTGACCCTCAGGAGGGCCCGTGTCCCCGGGGAGGATCCGGCCGCCTTTGCACAGTCGGGCTCGTCTCTCTACACCCCAGCGCGGCTTCTCTTCCCCCCCCCCCCCCCCCCCCCGCCTCCCTTCCAACCTCTTTTGTTCCATGAATAAATATTATGTGGTTTGGCGCTCATTACTCTTTGATATGAAAAAAGGCAATTCATTAGGTTGAAGGAGGAGGGGGAGGGAGGCACCATTTTTCACGCGATGCATCAGGCACGGTTACCCTGATTTGAATTCCCAGAAAAGTAATAAAACAGTGAAAATAATGATCCGGCAGCGCCGGGGCTGACAGCTGTTCTACGCACGGCCGCGCCGGGGTGGAGCGCGGGGGCCGGGGGCCGGCCTGGGGAGGCTGCCGTCGGCCAGGGGTCCGGGTCAGCGTCTCCTCAACTGGCTCAGGCCCCGGGCCCGGACCCATCCCTGCCCTCTCACTGGTCACTAATCACATCGTTTGTTCAGCAGCTCCAAGTGGCAATCTTTGCCACGACAGGCTGGTGGCCAGGGGCCAGAGAAGCGTTTCCTGCTCAGGGAGATTGCTAGCCACCCCCCGGCTCCCGATGCGTTTGTCCCACCCTGGGCAGGGCGGCTCTGGGTGGGTCCCACTGGACCCGCGCCGGCTTGGCTAGGTGCCATCCACGTGGCGCGTGTGTCGGGCGGGGCTGGGTCCGAGCGCCCATCTCTCCTGCGGCTTCTCCGGGACACTGCCAGAATGGGCCCCGGGCCGAGCGCGGGGCTGTTTCTCAATGTGTGAAGCAGGGATGTGGGCGCGCATAGAGAGACTCATTAACTCAGCGTTGCTGCCCAGTGGGCCTGGCTGCCCGGGGACGGTGCCCGGGGACCTGACTGGCTCCTCTCCTGGGGGCAAGTTGGGGGTTCCTTCCTCCTCTCCTCCCTCCCAGAGGGCAGGCACCCCACCCCCCGACCACCACCACCGCCACCGCCAACGTGGCTCGTGGCCGGCGAGCGTCCGGGAGAATCGTGCTCCGTGCAGAAGGAGCAGCCTGGACCGCTGCCGCTCCTCCGTGAGCGAGAATATTTTTCTTTCCGGAGGAAAAGGAGGAAAACGGGTGGTGATGGGGCTCTGCTTGATTGAGAAGCACCACATGGTGCCGTGTTCTTGGTCCTGCTGTCATCCTGAGTTCTGTCTGCGGAGGCTTTACTAGAACTTTCTCCCTGGGGAGGAAGAGCTGGGGGAAAGAGTTCAGGTATTTGGGGGCGTTAACAGACAAAAGGGCCGGAGAGATGGTGCAGGGGTTAGAGCCTTTAATGCTTGTTTCCACCCCCCACCATTGGATCCGTGGTGGCACGTAGTTCTCTGGGTGTCTGCGGGTGCAGCTCTGAAGTCCCCCAAGACCGTGGGGCCCCTCACATGACCTGCCACATGCTTGGCTGAGAAGCACCAGGAGTGACCCCTGCCTCCCCCTCCCCCCACAAACTAAGAGACCCTCGACTTGCATTCGGGACCTCTGGAAGGGTCTTCGTGGTCGCTTGCCGACTGCACACACGCATGCAGCGGAGGACCGCCCAGAGCCGGGTGTCCAGGTTTCCGGGGAGGCCTCGGTCACCTCCCGGGGCACGCGTGGCATGGAACGTCTTTCCTGCAGGATGGTGTTTGCAGTTGGAGGAAGGACCTCGCGTATGGGAATTCAGACGATCAGGAAATAACCTTGTCGGGGGTCCCGGGGGAGGGAGGTGGTCCAGCCGGAGCTCAGAGCCCACGCCGGACGTGGTGGCGGCAGTCGCACGTGGTCCCTCCAGGAGGCTCTGAGTCCGGCTGGCGGGAGCTTCGTGTATAGTGAGAGAGAGCCCCCTTTGTGACCCTCTCAACAGCGGCGTCATTCACAGGGCGCCAGGTGACATGCTAAAACCCCGACCGTCTGTGATCCAGTTCCCGCAAGAATCCAGGGATGGCGAGCTGCTTGGTGGTCTTGGCGGCTGGCCCCTGCCCTGTCGTTGAGAGGCGGCATATTCCAGACTGAACGGCACCTTTCACAGGGGGACTGTCTGATAAAGAAGGGACCAAGGCAGGAAAGCGTTACCTGCTAAGTTTGGGTCTTGAGCCACACCCAGCTCTGCTTAGGGCTTCCTCCTCCCTGCTCTGTGCTCGGGGGTCACTACAAGGTGCTGTGGAGAAAGCCTGGGCCAGCAGCCTGCCCACTGTCGCGTCTCTTTAGCCTGTACTTGCTGCCCTTCTGGGGGCGCCAGTGGGGCTTCTGCAGCAAGTGGTGGGGCTGGGGCCCTCGGGGTCGTGGATGTGTGTGGGCCTGGGGGTGGCTGCTTTATTCTTTGCGCGGTGGGGAGTCCCACCCCCAGTCCCTGGGAACCTGAGGGTAGTTCAGTGTATGGGCTGAGGATGTGGTGCTGCCTGGCACCTGGTGCTGTTCAGGGGCCTCCAGCCTGAGAGGCCTCGGGGACCACGTGGTACCGGGACTTGGGCCGGGTCAGACTCATGCTGAACCTGGACCATTGCCAGCGCGTGGCTGCTTTCAGGAGGGCTCACAGCCCTGAAGCTGGTGTTCCATCCCGTCTGTCCCTCATCGGACAGCACCTCCTGGACACCTGCTCGGGCTGCTCCGACTGGCTTGGAAGTGAGGCCTCGGCTTCCCCCCCACCCTCAGGTTTTTGTTTTGCTCATGGGTCACACCTGGGAATGCTCAGGGCTTCCTCCTGGCTCTGCACTCAGGAATCACTCCTGGTGGTGCTCGGGGGACCATCTGGGATGCCGGGATTGAACCTGGGTTGGCTGCATGCAAGGCAAATGCCCTCCCCACTGTGCTGCTACTCAGCCCAGCCTTTTGGCCCCCCGTAGTGAGGACTGACACCAGGTTTGCATTTTTAGACGGTTTCTTTTGTGGCGGTGGTGGTTGAAATCAAATCTTGTCATTGAAATAACATTGGTTATAGCATTATCTTGGCTTCAGGTGAACAGCCTTATTATCTGACGTGTATCATATGATTTGTGTGGGGCAGGGGCACACCTGACACTATTCAGATCGTTCTTGGTGGTGCCGGATTGGGTGAGTGCTGGCAGCCAGTGAGACAAGCGCCTTACTCGCTGACCTACTTCTCTGGCCCCCATTTATTTTCTTTTTTCTCTTTTTCTTTTTTGGTTTTGGGGCCATATCCGGTGATGCTCAGGGGTTACTCCTGGCTCAGCGCTCAAGAATCACGCCTAGTGGGCTTGGGTGGCCATATAGGATACCGGGGATCGAACCTGGGTTGGCCACGTGCAAGGCAAATGCCCTGACCAGTGTCCTGTCACTCTGCCCCTCCCCCCAGATGCCGTTTCTTAGTGATGTGTATCGTGTAAATAACACTTTCCTCAGGGATGTCAAAAAATAACCGAAGCCTTTGGGTTCCGATTCCGATCCTTGCACGCCAGGTGACAAGCCTGTGTAGCGGCTCCATGTGGGACCTCCAAGGTGTTTGAGACCCCCAGCTGCTCTCTGGAAGCGTAACTCAGGCTCCGCAAGGCCCTGCCACTGTCAGTGGACCTCGAGGGAGCCATGAGCCGACCCGGTCTGTGACTCGGAGATTCTGCCTCTCCGTTCCCCGGGTGTTGAGCGCCACTGCACACCGACCTGCATGGCGTCTGGGGTGTCTAGGACCTTGGAATCCATCTCAGTTAAGTAAGTTAAGTAGCAGGAGGTGGAACACCATCCAGAATGTTCTGGTGCCCATTGCCCAGCCTCTGCGCCCTCAGTTGCTTCCCTCTCTCGGGTATGCCAAGCCCAGGGAAAGAAAGAAAGTGAGGAGGAGCCCCCCAGCTCCCGGCAGCCAGCTCCTGCCACCGGATGAGGGAGAGGTAGAGTGCGTTCGTCAGGAGACGCAGCACCTTGGCCGCTCAGTTCTTGCCTCGGACACTCCTGCTGGCCTCGAGGGGCGCGGGCCCAGGGCGGCCCAAGTCAGTGCTTCGGCGAACGCCTCCTGGAGCCCTGCCCCGAGTGCCTGAGGTACGGGCCTACGGATGGGCCCTGGAAATGGCACCTGCATCCTTTCCCTGATGTTCCTGGTGCTCTAGCCCCGGACTCGGCAGCTGGGTCCTCGGAGGGCCGGGGAAACTTCAGCAAGAGAAACCGATTCCAGCAAATTTTTTTTTTTGGCTTCACTTCTTCTTTCCTTGGGAGGGTGGTGGTGATGGGAAGCCTCCCGGGCAGTGCATGGGTGAGGTGAGGGCTGGGGAGATGCTTCCGGAGAAGGTGTTGCCAGTATCAGCCAAGCGGGTCACTGCAAGGTGGCGAGGATGAGGATGTGGAAACTCTGGGCCCGGCGTTATTGGGGCCCGCCAGCATCCTGGGGGCACTTGGGAGGGGTCGGTTGGTGCTGGACCAGTGTGCACCCCTAACTGCTCTCTCCCTGCTCTGCTATCAAGGCCGGTTTTGAGGGCTGGAGACTGCACAGGGTCAAGGAGCTTTTCTGGCATGAGGCCCGTCACAGTTCTATCTCCCACACCGCCTCTGGTCCCATGAGCCCTGTCAGGAGTGACTCCTGAGCACAGAGTCAAGAGTAATCCCTGAGCACCACCAGATTTGGCCACAAAAGCAAACAACAAAAAGAAGAACCAAAAAAAATCAGTTTTGAGTTAATTTACTTAAAAAAAAAAAAGTTTTGTCTCGGTCAGAGAAAGAAAGTGTGTGGTAGAATGGAAAGGGCGGAGTAGAAATTCTAGTTTTCCCTCCAGACTGGATGGGCCAATGCATTTATTTATTTTGGGGTTTTGGGTCACACACAGCCATGCTCAGGGCTCACTCCCAGCTCTGCACTCAGGGGATGACTCCTGGCAGTGCTCGGGGGACCATGTGGGGATGCCGGGGATTGAACCCGGGTCATCTGTGTGCAAGGCAGTTGCCCTCTCTGCTGTCCTGTCGCTCTGACCCCCTGGCCTGTGCATTTAGTCATTCTTCTGCTGCAGCATCCGGGGTTTGCGTGGCCGGGAGTGTGTCTTCTCTTGCCTGTCCCCAGTGCCCGTGTCCAGAGGCTGCTGTCCCTGCTGGTCCCTGCCGTGCTCCCCGTGTGCACCCAGAGACGGGCTGCTGGACGCCTGAGAGTTTTGAGGATCCGCTTGGCTCATGCATGGTGTGGCCGAACTCCTGCTCTGCACGCCCGCTCTGGCACGGGGCACCCTGGGAGGGGCATGCCCTGGGCGCAGGGAAGGGGGACCTGCCAGGGCGCTTCGTTCTCCCAGACCTGGAGGGCGAGGCATGGCCGTGCTGCTGGGCGCCGCTGTGGGCAGCAGGGCTGTGTGTTCGGGGCTCTGCCTGCTTCGGCCCCTCTGTCTTACCCAGAGGAGGGGGCAGCTGTTGCCGGAGACCTGGGGTGCTGTGGGGCACAGCAACCCCGACATTCCTCGTGTCTTCTCTGCGCCTCCATTTCTCTACCTGGAGCCGGGTGGGGGGGTCACCAAACTCCTTCCACGCTCTTGGCACCCACGGGGGGTTTGCAGAGAGTCTGGCTCCACGCTGAGCAATTCCAGAAATACCCGCTGGTATTATTAGCTCGCACCGAGGTGCCCACTGGCTGCCTCGTGACGGCAGGAGCAGCGGGAGCCGCACGTTTCCTCAGAAGAGCACGGAGTTGGCTGGGGCGGGTGCGCATGTGCTTGTGTGTGTGCGTGCGTGGCCTTGGTGCCCATGTGTGGATGCGTTTGCATGTGCGTAACTGCATACGTGTGCATGCATATGCGTGTATGCACGTGTACATGTGTGCATGTGTGCAGGGGCGCACATGTATGGGCGCACACGTGTGCGTGCATGTTAACATGCACGTGTGCATGTGTATGTATGTATGCACGTGTACATGTGTGTATGTGTGCATGTGTGCACATGTATGGGTGTACATGTGTGCATGCATGTTAGCGTGCACATGTGCATGTGTATGCATGTATGCATGTGTACATGTGTGTATGTGTGCATATGTATGGGTGCACACGTGTGCATGCATGTTAGCGTGACGTGTGAATGTGTATGCATGTGTACATGTGTGTATGTGTGCGTGTGTGCACATGCATGGGTGCACACGTGTGCATGCATGTTAGCGTGCACATGTGCATGTGTATGCATGTATCCACGTGTACATGTGTGTATGTGTGCATGTGTGCACATGTATGGGTGTGCATGTGTGCACACATGTTAGCGTGCACGTGTGCATGGGTATGCATGTACGCATGTGTACATGTGTGTATGTGTGCACGTGTGTTGGCACACATGCACACATGTTAACGTGCACATGTGCACGTGTGTGTATGTGTGCATATGTGTATGCATCTGAGTATGCATGTATGTGTGTATGTTTGTACTTATACATGTGCGTGCTTATGCGTGTGTGCATGTGAATGTGCATGTATATGTGCATGCATATACACATACACACGTACACATGCATACATGCATACAAATGCACACGTGCTCAGTTATGCACATGCAAACATGCGTGTGCGTGCATGTGTGTGTCCATGCGTATAGGCGCGTGTGCCCGTGTGGGAGCCCAGCTGTGCCTGTGTTGCTGAGTGCGGGACGCACCTGTCCACTGTGCCCCCTTCAGGCATTTGCCGTGTGCCAGCCACCCTGCCTGCTCCCTGCTCCTGGGCCTGGACCTGGCGGGGAGGACACAGGGAGGACACGGGGCCTGAGGAGGGAGTGGGGCAGCCAAGCAGGGCAGCCGAGGGCGTCAGTGGAAGCAGAGGGCCCGGGGCAGACGGTGGAGGAGGGACGGAAGGAGGGTCAGGGGCTGCTTCAGCCATGGCTGGAGCCTGATCTGCAGAGGCCGGCGTGGAAGAGCCCCTGGCCGCTGGGCGAGGCAGTGGGCAAGAGGACCGGCTGGTGGACACTGGGGCCGGGCTGGGGTGTGCTGGGTCTGGATAAACAGCGACACACGGCAACCGAGGCAAGTTGGAAGGCCCGCAGGAGCGGAAGGTGGAGATGGAGGCCGAGCTGCCCAGCAGCAGGGGCGAAGCTGGACTGGACCCGCAGGGCAGCCCCCTACCCAGAGCAGCTTTAGCAGTGGGGGAGTGGAAAGGGGGTCCTGGGAGCCTCAGGGGCGCAGGGAGAGCTTGGAGGCCCGGGGACAGTCTGTTCTTACATTACTGTTGTTATTTTGAAGAGCGGCCCATTACATTGAATTACAGTGTTCCCTCCTTGTAGTTTGGAGACTGTCCTCCACAAAGGAGTGTTCGGTCTGGTGAGTGGCCTCGTGACTGAGGAAGTGGACAGGTCTTGTCATCCATATTCTTGCAGAGGACGAGGGCAATGTGTTCACCCCGATGTAGGTGGTGAATTTTTTTTTGCCGTTTCCACTTACACACGTTTATTTTGCCTTTATTTTGTACAAGGAGGAAAAATGTTCTTTTGAAATCAAGTATTCTTTTTTTTTTTCTTTTTGGGTCACACCCGGCAATGCACAGGAGTTACTCCTGGTTCATGCACTCAGGAATTACTCCTGGCGGTGCTCGGGGGACCATATGGGATGCTGGGAATCGAGCCTAGGTCGGCTGCGTGCAGGGCAAACGCCCTACCTACCCACTAGGCTATTGCTCCAGCCCCTCAAGTATTCATTTTTATATGGTGATGCTATTTTCCATTCTGATGTGAGTCGGCATGCCTTTTAATAGAATATAGATGATTTGAACTTCAGGACATTGAGAAAGAAGTTAGCATTGGGTTTAATTAAGAAACCAAAGTCTTGGCCCAGATTTTTTTTTAATTAAAGAACATTAGAGAACAATTAATTTCTGCGGGATCGTTTCTGTTGGGAGAATCCTTTGCAATTTTTGGCTCTGAGGCATTTTTGTGGCTGGACACCAGCTTAGTCACACACCAGGGTCTAATGCTCTGCCCAGGACCCTAATCCTGGCCTCCACCGCCTCTACCTTGGATTTCCGTGCTGGGGGTCAAGGCAGTGCCAGTGTCTCTGATCCCTGGAGGATGCTCAGTGAAGGACTGTGGAGAAGGGCCCAGCTCAGACGCATCCCTGTGGAGGTGGCTGGTGGCCTTGTGAGTTCAGGCCCCCTTGGTCCCTCTCAACACGTGACTCTACTTTGGGGAGGGATGCGGGGTTGGGTCACACCTAGTGGTGCTTAAGGACTATTCCTGGTTCAGTGCTCAGGAGTGACCCCCAGCCGAACCAAGGGGGCAGGAACAAGGCCCTGGCTGCACTCAAAAGGGGGTGTCAGGACTGCCCTGTTCCCGCATCCGGCCTCTAATTCTCGTCCATAGTTTCTCGTCTGCTTGTGGAGAGGTGTGCTCGGGGGTCTAGACCCTAGACCCCCACCTAGAGACCCTTGCTCCAACCTGTCCCTCTCCCATCCTCGGAGCCCACAGAGATGCCAGCCAGAAAACCCTCCCTGTTTCGAAGACGTGGGCCCAGAGTACAACTGTCCTCTACTCCGTCCGCACCTGATTCCGCGAGGTGTGGGTCGGTGGGAGGGAGAGGGAATATCGGGCCCCATCTCCCCTGTTCTGGCCCAGGCACCCAGGCTGCTGGACTCCCCCCTGCATTTGCAAAGGGTGGGGTGCAGTGGGGGCCCTCTCCAGGCCAGGACCGCAGAAAGAAAGCCCTCCTGAAATGGAAGTCAGAGCGTGACGTTTGAGAGTGGAATCAGGATGGAGTCTGAGATGGTCACCTGCCTTTAAAATGTTTTTTTGTTTTAAATTTTTATCTATTTATTTTATTGAATCACTGTGAGCTACACAGTTACAAAGTTGTCCCTGATTGAGCTTGTCATACAATGTTCCAGCACCCATCCCTTCACCAGTGTCCTCAGTTTCCCTCCTGCTCGCCTCCCTGTCCCCCCCGTGGTCTGCCTCTAAGGAAGACCCTTTTCTTCTCTTTCTTATTTTCCTTTTCTTTTTTTTTTTTTGTTTTTTGGGTCACACCCGGTGATGCTCAGGGGTTACTCCTGGCTCATGCACTCAGGAATTACTCCTGGCGGTGCTCGGGGGACCATATGGGATGCTGGGAATCGAACCTGTGTTGGCCATGTTGGCTGAGTGCAAGGCAAACGCCCTACCTGCTGTGCTATCGCTCCAGCCCCCTTATTTTCCTTTTAGGCACTGTGGTTGGCGATGTTTTAGTGAAAGGGTTCTTCTGACTCCCCTTGTCATAGTGTGCCTTCTCTTCCCCCACCCCTTGGGAGGCATCTGCCTTCTGCCAGTGGCCAGTTGGACACTCCAGCCCTCTCCCCCACTGGCCTTGAGCAATCCTGTCCCCCCTGACAAACCTCTTGCAGACCCCTGGTGGGCCGTGGTGACTGGTGCTCAGAGCATGTGACTTGCCGGGTGTTGGGTCCCACGCAACCCCATCTGCCAAGATCACCGCCCCATCCCCCATTCTTGGTGCCCCTGTTTATCCGAACGTGCTCTGGGAGGTCACTTTAGAAGTTGGCTGGGGCGAGGGCCACGGGAGGGACCGTGGAGCCAGAGGCAGATAAGAAGTGCTGGTTCCGCTCGAATATCTTATATGATATGAGACGGACACCCAAGGACAGCAGGCACGAGGGCCAGGAATATTGCCCCATAGCTTGTGATAAGCCTGTGTTGTGAGCTGGGGGAGAAGGCGGCTGGGATAGAGAAGGGATCACTAAGTCAGTGATGGTTGGAGGGATCGTTCGGGATGGGAGGTGTGTGCTGAAAGCAGATAAAGGACCAATGTGATGGCCTCTCAGCATCTGTATTGCAAACCATAATGCCCAAGGGTAGAGAGAGAGAGAGTACGGGGGAAATATTCTGTCATGGAGGCAGGAGGAGGGTTGGAAAGGGGGACATTGATGGTGTAGAATGTGCACTGGTGGAGGGATGGGTGTTGATCATTGTATGACTGAAACTCAAACATGAAAGCTTCGAAACTGTATCTCATGGTGATTTGCTAGAATGTCTTCTCCATTTCTCCTTTTTAGGGAAACATTGTTACTTGTGGGGTGGAGGGGCTGCACTGAGTAGTGTTCAGGGTCTGCTCTTTGCTCTGTGCTCAGGAGTAGTGGCTAGTGGTGTGGGGATCGGGTCAGGACCGGCCGGGTGCACGGCGAGTGCCTCACGCCCTGTGCTTCTCTTCGACCTCTGCATTTTTGCTCTGTGCATCTTGAGGAAATGACCCTCTGAGGGGATGGTGAACTGCTCTGCTTGGCCTTGAGCACACTTGAACCCGTGGCGGATCCATATAATCAGGCCCTCTCCCCGCCAGCATCCCGGCCCCCTCATCCTTTCCTGCCCTGTCAGAGTGTCATCGCGGCGCTGGGGACAGCATTAGATCATTTCCTCCGACCATGTCAGGGGAGTGTGAATTATTTACTCGTAGACTCAAGAGCTAGGCCCTTGGTGGTGTGGCGCTGACTGGGGGGTATTCCGGGGCTTCCGTGGCTGGGTTATTTCTCTGCATATAGTACGGGCTCTTTAAGACAGACGTTCACCTGGCCGTCCTCCTCTGTACCTCTCCGTCGGCTCTGTTATGGAGAGGCCTTATTCCTGAGCTCACGGGCCCTTGAGTGCGGCAGGAAAGAGACGTCTGCAAAACCCCAGGCGCTGGTGAAGCTGGCCTATTATAGGTTCAGTCCAAGGGGGAGAGATTCCAGGGCCCTCCTCAGTCCCCAGGGCCATTTCTTTACCTGTCAACGGTGTCACGTGCCCTGTCCCTTGTGGCCTGGCCGCGTGCCATCTCTCCAGTATGCGATGGCATGGGCGTGTCCCTGTGCTGTTCTCTGCCCCGTGTATGCAGTCCTGGTCTGAACCCGCCCTATCCCCTGTGGCCAGAGACGCCTTGGCATTTCCGAGGCCCTGTGCACATGCCATACTGCCATCTGGGCCCAGCTCAGGAGGCACGGAGAGGCGAGCTCACATCCCGGGGGTCACCTGGGGTCCCTTCTATCTCTGTGTCCCACCCCCTGCCATTTTCGTTCTGCAGGCGATTGGCTGCTACCCTGGAGGGCCTCCTTTCCAGGGGCCTGTAGAACTTGTCCCCTCCCTGCCCTCCTCTCCTCCCTGACCAGCAGATGCGTTCAGTTCCCAGCCTGCTCCAGAAGTCCGGTTCTCCTGCCCAGAGCCAGACGTGGGTTCTGCTGTCGCTGTGGCCAAACACAGGCGGCCCCAGGAGCTTGGCACAGTTGCCGGCCCTCCTCCTGCCTTCTCTCTCTCTCTCTCTCTCTCTCCCTCTCTCTCTCTCTCTCTCTCTCTCTTTTCACACCCAGCAATGCTCAGGGCTTACTCCTGGCTCTGCACTCAGGAATGACTTCTGGTGGTGCTCGGGGGACCATATGGGATGCTGGGAATCGAACCCGGGTTGGCCGCATGCAAGGCAAATGCCCTACCCGCTGTGCTATCACTCCAGCCCCCCTGCCTTCTCTTCTGAGCCCGGGAAGATTTGCTTTGATACGGGAAGTACAAGCCCCCCACCTAGAAGCACTCCTTGCTTCCTAGTGCCGTTTTTAGCGGTACCCCCCTCCCTCCACGCAGAGTCGACCCCCCACCCCCCTTCCCGCAATGCTGTGGCCTCAGAATGTCATGGTGATATCTGAGTGATCCCTGGGAGCCGTGGGGAGCGACCCCTTTTCTCCCTCCCGTCTGGTGGTGATTTCGGAATGAAAAGTGAGAGGCAAAAGAACAAGTTAATAACCTTCTCCACATGTTTCTCCGTGAGGAGAGTTACAGAAAAGGAAAACGAGAGAGCGATGAAGGGAGAAACCATTAGGTCATAGCAGTGGCCAGTTTTTTTAGATGGGGAAGATTAATTTGAATGGACGGACTATATTTAAAATTAGAACTGGGGGAGAAGGATTATATGCAACAAAATGCAAAAGATTAATGTGGAGGCACGCTGCCGCCTCGGGCTTGGACACCCTTAAAATATTCATGGACAGCAGACTCGTCTCCATTCTGTCCCGTGTTATCAATAAGGAAATAGAGAAACCGGAATGATATGGGCTTAACCAAAGGTTTCATTCATTTGTCTCTGGCTAATAACGGCTTCTCCAAGGCATCATCCAGGGCGGATGTGCAGCTTTTTGTAAAAGAGATGGGTAGGAACCTGTAATTTGATCCCGCTCATTACTCATTAGGAGAGGCTGAAATTCACAAGGTGGGCGGCTCCCTGGGGTGGCTTTAACTCAGCTCGCAAACTCCCTGGCGATTGGAGGGCTCCCCGGCCAGCCCACAATAGTGATTAATTTGCAGCTCCCGAATATCTAGACTATCTCATCGCAGTTGACTCGGTGGAGGGATTCGGAGGGGTCTGGCCACAGAGGAGCGCCTGTCTTGCGTTGCATGAATATTGTGCCTCCCCGAACATCTCCTGGGTGAGAGGTCTGAGGCCAGGTCTGCTTGGAGGTGCAGAGAAGGAACCCCAAGTTGAAGCCGCGTGTTGTGGTCTTGGAGAAAAGCCTGTCTGGCCAAGTATCGGTGGCATTAAATTGGTTTTCTGTGTCATCGAAGGTAATGGCTCCGTTTAACTTCTCTCCTTTTATCATTTGAGGCCAAGCTGACCGATGCTTCCAACTCCATCTCAAGGTTCTCTATTAAAATTTAAATTGAAGCACCATGGTTTATTTTTCTTCTTTTATGGTAGGTTCAATGCAGTTTACTTACTCATCTTAAACTTTGTTTTGATTGGTTTGGAGCCACACCTAGTAGTACTCAGGGCTTACTCCGGGCTCTGTGCTAAAGGATCATTCCTGGCTGGGTTTGAGAAAAATGCCAGGGATGGAACCTGGGTAGCTGAGGGGCAGAGAGAAAGTCTTTTGTGCACACGTCCAGCTGGAGACGCCGAAGACTGTTTTCCTGCAGTGGAGTCAAGTTCTCTTTTTGAAAGTTTAGAAAGAGGAGCCTTGGGGGTGGAGAGAGAGCACAGGGGGAAGAGAGGGCAGGCAGCCCACCTGGGTTCCATCCCTCACACCACATATGGTTTCCCAAACCCTGCCGGAGGGTGACCCCTGTATACCACTGAATATGGCTCCAAGACAAAATGAGTAAATAATAAGGAGTTTCTGGGCCAGAGTGATAGTGCAGCAGAGAGGGCATTTGCCTTGCATGTGGCCGACCTGGGTTCGATCCTTGGCATCCCATATGGGCCCCTGAGCAATGCCAAGAGTAATTCCTGAGTTTGGAGGCAGGACGGACCCCATGAGCATTGCTGGGTGTGGTCCCAAAACAGAACAAAATAAAAGAGTTTCGTGTGTTCGTACTGGGCTCAGTGGTTCTGAGTGTTTGCCTCCATAGGGGGAATTGTAGCCTCCATAGGGAGAAGTGTATCCTCCCTCGGGCTCGGTGATGGTTCCAGGTTGAACACAGGCTGTGCGTGCGGGATTCCTGGGCACTGTGGGGGCCAGCAGAGCATGGGGGGGACCCTGACCACCGAATGTGCTGCCTGTTATCCCAAACCGAAGAGCTTCCTGCCACTGTTCTGGGAATTACTGAACATGATCCTCTGTGAACTGTTCACCTCCGACCTCATCTCCTGGTGGTCCTTGGGGAACCATAAGGGCTGTCGGGATCTGGTGGTGCCAGAGATCAAACCCAGTTCAGCCACGTGCAAGGCGCTACGACTCGACCTGCAGTCCTACCTCTCGGGTCCTCGGGGATCACTCTTGATGGTGCTGGGTGTGAGGCCAGAGATGGGGCCTGGATTAATCAGGTTTGCTGTGTGCGTGGCGAGGGCCTTCACTTCTCTCTAGGTTTGCTCCATCTGCGTTGTAATAAAAGCTGGAGGGGTGTCCGAGAGCCTGTCGTCTCGGTGCGGTGCTTTGCGAATGTTTGAGCTCTGCTTTTCCCCAGGGATCCTGATCCGTGGGACTCTTGCTTTGTCGCTGAGGCCTGTTAGGAAAGATGCTCGTGGTCCTTTTGTATTTAAGGGGGTTGCGCGCACGTTTAACTTTGGGTTTGGAGGTTAGATTTCTCTGACATCAGCATCTCTGACAGAAAAGTGCACGGTTAGGAATTCTTCTGTGAGGATGAACTGTTAGAAATAACGTTTAGGCCAGAGAGATAGTGCAGGGGGTGGGGGAGGGCTTTGCCTCCATGTGGCCGAATTGATCCCAGGCACCACATAAGACCCTCCTGAGTCTCGCAGGAATGATCCCTGAGCATGGAGCCAGGAGTAAGCCCAGAACACTGCTGGGTGTGGCACAGAATGACACTTACCTTCCCCTACCCCCAAAAGAAACATTGCCATTGAATAAATTACTGTCACTGTCCTCCTGTTGTTCATCGATTTGCTCGAGCGGGCCCAGTAATGTCTCCATTGGAGACTTTGTTGTTACTGTGTCTGGCATATCGAATTCATCACGGGGAGCTTGCCAGGCTCTGCTGAGCGGGCGAGATACTCTCGGTATCTCTCCAAGAGGGGCGGAGGAATCGAACTCGGGTCGGCCGTGTCAGCTGCGTGCAAGGCAAACGCCCTACCTGTTGTGCTATCCAGCAGTTAGGGACTCCATTTATTCAATCAATTAAACTGACTGAATAAATGGAGTCCCTAACTTTGTGTCCCTTTTTGTCAATTGAATCACAGTGAGATACACAGTTACAAAGTTGTTCATGATGGGGTTTCAGTCCCATAACAGTTCCAGCACCCCCCCCTTCACCAGTGCATGTTTCCCACCACCAATGTCCTCGCTTTGTGTCCTTGTCATCAGTTCCGGTACAAGTCAAGGACAGTATCGTATGTATCCTGGTGGAGACGTTGTCAATCTTTTTCTTGCCCCAAACGCCTCCGTCGTCCTGGGGTCTGACAAAGAGACAAGCTGCCCCCCACATGTGCCTGGACTCTGGGGTTTGTGCTCCTCTGCCCCTGGCCTTTACTCCCTGGGAATGGCCTGGCTAAGTCCCAATATGTTTAAAGATATTTTGTAGCTTCGTTTACTTGTTTATGAATTGTTCATTGAAGGCATTTCCTCTCCCTCCCAGGGCCCCCAGCCATAGTTTTATTTTAAAAGTGAAAATTTAGAGTGAAAGCATGTGTGTTAATTAAGAGCTGACACTTGCGTCTCAGGAAGGAGGGAAAAGTTGTACTTAAAGCCTTAAAAATAACATGTATTGTTATGAGCGAGGAATCGCTCTGCGGTGCCAGCTCACGCGGAAGTCTTGGCGTAATGAAATCTTTGGGTAGAAAGGTAATGAACTGAAAACAAATTATTTTACACATCTCTACAGAACCAATGTTTAGCAAAGTTTCGGCTGATGAGTGCCTGGGCAGCAAGGAAGAGATTGGGCTTCGTGTCCGGCTCCCGGAGCAGGGCATGGGCATTGTCCATAGGAGAGATTATTCCAGGAGTCTAAGGTAACTGCAGTTGTCTGCTGAAAAAGAATGCAAAAATAAAATCTAGAGCAAAAGAATGGAGATGATTGAGGAGTATAACGCTCTGAATGCTTGATGGTTTTGCTTTACTTTGTGGGCTCCCATGGGTAGTGTTTGGGGGCGACTCAAGGCTTGGAGCTTTGCAGCTGCGGATGGTGCTTTAAAAGTGAAAATTTAGAGTGAAAGCATGTGTGTTAATTAAGAGCTGACACTTGCGTCTGTGTGTCCGAGCTGACACTTGTGTCGGGACTGTGAGGTTTCAGGGATGGAGCCCAGGGTTCCCACACCAGACCTGGCCCCTGGTCCCTGCTGGGAGATTTTAAGGGATGACTAGTCAGGGCTTTTTAGATGCAAGGATGGTAGCAGGTAGCGTGTGATAATGTGCTTTTGAAGAAATTCACATTTAAAGAAACGTGGAACTTTTTATGCCAGTGGCTGTTGGTAGGTCTGCTTTAGAAATGTGTATGAGGAGAGGAGGGCGTGGTCTGCGTGGAAAGCGGGGGGGGGGGGGGGGGGGGTCCGGAGCACATGTCTGCAGGTGGGGGCTTATCAATGGCAGACACCTGGTTCTGGGGTGGGGGTCTGGGACCCGGGGTCTGCATTGTTGGCAGGGAGAACCAGCGACCCTCCCTCTGCAAGCTCCCTGAGCAGGGCACTCACCCAGCCCTGGGGCTGCAGCCCGGACCCAGACACCCTCCTCGGGCACTTATACGGAACCGCGGGCAGACACTTGCAAAATACTTGGGTGTTGAGTCATCTGCCTTCAAACTGGCCCACTCATGTCCAGAACATTCCAGTCCATTCTGCCAACTCAGAGCACAGTTGGACGAACCATTTGCATATCAAGCCCTCCCCCCCCCACCCCCCACCCCCCACCCTGCCACCTTTGATTGCTGTATCCAAGGTTCAGGGCAACTCAGGCATCGATGGAGAGAGGGTAGAGCAGAATGGCCCGGAGATAGGGAGGATCAGGGCTTGGACTCGGACTCTCGGTCACATGAGGTGACTGACGGCTGTCCCCAGCACCCAGAGCTGCAGCCTGGACCTGGTCTGTCTCGGACCCGGTCATGTCCCCTCTCCCAGCTCCTATGGAATTGAGTGTCATGAGACCTTGCAGAAGGCTAGTTCGGATCCTTCCTCCGACCAGCTGAGCATTCCCTTTCCCTCACTTGCACCCATTTTAGGCCTGACTCCTGGCTCTGCGTTCGGGGCTCACTCCTGGTGGGGTTTGGGGACCCGGTGCCATGCTGGGATGGAAACAGAGGTTGGCCACATGCCTGGGAAGCGTCCTGCCGGTCCCATCTCTGCAGTCCCTGGCGTCCCCCTTCCTGTGGGATAGCTCTCCTCCTCCCCCCGACTAGCCACCTCATTATCAACTTGGAAACTGTCGTATCAGCATCTAGTCTGACCTGGAGAGAGCTGACAGCCCCTTCTGGGGTCTGGGCAGCATAGGACGCACCAGGCACATCTCAGTAAGCCAGAAACAAGGCTACAGTGGCCCAGGATTTCCTGAGGATCAGACAGCCCACGGACTGGAGCAGTAGGACATTTGCCTTGCACACAGCCGATCGGGTTCGATTCCTCTGCCCCTCTTGGAGAGTCCAGCAAGCTACTGAGAGTATCTTGCCGCATGGCAAAGCCTGGCAAGCTCCCCGTGGCATATTCGATATGCCAAAAACAGTAACAAGTCTCACAGTTTGTTGTGAGATATTACTGGTGCCCACTCGAGCAAATGGATGAACAGCGGGAGGACACTGCTACAGTGCTACAGACAGTCCACATACCAAATGGAGAGACTGTGACCAACAAGATAGATCGGGGTTCAGTCAGACCGTGGGTCCCGGAGGAAGCGCTTGGCAGGACCGGAGGAAACCAGGAGCAAGGAGCTGGCAGATGAAGAGCAGCGGAGACCAGCCTATTTGCAGAGTCTCCCCTGCCTGTCTAGAACAATCTAGATCAGTCTAGAGGATCACGTCTGAGCACACTCACTTTCCAGTAGACAAGCAATTGGGTGCCTGCAATGGCCCAGTGAGGACGGTGGGTTTCTGCTCTTCAGCAGACGGGCCTGCCCGGCTCTGCTGGTGAGGGGCAGAGAGGGCAGCCTGGACAGCGGTCAGGAGGGAGAGCACAGGGAGGCAGGGAGTGAGCCCAGTGCCCGGCAGGTACGCCCCTCTCCTGTGTAGCCAGTCTAGCCCTGCCCCGAGCATTCTGGGTAGAGCCCTGCAGCACCTCTGCATGTGGCCTTGGTGGTGTCCAGCTTGGGGGCATCATGGTACCACGGTGAGGACCAAGAATCTGTGAGTGTTGCTTGGGAGCACCCCTTCAAAAAGGGGAGGCAAAGGATCGTGTGAGGCTACTGAAACGAACGTTTTGGGTGTCACTTTTGGTTTGGGCAGTTGAAGTTTCTGGCTGCTTCCGGAACTTTCTGAACCATTCTTGGCTGAACCATTTCTTGGCTCATCGGTTGAGGTGGCGATGATCCTTTCAGTGGAGGTGACAGAAGGCGAATGACTGGCAGCTGGCTTTTGTCCTGTGGTGGGCAGTGGGCTTGGGAGGCCAATAGGAAATCCCCTTAATCCCTTCGCCAGTGGCCACCTGAGTTTCCCGCTCTGTTCTGTGCTTCTGTCCAGACCCTTGCGAGTCTACCTTCTGCTAATCGGCCTGATGTTGTCCATTTCTTTCTTTTCCTTTGGGTGGAAGGGGAAGCCGCACCTGGCTGTGCTCAGGGCTTGCTCCTGGCTCTGTGCTCGGGTCTCACTCCTGGGGACCCTAATGGGTGGTGGGGATTTGTACCAGGGTCGGCTGCACGCGAGACCAACCTCCCACCCCTCACCTCCTGCCCTGCGTGATGTTTTTCACATTCTGGCATGGGGTGGGGGGTGGGGAGCCCACGAAGCAGATGACTAAGTGAAATCCCTAAACATTTATATGAAAATGGTTCCCCCAAGTGTGTTCTTAGTTGGCAGAGTGGAGTGGAATGTTCTGGGCGTGGGTGGGCCATTTTGACTAGGATGACTCAACCTCTGCGTGTTTGCAAGCATCTGCCCTGTCGAAGGGGATGCAGAGTCTTTGGGGGAGGGGGGTTGGGGGGGGAATGCTCTGCCGACGTCCCCCCAGCAGATCTCTGCCACCTGGGCCAGCACTCCTGTGCAAGTCTTGAGTATCGGGGATCTCTGGGCTGCACCTCGCCGTGTTTGGGGGACCACGTGATGCCGGGAACCGAACCCGGCCGGGCCAGTCCTCAACCCACGCCGCAACTGCTCCACCCCAAACTTCTGGGTTTTCTCATTAGGAGGCTCAGCTTCGGGGACTTCTCAGTTCATCTCTCTGGGGCCGCCCCTGAAGACTGCAGATTCAGGAGAGGACGTGGTGGGGGGAGGGGGGAGAGAGCACGCTGCCCACTGCCTCGTTTAAAGTGGCACGGTTGCCTGCCCTGGCCGGATCCGCCGTGCCCCGTGCGTGTCTGTTGATAGCTATGATGTTTTGACAGCTGGCTAAATGCTTCGCAGTGGTGGTTTTTAGTATTTGACCTAAATAAAACATTCCAGGCACATTCTGACAGGTATACAAATACTCATCAAAGAATTAATTTCTTCTGTGTCAAAAATCACATTACCTGCGTCTTTCTGGTTCGAGCCTGTGTTTCAGCGCACGGAGTGGCTCGTTCTCCTGTGAGTGTTTCTGGATGACCACAGGCTAAACCCCTTCCCCACCTTCCCGAGGTGCTGACGAGATGAGGGGTGGGATTTTCTGCCTCTGGAAACCGCTGGAGCTCAATGACAGAACAACTGTCTTTTTTTTTTTTCTTTCAGTTTTTGGTTCACATCCGACAAGTGGTCAGGGTTTACTCCTGGCTCTGGGCGCTCCTGGTGGAACTTGGGGGACCGGATAGGGTGCCGGGGAGTGAACTGGGGATGGTCACGTGCTGTATGTCTGTCCTGAGGATGGACTGATGTTAATTTAATTAAGAATTCAGTTGCGGGACTGGAGCGATAGCACAACGGGTAGGGCCTTTGCCTTGCACGCAGCTGGCCTGGGTTCGATTCCCAGCATCCCATATGGTCCTCTGAGCAGGAGTAATTCCTGAGTGCAGAGCCAGGAGTAACCCCTATGCATCGCCGGGTGTGACCCAAAAATTAAAAATAAAAAAGAATTCAGTTGCCTGCACCCCAGAATTAAATCAGAATTCTCTGCTCCTGGTCTATCTCCTGGCCTTTGCCGCTTCTCTTCAAGCCCGCGTGACCTGCCCCTTCCTGCCAGCTCTCCCTGGCCAGGGTTCCCAGCACACGCTGTGCTTCTGAGCACTCTGAGACTGTTCTGGAAGACAGGGCTGGATACCCACCCCCACCAGGTACGCCTGGATCCACAAGGCATTGTCCTGACGCCAAAGCCATGCACATGAGTTCAGGACATGGCCAGAGAAAATCTGGAGGGAGGTCAGCGTCCACCCTGGAGAGCTGCCCCGCACCGCACCAGGGCCTTGAGACGGGCGGGCGGGCCCAGAGCACGGGCCATTGTGTGGGCCGAGGTGGCGACATCTGATCCGTTTCCCTGTGCAGATTTAAAAGAAAACAAAACCAAGTCTTCTCCAAATCCTGCAGGCATCGGGCAGCTTCTCTGCTGTCCCCTCCCCCCCCCCCCCCCCCCCCCCCCCGGGGCCTTCCTCTCCCCGCCCCCTCTGCCCAAGGTTCCTTTCAGGTTTTTTTTTTTTTTTTTTGCAAAGCAGCCATGTGAGAGGAATGAAATAATTCCGAGGAACATTCGATGGTGGGAATTTTGACAATGAGTGGAGGATGGTAATTACTCGCTTCCATTAGACCCAGTGGCTTTGGGTAGATAAGCGGCCTTGAGAGCCCGGTGGCCAGGCCAGGGATCATGGATTGTCTTTCATGGTTGTCATGGCGACAGGGATGCAGGTGGCCTGTAAGTGCCGGGGCTGTCAGATCTTATACATCAGACTGGTGCTAAGTGAAAATATGCTCGAGGTACTGGGGGAAAGATTGTCGGCTGTGCTGTGAGATCATCCGGAGAGCGGCCGATGCGTGGTGGGGGGTGGGGAGGGGAAGAAAGATTTCTCTGCGGGGCTCTAGGTGGTGGGAAAGGAGCTCCTACTTTCCACTCTCAGATGCAAGTTTCTAATGGCAGGGGGCCTGCCCGGGCTACTAGGCCGCACCTCCCTCCTGCCCCCAAGCTCATAGACCCCGGGTGCTTGCCACACGCCAGGACTCGGCTCACACTCCGTCCTGCAGCTGGGCTGGGGGCGAGGGATGTTGGCTACACGGCTCCCCCCCACCGGGAGCTTGGCGGATGTCCGGGAGATGGCCCAGGCGCCTTGATGGCAAAGGGGGTCTTGTATGCTGCTTGGAATCACGTGGCATTGAAAAGAAAGAAGAAGCAAAGAAAGATCTGGAAGCTTGGCTTTGTCTGGCTCCTATCTGCCGAGTGATAAGGGGGTAGATCTGCTGTTCAAGAGGACTGTGCGGGTTGGTGCCTGGCACTTTGTAAGCACTCACCACGTGCGAGCGGTCCCTCAGAAATGCCAACTACCTCCCAGTCCTGGGGGTTAAACTGGCGAGTCCGTTTCATGCCAGTGGCCTAGAAAGAGGATTTCACCCACTCTCCTGAGTTTAGATGTCAGTGCTGGAAACCTGCCCACGAGGAGTAAATATCCCGGTAAGACGCCAGACACTGAGGCCCGGTGCCTAACCCTGGGGTCGCCAGGAAGCCCCTGCTGCCCCCCGCAGTTTGCTGGGCTCTGAGCAAACAGGCACCCTGAGAGACTTTTAATTGCATGCAGAGGGTGGTGGGTGGCCAAGGAGGACAGGGGTCCCAGCACATGCCCCGTGTGCAGCTGGCCACATTTCAGCCGTCGGCACCACCACGTGGTCCCCAAAGTGCGCTGAGACCCGGACAAGAAGGTTGGAGCAGGGCAGTGGGCTCCTCAGAGGAGCTCAGGGCGACCAGTTACTAAGGAATGAGAGGGCTGAGAGGAGATGGGGGAGTGGAGATGCAGGCAGGAACACCCTGAGAACACGCAGAGCAGAAGAGATCGTGGAACATTCTGGAATGGGGCAGGGCTGCATGTGAGATTGTGTGAGCAGGTTTGTGTGTGAGAGTGTGTGAGTCTGTGTGAGAGAATGTGAGTGTGAGCATGAGTGTGAGCACGTGTGTGTGAGCGTGTGTGTTACAAGTACGTGTGTATGATATTGTGTGAGAGTGTGGGTATGTGAGATGAGAGTGTGAGAGTATGAGTGTAAGCTTGTGTGTGGGGGGGGCGTGTGAGAATGTGTCTGAGAGTGTGAGCGAGTGAGAATGTGGGCATGTGAGTATGTGATCACGTGTGAGTGTGAGAGTGTGTAAGTGTGTGCATGACCATACATGAGGATAAGTGTGAGCATGTGTGTATGTGTGTGAGCGTGTGACCATGGGAGTATAGATGTGAGTAGTGTATTGTGTGCGCCTGTGTGTATAGCTGTGAGTGTGTGTGTATGTGAGCGTGTGTCCGTGTGCGTCCTCGCACTCCAGTGACGCTCTCTGGGTGGTGCTGGTTCTTTAGCCTGAGGCCCGAGTCGCTGATTGAAAACTAGACCCAGGTGGTCCCTGTGCTGCCCGCTGACCCCGTGTTTGATCCTGGGGCCCCGGGAGGAAGATTCTAGTCACGCGTGCTGTGTTCGGTGATGTGCACTCATTCTCTGCCTTTTTTTTTTTACATGGACATACTTCAGCCTCCCTCCGTGATGAATAGATTTGATTCCAGAAGTTATCGTAGGATTTGTTCAAACCTTTTCTTCTTTAGATCCTCAGAAGAGAAATTGTGTTGTCAGGCTCTGCTAGTCGGGCACACCTTCCCCTGTGACGGGAAAGAGGTGGCCATCGGTGCCCCGGGAGGGGAGGAAGTTGTGTGCTGGCACCTGCCTCCCTGGGCACTAAGCTGGTGTGTGAACCCATCAAGTGCTGGTGCTATAGAGATATTGGAAAATCCTTATCTGGGTCCCAAGCGGCACTTGGAGCAGAGTCTACAGCAAGAGCCCGGGGCTCCAGGGAGTGAGGAGATTTGCCTCTGGCTTCCAGGGCTCCTTCGGGTGGGGGTGTGCACACTCCAGCGTGGACTCTTGCGAGTGAACAGCATCTGCCACCGAGGAAGTTTCGCCAGGTGTGTCACGTAAGGACGCCGACTCCAGGGAGCTCTGAGCCCACTGACTTGGTCTGGGCCTCATGTCCAGGAGGAATGTTTAGTTTTGTTTTTTAATGTTTAAGAACAGATTTAAAAAAATTTTTTTAAATTATTGCAAAGAAATACCCTGACATCACGGTGACAAGCATTTCCTTCACTTCAGAAGGAAAATGCGAGAATGTGGCCTGGGCAGCTATGCATGAGGTACCAGGATCAAACCAGGGTCGGCTGCGTGCAAGACACACACTTACTTAACCCCTGTACTATCTCTTTGACCCCTCCCCTATTTCTTTGGGGGCTTGCATACCAGGTCTTCAGGATCCCAGGGTGTGTGTGTGTGTGTGTGTGTGTGTGTGTGGTGGAGGGAGGGTGCTTGATTCATTGGTTAATCGACATCATTGCCATCCTCTGTATGTAATTCCTGGGTCCTGGATGTGTCCACCCAGTGCCTGCATGAGGCAGAGGGCGCATTTCCTGAAAGCCCTCTGTGTGGGGCTGGAGCGATAGCACAGCGGGTTAGGGCGTTTGCCTTGCACGCGGCCGACCCGGGTTCGATTCCCAGCATCCCATATGGTCCCCTGAGCACTGCCAGGAGCAATTCCTGAGTGTAGAGCCAGGAGGTACCCCTGTGCATCGCCTGGTGTGACCCAAAAAGCAAGAAGAAAAAAAGGGGAAAAAAAAAGCCCTCTGTGCTCTTCACAAGTAACTTGGCCCAGTTGTGTGGTCATGTGTTCACTCGTCCCACAAGCTGTGAGCAGCAGCTTCCGGGTAGACAGTGTCTCAGAGAGGCCTTGTCAGTTAGAAGTTAGAAGTCAGGCTTAAGCGTGGGCAAGATTCTGCGTTGGCAGCAGAGGTGGGGCTGACTCTTCAGTGGTTGCCCCCATGCAGGCCAGAGGTGGACTCGGCCACTTGTGTCCACGGGTGCTACTAAGACCCTGGAAAACTGGTGTCATGTGCAGGTCACTGTGGATCCTGAATTGGGTCGGTCTAGCAGTGCCATGTGTTGACGAAGAATATTTTGATCCAAAAGGACACTTTAAAGATGCTTTCTCTGAACATGTGAACACCGGATTGTGTTTCATATGACATTTTCTCTGTGATCTAATCCAAAAAGACCCAAGGGGGTCCCCTGTGTGCTGTTTGTTTTCCTTTTTCCTCTGCACCCACTCTTTGCGGGATCCCGTGTGGCACGTCAGGTCTGGGTGTGCTGGGAACCCTCGCTTCCCTCAGGACAGGCAGGTTTTGGAGAGCTGGGGCCTCTCGGTGATCTGTCAGGTGGGGAACTTCAGGACCAAGTTGGAACATTCTCGCATCCCCCTGGGTCCCATTTGGGAGTTTCATCGTCTTCTGTGGTTGTTTTCATAAGCCTTTTTGCTGCTCTCACTGTAGTGGGGAAAAGCTGAGACTTTGAATGAGTATCTTGAAGGACAGTGCTACTCACAAACTTTTAAAATATCCGTGAAAAACATAGTCATTTGGGCCAGAAAGGTCATACAGGGGTTAAGGTGCTTGCCTTGCACATGACCAACCCAAGTTCAATCTCTGAGTGCTGCTTTGTGTGTGTGTACGTGTGTGTGTGTGTGTGTGAGAGAGAGAGAGAGAGAGAGAGAGAGAGAGAGAGAGAGACAGAGATAGAGAAAGAGAGAGAGAGAGAGAGAGAGAGAATTTCTCAGGATTTGTGGGCTGTTGATCCCAGGACCCCCAGAGGTAGCTGAATCCATGATGCCCCTTCCTAGCCCCTCTGCAGATGTCCCTGGTGCTCACATCCAGCCCGACAGATGCCCTGGCCAGCTGGAGTTCATTTGGAGATCTCGCGATAGCTGGCGCCATGTGAAGGCTGTGCAGAGGGGCTCCCAGGTGTCCCTTAGGGCATGGCGGCGGGGAGGCAGGCTCTTCCCTCCCTGTTCTGCACGGACTTGGAGGTCAGGCGCCCGGCTCCCTGCTGGGCAGTTTCCATCCTGCGTGGTTGGATCTGTATCCATGGCTACGAGGGCCGACTGGACTCTGTAATTTCAGATCCTCGTAGGGGAATCAAGTTTCCTAAGGTTTCCTGAATTCTTTGATGGAAATGCTGTCAGTGTTGGGGGGTGGGATTTTTGTCGGGGCGGGGGAGGGGAGAGGTTTGGGACTACACCCTGGGGGTGCGCATGGGGCTATTCCTGGCTCTGTGCTCCGGGGTGACCCCTGTTGGTTCCTGGCAGAACCACATGCGGTGCTGGGGTTTGAACTTGGATCTGTGGCTGCAGGTCAGGGCCATGCCTTAACCTGCTACTTTCTGTCTGATTCTCCCTTCATTGGCCTCTGACACCCAGTGACCACCCCTCTCTGGAGAATACAGGCTACCTGCTTGCCTTAGACAGGATCTACTGCACCTTTTCTGAGAGGAGAACCACGGAGAGAATTGTCCCCTTCACCCACAGTGGGTCCTGGATGCGTTATTCGTCAGAGAACCCCCAGGGAGGGGCAGTCAGCCGCTTTCAGGGGGGCTCTGGGGGCCGGCGGGGGAGGCCTGTCCAGTCTGCTGAGCGGGGGAAAAGCCAGGCGAGAGATAAGGCCGACTTCTCACGGCCCCAGCTCCAGCCCCCTGCCATGCCAGTGCGTGTGCAGGGTAGAAGGAGTCACGTAGGAAAGGTATTTGGGTGTTTCATACATTTTTAAACTTCCGCCCGCCTGAATGCTCTCGGTGGCAGGAGCGCCAACACCCTGCCGGCCCATGATGTGGGATGAGCCCGGGATTCCAGATGAAAGGCTTCCTGCAGCACAAAGAAACCCCCGGCTCCCTCCCGCAGAACCCAAACAAACACACACATAAACAACCACCATCAAAGAGCGCCAATTAAGATTTTTTTTTTCAGAACACAAATACCCATTGAAATGCACCTAACAGTTCTCAGGCTTGCAGCCACTTGAAATTATTGTTCTTTCTTGAGAAGGAAAATTCGATCGAATGGAGAGCGTGTGCTTTCTAACTCACCTCCCTGCCTTCTTCTCCGAGCTGGGAGGGTGAAGAGCTCCGCTGCTCTTTTCCGTGGGGCAGGTCCGTGTCCCGTGAGGACCCCTCCCGTGAATTGTCTTCTTGTGCTGTTGCAAGGGCACGCTTGAAATTTGAGGGGAGGTGGGGAGCACAGCCCTGTGATGAAGAAAAGACATTTTTCATGTATGTGAGCGTGTCATGTTGGCAAAAACCGTGTCGCTGGGCTGCCTCTGCCGGTGACATCAGGAGAGCAAGACGCCTCCCTCGTGATTTAGGGGAATGGGGGCGTTTGGGCCTTCGCACCACAGCCAGTATCCTAGGGTGGGTTGCTGGGTTTGAACCCCCCAGGGAAGTAGGTGTGGGTGTGGACTGCCTTCCCTGCCTGCATCACCCCCCCACCCCCATGCCCTGATTTCCCTCAGGCCCCTCAGTTATACCATCACAGGCTGCGAGGGATCTGGCCCAGTTTGCTAGAACAGACGGAGGCACCAAGGTCTCGTGTCACTGTATATAAGAAGTGAGTGTGCGTTGGGCTGTGTGTGTGTGTGTGAGGGACAAGCGCCCAGTCCCCTCCTGCCCAGCCCCCGGGCCATGCCGGGAGTGACCTCTGAAGGGCGTCCGTCCAGGTATCAGGGAGGGGTCTGTCTGTCTCCTTGGGAAGAGAGCCTGGGTTCCCCCTCTGCACCCGCAAACGCAACATTCTTGGTCCCTGCATCTGTGGGCTGAGTCGCCCCGTCGGCCTGCGGGCTGAGGCGCTCAGCGGGTGCTGGGGGACGCGGAGGCAGCCCCGGGTTGGGCCTCTGGCCCCCCTCGGTAGAGGAAGACGCATAGCCACAGGGTGACCATGGCCCGGCTGCCTGTGGCCTGGTGGCCGTGAGCTGGTGAGGTGGCAGGTGGTGAATGGGGCAAGGCTCTGTGGGAGGGTCTTCAGCCCCCAGAGCACTGTCCCAGGAGCACTGGCCCTGCTGCTCATCAGTGCTCCGGGCTGCAGCGTCCAAGGTGGCGTCTCTCACCTGCACTGCACCTTGCCTGGATGCTTGGGGGGTCGAATTCCCTGGGGCCTCTCCAAGTAGCTGCAGGCAGAGTTCTGATCCCCGAGACTCGGTTCTCCCACCCCAAGGACAAAGTGCTGGACACGCGAGATTGGAGAATCTCGCGATCTCGCGAGGTTTGGAAATGACACGTGAAGTGGGGCCTGGCGCGGGAGCCCCTGTTCCATTCCCACTGCAGTTCCTGCTGGCATTCGGGCGCGTAACACTCACCTGGGGCTTGTGGCCGTCGTAAATGAATCCCCCGTGCTTTGCTAAGGTCTGTTTTAAATGCACCCAGTGCTTCCTTTCTAGCACATTTTTAAACGGTCTTTCGCTACATTTTGAAACGGTTTAGGGCTGGCTTGCCCCGTTTTCACCGTTTGGTTCTATCATGGTCCGAGGCAGAAGTTCTCAAGCTAACGTGGCCGTCCATGCCCCTTTCCAGAGAAAAGTAAATCACTCTGCCCCTCCCGTCCGCCCCTCCCCGTCCTCTACCCTTCCTTCCCATTTCCCCCCAGGCCATATGGAGTTGCCAAGGATTGAACCCAGGCCAATCACGTGCAAGGCAATCTACTTCATTAAGGGAGCAACTGAGAAAGTGGCCTCACAGAGCCATAGTATAGTGGGGAGGGTGTTTGCCTTGCATGTGGCCGACCCGGATTCGATCCCCAACATCCCGTATGGTCCCCCGAGCATCGCCAGGTGTAATTCCTGAGTGCAGAGCCAGGAGTAACCCCTGTGCAACGCCAGGTGTGACCCAAAAAGAAACAAACAAAAAAAAGTTGCAGAGGCCGCTGTTGCCTTGATGCTTGGGTGTCACTGCTGATGCCGTCCCCAGGAAGGATGCCATTTCTTACTCATGAGGAATGAGAAAACTTGAGGGTTCTTCATTTTTATTCATGAATAAAATGGGGCTTCTGTCCTGGAGGCACTAGCAACCCAGTGAGACGACCCTTCATGAACATGGATACTCTAGTGTACCAACGCTGATGCTCGGGGCTGGGGGGGGGGAAGAAGATGCTGGAACACACAGCCAGAGAAATCCAGGTGGACTTCCTGGAGGAAGGAGCTTCTGTCTTGCACCTGGGGGTAGAGGGAGGAGAGAGTTCTCACTGGTGGGAGGGCTGGGCTGGGCGTGGCATCCTGGAGGAGGGGCAGTCAAGCAGTGTCTCTGATGGTGCTGCTGCAGAGACAAAGGCCCGGAGCCCAGGGTGCTGTGGGTGGAGGTGGATGGGGGCAGGCAGGGACGGGGGGCACAGGGGGCTTCTCTCGGAGAGCAGGCTGGCTCTGGACGTAATGGCCATGAAGGGGATGTCAAGGCTGAGTGCCTGGCCCCGTTTCTGGGCTTGGATGCTGTTTCTTTGTTGTTGTTGCTTTTTGGGTCACACCCGGCGATGCACAGGGGTCACTCCTGGCTCATGCACTCAGGAATTACTCCTGGCAGTGCTCGGGGGACCATATGGGATGCTGGAAATTGAACCCGGGTCGGCCACGTGCAAGGCAAGCGCCCTACCTGTTGTGCGATCGCTCCAGCCCCCTTGGATGCTGTTTCTAAGGGCCCGTTTGGAATGGTTGGGGGCTCTGCAGGCAAGATGCTAGGCTGGGTCTAGGGCACAATCCAGGGGCCAGTGTGGGGGAGGGGCTGCACGCTGGACCCCCCCACTCCCCCCCCACTCCGCTGATCCCCCTCATCTCATGTGACTCCCAAAGGCGTTTTCCAGGTGCGGTCCACCAGGCTCTGGGCATTGACGCATCTCCCTGACCCCGAATGGCCAACAGGGAGGATCGGGACCAAGGCTGAGAGTTTGAGAGCATCTTCCACTTCCCATCACCCCCCACCGCCCACCTCTGCCCACCCCCCCACCCCAAGGCACCCCTGAAACCATCGTGGCCGTGAGGCCCTTGGGTGGCGGTGCACAGACGATAGACACAATCATGTTTGCTTCAGGCGTGTGCGACACGTTCGATCCTCTGGGTGACAGCTCACAACTCACAACTTGAATGACGTTCACAGACTCCACTTCCGCCGGCGGATCAGTTCCGGCCTCCGACATTGTGGGGTTGTTTTGTGTTTTGGGGTCGCACTAGGCAGTGCTCTGGGGTCTCTCCTGGAGGGGCGCAGGGGACCATGTGGAGTTGCTGAGGATTGTGCCGGGCCAGTGCCCGCATCCTGCCCACATCTTAAACGTCACAGGCACAGAACCGGGGGTGAAGAGAGGTTCACTGCAAGTGCGAGCGAGGCTCTGGGTCCCGTCCCTGACCGCCGCGCCCCGACTCAGAGCAGGACTCTGCAATGCGCAGCTTCTGCCGGTGGCCTGCTAGAATTGATTTTTGTGTGTCCACTATCTTTGGCTCCGTAGCCGGCCTGATTGCGCATTAAAGTTGCGCACACAAAGCTGCTATTGTGGCACATCTGGAAGGGCCCAAGAAGCCCAGGAAGCTGGAAGAAGGGTCTAGAAGAAACAGTGTAGCCTTTGCGGAGGGGGAGGGGAGGTTCCCGGCTCCCAGGATAAACGCCTCCTTTCTTGCAGTTTCCAGACTGCATATCTGTTCAATTCTCTTTCTGCCCCAAAACCCTGACGGCCAGGGTTGGAGTCGCCCCAGCCGGTGGTGCCGGTTCTGGGGTGAGCAGCCCTGGGACACCAGCCCTCACAGGCTCGCAGGACTCGCGGCTGCAGATCCCCCATGAGGCTCTGACGCCTGGGCATGGCCGGCTCTGTGTCACGGTCCCAGGTTCCAGAGCCCGGGACCAGCCCCAGTGAGGGGAGAGTTCACTTCTCTGTGTTTCAGAGGCCCCGGACGCACCCCCGGACAGAGGTCCTCTGCGTGCTCCCATGTCCTCCAGGGAGGGGGCCCCTAAGGGTCACAGTGCAATTCAGACCTGCACACTAGTGCACGCTGGAGCCCCTTGTCAAGGGGGCACTCCCAGATGTGACCCTGGCCAGCGGGGCTTGGGTGGTGGGGGGAGTGACCTCATTCATGTGGTACGTTACTATAATTGCTCTTGCTGGACTCTGACAGTGCCTAATTGGTAACTTTCACTTTTATCATTGGGGGAGGGCAAGGGGGGTCCCCTGGAGTCGGCTTGGCAATATAGGGGGCTTGGGGCCACTAAGGGGTAACTCAGGTCACATGATCTGTTCCGTACAGAACACTGTTTAGATGCAAAGCCGCACACTTTAGTCAGGCAAAGGAGAGTTTCTAGGCTATAACAAGGCTGGGGTGGGCGGGAGGCTCTTGGGGGTGGGGGCAGCTTTGCAGGCACCGGACCCAGGTTCAACCTCCTGCTCCCAGACACGGAGCCAGGAGCAGCAGCCCCTGGGCACCACGGGGTGTGACCGCCCCCCCCCCCCCCGCCCTAAAGAATTCCACTCCAGATTGCAAACAGAGAGAAGCGGGTGTAGGCTCTCTGGCCTCCCCAGAGTATCCCTCCCTGGGGTGGGTGGCTGCCTCGGGGGCCTCGGGGAGACTGGACAAGGGGATGTCCGTGCAGGAGATTGGTGGCCCTGCCCGGCCAGTGAAATCGGGAAGGAGCAGCGGCGACATCTCCCACTTGGCAAATGTCGCTCACCTGTTCGGCCCGGGGGGGGGGGGGGGGGGAGGGCGAGAGGAGGAGGCGTAGCTGGAACAAGGCCGGTTTTTCAGGACTGGTCAGATGTGTGGCCGGCCCAGGGCTCGTAGTCTTCGTCTCCCTCTTAGAATGTTCTAGTATCGGCCAGTGGCTTCCCTGCTTGCTTTCCCCTTGGTACAGTCCTGGCAGAATTCCTGTTTCCCAGAGAATTCCTTTCTGAATACCTTCTGGTCCGGCAGCCTTGTCCCCGACTCTCTCGGGTGGACACGGGTGACAACTCCCCAGAGGCCCCCGGCCTCCCCTGGTCCCACTGGCTGGGCGGCACCTGCCCGCCAGCCTCTGACCCCCCAGTACCCATCCCTCCACCAGTGCCCATTCTCCACCACCAGTAATCCCAGTGCGCCTCCCCCCACCCCGCCCCGCCTCTGTGGCAGGGCATTCCCTTTTGCTCTCTCTCTCCTTTTGGGCGTTGTGGTTTGCAATCGAGCTATTGAGTGGCCATTGTGTTCGGTCTCTAGTCTGTTTTCAGGACGCATCTCCCATCCCGAGCAGGCCCTCCAAGCCCCCTTGACGTGGTGTTCCCTTCTCTCTCTGAGCTGCCTTTTCCCCCAGCATGTGCGGCCGGCTTCCAAGCCGTGGAGCAGACCTCCTGGTGCTTATCTCTACTATTCCTGGGTGTTCGTCTCCCATTCTGTTACGTTATATTCCACAAATGAGTGCAATCTTTCTGTGTCTGTCCCTCTCTCTCTTTCTGACTCATTCCACTTAACAACAGCAGATTTAAATGCATTTTCTAGGGTGTGGACTGGCTTTGGGGTGACATTACGATGGGGCTGAGCCTTCGCCCTGCAACCTCCACGCGTGATGTATGTTCAGCTGGGGGCTCACGGGTTGGGGATCTCAGCGGTCACGTTTTCCAGATAAGCGACGTCTCCCCAGGAAGTGCCAAAGCTGGAAACAGACCGACCCAAATCCCAGCGCAAAACCAGCACTTGGCTCACACGATTCTCCAGAGCACCCAACCTTCCCCCGCCTCTGCCAGGGTCCCTGGCTGGACAGAAGTCACATGCTCCTGCGAGCCCACCCCCAGCAGGAAGGTCAGCGCTGTACCTGGACGGTGTCACCGGGGTCGGTCTGCTGACGTGTGTGACACTCATTGTCTCTGCCCACCAAACGCCCCAGTGCCCACGTGCTGCGTGCGTGTTCCTAGCCCGGCTCTGTCACCCGAGGGTCGCAGGTTCTCAGGTTCCAATGTGCAGCCCACGTGGGTGGGGATGAGATGGCACAGAGGGGGCGTCAGAGTGGAGTCAGGCAGGAACAAAGAGGCTCCCCGGGCAGATGCGATGACCCCCCCACCCAGCCTGGGGGTCTCCCAGTGGGGGCTGGGCCGTGTGTTCGGTGCCGGTGCCCGAGTGGTAGCCTTGCCCGGGAGGCTTTCAAGATGCGCGAGCTGGCAGGCGGTGACTCACAGCGGCTGTTTTAAGCCTCCGAGAGTAAAAGGAGGTCGAGTCCTCCCGTTTCCTGCCTGGTGACGCCACTGCCACCGTCATCCCATTGAGTCCCCAGCACTCAGGAGCTGACAGACAGAGTAGTTACGTAGGCCCCGCGCTCCGGGCTGGGAGTCTGTCTCCTTTAAATAGCACAAGGTGGGTCTCGTCCAGACAAGGATCGATTGCCAGAGGATGGGCATTAGCCAGGGAAGCGGGGAGCACAGACCCAGGAGCCCCTTAGCTGCGGGCCCACTGTGTGTGCGGGGGGAGGGGGGTGGTGCCTTCCACAGAGGGGCTGAGGTTGCCCCCTGGAAGAAACAGAAGCCGCTTGGAAGGTTGTGACGGGCCAGAGGGGCAGAAGCTTAGCATGGAGTGGGGGGCCACGGAGGACCCGACGGCCAGGCTGTAGGGCTCGAAGGGTGGGGCAGAGGCGCAGTGGCTGAGTTAGGGTCCTTCTGGGAAGGGGACTCCGCTGGGTTCCGGTTCTGGGTTCTGGGAGCCTGGGAAGCCCCATGTGAAAAGCTTGTGATGGGTGTGGCTGAGGGGGAGGGTGGGAACACGAGACCCCCCTCCCCCCATCCCTGGGGCGCTTAGTGACCCTGGGAGATGTGAGGAATGGCAAGGGCTGACCCTGCTGATGTGCTGTCACCGCGCAGAGACAGACTGAGTTGCAAGGACAGGGACTTGAGTGCCAGGGTTCTCCCCATTGTTCAGTCCAGGGCTGGGAAAGGCTCTCTGCACCCCCTGCAACACGCACTCAGGGCGGGGTGGCGGCAGCGCAGGAGCCCAGGCTGGGGGCACCCAGGGAATAGCTGAGCACTCCCCCCACCCCCCACCACCACGCGCCTGGCCCTGGTGGCCCTGGTGGCAGGTGCCCAGAACTCCCCGGGCAATGCCCCCTGGGGGAAGGGCCCAGGAGAGGAACTGGTTTCTCCATAAAGCCTCTTGGCTTGGAGACAAAAGGAAAAGAACCGTTTATTGCACACTTCCTGCCCAGGGAGCTAGCTACCGATCAGCTGAGAGAGGGAGGGAGGGAGGGAGGGAGGAGGTGGAGGCCCGCAGAGGAGGAGGAGGAGGAGGAGGAGGGGAGAGGACTAATAGTTCAAGCTGGAAACTGCAGTTACACGCGGAGCCCAAGGAAAAGAAAGGGCTGGGCCGGGCGGGTTGGCCCTTAATTGGGGGCGCGCCACAGCCTGCTAGATGAGAGGCTGCTCTCCACCTTTGGGAGTGTGCTCTCTAACCCCCAGGGGGCTCCGGGTGGTGCCCCAGGCCGGCAGGTTTAGTGAGACAAATGTGGGGTCAGTCCCAGTGTACCCCCGTGTGGACGGCGGCAGTCGCTTTATTTGATCTGGGACTTTCCTGTGATGCACAGACCAGATGCCTCGTCTGTGTCTGTGGTCAGGGGCGAGCAGGAAGCTGATGTGTGACTGTCACTTGTGGGCACTGCCATCCCCCCACACACTGGGCACAGCCCTGGATGAGGGGTGGGGTCACTCCGGCACCCGACTGGCCCGGCCACGCCGCGCCCCGCCCCCAACCCCCACTCCCCCGCCTTTAGCTAGCTGGAGAGTGTTAAGACAGCATCCACCTGGGCAGAGCCCCTCCCCCACGGCGCCTCCTTACCTGGATGAAATCCCGGGGTGCAGAGACCCGCCTGCAAATAGCAACCGCCGGCGTCCGTGACGTCACCGGGCCGGGCGCCGCTCATTGGCCAAGGAGGCCGGGGGCGGGGCCGGGGGCGGGGCGTCCGCGGAGCCGGGCCCTGGGCCGCTCAGGAGATGGGGCTTGCCGGTGCCCCCTGCCCTCCCCGCCTGGGGGCCTGACCACGAGCCTCTCAGCCCTCCAGCAGAGGGACAGGGAAGCGCAGGGCCGTGTCCACTGCGTGCATGAGGAGTCCGGCCACAGAGCTCCAGAAAGGCAGTAACCGGCCGGGGCTAGCAGCGGCCAGCGCCCAGTTAGCGACAGGACGCAGGGGCTGTCTTTATTTGCAAGCAAGGGGACCCAGTACCTACAGCCGGACAATAGGGTGCTGATGCGGGTTTCCAACTAGCCTGGGAGAAAGCACACTCAGCCCCCCGCCAGTCGGAGCTTAGGAGAGTTGCAGGGGGCGAGCCAAGGCCTGGGGGCGGGGGGCTGTGTGTCTCCCATCCCTGGCATTCCCGACTTCCCTCCCAAGTGTTAACGCTTGGACAAAACTTGGGAAGCCTGAGAGACAGTACAGCAGGCAGGACACTTACCAGGCACCCCCTAGGCTTCCCTGCCCTGAGTTGCTCAGGATTGACCCCTGAGCACAGAACCAGGAGTCAGCTCAGAGCACCTCCGGGTGCGGCTCTCCAACACCAGAACAGATAGCTGGAAAAATAAAAGCCAGACCAAAGTTTTATTCCCCAGATAGAGGGGTGCCAGCAGAGGTGGGGGCAGGCCCAGGGAGTCCTTGGACTCTGGAGGAGACGCAGCAGCCAATCTCGAACAGCTCAGCCCTTAGACGGTGGAAGGATTGGTGGAAATCCTTCCTCGAGAGCAGTTTGGGGCCCCAGGAAGTGGGAAGGGGGGCTGGGGGAGGCTGGCCCAGCCTGCAGGCCTGCCCTGCTCTCTCTGAAAGGCCTTTTGAACCTTGTTCTGGTGGTAAACAACCATTAAGATGATTAGCTGGGGTTTGAGATTAGCAGACTAAACAAACCCAGGAACTAGTTGAATACTCTCTCTCTCTCTCTCTCTCTCTCTCTCTCTCACACACACACACACACTCTCTCTCTTTCTCTCTCTCTCCCTCCCTCTCTCTTCCTCCCTGTCTCTCCCTCTCCTTCTCCCTTTCTTCCTATCCCTCCATCTCCTTCTCTCCCTCTCTCTCCCTCTCCCTGCCCCTATCCTTCCACCTATCTCTCCCTCTCCCTCTCTATCTCTTCCTCTTAATCTCCCTCTCTATCTCACTCAGTCTCTGTTCTTCTCCCTATCTCTCTCCCTCTCCCTCTCTGTCTCTCCCTCTCCCCCCTTTCTCCTCTCATGATCTGCCTTTCCGCACAGAGAAGCTTCCGGGGCCTTGCATACCCTACGAGGCCTGCTGATGGGCCCCCGACTCTGGTCTTTTCCCTTCCAGCTCTGCAGAGCCCTCCCCTCTGTGTGAAAGGCACCCACCACCCCTGTCGCCTGGCCCTCTGCAGAGATCCGTCTCCGCACAGGCTCAGGGCCTCAGACAGAGGCAGCCTAGCTGGCTGGAGCCGCCTGGCCCTTCTTGCCTTGCCCGGTCATAGAAAAACTCATCCCTCCGCTCAGGTCCACCGCGAGAGCTTGGGGTGGTTTTTCTGCCACCCTGCTGGAAGTAGATGCCCGCCTGCCTCTCAGAAAGGACTTTCTGGCCCAGCTTGGAAGGAGGCAAGGCCTAGAGTCACAGTTGCAGACGCCGCGAGCCAGCAGAGACACTGTTCCTGTAATTAACGTTTTCCCCGCATGCTCACAGCCCTGTGGTCAGGGGTAGACTGTCTAGGTTTGAATTCTGACTCTGTCACCCTATAACCTCAAGAAGGTTTTTGAGCCCTCAATGGAACTGCTGTGTCTCTTAGCAAGAGGCCTTGGAAGCACTTAGAGCAATGTCTGGGACATAGTAGGTGCTAATTAAATGTTAGTTGTTGTGCATGCTGCTGTGATGTTGTTATTCACTGTCTGTTCGTTCTCTCTGTAGTGTGAACCATAAGAGAAATCACCACAGACTCACATTCCATGAGGGTCACGCGGGGCTGGGAAGAGACACCCCCACCTTTCCCATAGGGGTTCATTTTACTTCTTCATTGTTGGAGGTCCCCCCTGGAAAATGGATGACACAGAAAGGAGTCTATTTGTTTTTTGTCGTCTTGTTTTGGGGCCATGCTCATCTTGGTCCTGGGATGGGGGTCTCACCTGGAGGTGCCTAGAGGAGCAGGCAATGCCAGGAGTTGAACCCAGACCTCATGTTGCAAGGCCAGTGGTCTACCACAGAGCCACTTTCCCGGCTAGAAATTCTGTGAAATGTCTATCACTGTCACTGTCTTCCTGCTGTTCATCGATTTGCTCGAGCGGGCCCAGTAACGTCTCCATTGTGACAATTGTTACTGTGTTTGGCATCTCATATACGTCACAGGGAGCTTGCCAGGCTTTGTCGTGCGGGTGAGATACTCTCGGTAGCTTCCGGGCTCTCTGAGAGGGGCAGAGGAATCGAACTCGGCCATGTTGGCTCTGTGCAAGGCAAACGCCCTACCCACTGTGCTATCGTTCCAGCCCGTGAAATGTCTAAAGAAGGAAAAACAACAAAAACACCCCCAAAACAAGAAGTAAATTTATTTAGGTAGAAACTTTTTTTTTTTTGCATCATGCCCGGCGTTGCACAGGGGTTACTCTTTGCTCATGCACTCAGGAATTACTCTTGGCGATGCTTGGGGGACCATATGGGATGCTGGGATTCGAACCCCGGTCAGCTCCATGCAAGGCTAATGCCCTACCTTCTGTGCTATCACTCTAGTCCCCTAGGTAGAAACTTTTTTTTTTTAAGTCATCAATGTCGGCACAAAACAGGGAGAGCCGAATCGTTCATTCTATTTTACTTTTGGTTTTAGCCCACACCCAGCTGTGCTCAGGGCTTACTCCTGGCTCTGAGCTTGGGGATCACTCCTGGCAGAGCTGGGGATCGAACCCGGGATGGCCACATGCAAAGCCAGCATCTTACCTGCCGTGCTGTGTCTCCGGCCCAGGTCACATGTTCTCAACATCACGTTCTCATGAATGATACCGCAACACCTCATGGAGTTCTTGGCAGGGGGCGTGGGGCCCCGTCGTGTTACTGTGTCATCGAAGACGACCTTAGGTTTGGAGATGGATGTATTTTCATTTCTCGAGTGACTAAATTTCACTTGGAGCAGCGCTCATTCATGCTTTGGGGCGCACGGGTCTGTGAGCGTTTTGAGCCTGTAACCGACAGTCTCGCTTCGGAACAAACAGTAGCCCGGGGATCCACCCCAAAGGAAATTTCCTCCTGTCGCCTCTCTGTCCCCCCAGCCACCCCTGCGTTTAATCCCTAGCAATCACGGGTCTGCCGTAGTCCTGGTTGGGCCTTTCCGGAATGTCCTCTGAAGGTAATCACAGAGCAGCCGCCTTCTTCTTGCTGGAATCCCGGTGCATTCGTGACTCCAGGCTGCCCTGCACATCAGTCAGGATCTTATTTTTAACTCCTGCCTGATTGGCTCCGAGAGGGGGCTGGAAGGGCCCACGAGAGCCTGAATGTGCTCATTCCCAGGTGAAGAAGCAGAGGTGCCCCCACCGGCGGGGAGGAGGCTCGCTTGGAGCTGATTCAGGAAGGAGCAGGAAAGTAAAAGGAGTCAGAAAGAAAGGGACAGACATAGAAGGACTGCATTCATTTGTGGAATATAATGTAACAGAGTGGGAGACTAACACCCAAGGAAAGTAGAGACAAGGGCCAGGAGGATCGCTCCACGGCTTGGAAGCCGGCCTCACATGCTGGGGGAAAAGGCAGCTGGGACGGAGAAGGGACCACTAAGTGAATGATGCTTGGAGGGCTCGCTCGGGATGGGAGATGCATGCTGAAAGGAGACTTAGACCGAACGTGATGGCCACTTCCTACCTGTATTGCAAACCAGAATACCTGAAGGAAGAGAGAGAAAGAGGGAATGTGCCCGCCACAGAGGCGGGGAGGGTGGGAAGGGGTGGGGGGTGGAAGGAGGGATACTGGGAACATCGGTGGTGGAGAGTGGGCACGGGTGGAGGGATGGGTACTTGATCATTGTATGACTGAAATGTAATCATGAAAGTTGGTAAGTCTGTAACTGCATCTCACAGTGATTCGTTATACATATTTTTTAAAAAAGGAGCCAGAACACTGGCGCGGGGAGCATGGAGAGTGTGGGGGATTGTCAGTGGACGTGCTCTGGCCCGTGTCCTGTGATGAGTGAGCTCCCCTGTGCTGTGGGGATGGCTCTGGAGGGCCGTGACGTGGGATTTGTCCAGAGAGAACGGGTGACTCTATGACACGGGAACCTCCTGGGGGTCTCTGTTCCCGAGAGCCTATCCTGGGGGGTTTGCTTCCCCCGAAGGCTCTGCCTCACCTTCCTCAGCCTCATACAGGGGCATATCCTCCGAGAATATCTTCCTTCCCACCTTGGGGTGCAGCCAGACCCCTTCTGCCCTCCTGGATCAAGGGGTTGCCTGGCACCAGCTCCCCCCCCCACCCCAGGCTGCAGGGCTGCACCTGTCCATGAGCCCTAACGACTCTACCATCTCCCTCTCTGTGGTAACTCTGTCGTGCCCCCTCAAAAGTCCTCCCTGCTTGCTGGGGTCTGTTGCCAGGACCCCCTGGGCGAAGGTGTCGCAGGCTGCCAGCTGGTCCCAGGGTCCCCACCTGGCTTCTGGCGGCTCTGTGGAACCCAGGACCCAAACCTGTTCTGGGATTTGCTTGCCCCCCACCCCCAGCTATGAGTGGACACGTAATGAGCGCACGCCTGGGTCCCTCCGCAGCTCAGGGCTGGCCAGGGCCGCGGGCAGGATCTCCAGAGGCTGGGACTGGGCTGGGCGGATCAGCAGGGGTGCGCCTGGCACAAACAGGAGAGCAGCGGCGAGCTCTGCGGAGTCAGAACCTCTCGGCCAGGAATCACCACTGGGGTCCCACACTCCTGAGCACCCTCCCCCAGCCCTCCGGAAAAAAAAGGCGGCCACAGCCCTGGGACACTTTCCTGGCAGGAAACTGGGGACCAGCCTCCAGGACTATTTCTGTCTCAGGTTACTGCAGGACTAGGGGTAATTGCAGGGGAAAGCGAAACCAAGCTCTGTGGCCTTCACAGTGTATTGGAGCTCCGGCGAGATAGCACGGAGGTCGAGGCGCTGGCTGGGCACATGGCAAATCCGGCCAATCCTGGCACCCTGTGTGGTCCCCCAAGCCCTCCAGGGGTGAGCCCCGAGCAGCCAGCGTCAGCAGTAAGCCCCCCGAGCAGCGCTGGGAGTGGCCCTCAAACAAAAACCAAAATATCTTAGGGCTTCGGGTTCTGCCCGTCTCGGCTCCTGATAAAGCCGCGAACACAGGCCGCTTCTTAGAGGCGATGAAAGAATTCTCTATCTGGAGAATGAGCCCTGTTTGTGGGGTCCAAAAATAGCTGCGAAAACTTCCTCTTTGGGGGTGTGTGTGTGTGTGTGTGTAGGAGTCTTTTCTTCATTTGTCGTCAGGATGTAATTGGAGGCTTCTGTCCCAGTAACTTGGGGGGAGAGGGGGACCAGAAGTCGGAGGGAAGACGGGACTTGGAAGTGTCCTCTGAGAGGAGCGAGGTGCGGCCTGGGGACTCCCCGCCTTCACTCCACTCTGCTCAACAAGCTGACAACGACGTGTCCTTCCCTGTCCTGGCTGCTGGGCCTGGATGGACATGTCTGGGGTCAGATGGGTGCTTGGCCCAGGGACTCACACTTCATCCCGGCACTGCACGAACCCCCCAGACACCACCGGGCAAGCCCACCGGGCCCAGATACTGAACTGTCCTCTGAGTGACTCAGTTTCCCCACCCTTCTTGGGGAGGAGCCTCCCCAACCCCCTCCACACCACAGACAGAAAGCTGCTCATGCCACTGAACATCACAGTGGGCCTGGGCCCTTGGCTCTCCCGGTCATCTCTGTTCTCAGGGATGATGCGAGTTGTTCACTCACTCCCGACTGAGTCAAGGCACCTTGCCCAAGACAGTCAAGCTTCTAGAAAGTTCCAGACTTAGGGAGCAGGGCTTGGCCACCCCCACGGACAGCCAGGTCGTGGCAAGCGCTGAGGGTCTCCGCCTCAGGCTGGGGTTTGGGGTTTTGTGTCTTTTCCCACAGGGGTCTCCCCTTCCCCCCTCTCCAGTGTAGGCGTCTGGAGGGTTCTTGGGCGGGGTGGGGTGGCGGGACCCCTGCTGGGATTCCCAGGGAGGGAGACAGGGCCAAGAACAGAGCAGCGCCCACCCCCTGCTGCGTCCTGGCTAGCTCCTGTGGACAGGGCCTCCATTCAGGACCGGGTCGGGGTTGTCCGGGAGGACCCAGAGCCGTTTCTCTCTCTCCTGTCACTGCTCAGAGCCCTGTCTGCTGCCCAGGGGGTGGGGGGAGGGGTGATGTGGTGTGTGTCAGTGGCGTGTGGAAGCTGGGTGCTGGCCTCACGCACAGGGAAGACAGGCCGGTTTGGGATGGTGGTCCCCAGACTCACCACCTCCCACCCCGAGAAACAAAATCACTCAGCCCCCTCCCTCCCAGACCTTGACTTTCTTTAAGGGCGCCCCACCAAGCTCCCTCCGCCCTCCCCTTGCTGCTGGATGCTTCCAGCATTCATCCCGCCAGGCCTGATGACCTTGGGGCGAGACGCGGTCGGCTGGAAAAGGGGACAGGCTTTTCTGCTTAAAAAATTAAGTGTTTCAAAATGTTTGAGCCACTCCGCGGCGCTCAGGGATCACTCCTGCCAGGGCTTGGGGGACTCCTAGGCGGTGCTGGGGATCGAACCCAGGTTCAGCCGAGTGCGAGGCAAGCGACCCAGCTGCAGTCCAGTGGCTCCCGCCCTGAGCCCTCCTGCTTCAGGCAGGTAGAGGCTCTTCTTCGCTCACGGCCAGTGGAAGGTCATGACCAAGACCCACTTTGTCCCTGCACGGTATACAGGACACCCCCCCCACACACACACATTGGTCACTGTTCCTGCTTCTGGGAAGGGGGTGTGTGCGTGTGCATGTATGTGTGTGTGAGTGCATGTGCATGTGTGTGCACGTGTGCATGTCTACATATGTGCATGTGTGTGTGCACGTGTGCGCACGCATGTGTGCGTGCACGCCTACATGTGTGCACGTGTGAGTGTGCATGTGTGCCTGCATGCATACGTGTGCATGTGTGTGTGTGCGTGCGTGCCTGTGTGTGCATGTGTGTGCGTGTGTGCATGTATGTGTATGTGAGTGCGTGCACGTGTGCATGTGTGTGTCATGTGTGCGTGTGTGTGCATGTGTGTTCATGTATGTGCGTGTGAACATCTACATGTGTGCACGTGTGAGTGTGCATGTGTGCCTGCATGCATGCGTGTGCATGTGTGTGTACGTGTGTGCATGTGTATGTGTGTACATGCGTGCCTGTGTGTGCGTGCGTGTGTTGCGTGTATGTGTGTTTGTACCCTCCTCCCTCCCGGCTTCGGCAGGACCGTGACATGCGAGTCTCCAACAGCGCAACCAAGCTGGGAAGAGCCTCGAGTCGGCTGGGAGACTGGAAGGACGGGCCGAGCCCGTGTGCCCGTGGCAGCCCCCTGCCCCGTGTGAGGGAGATGGGGCGGCCCCCACTGCACACAGAGCCTTTCCTCCCTCCTGTCTTTTGTGTGGGGGGTGTTAGTCACACCCAGTGGTGCTCGGATCTGATGCTGACTGTGCTCAGGGATCATTCCTGGTGGACTCGATCATATGTGCTCCTCAGGAGTGAGCTCTGGTCAGCCATCCACAGGGCAAGTGCCCCAAGCCCTGCTCTGTCCCTGGGCCCCAAAGCCTTTTCTGTCTGGTTAGGTTTCAGGGGTTTCAGCCTGCACTCAGCCCCGCTGGGACCCCCAGGTCCTGCCCCGGGCTCCCTCTTCAGTGCTCACCTGGGGCCCTTTTGACAAGCCCCCAAATGTGGTTTCTTTGGAGCCCACCTCCCTGCCTCGTCCTGCTCTGGGGCGGCCCCTGGGATTCTCCATTTCCGGATGAGTCTCCCCTGCTGCCCCCCACTGCCTACAGCCGAAGAGTTAGGAACCCCCCAGCCCCCACCCCGTGAGGCATGAAGGCTCAGAGATTCTCTCCTGGGCTGGCGGAACCCGCCTCTGTGACCAGGCGTGACAAAGAAAGGGCAGGACAGGGCCAGATGGAGCTGCCACACGCCCCGCCGGGGCCCCAGGCCGAACCCACTTGCTCAGCTCCTGGGACCGCCCCGCGTGCTGCAATAAACATTCCTCCCTTGAACCCTTTGGCCTGGGAAGGAGGCCCAGGGGGTGCCCAGCGGGACGCCTTTCCCGCGTCCACCCCGGCGCAGGGGCCGCTGGCTGCCGTGTTTTACGAGGACCCCCTGGGCCCCCGCCCCGTCTGTGCTGGCGGTGGCGGTGCTATGGAGCCTAGTTTATGTTTACTGCCCCTTGACATTTCTTAAAAGGACTCTTCAAAGCAGAAATTCCTTTTGCGAAGACAGGTTTCTGGGCCGTAAAGCTGCCGGGGGTTTAAGCTTGGGAAAGGAACCTCGAGAGGGGGAGAAAGCAAGATGAATGGCCCCGCTTCCTGCCACCAGGCCTTTGTTGGGCAAAGGCTGCTGGACCGAGGGCCAGGGCAGACCCAGGCCCCTTCCCGGGCCTGAGCTGCCCCTTCTCATGCCACAGACCCCGCCCCGTCGCGGGCCGTCGGGTGGCGTGGGGCGTTTGTTCTGGGTTCTCCTTCCACTCGCTTTCCCGCCCTCTCCCACACCTGCTCCCCAGCCCACTCGGGGGACTTAGCACTTGCGTCCGGACGCTCTAGAATTCAGACTGGGCGGTTTACTTCCGCCAGCACAGGACAGCGGGGCAGGAAGGGAGCCGAGGGGGCACTGGGGGTCCGTGAGGGCTTGGATTTCGCGGGGAGACCTCAGGAATGTGGGCGTTAGAGGCATCTTGATATCCACCCCCGTCTTTCATCTGTACCCACAACTCTCAGAATGGATTCCTGGTGGGGCACCATCCCAGGGCAGAGGCGGCCCGAGTGCCTTCAGAGGGTCAGCGTGAGACTAATCACTGCCCGGGCTGGGCCGCGTGCAGCCCCAGCACCGCCACGACAGTGGCCACGGAGAGCTGAGACACAGGCCCAGTGGTGCTCAGAGCAGCGCTCGTCAAGCTCGAGCACAACAGAGGGCCCGGGCTCGTCACTCTTGTTCTTTCCAGGCAGACGCGGAGAGACAAACAAGAACCTTCCTCCTAGCTCAGGGAATCTGTGTCGAATGGTGTATAAATATTAACCCGGGCTTAATAATTGAAACGATTCCTTCCCCTTCTGCAGAAGATGGTTAGGTTCAGACTCACTTTTACAAGCAAGAAAACCCAAAAGATGGTATGGTATGGCACATGTGAGCTGAGGAAAGCCAAGGCTGGTTTGGGGAGGGTCCCTGATGGAAGTGGGGGACCCCAGCTGGCCACTCCCAGGTCTCTGACCCAGCCTGCAACCCTCTGCAGACTCAACACACTCTTACTACCCATCTCTTTTAATTTTACTTTCTTTTTCTTTTCTTTCCCTTTTTTTTTTTTTTGCTTGTTGGGTCACACACCCGGCAATGCTCAGGGGTTACTCCTGGCTCTGCACTCAGAAGTTACTCCTGGCAATGCTCAGGGGACCATATGGGATGCTGGGAATCGAACTTGGGTCAGCCGTGTGCAAGGCAAATGCCCTACCCACTGTGCTATTGCTCCAGCCCCTTCTTTTCTTTTCTTTTTTTTCCTCTTTGGGCGATGCTCAGGGGTTACTCCTGGCTCATGAACTCAGGAATTACTCCTGGCGGTGCCAGGGGGACCATATGAGATGCTGGGAATCTAGCCCGGGTCGGCCGCGAGCAAGGCAAGCGCCCTACTCGCTGTACTATCGCTTCAGCCCCAATTGTACCTTTTTTTTTTTTGTACTTTCTTTAAGTCACCGTGGGATACACAGTTACTAAGTTCCTCATGCTTGGGTTCTAGTCATACAGTGTCCCAACACCCGCCCCTCCACCAGGGTCATTTCCCACCCCGCATGCCCTCAGTTTCCCTCCTGCCCCCAGTGAGCTCTTGTGGGAATCTTGCTTGTGTGTCCACACGGCTGCCCGGTTCAGGGGCTCTGCGTGGCTCCTTCCCCAGCAGGAGGCTGTGGCCAGTTTGGGGCGATGGGCCCTGAGAAACGGCCTTCGGGCCCGTTCTGACACACGGGGCCGGCAGGGAGAGTGAACACAAAGCCTCTCGCTCGCTGGCTGGCATCCCTGCCAGCTGTCCTGTGCCAGCAAGTCCCAGCTTTGCTTTTATGTGGGGGTCACACGTGGCGACGCTTGGGGGATACTCCCCGGCTCTGTGCTCGCGGGTCACTCCTGGCGGTGCTGAGGCTCTCTGGGGCCCGGTGAATCTGGGCTTTCTGGACCTTTCTCTCTAGATTGCGCTCCTGTGGGCACTTTCCACAAGGCTCCACTTCCCCTTTCACCCTCGGGGGAAAATAAAATAAAATAACTGACGGCGCACGCCCCTCCCCCTGGAACCAGCTCTCCTCGGAGCTCATCTCTTCCGAAGGACGAGGCTTTTTTCTTCTCCAGCACGTTCGAAATCAATCCAAACACCTGTCTTACGTTTTGTAAACAGGCGTTTTGGAGTGAATCACACCTTCCTGGGTTCCATCCATTTTACACCACGGCTGTTGTAGGCAGTCACAATTAAGAAAGCAAATAAATACCCCCTCAGCCTCCTGCCTTGGGCTGAGAATCCTGCAAACCTGGGGGCAGGGACAGGCGGGGAGGGGGGCTTGGGGGGCTTGGGGTGCTGCGTGGGCAAAGGGCGGGGGTCAGAGAGGGGGAAGTGACCCGTTCCCGTCTAGCTTTCTAGGGGAGTGTCTGCCACGCAGCCCTGGGTGTCAGGCCCCGCCTGGCCTTTGGTCTTGAGGGTGCAGAAGAGACTCCTTTGCCAAGGAGATTGGAGCTGTCCTGCCCCCCGGGGTGGGTGAGAATCTGGATTCTGTGTCCCTCTGTGAACGACTGCCCGCTTTGCATCTCCCTGTCCACACAGCCCAGCCCGGGACTTGCGAGGTGGCCTCCGCTTTGGGGAGAGGCCTGACCTCTGGACCCCTCCTGGGTTGGGTTTTCTGGGCGATCCAAGCGTGGGGTTCAGATGGCAGCTGCCCATCTGAGCCCCTGAAAGCACCCACCGGGCCGGGCTGGGTCTCTGTGAGGGCTTCCCTCACCGCATCACTCCCCTTCTCCCTGGGGCCCTCAGACGGGCAGAACCAGAGGCTTCCCTTTTCCCAGCCTGGCATCAAGGGCCCCGTCACTTCAGGGAGGGTCCCAGGAACACGTGCCACCCCCAGCCCCTCTTGCTTCCCTTCTCGTCCTCCGCCTCCTCCAAGCTGTCTCAGCTTGCAGGAATCCGTGGTCACGCTTCTCAAGGCTGCCCTGGGTGCGGGTGCCCGGAAGCTGTCAGCTAGTGCCACCCAGGCTCCCTGGCATGCCAGCCCTCGTCCTGCGCACTGGGCTCCGTGTGGGAGACTTACAGTCAGAACCCCTCTCCCTCCCGGCCCCGATACGGAACAGCCGCTTCTGTGGAAAGGGTCTGGCACCTTCTGCCACCGAGCCCGTTGTCTTTGCCTCGTTCAGTGATGTCCGGGCTTACTCCCAGCTCAGTGCTCGGGGATCACTCCCGGGCCCAGCTGCAGTGTCTCTTTCTCGGACCCTGTTCCTGGCTTCTTTGCTCCGTGCGCCCCACCCGGCCTGCTCTGGCTGTGGGGTGCCCGGGCCCTGAGTGATCCTTAGTGCATTTCCTCCTTTGTTCTGGCGGGACTCTCCAAAGCCCCGAGGGCAGCCGCCACCCATAGGCTTCGAGAACACAGTCTCCCTTCCTGGACACAGAATTGCTCATACACACACACACACACACACACACACACACACACACACACACACACACCCAGATCACTGACCGGGGAGTCCCCGCCTCTGTTTGTTCCCTGGTGTCTTTCTGGGGGCACTGGCACTGGCCCTCATACCTAGTAGGTGCTCAGTGACGGTGGAGAGAAAGATCTAGAAGGCCGAGGAGCTGAGCCTTGCGTCCAAAGTCCCTTTGAGTGAATGAATGGGTGGGAAAGGTGGGGTAGGGTGGGGTTGGGTGCTGGGGCCTCAGCTCAGGGCAGGCTTGCAGGGCCTCCCATCCTCCCCCCACCCCCAATGCACAGGCACACACAGCGCAGGAGTACACACACACACACACACATTTGTGCACGGAAGCCGTATTGCATGGAGGGCAATTGCCACCAGAAACGCACCATCAGTGACTCACATCAGCCCCTGCCACCCCGACCCCTATTGCCTTCACACCTTGTATGTGAACCTGGAGAGGCGACAGGGCCCCTCTCTTCGTTTGTGGGGTCCCAGTGTTCCCAGAGGAGGCTGCTGGTAGCTGTTGGGACCTCCCCTGTCGCGTCTCTTGATGCCGTCCCAGGAACGGGTGGGGCGGGCAGCACTCCTGCCCCAAGTGTCGGTGGTGGCTTCCTGGTGGCTTCCGTGGCCGGCCCTCCCGGGGCTCCCACCTCAGACACTCAACCCCTCCCCCCCCCGCAACATGTCCCCCTCCCAGCCTCTCCCTGCCACTTGGGAATCCTGAGCAAGAGTGTCTGAACTAATGACCCCTGACCATCTGTCCAGCCGGCAACAGCGGGCAGAGGCGCTTTGATTTCCAAACCCCAGTTCTTGGGGAATTTCCGCGTCGAGGTCTTCTGAGCCTGGCTTAGCTCCTTGTGGAGTTGATTTTTGTGCGTGTTGAGTATCAAGGGATTGTCTGGCGCCCCGGGCGCGTGGGCATCTGTCCACGGCATCTCTGCCCTCTGAGTCCCCGAGGGTGAAGAGTGGGTGTCTTGGTCCCTCTCTTTGCAACATTGAAGGCCTGCAGGCTAAGGAACGAGCAGAGTAGGAGGGGGTGCTCGCCTCGGTTGTCAGAGCTGTCAACGGAAGCCGGGGAGGGAGGTGTCTGCTGTGGCCAGGTGCTAGGGAGCCCCAGGAATGTCCGGAGGGACGACACCAGCATAGGCAAGTGGACGGAACCGACTCGAGGTCAGGGCAGTCTGCAGTGCCATGGAGGATTTTTTAGAGAATCTGGGGGAGAGGGGGTGCACCTGCTTAGTCCTTGCGCATGCGTGTGTGTGTGTGTGTGTGTGTGTGTGTGTGTGTGTGTGTGTGTGTCTTCTGTCTTCTGTCTTCTGCAGCACTTTGCAGACAGTGGTTGAGAAACCCTGGTGGTTTTGTTCTCCTCAGCAATTATATGGCACCGTCTCATTCCCTAGAACTTCAGAGACAGGAGGCGACAGAGGAGATGAAACTTGTGAGCCTGTAGGCTGCAGCTGGGTTCTGCCCATGGGGGAGTTCTGCTTTCCTGTGTCCAAGCTTGCCCTTCCCTGTGGGTGGAGCTTAGTGTGTCCTCCCTTCCCTGTGGGCGGAGCTTAGTGTGTCCTCCCTTCCCTGTGGGTGGAGCTTAGTGTGTCCTCCCTTCCCTGTGGGCGGAGCTTAGCGTGTCCTCCCTTCCCTGTGGGTGGAGCTTAGTGTGTCCTCCCTTCCCTGTGGGCAGAACTTAGTGTGTCTCCCTTCCCTATGGGTGGAGCTTAGTGTGTCCTCCCTTCCCTGTGGGTGGAGCTTAGTGTGTCCTCCCTTCCCTGTGGGCGGAACTTAGTGTGTCTCCCTTCCCTATGGGTGGAGCTTAGTGTGTCCTCCCTTCCCTGTGGGTGGAGCTTAGTGTGTCCTCCCTTCCCTGTGGGCAGAACTTAGTGTGTCTCCCTTCCCTGTGGGCGGAGCTTAGCGTGTCCTCCCTTCCCTGTGGGTGGAGCTTAGTGTGTCCTCCCTTCCCTGTGGGCGGAACTTAGTGTGTCTCCCTTCCCTATGGGTGGAGCTTAGTGTGTCCTCCCTTCCCTGTGGGTGGAGCTTAGTGTGTCCTCCCTTCCCTGTGGGCAGAGCCAGAAAGGTCCTCCCTTCCCTGCGGGTGGAGCTGGACGGGTCCCAGGAAGTTGGGCACAGTTGGTGGCCAGACAGTGCCCTGCAGATCCTAACCTGGGGGAGGCGCCCTGCTGAAGAAGGGCAAAGCATTCATTACCGTTCCCTAATTATTATCATTTCTTAGTTTCATTCATGGGCCACACCCGGTCATCCCCAGGAACTATTCCAGGCTCCTTGCTCAGGAGTTACTCCTGGTGGTGTTTAAGGGATCCCGGGCAGTGCTGAGAATTGAACTGGGGGTCTGCCGGTGGAAGGCAAGTGTCTGAACCCCTGTACTCTCTCTTCAGCTCAAAGGGACTGTTTTGGGGTATATCAAGTGGGGCCGATCAAAATCACCTCTCCATGACACAGTGATTCCAGCAGTCGACAGAGCCTGATCTTGCTTCGTGTTACCTCTCTTTAGGCATTTCCATAGTGCTTTTCACATTTTCCAGAACACCAGAGGGTGTCAGGTTCTGAGTCTGACCTGTCAAAATTGTGAAATGTTTCCTCAGCCCCAGCAATGGTCTTGATGGGCGGTAAAGTAGATGCTGAAGGTCGGTCAACACCAACCATGTTTAACTCGCAGCTAACATTTGCTTAATGCTGACCGTCGAATGATCTAAGACGTTTCAGTAGTAATAATGATGCAGGAGCAGCGTGTCCAGCATCTGACTCTTTTCCTCGCCTTTTATAGGTGTCTCTGCTTTCATGTCTTTGTATTTATGTTGGGGCTTGGGGGTTACACCTCGTAGCGCTTGGCTACTTTCCAGCTTTGTACTTGGGAGGTCAGTCCTGGTGGTACTCAGGGATATGGTGTAGGGAATCGAACCTGGGACCTGCCGCGTGCAAGGCTTACAGCTCTGCCATTGGGCGCCCTCCAGCCCACGTGTTCATGCTCTCCATCCCCACGTCAGCAGCAGGGAGTGGCTTTTGTTTAAAATATGAGACCGGGTTTTAGAGAGAAGATGTGTGTTTTAGTAAGGAGTTTGTTAGGGTCCAACTCCCCTTCTCACTAGAAAGTTGATCAAGTTCTTGGTAGAGTTTTTGTTGTTGTTGCCTTTTCCTGTAGAACAATGCGTGTCTTCATTCTCTTACAAGTTTAACCGTTTGCCCAGTTATTCTAGAAAGGGCCCAGACAGAGATCCATGTTGAAACACTCATATCATGGCGTATTTTGAGTTGGCTTGAGCCCAAGTCAGTGGCCTTTGAGAGTTGTTTGTGATATGCTTTCCGAACCTTTACTGAGCACCAACCATGAGCAAAGCCGTCCGTGTACACTCAGGCCACCGGGCACAGACGCAGTTACCTGTAAGGAACTGTAGAGAGGCCAGAAACCGAGATGGCCACTGCGGCATTTGTAGATCACGGCACCAGAACGTTTTGGCGCTCTTCCCCTTGAGAGGTAAGGGCCAGGTCGCCTTGCCGCTGGGTGGGCTCTGACTCTGGAGCAGTGAAATCCATGAAAGTGGTACTGTGTGAGTCCCAGGAAGAGGCACGTCTACCTGACTGGTCTTGCTGGGACGCCTGCCCAAGTGAGGCCGACTCCTGATGGACATCCCAGCCCAGCAGCTCCTTCAGCTGTGACCAAGCAGGTGGACCATGTTGGTGGCCCAGCCCCGGGGAGCCTATGATGATGTAACACCTTCTGCCCAGTGACGGCCACCCTGGGGGTGTCGGGGAACCCTTATATTTCCCTGACCCCTGACTCACAGAAATAAAATGGCAGCAGAGCCACCTCAGGAACCAAATCTTCATATCACATTTTAAAATTTTCTCCCTTTGAAAGCAAACATTGTGCGGTTTTTCTCTTTTTCTTTTAATTCTCCCCCCTCCCCACTGATTTGATTAGAAAGGATCATAGCGTATACCCTGTGTTGCAATGCTAACATCATTTAGAGGTGGGATAAATCCTAAATGATCTTTTCTGTGTGATGATTTTCAGATTCATTAAGAAATTCCCAGTGTCTGCTGCCATTTTCAGATTCTCTTCCCCACCCCCACCCAGCCCCCTTTCCTCCTTTCTCTCCTGTTCAACAGAAGCAGATGAAATGAGGTGAAGACTGACATTTCTGTGTTACCTGAAGTGTAAATTTTAAATGTCTGAAACCTTAAATACGGGGAAAATTCCATCCTGTGCCGCGTTTATTATCACAAGGAGAACCGGCTGCCTGATTTGGGCAGCTGAACATTTTTCGAGAGAAGATGCAGGCCACTCTGCTGTCTGCGCGTTTTAATGCCAGGGAGGGCAACCGCCTCGTGCCGGCCCCTGGACCCTCGGGGGCAAGCAGAAAGCCCGACTGAGTTCCGCTGGCAGTCCCGGCGTGTCCCCTGCCTACCGGCCCTTCCCACCACTTACCTGAGAACTTAGGGGACACATCACCAGGTAACCGCCCTTTTGCTAACTGAGCTCAGGGCAGTTCCCCGAGCAGAAGAGGAAGAAGAGGAAAAGGAGGAAAGGTCTTTGAGAAAGACCATTGGGTGTTTCCTTTGTTCCTTTTCTTTTTTCCTTCTTTCTCTCCTCTCTCTCCTCCTTTCTGTCCATACCTCCCTTGTCCCCTTTTTCCTTTCTCCCATACCCTTCTTACACAATCTCTCTCTCTCACCCTGTCCCCCTCTCCCTCTCTCTCCCCCTCCCTCCCTTCCCCCCCCCCCCCGTTTCTCCCGCTCTCTTCCCCTCTCTCCTCTCTCTCTCTCTCTCCCCCCCCGCCCCTTCTCGTCTCCCTCGCTCCCTTCTTCTGTCTCTTCTCCCTCTGTTCATTCTCACTAAAATCCTATCCCGAGCAGCCCTCCTCCGAGGTTGTAATAGTTAGTGATTTCCTTGATTACTATCCTGAGTCCCCCCTCCTCTCCACCCCGCTTCCCAGCTAGTGAGAATGTTCCAGAACGCCTGGATATTGGAGCCGCCGCGCGCCAGAGGTACCCTTTGGGCTTCCTGTGTGAGCATCCTTGCTCACAGAAGTGACTCCAGCCTCGCCCATTTCCATACGTGATTGCAGATCTTTCGGATGGAAAATGGCCCGTGTGGTGTCGCCCTGCTGCAGGCCGTGTGTGAATCATCGGCCCGGAAGACGTAGTGTAGATTCGTCTCTCGGAGCTGATCTGGGGCGCTCAGGTTCGAAGCTCGGCCAACCCGGGCTGGCCAGTTGCTGCGAGGACGTGGGCTCAACGCTGGCCCTGCCCGGCCTTCATCCCTCCCAAGTGGAACTTGGTTCCCCGCGGCTGCCTGCTCTGGGGGCCCAGATGGGACTCATTTAACATGTTTGTTCACTGGGAACCGTTGAGCTTTGACGACCCCAGCCTCACATCCAGCGTTCCCAGGGATAGCAGTGAGACCATTGGCTTTTTTCCCTGCTCCTGTTTTGGGGGGCTCTCTCTCCTGCCTCTTCCATAAATTCCCTGGGTAGACCTTGGTCCACACACAGCACAGCCTAGCCAGCCCAAGTCGTTTGAGTGGTCTCCGTCCGGGAGATTTCTGGAATGTTCCGAATCAGGTTGGGGGACACTGGGCAGAGGTGGGTGGGCGGTGCCGTCACAGCTCCTCTTAGCTCTCTGTCACTTGCAGCAGCCTCCAAAGAGAAGCCCCCGCCCTCCCCCCAGCTCTCAGAAATCCAAGGCTGGGAGTGGTTTATGGGTTTGGGGGGCTCGATAACCCAGTTGTGACCCCGAACTCAGATCTGCTGTGTGCAGTTTCTTGTTGGCTCCCAGCCAGAACACGCTGGCCTGGGAAAGCAGAGGCTGGCTGGAATGTTCTTACGTCAGGTGTCCTTATTTTCATCCCGCCTTTCTGGGTCTGCCTCGGGCGTGGGCCTCGTGGATGAGCCCCTGGAAACAGCCTGTAATTAGCCGCTGCCTCAGTGTATCCAGGGAGGCCCGACCCTCCCGTTGCACAAACAGGAAGACCCGGTGGTGTCCATCCTTCTGCATAGTGCTGGCGATCTGAATCAGGGCCAGGTGCTCGCGAGGGGCAGGGGCCTTCCCCCCGGGACTGTCTCTCTGCTCTGAGACTTAGGAAGTGTGTGGCCCAGCTCTCTTTCTCGCCTTCCCCGGAAACACATCTTTGGAGCGGGGAGTGCAGGCTCCCGACTCGGCGCCCACCTCGCACCCACCTCGGTGGACTTTCCCAGGACCAGGCTTTGGGAGGGCCGCTGAGTGGTACTTCTGAAGGGCTGAGATTCACCTGAAGGTGTTCTGAGTAAAGGCAGGAGAAATGGGTCTGCAGAAGTTACTGGCTCCCGTGTCCAAAGCCTGGAGGGACGGGCCGCATTTCATGGGAGAAATACCCGCCCTGAGGGTGCCGGTGGAGTGATGTCAAAATTGTATTTTGTATTCTTGTACTTCAGTCTGGAGCTATAGCACAGCGGGTAGGGTGTTTGCCTTGAAATGGCCGACCCGGGTTCGATTTCTCCTTCCCTCTCGGAGAGCCCGGCAAGCTACCGAGAGTATCCTGCCCACACAGCAGAGCCTGGCAAGCTCCCCGTGGTGTATACGGTATGCCAAACACAGTAACAACAAGTCTCACAATGGAGACGTGACTGGTGCCCGCTCGAGCAAATGAATGAGTAACAGGAGGACAGTGCTACAGTGCTTTAGTCAAAGAAACATTGGCGTTGGGGATCAGAAATAAAAATTCTTCGAGAGGGCCTAGAGCTATTGCACAGTGGGTAGGGTGACCCAGGTTCGATTCCCAGCATCCCATATGGTCCCCTGAGCACTGCCAGGAGTGATTCTTGAGCGCAGAGGCAGGAGTAAGCCCTGAGCATCGCCAGGTGTGACCCAAGAAGAAAAAAAAGAAGAAGAAATTGTTTGAGGGCAGAAATGGGACAGTTCCCCGCTGGCGCTTCCCTGCCGCAAGGGGAGGAAGTCATGTCCAGGGGACTCTTGTGGCTGGCCTGGGCCTGGCTGGATCGTGCCCTCCCTGTACAGTGCCAGAATTTTGCTGGATCCTTCTCCAGACAAGCATCTTTGCGTCTGCTCGGGGGCTGTGGCCTTTCATGTTGGGATGCCGTCAGGGTTGGGGCTTCATCCCCAAAGCAGGCGAAGAGACGGGTCCAGACGGGACAGGGAGGCTGGGGAGCGTGTGTGGGATTCAGAGTTGGGACGATGTGGGCGAAAGAATTTTGTGCTTTATATGAGACCTCGGAAGATCTTGGAACTTGAGCACTGTTGGAAGAGTCGGAGCAGACCTTCTCGTGCTCTGAGGGGCACACCTGAAAAGGCCTCTCTGCTCCAGGCACCTCCACCGTTCTGAGGTGTGGAGAAACTGTTGTTCCTCTGACTAGGAACCATGCAGGGCCCTGTGTCCAGCCCAGTGGACTTCCGGAGACCAGGACGCAGCCCTGACCAGCCAAAGGTGCTGCTGATGGAACCAGCTAGGTGCGGGGTGCAGCCTCCTGGCTCTGACCTTCCCCCCCCCCCCCCCGCTCGGTGCCAGCGCGCCCTGGGGCTCTCTTTCCCAGGCGTCCCTGTTCCCAGGATCTTGTGTCCCCCAGCCTGCTCGGGACAGCCCAGCACTCGGGGGCGGCTTCTCTGGCCCCTTGCGTGATGCCGGCTGGCCCAGGCTGGGCTCAGGCCCACGTTCCTCCAGGAGGGCCATGGAGAACACCTTTTATTTTTATCTTTTCCTCCTTGAAACACTTCTCCAAATAGCAAATTCTGCAGAGAACCCGATGGCAGGAAACGGGTTAGCTGGTGCAAAGTGGAGCCCACTGACGCGATTAAATATGGATCATGATCAAGTGGCCGGAAAAGGCCCTTGGCCTCTGGTCTTGGTCCCCGGGAAGGAGGGGGACAGTGTGCCCACAGCTCCCGCGGGGACCTGGCCGTCCCTCCCACACACGGCTCTGGCCACTGTCCCTTCGCTGGGACCTCGTGAAGGCGTGTTTGGGGACGCATGACTTAGCCCTGGCGAACATCACATCCTCACTACGTCTGGACACGGCCAAAGCTTAGGTGGATCAAAGGAGACCAGGACAATCACGAGGCGAGGACGAGTACATTTTCTTCCAGAACCTTCTAGAGGCTGGGGTGGGGTCTCCCTCCGCCACACGGCCACAGGGTTCTGTTTCTCTGCAGGCGCAAACATGAAGGTGCCGTGGACCCGCCACGGGGGAACAGCTGAGTGGAAATCTCTGTGGGCGCTGGACGAGAAAAACTCTCGGGGTCACTTCAGGCCAACCCGCTTCATTCAGGCAAACAGAACCCTGGGGGGCGCCTGGACGTGGGGGGTACCTGTCTTATCCCCCACACTGGCCAGTTTGGGCTTGCCAGGGAGGATGGCCTGGGTCTTTCTGGAAGCTTCTGGAAGCTTCCATCTGTTCCTTCCTCGATTGGCCACCTGGTATTGATTGCTGCCCAATCCGGTCCAATCCGGCCCCATTCCCAGTCTCTCCGGCAGAGCCTGGCATGGCTCTCGGTGGCACGAGCTGGTGGTACTGAAGGAAAACAGCCGGGGGAGGTTCTGGCCCCAGCTGAGTCCTTGGGGGGGTGGGGGGTTCCCCGCAGCCCACACCTCCTGTCCTCGGCAGGGAAAGGAAGCAGGGCCCGTCCCCGCCAGTGCCCTGCAGCTGCCTGAGAAGGTGGCGGTGACTGTTCAGTGTTCAGCGACGAGTGGGTCACCGTGGCCAGAGCCGAGTCCCTCCCGCCTGGCCGCCCCCAGCCCGGGCAGGCAGAAGCCGGGACCCGCTGTGAAGGAAGAAGCCAAGCGCGGAGCTCAGCTCCCCGTGTGGGGAGAGGGCTGCGGGTGGGCTGCTTCCCCGGGTCCGAGGAGGCCTCTTCCTCGTTGTGTCTCTCCGACTTACTTGCTACGGACATGTGATTGGGTGGTGGTGGCGGCTGGGAGTTGGGCCATAGCTGGCTGTGCTCAGGGCTCACTCCTGCCTCTGTGCTCAGGGTTTCCTCATGGCTCCATGCTCAGGGCTGACTCCCGGCTCTGTGCTCAGGGATCACTCCTGGCTCTGTGCTCAGGGTTCACTCGTGGTTTGTGCGCAGGACTTATTCCAACCTCTGTGTTCAGGGCTCACCCCTGGCTCTGCTCAGGGCTCACTCCCAGTTCTGTGCTCAGGGCTCACTCCTGGCTCTGTGGTCACGGCTCACTCCTGAGCACATATGGGACCATATGGGCTGCTGTAGACTGACCCTGGGTCAGCCTCTTCCGTGCTCCCCTCCTGGCCAGCCCATACTGGCTCTGAAACTCTCCTTGCGGGGCTAGAGAACACGGACTGCCCATCCCCCACTCCGACCCCGACCCCTCCCCCTGCAGGCGCATTCTGAGCCTGTGCAGTGACCGGGGTCGCCATGGCATTCCAGTGTTTATTCTGGTGAAGAGGCAAGTGAGCGGGTTCCCTGCTGAGCCTTGATCCAGAGACAGAAGAACCGATTTCGTTCACTCCTCCCTCTGTGGACAGCTAACGGCACTAGTGTCCCATTCTAGAAAGGTAAAATGCGCAAGATAGACCAGAGAGGTAGTACAGGGGTTGAGGTGATGGCTTCGCACTCAGCCCACCCTGGTTTGATCCCTGGCATCGCACAGGGACCCCCAGACCCTGCCAGCAACGATCCCTGGTGCAGAGCTAGGGTTAAGCCCTGAGCACAGTCTTAACTGTTACTCTCCTTCAAATTAAAAAATTATGACAGGGGCCCCTGGGGTGCATGTTGGGGGGGGCCTCCGAGACCCAGAAGAGCTGGCCACGGGGATGTGGTGCCCTCAAGGCCAGGGGCCGGGAGACGTGGGGGACTGGGCATTTGGCCAGGACAGTGTGGGGGTGACCGCTTCCACCCCTCAGTATGATTTCTGACTTGGGGCGGGGGGGGACCATCTGTGCTTGTGTGAGGGCTGAGGTGCCTCCTTTCTGCTTTTTGGTTTTGTTTGTTCTTGGTCACTTTCTAGACAGAAGAGGCTTCGCAAACCACTGCTTTTCCCCTGCCATTTTGCTCTCCTAAATAGTTGGTTTGTTTCCTAACAAAGTGAAGATGCCCAGGCTGCGGGCAGTAGGGCTCCAGATTGTCCTTGGTTTTTGCCGTCCGTTTGCCAGTTACCAGCTACCACTGCTCCCTGCCAACACCCCCCAGAAAATCGCAGGAACTGGCTGGTGAAGGTGAGTGTTTGGGCAGAGGCAAGCACGTCTCCAGCCAGAGACTTTTCTTTTCCTCTCTGAGCGTCAGAACGGAGGTGAGGTTTCCGTTAGAGGCGCAGGATCTGTTGAGCTGCAGCGCGTGGTGCAGGCCAAGCTTCGGGCCCCTAGTGGCAGCGTAGTGGGGTCCCTGCGCGACCTATGGGGGCTCTCTCCCTGCTCCTGCGCTAACCCTGATGACCGCTGTGGTCAACTTCTTCCCTGCATCCCCACCCAGACCTGCTTCGAGCAGCGTTTCTTCTCTTGCTCACCCGAGAGAGGATGCTCGCTTCCCTGGCATCACCACGGGTCCCTCTCACTCACCAGGCAAATCTCACTCTCCTTCAGTCTCCTTGGTGTGTCAAACTGTGTTAACTAACTCAGGAATGGCATCCCTGTTCTGGCTTAAAAAAAAAAATGAGGACTGTTCCCAGGATGGTCACCGAGAAAGGAAATCCAGCTCGAGGCTTAGATGCTGGTGGCTGTGAAAGGGAGAGAGAGAGAGAGAGAGAGAGAGAGAGAGACAGAGACAGAGACAGAGACAGAGACAGAGACAGAGAGACAGAGAGAGAGAAGAGCAGAGCTTTGAGAATCTGTCTCTGCTTTGGCGGGTGTCCAGCAGAAATCCTGACCCACCGGCCTTGTTGCCACTGAACATCGTCTTTTCAGATGAGAACATGGGATAAAAATAGGTCTTGGGGGGGCTGGAGCTATAGTACAGGGGGTAGAGTCTTTGCCTTGCATGCGGCCAACCTGGATTCGATTCCCAGTATCCCATATGGTCCCCCGAGCACTGCCAGGAGTAATTCCTGAGTGCATGAGCCAGGAGTAACATCGGAGCATCGCCGAGTGTGACCCAAAAAGCCAAAAGTAATAAGAATAAGAAGAAGTCTTGGGGAACCATCATCACCATTTTTCTCTGCGTCTGTTGCTGAGTGGATTGTGCTCTGCAGGGGGTCTTTGTGTTTTGGCTGGAACCCGGACCCTGGCTGACTGACACCCAGGGGCACGGGCGCTGATGGTCATCGTGGCTCCAATTCCGTCATGGGGACGTGTTAGGGACATTGACGTCTGCATGGATGGTGCAGAGCATCCAGAACTCACGCCGACATAGACTGTGGAACCTGGAAGATCATCAGACGTTCATGTGTGTCAGAGGGGCTTAGGGAGGGCTTGGCCATTCAGACAGAACCGTCACGTGTGCCCTGGCTCAGGGGGTGAAACCTGTACCTTAAGCAAGACTTTTACGTGTCCTTTGAATTTCACATCTGGTTTTGAGACGGTTTTCTGTGTGCTAACTGGGACAGGCACTCATGGCATCTGGTGCCCCGTTCAGAGAAATCTTTATATAGTGTTTTCTCTGTTCCACTGTGTTGCTGAGTAATGTCAGGGGCAGGGATTTGGGGCCAAATGAAGAGAAACTGGCCCATCCTGGTTCCCAGTGTTTCCCTTTGATTTCAGGCTTGTGCTAATGATGTCTGTGACTTTTAATGACTTTTCTTCGAGACCTTTCTTTCCTCTGAGGCCCTTGCAAATTCACACTCGGCTCTTCCACACCTTTAATGATATACGTAAAAATTAATATTGCTCCACACAGCAAGTTGGAAGGATCTTTTGCTCTCTTGAGTGTTTCTTGATTTTGGTGGAGGGAAACATTGAGTCGAAAGGAGCAGACAGGTCGTACAGGGGGTCGGGCCCTTTCCTTACATGCGGTTGAACCGAGTTGATCTCTTACGCCGCATATAATCCCAGTGCACCTCCAGGAATGAGACCCTGAGCACAAAACCTGGAGTCAGCCCCAAAACCTTAAAAATAAAAAATGGAAAAAGAAAGGAGAAATAAATTTCTCCCTCTGTTTCAGGAACTCTTACATTTCTATCTGCAAAAGACGTAGATTTGTCTTTGCCATAATAAGGCTAGCTGAAGCCCAGCAAGCAAATTGCTTTTCTCTTTTCCAGTCTTCTGGTCTTTGCTTGGTCCTTCCCTCTCCTTCACACGTGTGAGAAGATACTCCTGCCTGGCCTCCTCTGTAAGCACCGAGTCTCTCTAGCAAGGATCTGCATAAAATTTAACCTCTGTCAACCCTAGTAATCCTTGTTTGAAGCCCTCATCCAATTCTTTATGCCTTCATGTCAGACTTTGAAAATACATTTTGTCACACTTTTAAAATAAAATCAAATAGTTGGATTTTTTTTTTTTGACGCACTGGGGATCGAACCCAGGGCCTCCTAGACACAAGGCAAGTGCTTTGCCGGTGAACCACTCCCCGACCCTTCGCTGCTTCGCTTCATTTGCCGGTTACTCTCTTTCCCACACAGTTGGGTGTTGCGCGTGTCGCGACCTGCCTGTGCACCTCGACCTGCGTCGGCAAAGACTCGCGAGCATGTCTCCTGGGCTGCCGTGCTGTTGGGCTGTGCTAAGGTTCAGCCCAACGGTGAGCTTGCTCGGGCAGTAGGGAGGAAGGCCTGTCCCCAGGGAAAGGAACCCGACTCCTGGGGCCAGTGCCAGCCAGTACCGCCATCATCCCTGGACTCTTGTCCGGCTCCCTGGGGTGCCCAAGGCCGGGGCTGGGGCGCTTCACACAGTCCAGCTGCAGATCTTGACACCGTGATGACATCTGTCACTGGGCTCTCCCTCTGTCTTTCACACGCAGGGAAAAAAGGAAAAGGAGCCTTGGGACCTTCCGGAGGAGAGACAGGAGTTGTTTGAGAAAGAGCCTCCCGCTGTTGTGGGTCTTTGTGGAATTTCTCAGCCAGGCGAGAGATCTCCGTGAGAAATGTCCCACCTGGCCAGCCCGGGCGGTAGCTTGGGCTTGCACAGAGCATCTTCCGAAGGCGAGACACCCCCGCCAGACCTCCCACTCTCCTCCCGGATGGACTCTCGGCTCCCTTACTTTCTTCTTTTTCCTTTTTTTTTTTTTTAAATAATCTTTGAGCCATACCTGATAGTGCTCAGGGCTTATTCCTGGCTCCATGCTCGGATCACTTCTGGCAGTGCTTGTGGGTCCATATGTGGTGGGGGGAGGGAACCCAGGTCGGCTGGGTGCAAGGCGAGTGCCTTCCCTGCTTGCTGTCACCCAGGCCCCTTCCCTGTCTCCTCCTCAGCCATGCTAGAATGTTCTTAATTGAGTCGTGGGAAGACAGATCCAGGTTGAGCTGCCCCAGCACGCAGATGAATCAGAAAAAGTCATCTCTGAAAAAAAAATAATCATTCAGTCATGTTTTTAAGATAACAACAAAAATTATGAAACCAAGTGAGAAAGAAAATATGGAAACAAAAAAGTGAGAGTGCCAGAGAGCTACAAGGATCCCCGGAAGCTTCCGTGATCAGGGATGCTATGGAAACGAGGAAACGGTGACCAGAGAGCGTTTTCTTTGCAAAGTAACCAAAGAAATGGTGGCAGGGTGTTCACCAAACTCCATGGCAATGCTTAGGGCAAGATAAAATTTGATTTGACTTCTTAAAAGAAGTTGACGCCCCCACTCGGATCCCTTTGGGTGTTGATATTTAATGGAAAAGATCTGGCACCTAAATTCACAGATGAATAAACGAAATTTCAGAAATCCGCATCTTGGTGTTAGACAGTTTACAAAGTTGGCCTTTGCTGAAGAATGATGGTATGTGTGCATTCCAAAATCCTTAAAAAAATGTTTTGTGTTTTGAGATATATTTTGAAATAACGTCATTCTGTGTTTAATTGGTGATTTGGCTGCCAGTAACCTCAGCCATCTGGAACCTGAAAGTGAGGTAAAACAAAACCTCGGAACCCAAATTCTCAGAGGCCATTGGGGCGGGGTGGGGGTGCTTTGACTCTACCCTAATGAGGATGTCGGGAGCCTCAGCACGATGGAGGCAGAGAGAGGCCCGGGGCTGTGTGGGTGCAGGGAAGAACAGGAAGAGCTGATTCCATGGCCCCCAGCCCTGAACCCTAAAGTCAGAGCCTGAAAATTTAGCATGAAGATGATGGAGTCTCAGGGTCTTATTACTAAGAAGTATCACGATGGTCCCATGACAAATTCAGTAGGTGATGGTATTTTCTGTTCAAGAATAGGCGGACATAAAATCTCACATTTTGGGAAAATTTCCATTAAAATACCTTTCCAGGTCCAGATTGATGATGCAGACTTTGCTGCAGGGTTCCTGAGCACCCTCGGAGTGGCCCTTCTGACCACCCAGGGCCCCCCCCCATGACTTTCCCATCACTGGCTTTGATTAGGGTATCTGGAGAGCTCACCTCTGAGAAAGGCCATATTTCTCTGAGAGCCAGGTAAAGAATGATCTAAGACATCACCTTAAAACATCCTTTGGCTGACCAAAAGGCTGTGTCTTTTAGATTTCCTCTAATTTCAGCCGATCAATTGATTTAGTCCCCAAGTCTCTCCATCCTGGGCAAATTTTAATCTGGATCCCCGGGACAAGGTTTGAATTATTTGTGAGTGTGTGTGTGTGTGTGTGTGTGTGTGTGTGTGTGTGTAAACGCTTCCTGTTAAAATGTCTTTTATCAGAGGAAGTAAAGTTCTCCCACCTCATTTACTGCAGTAAAGCAGTGTCTAGGGTCAGAAGCCCAGAGCTCTCTGGAGCTGGTAAGACAAGTCCGAGTGGCATTGTGCTGCCTGTGAATTTGGGGTGTGGTGTCCAGCGTTTGAGCCTGCTGTCTGGGTATAATTTCTGGCTGTGATGCTGCGAGCTGGGTGTATTGGGGGAGCTGCTTTGCCTCTCTGGTCCTTAGTTTCTGTGTTCCCCAGTGGGCCCCAGGCCATCAGGTTCATGGGAAGGTCCATATGTGCAGATGTTGCCCACTGTGGTCAAACACTGGGTTCCATTTGTAGTGGAGGATGCACAGACCATCCCCAGGCTGTGCAAAGGTCGAACCCAGAGCCTCACACTTTGCAAATGTGTGCCCGGGCCACCTCTAGTTGATTTAGAATGTGCTCGAAGTCCTATCCTCAAAGAAGTCCTTTCCTACGGAAAACGAGCATGAAGCAGACGGTGGTCAGACCCCTAACAGAGCTGAGGCCTAAGAACATTCTAGAACTTAAGTTATGACCCTCTTAGAAAATACTGAGGGAGCAGCAATGTAGGAAGATAATTCCTGGAGCCAAAAGCCAGTGAGCTAGCTGAATGGAGATCTTACGTGGCTGGAACACATTTGCCCCAGAGAGTTCCAGAAGGTTCTACAGGGCCCTTCGGTGTTTTCTCGGCACCTGTTCTCCCTCTAACTCCCATTCCTCCTGTTCTGCATCTTCTCGTCTACATCAAGTCTCCCTTTCTAGACTTGGATTTTGAGGGAGGGAAGATTTCTTGGAGACTCAGAAGCCAGTCTTGAGAGAAACCCTGAGCCTTTGTCAGGGAACCAGGAACAGTCCTGAGGTGGGTGTGGTGGTTGGGACTTTGCTTCCTCCCCTGTACCTTTGTCACACCCCATGTGTGACTCTGCCCCTGTGACATGACAAACGTATCTCCCCACACCTCACGGAGAGGTGCTGGGCTTGGTGTCTCTCTGCTCCTCTGGGCCCGAGGTTTTCCTGGGGATTCTCAGGGAGCAGCGTTGGGGGAATGGAACAGAGTTGTGGGGGGACTTTATCTTTGTCACTCACACAACTAAAACTGGTGACTGCGTAGCCACCCTTCTCTGAAAAAAAAAAAAAACACTTAGAAAACAGCACACACTTGGGAAGTCTGATTTTGCTATGATGTGAAAACAGGAGCTTGTGTGAGTGTGTGTGGGGTGTGGGGTGTGTATGTGTATGGTGTGTGTGTAAGTGGTATGTGTGGTGTGTGGGTGTGGGAATGTGTGGGATGTGGTTGTGGGGGGGTGTGGTGTGTGTAAATGGTGTTTGTAGTGGGTGGTGTTTGTGTATGTGGTCTGTGTGGGATGTGGGTATGGGTGCGAGTGTGGGATGTGTGTGTGTGAGATATATTTCAGGGGTTCGGTTTGGGCAAAGGCCCCGCCATCCCTGCACAGTGCTAGAGATTCAGTCAGGTTATGTGGGAGCTTGAGAGATGTGGATGCATCTTTCAGGCCTGGAGCCACGGATGAATCCTCCTTGGCCTTGTGTCCACTGGTCTTCTTTCTCTGGTCTCCCTCGGCTCTCCCACACGTGAGAGCAGAAACTTGAAAAAGTTAATACAGTGACCTCAGAGACAGTCTCACAGGTAACCTCAGAGACAGCCTCACAGTTACCTCAGAGACAGTCACTCAGTTGACCTCAGACTCAGCCACACAGGTGACTTCAGGGACAGCCACACAGGTGACTTCAGGGACAGTCTCACAGGTGACCTCAGAGTCAGTCATACAGATGACCTCAGAGAGAGCCTCACAGTTACCTCAGAGACAATCGCACAGAGGAGCGGGCAGTGACGAGGCCTCTGTGAGGAGGGGTCTCCAGGGCCAGTGACGGCTTTGTGCTGCTCAGGGATTGAGTCGCTCATCCCAATAGCCCCCTGCCCCCTCGCGCTGTCGTGTCAGATGCAGCTGCACACATACACTCCCATCCACTCGCTCCCGCCCAGTGGGACGAGATCACACTCTGCCGCGTGCTCCTTCCAAGGAGAGCGGTGGTCAGCTTTTCAGCGCCCCAGGGAACCCGCCCAAGCTGGGTCCTCTCCATGGGAAATTCACTGCACGGTCTTTACCCCAAGTGAATCAGGCGGTGGTACCTCCAGATCCTCTCTCTGATCCTCACCCCAGCCGGCGCCTTCAAGGTGGGTGCAAACCGGGTGCTTTGGGGGAGATCCTAGCTTTGGTTCCCCTGAGGCTTCCTGGCCTCACTGTGGAGAGAAGCGTTGTGTGTGTTTTGGATGTTCTCATGGGCACCTTCTGCTCTGGTCTTAGAAAAGTGTGTTCTGGCTTTCGCATTTTTTTTCTCAACGCAATGGCATTTGTGGGTCTGACTAAGCGCACAGACACACGTGGACTGAACATCCCATGTGCAGGGGGCGAGAGGAGTGTCTGAGGGCCTGGGGAGTGCTAGCGCTTCCCCCGACAGGGGGCTTTTTATTTGTTTAAAACTTGGAGGACACACCTGGCTGTGCTCAAGGGCTCCTTCTGGCTCTGCTCGGGGGTCCCGCCCGAGACCCTGTGTCGTGCTGGGGCTGGAATCCAGGTCGGCCGCATGCACGGCCAGTGTCTGGCCTGCCGCGCTCTCTGGCCAGTGACGGGCGCTCTGGAGGAGTGAGACCTCCCTCTCCCCGGGCGGTCCAGAAGCCTGTCCCAGAGTGATCTCCCCGAGGGCTCTGAGGGAGCTCGGTAGGTCCCATGCCGGCGTTGCTTGCGTGTGAGAGGCCGAGTTCGGCCCCCAGCTCCTGCCCTCTGAGTTCAGAGCCGGGAATAGCCCTGCGGAAGTGCCCCCCAGCCCCTAGTCCGGTGACCTCGCTGTGGTGACTTGGCTCCCCTCTGCTCTCGGGAGGTTCTGGACTGACTGGGGAGCACGTGGCTCCCATCTGCAGACCCCTGGCTCCCCCGGGGCCCCGCGCTGGTGCCTAGCGTCACCCAGGCTCTGGCAGGCCCGAAGTGGACACAGCACCCAGCGGTACCTGAGATCCCGACAGTGGCTGTGCTTGTGATTGACAGTCCACTTTCTGGGGTGGTAAAAGGCCGAGGGGGGTCTGCTGTGGGGGGACGGGGGTGGGGAGAGCCGCATCTTTCTGCTCCTGTGGGTTCTGGGCTGCTCACCCAGCCCTGGGGACCCCCACTCTGCTCCCCTAGCTCTTCCTCTCGGCGGAATCCCCCACCCTCACTCCTGGTCCCCCCGAACTGGGGATGGGCTGTCTCTGCTTTCCTGGCCCAACCCACCCAGAAGCTGCAGCCCGGCTGGGAGCACCCTTCCTCCAGGGCATCTGGAAGGAGCCATCACAGTGCTCACAGGTTTAAAAATTCAAAGGCCCCCCCAGGGTGGGTTGCAAAGCCAGAGACTCTCCGGAGAACCCCCCCCTTACCCCACCCCGCTCACCCTTTGGAGGGGCACCGGGTGCCCAGCGCCTGTGAAGCCTCATGAGCTCAGGGGCGAGACTTCCGCTGCATTTTGTCTCCGGTTATTGGGGAGGGGGCAGGGGTGCGTGCGTTTGAGGGTCTCCCCTGCCCGGCCCGGCCCCAGCCGCACAGTCTAGTTGGGGCCCACGAGTGAGCGTCCAGGAGAGGCTCACTGCGGCCTCCCCTATGCTGGGGCTCAGCGCCCCAACTAAGCCTCGCTCCTTTCCCGCTGCGGGGGCTGAGACTTTGCAGAGAGCGCCTCCCTGCCCTGCCCCTACTTTCCTCTCCCGTCTCTCTCCCTCTCTCCCTTTCCCTCTCTCTCTCCCCCTTCCTCTCCCCCCTCCTCACTTTGCTCTCTGGGCTGAGCAGGATTCTGGGATTCTGAGCGGGATTCTGAGGGGCCGAGCCAGGTGGCCGCTTCCTGTTGCCAGGGGAGCCCGGTCTGACCGAGCCAATCGCGTCCTGACCCCGTGGTGGCCTGCCGAGGGGGAGAATCCGGACCTGGGGGGAGGGGGGGGCGACCCCTCGCTCCCCTCCCCCCCATCTTTTCTTCTCCCTCCAGTGCCGGAAGGGGAGGCCTCAGAGGGAGAGGGAAGAAGGAGAAGGGGGAGGTGAGCCCACTCGGCCTGGCAGCCTGGCGGCATGGAGATAAATGCCGTTTTCTCTTTGTGCGCCAGAGGGACCATTGTGCTGCTCGGGGCGTCAGACCCCCGGCTGGCAGATGGGCGCTCCCTGCGCCCACCCTCCAGCCCGCAGGCCGGGCAGGCCCGACCCCTGGTTCCTGCTCCTCCTCCGTCACCGCCTCCTTGGCTGTAAAATTGACAAAGGGGTTTTCTAGATCTGCCTGAGAGGAAGTCTGCCGCAGCTCCCAGGGATGGGGCAAGAGAGGAAGAAGATTTACAAAGGCTGTTCAAAACAAAACAAGACCCAAAAAAAAAAAACCCCCAAAAAACAAAACCCAGGCCCCGGCCGTGTCTGGCTGGCAGGCAGGCAGGGCCCAGCCGCAGAGAGCCCTGGGCCTGGCCAGGGAGGACACAGCTCAGAGGACATGACCTCTGTCCTGCCATTCTGGAGAGCCCAGGTGCCGTGAGCCCAAGTACCAGGCCATGGTGGTCCTGGGAAGCTGAAGCCCAAAGGCCATTCATAAGGGGCTCCCCTGGGGTGCCCAGCCACACCCACATGAGGTTGGCAAGAGCCTGAACCCCACTCCCAGGGTCCCCCCCGAGAGGTCTCTCACTCCCTGCCCCACCTCATAGCCACACGCGTGTGACTAACTCCCAGTCCCCTCTCTTGGCCGTGAGTCTCTGCACAAATGCCCTTCCCCGGGTGCTGAATGCTGGGGGTGGGGTATGGGACCCTGTTCTCCCACCTGTGCCAGTGATGCAGACCTGGCTCCCAGGCTTGAGGAGATGCAGCTGAATGCCCCGGCTTCTGGAACCTTCTCCCAGCCTCTCCAAGGCCCTTCTCCCTCCCTCTCGTTTGCTGAACTTCCCCATATAGTCATGTCAGGCTTCAGGCCAGAAACGTTTTTTTTTCCCCAGTGAAGTCGGTGGGTTGGGCTAGAGACAGGGGGGAGGGCGCTTGCCCTCCGTGTGGGTGACCCAGTTCAATCCGCGGCAGTACATGGGGGCCCCTGCCAAGCCCTGAGCACTGCGGGTCGGGCCCCCAGTCTCCCTCCAAAATAGGAGGATGACCATCATGCCAGGTCTCCGCCCACCAAAAAAAAAAAAAAACCTAAAGCTGTTAGTAAGTTCTGTGTGAAGTGCCACAGATGAGGGTCTCCTCCCATTCGGCCCTGTGGGCTGCTGTGGCAGCAACTCCTGCAAAGCCACTTGGCACAGGCCACTGAGCCCGCCCCCGCCTCTGCCGGGCAAGCTCAGGTGCCCTTGGCAGCGAAGGACGCACCCCCAACTCTCCCCAGCCCCTGGGGGGTTTATCTGAGCCTCTGCAGGGCCACAGCTGTGAGTTCTCAACCTCACTTTCCCCCAAGGACCCAACCTGATGAGGATCCCCACACCCTCTGCCACGGACACACACCAGTGACGTTGTGGCCAGTAGAACTTGGATCTCAAAGGCTGTGTCTTCTCCAGGATTACAGCCCCAGCTTCGAGAGGGGAGTGTCATTTCTGTGTGTGCTGGAGGGGTGGGGGTGGGGGGACATTGGACCCCACTCAGAGGAGCGCAGAGGCTGTTCCGGCTCTGAACCTAAGAGTGACCCCTGGTGGTGCTCGGGGGAGCGTTTGCTCTGCCAAGGATCCAAACCGTGGTTGGTTACAGCCACCGAAGCTGTTGGCGCGGCCTTGCCTGCTGTCCCCCTCTCTCACCCAGTCTCCTCTTCGGTCAGCTCGTGAGATCGTGAGATCACACTTGTTGCCCGACTCTGAGTGGACGAAGCAAGAGCTTTCGCTCTTGCCCGTGTTTGTGGAGTGCTGGCAGGCTCCGAGGGGCCTGGTCTTACCTGTGCCTCCGGCTCTCAAAGGTGCCCTAGCCCAGAAGTGGCTACCTGGCAGTACAACACACCTGTCAGTGGCCCCCGCCCACCCCAGAGTGTCCCTGTACCGAAGGGTGAGCCACACGGTGCCATATTCCTCTGTGCTCTTGTTCATTCAGAGTTTGGGATTCACATTGAGCTTGGAAGTAGGGGGAATGTTCTCTCAGTTAATCCCCCGTCATCTTCCTTCCCTCACCCACCACGGCTGATTGCGGAGCTAACTCTGCAAGGCCCTGGAAAGCTCTGGAAGGCCCTGGAAGGCCCTGGAAAGCTCTGGAAGGCCCTGGAAGGCTCTGGAAGGCCCTGGAAGGCTGACCAGGGCACAGCAATTCGGGCGTCAGTGGTTCTTTATCTCCAGGTATGAGTGGGGAGGGGGCAACACTGATGCCCTCAAGGAGCTGCCGGTGGATCCTCTTCCAGTTGCTCGGTGTCCTGCGACTGTCTGTGCTCTGGACACTGTCCCAGGGACCCCCACCGCACCCCATCCCCTCTGAGTGTTGCCACCGAGTCCCAGAACCAGCACACCGTTTTGTGAGTTAATTCTGAGGAGTTAGCCCCGATATTCTGCTGGAGCCGCCTTGAGTTTTGGTGCAGTCGCTAGGAAGAGCCGAGGGGTCCCGCTAGGTGGCGGCCGCCGGGTGGGGCGTGTGGGGAGGCAGCACACGGCCCCTCGGGGCAGGTTCGGGAGAACCTTTGCGGTTGACAGGACACCAGCCGCTTCCGAACAGCAGGGTCTGGGAACCGTTGGCGGGGCTGAGGCGCTGCTCTTGCATTTAGCCAACCCCCCGCTCCCCGCCCGCATTGCACCTGACCCCCGGGCACTGCAAGAGAGGGAGAAGTCCATGAGCAGCTCCAGTATGCCAGTGCCCCCCCAAGTGCTCCTCCCACAACCCAGCTGGCACAAGCACAGGAGGCAGCTTCTGCTTATTTGGTGGGGGGGGGGGTGACAGAAGGAACCCCCCCCCCCAGGAGCACTCAGGAGGCTGGGGACCTCTCCTGGTGATTTTAGGTGAATGGGGTCACGATTCATTGTGAGAGCCGAAGATGCAGCTGCCGTACCAGGGAGCATTGGGCCACCCTGGAGGTGACTGGGGACCCCAGAGCCACGCCCAGTGATGCCTGGCGGGGGGACACCAGGTGGTGCCGGCAGATGAACTGCGTTCGTGTGCGTGTGAGCACGAGCCTTCCCCCTGCACTGACGCTCTGGCCAGCCTGGCTGAGGCCCCACATCTGATTCCCAGTAGCACGTGCCACCCCCGGCCCCCTCCCTGCCACCAGCTAGAGTGTGACCCTCGTGGCCCCCAAGCACTACTGTGGGTGAGCTCTATGTAAAGATCAAATAAAAAGTCGGGGCTGGAGGGATTGTACAGGGGTGTGATGCTTGCCTTAATGCAGTGAATCTGGGTTTGATCCTGGCACCACACAGGGTCCCCCTGAGCCTTGCCAGGAGTGATCCCTGAGCACAGAGCGAGGAGTAAGCCCTTGAGCACCACCTGCTGTGACCCATAAAAATAACCCCCTAATTAATATACATTATAACCAAAAATTTTAAAAATCTGTGATGTAGACAGTGCTTGCATCTTTGTGATAATATAATGGGTATTTGGGTGGATGGATGGTAGATGGATGGATGGATGGATGGATGGTAGATGGTGTGGGCAGGTCAGTAGGCGAATGGATGGGTGGATGAATAGGATGTATGGATGGATGGTGGATAGATATATGGTGAGTGGATGGGTGGAAGGATGGAATGATGGATGGTGTGGATGGATGGATGGATGGATGAGATGGATGGAGTGGGTTTGTGGATGAATGGATGAATGGGATGGGATGAATAGGATGATGGATGGATAGGATGGATGAGTGGATGGATGGATGGGATGATGGATGGATGGATGGATGGATGGATAGGATGGATGAGTGGATGGATGGATGGGATGATTGATGGATAGATGGGATGATGAATGGGATGGGATGGATTGATGGATGTTAGATGGGATGAATAGACAGATGGGATGGATCGATGGATCAATGGATCGATGGACAGGTGGACAGGCAGTTGGGCAGACGGCTGATTGGAGCATGCTTTCCTCATTGCTTTTTCTGTTAAGCCTGAGGGAATGATTTGCTGCCCTCAGGAGCTCTGTAAATATGCCTGTGTTCGTTTCTCTGCGTGTGTCTGTGTGTGTGTCTGTGTGTGTGCTTTTTACAGCCAGCCTGGAGCCTCGGACCCATGCTTTACTGTTGTCAGTCTGATGGGCACCCACCCAGGTCCCGCGGGGGCACTTTGTTTCTTTCCCTTACCTGTGCTGCCCAGCCGCTATCTACATCTGTCGTGGCGTTTGCACTTGGCCTTTCACAGCTGCTGCCAATCTGTGGGGCAGGAGTGTGACTCTGGCTACGGAGGCCGCCGGGGGGCATGGGCTGGTCAGGAGGTGCCCGGTGGGCTGAGACGGGCATGGGGCTCTGTTATTGGGGAACATCAGGATGCTCGTGCCTCTTGTGGCCAGAGGAACTGGACCGCCCCTGCCACATCCCCTCCGCGAACCATAGTCTCATCTTCACTAGGCAATAAGATGGTTTCCGTGACCACTGAGTCCCAGGCCTGCGTGCCCTGCTCCCCCACCAACACCCCACCCCCTGCCCGAGGGTCCCTGTTGCAGCTCTTTCTCCAGAGTGGAGGGTCTGGGAACATTTGGGGCCAGCACCCTCATTGAAACTCTAGAGATCACCCAGTCCAAGTTTTAATTCCTAATAGAAGGATCTTGGGAAGAGGCTCGGCCTTCCTCAGAAGAACCAAAAGCATCAAACGAACAAACACCCTGGTGAAGAAGTTGGACAGATGGCGCAGGAGTTAGGGCATTTTCCTGCCAGCAGCCAGCCCAGGTTCTCCGGTCCCCCACCCCCGGCACCACACAGGGCCCGGGATCCTGCCAGGAGTGGCTTTCTTAGCACAGTGCCAGGAGTGAGCCCCGAGCATCGCCAGGTGTGGCCACCAAATCAAAAATACAAGTAACGGGTCTGGAGCAATAGCACAGCGGGTAGGGCGTTTGCCTTGCATGCGGCCAACCCGGTTTCGATTCCCAGCGTCCCATATGGTCCCCCGAGCACCCCCAGGAGTGATTCCTGAGTGCAAAACCAGGAGTAACTCCTGAGCATCACCAGGTGTAACCCAAAAAGCAAAAAAAAAAAAATACAAGTAACCCTCCAAACGTCCCGGTGCCAAAGGAAGGCCGCCTCATGTGCTCTGTTCTCCTTCTCGGCAGAGCGGGATTAGAACCCAGCTCTCTTCCCTCTCTGTGGCAGGTTCGCGCACGGCGCCTGCGTATTTTTCTGAGCATTAACGGGAGTGTCAGGCGCGTGTTTACTTGGAAGAGTTAACGACCCTAATGAATTTATATCCACTGATTTCCCCTCGAGGGGACGCTGGTGCCGTGTACGAGTCCTTGCCAATTTCCAACGTACTTTCCGTCCCCGCAGACCATCTCGGGCTGATTGAGAGCGCTGTCTTTGTTAGAATTTCTCCAGGAGCTACGAGCAGGCGGCACCGCAGCAGCCCGGATGAAAACAGCCGCCTTCCACACACAGCTGCTGCCCTGTAAACCAAAACATTGCTTGTGGCCGTGGCACGCTCTGGCCGGACTCCTCCCTGCATTCTTCACCCACCGGAGGAGGAGTGCGCGCTGTCCTCCAGATCTGGGGCAGAAGACGGGGGAGGAGAGAGTTCGGGGAAGGGAGGGAGGAAGTGAGGTGTCAGAAACCACCAGAAATTTTTGTAAGGTCATGAATCCCCCCGCGGGCTGCTTGGAAAATGTCATGGTCTTGCTTTCCCGGGGAGCCAACTGAGAAGCGGGGAGGGGGGCCCTTTGCACCCGCCCCTTGCTTGGAGGTAGGGAAGCGGGTTGGCCGTCTTGACTGTTGTTGTTGTTCTCGTTGGTCTTTTGTCTCTGCGCTCAGGGGTCTTTCCGGGCCCAGGGGAGCAGCTGCCGTGCTGGGTGGGACTCCATCTCACGCCATCTCGCACTGGCTGCATGCATGGCAAGTGCTCCAACGGCTGTGCTCTCTCTCCGTGGGGGGCCGGGGTGCACCCTCCCCTGCTCGCCTTCCAGACCCGCAAGGCGAGAACGGTAGAGGGACGGGAGGGGGGAGGAGCTGCCGTCATGGCACAGCCTGGCATGCGCCAGGCCTGTGCCGAGATCCAGAAACATCTGCTGTGCTCGGAGAACTTGGCTCCGGGGCCCCGCAGCTGGACTTGATGAATCGCGGGACCTCCCGGCTCCCCCACACACACAAGCTTTGGGGGCTCTCTGCCACCCGTATCCAGACACATCCAGGACAAGCCCACAGTCCGCTCTGTGTGAGCACAGGAAGGGGAAGTGGAGATCCTGCCACCAACGGACACTTTGCCCTTCGCGGGCAGTGGGTGCTGGTTCTCTCTTCCTCCCCATCCCCCACCCCCAACACCCCAGCCCCCCTCCCCCCCGCAGGAAGCACCCGGGGCCACAGGAAGCCCGGTGGTGGCTCCTGGCAGGCAGGGCTGCCGCGCCCCTGTGGCTGTGGCTGTGGCTGTGGCTGTGACTGGGAGGTGGGGACACACAGTGGCAACTCGGCCTATCTAGGAACTTTGTCCCTTTCCAACTGGACACGGGACCCGGGTGGTGGGCAGGGTGTTGGCTGCCTGGCTAGCTGTGCCCGGGTGTGGGTCCAGGGCAGTGCTCCCTGGCTCCTGGGCGCCCTGCCACAGCCCCCTGCCCCCTTCCCGACAGGTACCCCCCTTCCTAGAGGCCTCGCGGATCATTCTCACCCCATGACTGGCTCCCGTGGGGAGCGAGGGGAGTCTTGTTTTAAGTGTCAGGAAGCTGCTGGGTCAGTGATCGCGGTGACAGATCCCGGCACTCGGATCCTCCATCACAAACGCCACCGGCTGAGGCCCCGTGCACGCTGCTGGCTCGGCATTGAGCTAGGGGACAAACTTGAGCTTCCTGCTCAAGAAGAGGAAGAGAAGGTGGGGACTCTCGGGGGTGCAGGGAGCAGAAGAGGGGGCCTTTCCTGTCCTGCCCGGGCTCTTGCTCTGTCCCCAGCACACACTGTTCCCATCACGCGTCCTCACGTCCGTCCCTCAGAGGCGGAGAGCGGTAGGAAGGGCTGGCACCGGAGTCATCCCCATTTCACAGATGAGAAAACTGAGCGTCGAGAGGCATCAGCATGTGACCAGGAGAGGACTTGCCCGCAGCCCATGAGCCGTCTTTGCCCCGGGGTGCTGCGGCTCTCCCTAGGAACACGGCTTGCCGCAAAGGCCCGTGGGGGCGTGAGGGCTGTGTCTCCGCCCAACACGCCTTGTCCCAAGTACCAGTCCAGCAGGGTGCTGGGAGAAAACCCTTCGGGGCCTCTCCTGCCTCTGCCACCTGGCTCCCTGCGTCTGTGAATTCTCTTTGTCGGGGGTGGGGGAGGGGCTGGGAGGTTCATGCCGATGCCCAGGGCTCACTCCCAGCGCTGTGCTCAGGGATCACTCCTGGCAGCACTCAGGGGACCACATGGGGTGCCAGAGAGCAAATAGGAATCAGCTGCGTCCCATACTCAAATCCTCTGAATTTGAGCACCTTAAATCAGTGAACTCTGGGGTAGGTGACTTGTATCGCAATAAGTCTAATTAAAACAATGATGTCGTAAGAATCACGGGATGGGGGCCAGAAAGATCACACAGGCACTTGCCTTGCTTGTGGCTGACGCGGGTTCCATCCCTGACACCTCCCGGAGCAGTCCCCGAGCACAGAGCCAGGAGTCAGCCCTGAGCACTGCCAGGTGTGTCCCCAAACCAGAAGACCCTGCAGAGCAGTTCCAGCACCTTTCTCAGCCTCCTGCCTCTCCCCACGTCGAGTCTCCGGGTGTCCTGGGATCTTTATTAATCATTAGAGACTGTCATCTTCCCAACTCCGGCGGAACGGCCAAGGTGCCCTCTGTGGAGGCTGGCGCGGCTAATGTCCTCATTACCGGCTAATTGGCGGAGGAGACTCAGCTCCGTGGCACTCAGCCTGATGGATAGCTTTCTGTCACCCGATGGGTGGAGTGGACGGCCAGGCCAATTACCAGCGTGCAGAGCAGCCGAGACAAAAGGACCTGCCTCACGGGTGCCCGCGAGCGTTGGATCAGTGAAATGATTCTCTGCAAAGTCCACTTGGACGCGCCTTGAACTTCGGGCCGAGGTCGCCCGGAGGCCGGCCAGCCTTGCTGGGCTGAAGGAATGGGGAGTTCTGGGGCATGTGTCCAGCGTGGGTGGCCTGGAGAGGCAGTTAGCCGTGTGACGAGGGCTCATTAGCCCTGCTGAGGGACACCCTGCCCGTCCCTCCGTCCCTCCCCGTGGCCACTCTGGGCTCCTGACTGTGTGACTGATGGAGCTGGGGGAGGCGTGAGCAGCTACGGGTGGGCCGGGGTTGCCACGCGCACAGCTGGACTCCGGACCCCTTGTCCCTCCGCCTGGCCTCCGAGCCCTTTTCTGTCACTTTTCTGACCCTGGAAAGGAAATCGGGGTCCAGCCACTTGCTTAGTCATTTAAGTCGTGTTGGCTGGTTTTTCGGCCGTGGCCTTCATTTCTGGAAATCTCTGCCCGGAGTGCAGAGTCCCGTTTTAGAGTCGAAGGGTAACAAAGGGTTCACAAACCCCACGAAACTCAAAGACACGGAAATTCCCCCGACGCTGCTCCCTAGTCATTGGACTTTGCAGGCGGAGGGTGAGAAGTCACTCATTAATGCTCCCCGGGTTTTGGGCCAAGCCCTGCCCGGTTCTCCCATATTTCCTGGGCTCAGCTGGGTCCTGGAGCCCCGGGTCTCCGCCACGGAGCCCTGCAAAATGCTGAATGCCTTTTCACTTGCGTGGGCCTGAAGAGAGAGTGCGGGAGTGTTGCTTGGGCGTTCGGGACTCTCAGGCCGGGTGTAGTGCGTGTGTGGTGGCATCCGATGGTCTCATGGGTCAGACTGAGGAGCTCGGGGCTGGCTTTGTCCCGGCACTCAACCCCTGCCCTGCTCAGGAACCTGCTCACCTGCCCCGGCCTCTGGCCTGTTCTCCGACACCCGCTTCCTTGAGAGCCCTCGCTCGACGCCAGCATGCGGCTGCCTGATGCGCTGAGAAACACCCACAGGCGCCTCCCGCTCTCTCTGCCCAGAACACGCGCGTCACCCCCAGGAGTTTCCTCCCCACCAGCTGACTTCTCCAAACAGGTCCTTTTCCCCTTCCTGTGAAATTGCCGCTCCCAGCAGGTAGTGGGTCGTGGGTGAGAAGGGTCTTGTCTCGGGGAGGTTCCCATCCCCACTCTGACGCTTCGTGTCCCCTCCCCGAGATGTTCTCTGCAGTACACCTGGAACTCCCAGAAACGGCTCTAGGGGGGCCCACTGCCAGGGAAAGGGATGTGGGGTCATCTTCCCGCCTGCCGGCCCCGAGGGAGGGCCCGCTCCCCTGGAGTGGGAGGAGCGGGTCGGGAGACAGAGGGTGCCCCTGGGCCCACTTTGTGGCCCTCCTGGTAGAGGAGACCCCGCCTCACACAGCCGCCAAGGGGCCTCGGCAGTGGCCACACTCCCCAGGGAATGCCAGGGCTGCCCGGGGGATTGTGCAGTGCTAGGGATGGCGCCCGGGGCCCCAGTGTGCAAAGCAGACACAGCTCCATCTCCATCCCCTCAGCTCAGAGGGCCCTTGGCAGGCGGTCAGCCTTCCCTGCTCCCCGTTCTGTGCTCAATGGGAGAGTCCCCCTCTATGGCAGCAATGGCATCGGTTCAGCCCGGAGAGTTCCGTGACTTATCACAGGAGAGCGGAGAAGCACTGATCGCTGCCCTGGGCCTGAGTAAACTCAGAGAAAAGCCGAGTGAGGTGAGCGAGGGCGGCTGCGGGCTTCCTCTGCCTCGGCTGAGCGCCCTTTGGGGTCTGTGCCCACGAGCCCACCTGGGCCGCCTGAGAACCCCCAGCTCTCACCTTTATGTCACCTGCCATCAAAATGATGTTCCGATCCTTGATTTGACGAAGAGCACTGAGCCGGCGTGGGCTGTTGTGGGGGTGCGTGTTGGGGGGATCTGGCTTATCTCTAACTCACATACAACTTCCGTTTCCTTTCAAACAGCAGAACTCCCAGGGCCCGGGGAGACCATATGGCAGGAGGGCCACTTGCCTTGCCCACAGCCAGTAGATAAGCCGTGGCCAGTACATGTGTTCGAAGGAGTCTCTTTGCCTGAAGGAGTCTCAGACTCAAAAAGGAGAGTTGTCCAACCAGCTCAGTGGTGGTTCCCAGGAACGTTTAGCGTTTCTGGATCCAACTTTCCACACCAAAATTACTTCACAATTTTAAGTTAAATTCAGTTAAAATTGAAAATTAAAGTCACCGCAGTCTTGGTATAACAATATTGCAAAATATCTGCAGGTGGATAATTCATTTGGATCCACATTTCATACATGAAGTTGCCAGTCCTGGTGACAGGGTCCGCAGAGAACTTTCTAGTCCTGCCCTCAGTCAGGTGATCTCAGAATTGGAAGCAGCACCAGTTTCCTGTCTCCTTCCCTGCTTTTCTCTGCAACAACAAAAAAATGGCCTCTTGCTTTTAAAAATATTTCACCTTCCTGTAACAATATTATATGCACAAACTCTCAGCATTGACCCTCGGAGGGGAGCCTGGGGGCTCATGTTTGCATGATTTGCACACAGGTTGCCTTTCTTGGATTCTTGAAAGCCTATCTTTATCCTGAAGATTTTCCCTGCCTTGAAAAAAAGCATTTTCGTGTTCACAGTGCAGGGTAACATCTAGGTGGCAATGAACCTAGCCCAGCAATTAAAAGTCCTGAATTCAGAGACACACAAAGAGAAAGGAGTGGATGTGGGCCAAATACCAACGCAGCCATTACCTAGGAAAGAAAGATCATCCGTGCTTTCAGCTGGGGCTTTTGGGGGCGTGATTGATAAAGGCCAGAATTGGTCCCCTTTGTAGTAGCTGACTGGAAGAAGGACCTGGAAGCCGTTGCCGGAAGTGTGTGGCTTTGACGCGGGAGGACGCTCCAGGTGGGGGCCATGGGTGTGTGTGAGGTGTGTGTGTGTGTGTGTGTGTGTGTGTGTGTGTGTTTGGGGGGGACAACTCCTTGTCATTTGAACCCCAAGTTCTCGCCTTGCTGTGGAATGATGGGGGAGGGACATTCGGTTGGCTGGGAAGGTGTTGAGCATCTTGGAGGCCGATCCTGGGGTTCTGTGTGCTGTTCCCGTCGGAGAACGGGGGCAGAAGCTCCACGGACAGTTGGTCGGCCGGATTCCAGCAGGGTCGCCAAGGGCACGGAGCCTGGTGTCAAATTCAAAATATAAACGGAAAGAGAAGGAAGCCCAGAGGATCCAGCCCATCACGGGCCCCTGCAGGATGCGTGAACCTGCCACAGCTGCCACCCAGACGTATTTACGGCAATTGGGGGGGGGGGGGGGGGAAGGGCGAGACTCCAGGCTTCGAGAGGGACTTGGGGAGGGGACGCCAAGGCCTGAGCAATGGGTGGTGCCACGGGTGGGCTTTGAGTGGCTTTGTAAAACTGGTCTTTGAGAAGAGAAATCAGGATGCACAGTTATGAAGACCCATTTTTTGTTTTGTTTTTAAAATTAAATAAGCAGGCAAGTTCTTGGATGACGTGTTAACCAGTGTTAAGGGAAGTAGTGATGAATGCATCAAAAATATGGATGGGGGGGAGGAACTGGAGTGATAGCACAGCGGGTAGGGTGTTTGCCTTGCACATGGGCCGACCCGGGTTCAATTCCCAGCATTCCATATCGTCCCCTGAGCACGGCCAGGAGTAATTCCTGAGTGCATGAACTCAGAGTAACCCCTGTGCATCGCTGGATGTGACCCAGAAAGCAAAAAAAAAAAAATATGTATATATATATATATATGGATCGTCTTTGGAGATCAGGAAGAAAGAGAGGAGGCAGGGGAGAGGAAGACACAGGCACAGAGACCGCCCCGGTTCTGAATCTTCCAGAATGTTTTGGGCATCGAGGCCAGGTCATGGAGCACAGACTCATCGGCTACCTCATTAGCTTTGGGGAAGGGTCTGGGATTTCTGGAGGGAAAGCCAAGCCTGTTGTTTTTAGCTGCCAAGAAGTCCGCCCTGAGCCTTGCACTCTTCCTGCCCTCTGTCAGACCCAGCATTGCTAACACAGGAGGAAAATAAGCATTTAAGAGCGCTGTTTCTCAGAGCGAGAGACCCCAGCATAATGGCCAGGCGGGTGGCACCAGTGAAAGGCCTGATCCTAGCGCCGCCTTTGCCCCAGTCCGTTTCCCACAGGAAGTTGTTGAATAAATAAACGAATTAGGGGAAAGACACGGTTAACGAATAGCACATTGGAGCAGGTGAATATACGAGCATCTAGGGCAGGAGAGAGCCGCGAGCCCCAGACAGCAGAGATTTATAAGGCTTTTTATGTTAGACCATCTTAATTGATTGGAGGGAGGAATCTGAAAACAAGTGGGCCCAGAGAACGCACCAGATCTATTATTATTTCTCACTGCATCCCGGCAGTAATGGAGGAATGGATACCGGGCCTGGTTCAGAAAATGAATTCAAATGGGCTCGAATGCGTCAGATTGATTGAAAATTGCCTGGAGGACTGACATGTAATGATGAATGGCAATAGATTTGAGTTGGGGCGGGGGGCGGCCGGGGGTCTGTGCCCGGCGTGGCAGGCTTTCTTACTGTCTTCATTCATGGTCGGGGGACCATGTAATCAGGTCTCCCATGAGAGCGGTGGGGTGCGGGGTGCGAAGGGAGTCACCTGCTCAGGACTGGCGCTGGGGGCTGTCTCCCCAGCTAGAGGGAGCTCACTCGGGTACTGGGGGAGGGGTGGTGAAAGAGGAGGTCCTGGGGCTCAGCCGACCACCGGATGCCAGGGAGAAGGGGGCACATACTGCCACGAGGTGGGTTCCTTGGTGACATCAACCCAGGTGACCTTTCACACTGTGACTCTCTGAGAAAAGCATCTGAATGAGAAACTTAGTCGAGGCCTGGGTCGGGGTGTGCCCACACTCTCCATGGGGCCTGGGTGCGTGTTCCCCGTACAGGCTGTCGCCAGAGGCTGCCTTTCATCTGGCTTTCCATTTGGTCTGGGTTTGGGGGCCACATCCAACAGCACGCAGGGCTTCCTCGTGGCTCTGTGCTCAGGTGTCTTCCCTGGTGGTGCTCCCGGGACTCTGTCGGGTTCGGGAGGTCAGCCCTGGGCAAGCCAAACACCTTCACCTCTGGACGCTTGGGCTCCAATCTCTGATGTTTTTCGACTTCTGCTGGCATCCTGGGAGAAGCACATCCCTGTAGAGTGAGCAGAAGCCAGAGCGGGCGTCTGGGCGCGGCTGACTCCCTTGGCCTCAGTTTCCACATCTGACACAGGCGGGGGTGGGGGGAGGGGGCGAGGAGGCGCCTAGTTTCCAGGGCGGCTTTTCAGCAGCATGTTGTTCGGAGTGAGGACTCCGATTCTGCTGGCACATCATTAAAATGCTCTTGCTCGAAAAGCAAAAAGGTGCAGTGGACCTCAGCTTGTAGACCTTTTCTCTAGATTGTTTTACCGGTGAAGCATAAATAAAATAAAAGGTGAATATTTTTGTGACTGTGTAAAAGTTGTATTTTTAGCATTAGGAACAGTCCACTGGATTGTCATCGTTTTTACACACACACACACACACACACACACACACACACACACTGCTAAAATGTCAGGAGCAGCCGTGTTTCTGATGGAAGCCGTTGAGACCATACAGAACCAGGGCACTCAGGCCTACGGAGAACCCAGGCCTCAGTCAGAGTCGGCCGTAGGAGTTTGCCTCATTCCTCTGGTTTGGATGAATAATGTTTATTAAACTTGCATATTAATCTGAAACAAGCACAAGAAACGATTTTGAGAGCCGAGTCTGCGCGCCAGCCAGCGTTTCCGAGAACAAGCGTCAGCCTGTTCCACTGATTCTCCGCCTCTGCCCCTCCGGTGTCCCGGCAGCCTCCGCGAGGCCGGTGTCGGCCCAGCTCCGAGGCGTTGTGAGGGAGCGTTTTCAATGCGTTCATTGTCTGAGCTCCTGGGTGACGGGGCCTTGGCGTGTGGGCCCGGTGGGAGGGGTCAGGGTGCTCCAGAAAGCGCTCGGCCGACTGCCACGTGGGAGATCTTGGCCACCGCGCTGGTGAGCGTGGCCACTGAGGCCGGCACGTGGCTGGACGGACGCCCCAGCAGGCACGTGGCTTGCTCACGGCCAGCAGGAGGGACGGGTGGATGGAAGTCGCCGGGCTGTCTTCCTGGGCTAGAATTCCTCTCCCTCTCAGCGCTGAGATGGTCAGCGTGCTCGAGTCAAAAGAATTCTGTGACCGGAAGACTTGGGAACCCCGAGTTTCATTTGTGCAGCGAGTGTCTTTCTCGGAAGACTTCCCAGCGGGGTGAGGAGAGTTCCCACAGCACTGCCTAGATTTGCGTGTCTGTGCACTCCGTTTTTCACCGACGGGGATGAAATTTTACCCAGTCTTATCCACGTTTGGATGGCACAAATGTGGATAAGAATGGAAGGAGGAAGCACTTGCCCGGGACCTTCCAGCTAGTCATCTTGGGGTAGATGTGAACTCGGGTGGCGCAGGCCGGCCCGACGACTCAGCTGTGGGTTTAGCGCGAGGCCCGACAGAGCTGGGCGTGCTTGCTGGCGCCTTCTCGGTTTCCTTGAGTCGGAGCAGGAGGAGATGGATTTCTCTGCTGATGAAGCCTGCTGTCCCTTGCCCCGTCCCTGGCCCACACGAATGCTGCTATTTTGAGAGCCAAGTTAATCCTTTGTTCTTTGCGAGGCATCTTATTGATCTTCTATGTTATTAATATTCACTTTTGGCTGCCAGATGAGCTCTAATGAACCATTTCCGTTTATTTTTAGCACGCGTAGAAAGTGGGCTGGGTTCTCCACATTGCACTGTTATTGGGGGAAGGAGGGGGGGGGTGTCTACCAGGGATCTGAAATGTCTCCATTCCTTTTTTTCCTGTTTCCTCCACTTCTATGTTACCCTGAGTGGAAGTAGGGGTAGTCCTTGGCTGATGACCAGGCTGTCCCACGCAAGTGAGGCGGGGCTCGGGGGGGGGGGGACAGAAAATGTGTGCCCCCATAAAACATTGTCCCTCGGCTGGCCCATGAGAACATTAGTTAATCCATAGGAATTCTAAAACTGCTTGTGTGCCATAAAGAAAGCCATTTGGGTCTCATAAAATATCTCCACCTCCTTTTTTTAAATTGGTGGGGTTTTTTGTTTTAGTGTTTTTGAGGGGTGGGGGTGGGTCATAGGGAATCCTTGTGGTTCAAAGAAGCATCATGACCTGCCTCAATGGCTCGCCAGGCACGTGCGTGCTCCCCCCACGCTCTCTGCAGCCCCAGCCTGCCCGCCTGTTTTTCTGCTTGTGTTTTTTTTTAATTTGGGGGCCACACCCGATGGTGTTCAGAGCTTACTCCTGGCTCTGCATTCAGGGATCACTCCTGGTGGGGCTAACGGGACCATAGATGGTTCCAGGGATCAAACTCTAGTGGGCCTCGTGTTCTTCCCGTGCTATCTCTGGGCCCCGTAATCTGCCCACTTTTTGGAGAATAATTTTGTTTGGGGTTTTGGGGCCACACCCAGCAATGCTCAGGGGTTATTCCTGGCTCTGCACTCCAGGATTGCTCCTGGTGGTGCTCAGGGGGCTCTCTGGGGTGCCGGAGATGGAACCTGGATTGGCAGCACGCAAGGCAAATGCCCCAGCCACTGTGCTAGTACGCCAGCCCCCCACCCACCTTTCAAACAACGTCCCTTCTTTCCTTCTCAGGCTCTGCTACTGGAATGAGGCTCAGTCCGGGGGTCCCTGGTAAAGGTGGGGAGAAGGAGCAGCCTGGGGTTGGTAGTTGGCATCAGCCCTTCATGGTCTCTGCACCTTGCCCCTCTGGAGGTGCATTAGATTGTGGGGTGACCAGATCCCCAGCTTAATACGAGGATGAGGAAATTCCATTACATCTTTGGCACCCTGGAAATCTCTATCCCTTGTTGGGGGGGGGGGGTGGTCAATGGCACTCGGAAGTTGAGAGACCCACCTAGAAACACTTGACTTGGCCAAAGAGAAACAAGGAGGAAAGACGGCCCGGGTGTTGTGACCTGAAGTGAGGTCGGCAGCGGAGGGGCCAGCAGTGATGGGAGAGGCTGCAAGTCTTGCCACGGCGTGTTCGGGTGTTTGAATGGGGGGTGAGTAGTGTGGGTAGGTGATTTCCGTCATCCTCCACCTTTGCCATCCCGTCTCGTTCCTGTGCTGCCTTGAACCTCTGTTTCCTCAAACCTCTGTGTGGCGAGTTGCACGGCGGAGAGTGAATAGGCAGGAATATGGGGTGCCCAGCGCTGAGCTTCAGAAGATGAGGCGGGGTGGGGCTTCGTCTTGGTCACGGTTGGTTGTGTGGTCCAAGAGCTCTCAGAACCACGCTTCATGGTTTCCCTGACGTCAGTGGTCCCTGCTTCCTTTGTGAACGGTGATGGACGTTACAAACAGGATATGCCACTTGTTCAAGAGCGAATGGCAACGGCATGGGTGAGGCCCAGCGTCACAGCTGGTGAGTGGCAGACCGAGGCCCTGCCCCCACGGCAGGCTCACCAGGAGTCAGAGTGGGCCTGGAGGGCATTGCAGCTGCCTGCCCCAAAGGGCCGCCCCGTCAGGACGCCCTCCCCTCCCTGTGGGGTTTCCGCCTGGTGCCCCGGGACTCTGCCTGACCTGAGCCTTCTGAGTCAAGGACGGGTACGTGTCAGCTGCCACAGGTTGTTCTTACAATCCCCAGCAGCAGTTGGAGAAGGAACTTCTGCCTTGTCACTCGGCACAGGACCAAACGTGGGGCAAGGGATTAGAAGGGGCCTCTTTTCTAGAAAGCACGCTGGAGCCCTGGGTCCCCGCCCCGGGTATCTGTGTGTCTGTCTCTGATTCCTTGCGGGGGTTGGCTTTCCTCTTCGCCAGCCTGACAAATCCCCGGTACCAGAGAGCCCGTCTCCCTGTGCCCAGTGGCACGGGCTAAGTATGCTAATAAAACCTCCCTTCCTTCGCTCCGGAGGATGCTGTCAGCTTCCTTCCCTCCTGAGCACCTCCTGCCGGCTCCCACTCACGTGGCTGAACCACACAACCAGCGCTGTCCCTGAAGCCACCCTCCCCCCCTACACACACACAAGCCCTCCGCCAGCAGACACCCACGCCAAGGCACATTTCTTAGTTCTGTAGACTATACACTGTTGATTTGCTGTCCGACTCAGAAGCCGTTATAACCGCCCAAACCAGGAAGATTGCAGAGGGGCAAGTGTTTGGGAGGAAGAGTCCTACTGATTTGGAGGCTGGAAATCAGCTGTTCTGTGGTAGCGATTTGGACCGAACCAGGAATCAAACCCGGGTCTCACGCAGGAGAGATATCCCTATTGAGCCTCATGCCTGGCCTCAACTGCTTGTTGTTTATTGATTTTTTTTTATTAGTGAAACACCACGAGGTACAGTTATAGACTTACAAATTTTTGTGCTTGGGTTTCAGTTATACAATGATCAAATGCCCATCCCTCCACCAGTGCCCATTTCCCACCACCACTGGTCCCAGCATCCCTCCCACCCCCCATCCCACCCTGCCTCTGTGGCAGGGCATTCCTTTTTGCTTTTTCTCTCCTTTTGGGTGTTGTGGTTTGCAAAAGAGGCATTGAGTGGCAGTCATGTTTGGTCTCTAGTCTACTTTCAGCATGCTTCTCCTGTTTATTGAATTTTAAGAACACTGTTTCCTTCCTTCCTCCTGACGATCTCCGAGTCGTTCCCCCACCAACACCGCTGAAAAGCCCCCACTCGTGTTTGCACTGGAGTGTTCGCTGGGGCCTCTGGCTCCTGGAGTGAAGAGCGAAGGCCTTGTTAATCCTTAACCTGGGTAAACAGGGCAGGCCACGGCTGCCTGCACAGCCGCAGCAGTTAACAAAGGTCCGGAGGAGGGAGACTATCAGCAGGACCTTCTGTTCTGTAGTGAGACGTGAGACGTCTGGGGACAGACAGACGTTTACTCTCTGGCTCGGGGCCTTGCCCAAAGCTTCCTTCAGAACCCGCCAGCCGAGCTCTGCGCGCTGCACCCTGATGCAGTAGCCAGGAGGGCCTCACTCCTGTGCAGATAGACCCTTAGCCTCCCTGCGGAGGTGCTACCGCACAGACAGACCCAAGGGCGGTGGCTCTCAGAGTTCCAGCTCTTCCTCTGCAGCTTCACAAACGGTGAAGAGCAACCTCAGTTTAGAGCAGGGCGCCACTCGCTTCCAGCAGCCACTTCCCACAGTCGCCTCCATCCTTCCCAGACGCGATGCCAGCATTTTGTGACACGTGCTTCTATTACACACCCCATGCCCGCCTAGGAACAAGGGGTAGAAACATGGCACTCTGATTGGATAAGCAGAACATCCAATCAGGTTGCCTAAACGGAGGTCAGCCAGATCACGTCCCACAGGCACCACCCAGATGGTCCACACAGAGATGCCCACCCTTCCACTGTCACGAAAGGGAAGCAGTTCTACCCGTCGACAGGAATCTCAGCTGCTCAGCATCTGCGGACTCCACTCCAGATGCTCTCCCGATGCCCTTCCCACTGTATTATCTCTCCACCCCCTGCTTTGGTCAGGACCTTAAAGTCCTGGCTGGAAAAGAATTTGGTTCTTGCAAGAGCAGCTCAGATGAGACACCTGTGGATCGTGCTAGGAGCTTCTGGAAAGGTGGCTGGCTTGCGCATGGAGCATTCAGGCAGTGGAAAGCTCTGCTCTCGATCTGGGGTGTCTCTGGGGAGCCTCTCCACGCATGCATGCTGCCATCTTCCTCAGCAGGAAGCAATCTCTGTAGGAGAACAAGGAGGAAGTACACATCCCTGGAATGCATCTTGAAAGAGTGTCAGATGGATTCATTCTCACCCCTGCACCAAGCATGTGTTAGAATGTTCTCACGCTTTATAAGCATGCGCTAGAACTCTCTCATGCCTTACAAACATGCGCTAGAACTTTCTCAATGCCAACACCAGGATTTTCGACACTACCTTGCACCAGCTGCTTTTTTGGTTTGTTTGTTTGCTTGCTTTTCGGGTCACACCCAGCGATGCTTTTTGGGTCACTCCTGGCTCTGTACTCAGGAATTACTCCTGGTGGTTCTTGGGAGTCCATAGGTGGTCCTAGAGATTGAACTAGGGTCATCTGCGTGCAAGGCAAATGCTCTCCCCGCTGTCCTATCGCTCCGGTCCACACTAGCTGCTTCTAAGAGCTTCAGTGCAGGAAGAGTAAAGACATTTCATGACACTGTGGTGAGATGCTTTCCGGAAGGGGCTTTGGGGTGATTTTACCCACAAAGTCATTTGTTTGTGAAGACCAAAGACTTATAGTAGAATAGAGTCCATCTAAATGCGGGGTGGGGAAGTTTCCAGACAGAGAAGATAGACTAGATCCCTAGAAGGAGCACAGGGGAACTGAAAACAGGTAGGCGGGACAGGAAGGTAGAATTTGGGTCAGGAAGCAGTTTGGAAGGAACCGGGGTTATTCCAGACCTTGAGGCTCAAACACTTGGAGTGGGCGGGGGTGGGATCCTGGTATGAACTTCTCAGAGGGTAGCAATTTGAGCTGAGAGGGTTTCTAAGATTCCGTCTCTCGAAGTTTTTTGTTGTTGTTGTTGGAGGGGCGTGTTTGTTTTTGTCTCACTTCCTGTCCGTCTGGATATTCTGAGTTCATGGCACACATACAGGTGAGAAACACCCAGGACAGTATCAGGGTTCAATTCCGTAAATGTCATCCAGTCAAAAACGCATAGTTTGGGGGAACGTGAGAGTAAAACGTTACGTTGCATGGGACCATCGTTTATCTTTGAGTCATTAAGACGTGAGCACCAGAGAGAAACTGTTTCTAGACTGAGCTTCCAGACCCGCCTCGGGACCAAGGTGTTGCTGTGAAAAGCGTCCACAATGCATGTGGGTGAAGGGACAGGCCATGTGCCCACTGAGACGGTGGATGGACACTGACTCCCTTTTACACCCAAAGAGAATTACATGGAATTGGACACAATGATTTTGGTTAATAATGTTTGAAATGAGAAAGCTGGGGCCAAATAGTTGATTTGAGTTTTGAGTCTCCCTGACTCCTTTCCTGCTGGTACAGTTTGAGCCCCCAGAGAGGCACTGTCTTCCTTCTTTACAGCCTTTCCTCTGCCATGGAGGCAGAAATACTGCAGTCGCCTTTGTTTGACTTGTCATTTGGGTGAGGGAAAGGTGTGTGTCTGTTCTCTGTGCAGACATTTCCTTTTCCTCTTGAATCCTGCCGTGTGAAGCGTTTGGGTTTTTTATGAGATCTTCTGCGTTTTTTTTTTTTATTTAGTACACCAGTCGACAGATGCTGTTTTCACGGTGTAAGAAGCTGCCGAGATGTGTAGGTCAGAATTAGGGGTTCTGCTCCAAGAAATGTATTAGGAGTCTTGAACTGAGGTTATGGGCATCGGCATTGTCTGAAACTTGGTAGAAAATTAGCCAACTTGAGCAAGCACTTATCCTCTTTGTTTTATTGTTTGGTTTTCTGAATTAGACTTTTTGGGGTTTTTGTCTTTGGGTCACACCTGGACTCAGGAGCTACTTCCAACATGCGTTCTGGGGTTGCTCCTGGCAGTGCTGGGGGGACCCTGAGGTGCTGGGGATCAGTTCTGGGTTCTGCATGCAAACCCTGCTTTTCGGCCCTCTGAGTTTTTTCTCTAGCCTGTTTGTTTCCTCTTATGAGAATCACAGAACAAAAGATTTAGATTTTGGCAAAGTTTGATGTCTCAATTAATTTCTCTTCATTTACCATGCTTTTGATGGCAAGTTTTAAGAGCTAGCTAATACTCTAGCTTCCAAAGATTTTTCTTTCCTTTTTTTCTAAGATTTTTTTTTTTTATTGTCTTGGATTTATTTGTGATTTTCTTTTTGGTTCTGTGCTTTTTTTTTTTTTTGGAGTCATATCTGGCAGTACTCAGGGTTTACTCCTGACTCTGTGCTCAGGGATCATTCTTGATGGATCTTACAAGGTGTCAGGGATCAAGTCTGGGTCAGTCACATGCAAGGCAAGTGCCCTACCTGCTGTACTAGATCTCTGACACATAAGTCTGTTATCCATTTTGAGTTAATTTAAGCTTTTGTGGGGCTTGACTTTTTGCTTGATTTTTGTCTTTTGCCTCCAATTTAGTGTCTCTTTACTAGCACCATAGTCTTGATTACCAGATGTAAGTGTTGAAATCAACGAAACTGATTCCCCTTCTTTTTTCTAAATGGCTTTAGTTTTTCTGGTTTCCCTGTGTTTTCATATCAGTTCTGGACTATTCTTGTCTTTATCAGTCCAAAAAAAAATCTTGCTGAGATTTTAATAGGAATTACATCAAACTTGTGTATCAATTTGTTGACTGTTCCAAACCATGCACTCGGTGTGCCTCTTTATTTATTTATAACATAATTATCTTCATTTATCATGGTTTGGGATTTGCAGCATTATAAGTTCTGTACATGTTTTGTGATATTTGCACCTAATTTTACTTTTTTAATGATTGTAAATGGCATTATACTTTATCAACTGGGTGTTCACGTATTTATCAGTAACATGTACAAATGTCATTGTATTTTTATCTATCTTCTATCTTGGTGCTTTTCTGAACTTACGTACTTAGTTCTAGGAGGGTATTTTATAGAATACCAGGAATTTTCTACTTGGGCAATCGTGTCATCTACAAATAGAATCAGATTTTTTTTCTTACCTGTAGTCCTGGCATTTCTCTTTTCCTGGTTTATTGCTCTGACCAGCACTGCTAATATTTTGTTGAATAGCAGTGGTGCAAGCAGATGTCCTTGCCCCTGTTGCTGCTCTTTTGGAGAAAGCATTCATTCAGTTTTCCGATTTTTTCCCTAGATGGTCTTACAGTTTCCTTCTAGTTATAGGAACTCTGTGTGTGTGTGTGTGTGTGTGTGTGTGTGTGTGTGTGTGTGTGTGTGTGTTTGCGTCTGTCTTGGAGAGGTGGGAGGAAGGGGTGTGAGGAAGAGAAGAATTTTAGACAGTCAAGAGTTTTTAGTATTGGTGCTGGAGCAATAGCACCAATAGCAATAGCAGGGAGGGCGTTTGCCTTGCACGCGGCCAACCTAGGTTCGATTCCCAGCATCCCATGTGGTCCCCTGAACACTGCCAGGGGTAATTCCTGGGTGCAAAGCCAGGACTAACCCCTATGCATCGCCGGGTGTGACCCAAAAAGCAAAAAAAAAAGTTTTTAGTATTATAAATCCTATAGATTATTATTATTTCACTTAAGAAATTATAACAGAGCTTATTTGCTGGAGATTGGATTTTTCAGAACTGAGCTAAAACAGGGCAAGACATTTTTTTATTATCAGTGACATTCTTGTATTATCTTTTCATAAGAGATTTTAAATATTTGTTTCTTTTCATTTTTTGACTTTTCTTTCTTTCCTTATCTATTTTTCCTTTAAATCACCATCAGGGACCGAAGACATAGCACAGAGTTAAGGTGTTTGCTTTGCATGCAGCCGACCCCAATTTAATCCCAATACTGTGTGGTCCCCTGAGCACAGCTGGGAGATAACCTGTGAGAACATCAATCGGGGGAGAGCCCGCGAGAACTTCCAAGTGAGACCTAAGCAACAGGAACACGAAGAATCCATCGGCAAAGTCATTGCACTATATTTGATCAATTGGAGCCTTTTGTCACATTCCAGAATTTTGTTTTGTTTTGCTTGGGGGCCATATCTGGCAGGGAACTGTGTGGTACCAGGGCTTGCACCAGCCCTCCCACATGCAGAACCTGCACATTAGTCCTTTGATCCGCCATTCTGGCCCCCACGTTTTAAACTTCTGCAATGGTTTTTTACATTAAAACATTTTAATATTAGCTGAATATTAGTTTTTGTTTGTTTTTTTACATTAAAACATCTTAATATTAGCTGAATATTAGTTTTTGTTTGTTTTTTTACATTAAAACATCTTAATATTAGCTGAATATTAGTTTTTATTGGGATTCTAAATTAATCCTTTTCTTGTAGATACTTGTCTACCTTTCACTCTTAATTTTGTCTTTTAAAATAATCAGGTTTTACTTTTTTCTTTGAAATGAAATATTTCTACACCCACTTACTATGGTGTCTATGAGCATGCTATGAACACTTTTTTCCTCATTTATTTATTTATATATCAATGAATCACCATGAGATGGTTACAGACTTACAAACTTTCATGATTATGTTTCGGTCATACAATGATCGAGTACCCATCCCTTCACCCATTCTCCACCACCAGTGGCTATGGACACATCTTATGTGCAAATACATCTTCAAGTTAGAAAAGTTAATTTATATAAATTAGACTCGATTGTACTCCACAACATCCCTCCTTTATACGAACTATTTGTTATATAGATCGTATATTCTTCTCATCGCCGGACTCTTAACATCATGAGGGTAGTTTCTTATTTTATTTAGTACATATGTTTGAAATACTCATAAGAATTTGCTGGATAAATTCTGATGGCCATGGAGCTTTGCGTTGTTTGAGTAGCCCATCCTGTATGAGGCAGACATTTATACTGTTTCCAAATTTTACAGTGCTACACATGAAGCTGAATCTTTGTTCTCCCTTTCTGCTTTGATGAGTCATCTCATTTAAAATTATATCTGCATTAGACTTTGGAATGAAAAAATCCTTTATAGGGCCATGTCACTGCGATTGCTCTGCTCTCTGGTTGTTTGGTTACATGTTTATGTCAAGCTGCTTAACGAATGAGCATATGGTGTTACTTTAGTGTTCAGTAAAGTGAACTGTCTCGGGAAGACGGAAGCATGTTAGTGAGCCCTTCAGGATTTAAAAATGTTTGGCCAGGAAAGATTGAAAGGTCGTGACTAAAATTTATAAACCTAATCTAGAAGATTAGAGTTCAAGCTTTGTCATACCCTAAAGCGCTCTCAGAAGGTCAAAGGTATGACCAGAAGACCCAGAATTCCTGTCAAGGGGCTGGGAGTCCCAGAATCATGGGTAGCATAGATGGACTATCTGAGATGGTTGAGGGAAGGCCTCTTGGGGACACTGGGGAGGCAGGTAGACACCAGTATGGCACCAGATCTTTCGGGTTCCGGCCATTCTCTTCCGGGATGAGTGACTTGGAGAAGCTCTCTGATAACATCAAGTTTGCTCAACTGTGAAGTGGAAATAATAACAGTATCTCAGATTATTTTGAAAAGCAAATGGTAAAAATGCACATATGACTCTTTGAACAAGACAGGGTACGAGATAGGTGTACAGAAGAAGAACTGTGTCAGAGATACTGGACAGTCTCGGAAGAGGCCCATACTGAGCTCCTCCTCAGCTTGGAAGTTCCTTTTCCTTTCCCTTCTACTCTTCAATAAACCTTTCTCTTTCTAAAAGAAAATAAGTATCATTGTGTTAGAGATACTGGAGGTCTCTGAAGACAGAGAGCTGTGTGTGTTACAGTGATGGACTGATGGGGGAGTTGAGGGAAGTGTCATGGGAAGAAGCAGGATATCATCCAAGTCTTAAAAAACTGTTGAAATTGTAGATGCATGAGGGGAGGGATAGAAAATCCAGAGGGGTGGATCTTGGGAGGATGGGATGGTGTATTTTGGAAAGAGAGGATAGCAGGTGTGTTTCTGGGCCTGCAGGTCTACCAGATGGCCAGGGTGCAGATAGTCTGAGTTACCTAGGTACTCTTGACAACCTGAGTTCTGGGGTCCTTGAACATTTATGAACCATTCTGCTGTGGGAGAGTAAAAGAGAAATGAGTTTTTGTGACTAAATCAGGTCTATCTTCTTCGTGTTTCTTAATATTTAAAGTAAGATGTCTATTACATGCTCTTCGGGTTAACATGACATCTTAACTGATCCGGACTTGTCTTTCATTTAAGTTTTTTGGAACACCCCTAATTGGATATAGTGAGTCCACGGATAGAGGTGATTTACAGGGATCCAGTCACATGGGGCCTTCGCCCAGGGCACTTGGCTTTGATGCTTTGATGGGTCTGGTTTACATTTTACCAGTGAGTGGGGAATTGAAGAGGAGAACCCTGAGTGAACAGGGCCCGTGTTTCTAATTTATCACGGTGCTTCAGTGCCCCCTATGGGACGGTGCCAGGGCAGCATAATTGGAACAGGGAGGGTGACAAAGAGAAGCGAAGTTGAGGACTCAAGTGCTCCATCGGAGCCAGATGCTGGGTAAGCTTGACCCACTGGTCGGAAAGGTCTGGCATTCCTCTTTAAGCAGAGAGAGTGTTGGCCCTGTTGAGAGCCAGCCAGGACGGGAGTTCAGAACCTCTGTTGGCGGTTGATGGTGTGTGCGGCGGGACACAGGTAGGAGGCCGGGTGTTGGGGCCACACAGGTGGGGTGACAAGCCTGGCTTTGGATGGTGGTAGCTGAGAGCTGTGGACATGTGGGGGCACAGGGGCGCCCTGGGAAGAGTGAGTGAGCTGGGATGCCTGCCATTGTAAGCCCTCTGGACCTTACAGTCTGTCTGCGGTGCCGGCCCTCCCTCCCCTCCTTTATGACTCCAGGCCAGAGCAGTGCCACAGATTGTCCCACACCATGGACAATGGAAATGGAGATTTCAGAAGCAGGACCTGCTTTGTAATCTAAACAGTGTTCTCTTTTCATGGAAATTAAAAGAAATTTAATTTCTTATTTACTCATTAAATGAGCCCCAAAGAGCATGTTTGGGGTAGCAGACTTTCAAGAGTCATTTTTATTTCCCCAAACGATCCATGTCACACCCCCTCCTCGAGGATCAGTGGCCTGACAAGGGCTCCTGAGTAATGGCCTTAGGGCTCTGGGTTAGTTTGTCTTCCTGCCCCTTGCTAGGTGTAACGCTGCTTTGACTCATTCAGAAAGTTTGATGACTTTGGCAGGAAGAAATTTCCATTATAAATCCCCACAAGGGTGTTTTTCTCCCCATCCCCCCACCCCAGGTAGACTCCTTAATGGGAGTTGGATGAGAGAATAAATAGTTTATAGCACTTTGGGAAAATGACTAATCCGCTAATTGAAGCGTCTTTTCTCCACATACACAGAAATTTGCCAATGCATAAATGGACAGAGGTTAGATATATATGGGCCAGTCTTAAGTACTAATAAAAGCCATCAAGGACATGAATACAATTGAGCCAGAAAGTCAAAAACAAAAGCTAAAAGAGCCCCTTAGACTAAACTAATAGACAGATACCCTTTTCTCTCTCTCTCTCTTTTTTTTTCCAGTCATCAAAGAGCGAAGGCCCAGTACATCTTGTAGCGCAGAGCAGGTCATTATTTTGTCCCCCTTATTTCAAATGAACAGCTTCCTATTTTTATCAAGTGCACCCTCCTTTCAAAATCCGTTCTTTGGTTTTGACTCATCCTCCAGGAATTTTCCTAGCAGGAGAAGCGTTTGTGAAACTAGTAACAGGAGGGAAACAGTCTCTGCATAACGCATTCCTGTCACTGCCTCCGGGATGCGGGATGCGCTTGGCGACACTTCCATTTTATTGATTTAGCTCTAGTTAGTGCTGTGCTTCCAAACAAACAGCACTTCTGGAAATAAAAATCCTTAGCTCCAACTTTTCCAGGGTTTGGAGTGATCCTCCCCCTCCCAAGACAATGAACTAGAGAGGAAAGGCCGCTGTGGCGTGTGAAGGAATATTTACACATGCACTTCGATGCTGACGCTTAAGCACACGTCTGCCATGTGGCACTGACAAGGATGGGCACTTATTTCTCAAGCTCCAGACGTTCAATTCTCCCTGCCCCGTCACCCTTAGAACGGCTGATTTCAGTTTGTTCCTGCTCCATCCAGAGGGGTCAGAAACACACAGGGAGGCATTTTCCAGCTCTTATTAGTAGGGCCATGCTGACCCAAATAACTGTAAGCTCCGTCTGCACACCCGAGAGAATGCACGGGGGAGGAGATGGAGAGAGGGGAGCCCCTTGGGTCCTGGACACATGGTTGGGGGATGTGAGCTGGTACAGCGATGAATGGATGGGGAGGAGGAGGGAGAGGAGGGGAGGAGGAGGGAGAGGAGGGGAGGGGGGGAGGGGAGGAAGAAGAATTCATACAGTCCGTTTCTCCAACTCCGGGTATTTAACTCGAAAATACCAAAACACTAATTTGAAGAGATATCTACACCCCGTGATAATTACAGCGTTCCTTACAGTAGCCAGGAATTGGGAGGCACGTGGGGGCCTGTCTGGTCCCTTACCCAGTGGGCTGTGCTCAGCTGGACGGAGAAATGAGAAAGCCTGTCATTAGTGACCACGGGGCTGGGCCTCGGAGCGTCAGGCTCAGTGGAAGAAGTCGGACGGGGAAAGACAAACACCACAAGATCCCTCATCTGTGTCACCACGAGAGAACAAACAAACCGAGACACCAAGTCAAACAACACTCGGCTTTCGGACCCGGGGCCCCGTTGCTGGTGACTGGCTGGGGACGGGCGGTGGGTTCCTGGGCAGAAGGGGGCATGCAGGTGGCTTTTCACATGGGGCTCCTGCCTCCAGTGCCGAGAAGTGGGAGATTCCCACAGAGGGACCTGAGATGCTGTTCATGCTACTGGCAGACGAGAGTGCCTGGCCTGACTTCTGGGCCCTTCCCGCGCCTCCTTTGCTCCAAGGAGGGTCTGGAGAAGGAGGAACGGAGCCTGGGGCAGCCCCTTCACTTCGAGCGTATTCTGCGCTGAAGGTGGGCGTCACCTTCCAGCCTGGGTGAGCGTGTTTTGGGGGGGTGGGAAGCCCCCTTCGCAACAGTGCCCACGTTCACACCTCAGAGCTGGGAGCTGCCTCTTGGGCTAACCCAGTGTTAACCATTCTTCTCTCCCGTCCAGTCAGTTGCTTAAACACTCAGAAGCCACCGTGGGCTGCTCCGCCGTGGGCTGTCCTAAGGCGCCTTCTCTCTCCTCAGACTTCAGCCCACGCTGGTCAGACTCCAGAGCTCTGGAGACCTCCCCAGGGACCCAGTCTGCCTTGGTTGAGGGACGTGAATGGCTCGCCCTGGTGCCGGAAGTTCCACGCCTGAGCTGAGGAGAGCTTCGTTGCTGTTGGAAGGAGACGGGTGCGCTTTGCTGGAGGGTCAGAGGGAAGGCTTCAGAAGCAGGGATCTCAGGGAGCTGAGGGCCTTTCTCAGGACAGGGTCCTTGGCTAACCGGAAGGAAAGGGCAGGGAGGGGCGTCACGCCTGGCCTGTAGCTGCCAGGACCAGGGACGTGGATTGAAGACCAGAGCAAGACCCTTCACTGAGCATGTGAACCCTGGCTCTGGACCTGGGTCCCACTCGCGTGGAGGGAGAGTCCCTTGAGGAAAGCAAGCTAAGGCACAGAAATAGGCCCAGCTGGAGGCTGACGTCCTGGAGACAGTGAGGTGGGGTCCGCGGGGCTGGGCGCCCAGCGGGAGACGTCCACTCAGCCCCACTGTGTCCCGGTGTGGTCAGCTGAAACGCGGTGGGGTTTGTGGAGCATCTCAGAGAGCACATGGGCTCGAGATGGAGCCACATGCCAGAGACTGTTTCCCAGTGGCAGCACGACCCCTTCCTGGGAGAGGGGTTGGGGGCAAGTGTTTAACGCTGCGTCATCACCCCGAGGGTGACGGAGAGGCAGAGAAAGGTCTGTTTCATTTTAGTCTGAAATGAAAATGTATGAGCATGTGTGTGTGAGAGAGAGTTGTATGTAAGTGTTGTGTGAGAGTGTGTAAGTGGAGGTGTAAGTGAGCATGGGTGTTCTGTGAGTGTGTGTGAGTGGAGGTGTGAGTGTGGGTGTTCTGTGTGTGTGAGTGGAGGTGTGAGTGAGCATGGGTGTTCTGTGAGAGTGTGAGTGAGCTTGGGTGTTCTGTGAGTGTGTGTGAGTGGAGGTGTGAGTGAGCATGGGTGTTCTGTGAGTGTGTGAGAGTGTGTGGGTGGAGGTGTGAGTGTGGGTATTCTGTGTGTGTGAGTGGAGGTGTGAGTGAGCATGGGTGTTCTGTGTATGTGAGTAGATGTGTGAATGAGTTTATGTGGGTAGATAGGAGTGTGTCTGTGTGAATGTATGAGTGTGAATTGGGTGTGAGTGAGTGTGGGAGTGGGTGTGTCTGTGTGAGTGAGTGTGGGAGTGGGCAGGGGTTGTATACGGATAGATCCACCCTTGTTTTCTGTCCTCATGAGTTTGTTCTGCTGACTAGGGAAAGCTCTGCCATGAGTTTCTGGAAGGTGAACCGCGGCGCGGGGCCTGTATTCCAGGTGAGCAGTCCAGGCAGGCGTCAGCTTGTGAGGGGAGGAAGTCAGCTGGGCCTGCCTCTGCGGACCTCGCCGGCCCTTGGTTTCTAGTCCTCATCCCACCAGGAGTGCCGGGCAGTGCTCCGTGTTCCCCTACAGCTGCCTTCTTAGCAAACGGCTTTGGTTGGAACATGTTGACTTCTCTCGCCCTGTGGTGGATTCTGAAAGGTCAACAACCTGTAACCACCACAGAAAACACGGGAAACCTCATCCCAGGTGGGCTGCCCCGGGTGGAACCTGCTGTGACGTGAGCAGGGGAGTCGCCTTCTCAGCGGGTCCCTGGCCTAGTGATGCCCACAGCCCATTTTCTTCCTGAGGAAAGTCTGGGTGGCAGTGAGGAGCCTGCTTCCGAGTCCCCAGAGGACTGTGTGCCTAGACAGTGACTTCCCCACACAGCCTTGGTGACAGACAGGCCAGGGCAGTCATTGGGGGACGCGTCTCCAAGGTGGTGTGGGTGTGGGGGAAGGAGGAACTTGGAGAACTTGGAGCCTAGTCAGACTGGCCGTTTCCAGAACTTTCTCTGTTGAAGGAAGCAAGCTGGTGGCCAACCCCAGGGGTGGGAGGAGTCATAGGGGTGGACCCCGGCCCTCCCTCTCCCCACCTTGGCTCCAGTGGTGCTGTGTTCAGAGGAGAGAGCGGCCCAAGGAGCAGGAGGCTCTGCCCTCTTCGCTCAGCGTTGCTTTGCAGAGAGCTCTTGAGGTCCGCGAGGTCACAGCATCAGACCCGGGTCGGGGAGGTTCCGTGCCAGGAGATGTCCTTGTCGTTTCTCCTCTTCCTCCCTGAACCTACGCTGCCTGGCCCTGACTCCTGGAAACCCTCTCCCTCCCCGTTCTCTCCTGTGTTTCTGTTACGTGATCGGGCAGAGACAGTGCGTGCCGCTGAGACTCTCAGCCGTTCTGCCCTCTGCCCTCTGTCCTGCCCGCCGCTCCTCTTCGCTCTCGAATCTTGGCTTTTCTCTCAGAGAACCATCTTCTCTTTTGTGGGAATCCACGAGTAAAGCCGTGTGAATACCAGGCCGGTGACCCCCCTGGGTGTCACCCAGAGAGGGGTGACATTTGTCACAGCCACAGACACCTGGGTGCAGAGTACCCAAGCTTCACTACTACCTCAGGGCGCTTCCCAGGGACCCCAGCTTGCATTCCATGGCTGCTGGCCGGTCCTGCCTGCCCCCTGTTCAGCCAGTCACTTGGTCTCACGTCAGCCCCGCCAGCCACTGTGCTTCTCTGTCCTGTTGGGTTTGGTGGGGTTTGGGGGGTCTCAGGAGGTCCTGGGGTTCCTTCCCAGTGATGGTTTCCCACAGGCTGCCTGCAGTGCGTGCCTTGGTCTAGCCGGGCCCTCCCTGAGGTGCTCAGGATGTACCAGTGATGCCTCTTGGCTACATCCCAGGGCAAGCGGTTCCCAACTTGGGATCCTGCACATGCAAAGTGGTCTGGGCCCTTACCTGTCCCCTCTTCCTGTGGCTTGGAGTTGACAGTGGACCACAGATTCCATTTCCATTTGCACCAAAGTTTATTTGTTGTTTTCCTTCCCTTCAAAGTGGCTTGTCGTGATGACTGGGGTGGGGTGGGGTGTCTGCATGCTCCGCTGAGGTGCTGAGGGGCACAGGTTAGCCTTGGAGCTCGTACAGTTTCTGATTGTGCTCCCAGGGGTCGCTGTGGGGTTCACATGTGTGTTCTTGGGGTCTCTGTGGTGCTCACACATGTGTTCTTGAGGTCTCTGGTGCTCACATTCTTGTTCTTGGGGGTCTCTGGTTCTCCCACACATGTTCATGGGGTTTCTGGTGCTCACACATGTGTTCTTGGGATCTCTGTGGTGCTCACACATGTGTCCTTGGGGGTCTTGGGTGTTCACACACATGTTCTCGGGTTCTCTGTGGGTCTCACAAACATGTTCTTGGGCTCTATGGTGCTCACACGTGTGTTCCTGGGGGTCTCTGTTGCTCACACGTGTGTTCTCGGGCTCTCTGGTGCTCACTCGCATGTTCTCAGGGTCTCTAGTGCTCTGTACATGTGCACCTCAGGAGCTGCCCACGCCTCAGTTTTGACCGTTCTGGGGCTTGCTGGGGTCCACACCCCTTCCGGTGGCACTGCTCGGTCCCAGGCTTCTCCCCACACGCAGCCGCAGGGCTGAGGTGGGACTTCAGGGCCTCTGAGCCACTGGGCAGCCACAGGGCCCCCTCGGCTTGGCTGAGCGCTGAGCTGGCCGGCATCGGGACCCTCCAGGGGAGACGGCTTCCCCGCCCGCCCCTCTGCTCCATCCGCCAGCCCTGCCTCCTCCCTCCCGACTTCGGCCCCAGCAGGTGAGCTGCAGGGATGCTGGGGCACCTCACTGGAACACAGACACACAGAGCCAGCGTGGGGGGCCGGGGGACGGGGCTGGCAGGGCTGGGACATGTGCCTTGCATGCGTCAGGGCCTGAGTTCGATTCCCAGTGCCTGGAGCCCTGAACACCACCAGGCCACGTGTCACTGAGACAACCCCCAAAAGATATCCAGGGAGGAAAAGAGTGACTTGCAGGCCGCAGAACGTCAGACAACCCTGGTTAGCTGGGAGTCGAGTGAGGGCGGCGGAAGCCAAGCAGGACCCGCCGCCCTGGAATCAAGGCAGGGACTGATGACTGTTTGTGCCTGGTGCTCCCGCTGGAGTCTGGAGGACGAAGGGTGCTCCCAGCCCCCATGACCTTGTTCTTCAAGAGAGCAGATGGCCACTGGCTGGAGCCTGGCCCTCCTGCCCGCCCTAACAACAAAGAAGCCTTCAAGGCAACCCTCCGCAGTGCCCGGCTCACACGCACCTAGGAAACGTTGGTTGTTATTCCAAAGACGGCGGAATAGGGCCGGGCTCCCCCATGAATGCTGATGCCAAAATTCACCTCCAGATGCTCACGGCTCTCTTTTCTTTCTTTCTTTCTTTTTTTAATCTCCTTTTGGGAGGCTGGAAGGTGGGTGGGGATTAATTTGCCCAGTGAGATGTGCATTTTTTCCAGTTAGAGAAAGATGTCTGGATTGAATTTGTTATCTGATGACCTTGAAATCCTTGCTCCCCTCCCGTGGTCAGCGTTAGGAGGAGCAAGCCCTTTTCCGGTCCCCCCTTTACCTGGGGTGTCCTTCTACTGGGGCTTTGTCCGCAGACGGTTTGTTGGCGGCCGTGATCCGTGAGAGCAGCTGCCTTCCGGGGCCTCTGATGGATTCGTTTTTCCGCCGCAGCCCTGCGTTCATTTCACCCACCTTAATGTTTTCTAGGTTAAGGAAGATTTCACACCTACCGTTTGTGAATCCACACTTCCGTTGGGGACGACTAGGGATCCCCCAAGAATTAACCCGTACTGGGTGCTTTGGGTGGGAACGAGGAGACATAAAATGCGCTTTCATGGCCTTAGTGTCAGAGGTAGGGCCCACCCAAGGTGGCGGTGCCTGTGGCAGTGTGGGGGGGGGCCCTCCCCATGCACCCCCCCGGGGCCCTGCCACCCTCGCCCACCTGATCCCCTATGCCTTTCCCCTCGTGCACCCATTTAAAGGACTTGGCCCGGCTTCCCTTTCTGTTACTGATTCCTCGGATTTCACTGGCAATCCTAAACGCTCCCCGAAACCCCAAATCCTTCGGGTTCTTTTGATCGTTGGACCGACAGCTGTATCTAGGGGAGGAGGCGCCAAGAGGTGTAATTTCCTCTCTTAGAAAACAATAACAAAACTAATTAAAACGGCAGAAGTCCTTTGAGCCGGGCAACGCCTGTGCCTCTCCCCAGCCAGGCAGCTGCAGTGAGGGGCCGGAAGGGCTGGCGGGGTTGGTTGGGGGTGGGGGAGGTGTGTGGGAGGGGGTCTGCACCCTGCTTCTTGCCCCTGACCAGCCTTAGTGCACTGCGCCCTTCTTGTCTCCCGGGGAGCCCCCGCAGGCGGCCCCTCTGCCTTCTGAGTCATCCTTTCTCCCTCATTGGCCTGAAGCCGCTCATCACCCGAGAACTTGTGAAGGACATAAGTGTTTGGGGGCAGTTTCCATCCTGGCTCTCGAGGGCCCGAGCAGGAGGGGAGCTTGCTCCGTGTCTGCGGTCGGGAGGCAGATGTGCTTGGCGTGACCGTCTCTCGGGAAGAAAATGGGCCAGGAGGTGTCAGGTGCACCGCGAGTGGCCCACCCTCTGTCCTTGTTTGGGGTGCTGCAAGACCTGTCCGGTGCCCCCCTGGCTCACGTGTGGTTGGTTGAGTGCCCAACACACACACACACACACACACACACACACACACACACACACACACACACCCCAACGTGGGGTAGGCTTCAGAAAGCCAGCATGAACACATCACTTCTGGGTCTGTTGTGTGCTGGGCATTGTGGCGCTGAGGGGCTGTCCAGGAAGGCACCCACTGCCAGTTGGCCCCTCCCTTCCCTCTACCTGCACCCTGAAGCCTCTCCAGCAGAGGAGAGCTGAGCCTCAAAGGCTTCGGAAAGAGGTAGGAAGGCGTCCCCTGCCCAGAGGGGCTCGGGAGACTGTGGCCGGCTGCGTTCCTGGAGGGACGCCCTTAGGATAGCCAACAGGGACCTGAGCTCAGCGGACCCTTCTGGGGGCTCCCGGGACAGGCCACTGGGATGGGGGGCGAGGGGCGCTCAGCGCTCTGTAAGTGCCTTTTCCATCCTCCTTCAGGGGCGGCTGTAGAGGTCCAGGCTCCTGGGAAGATGCCCCTGGCACCATGCCCCTTGCTCTGGGAGATGCCAGCCTCCGCCCTTCCTCCTGCTTCTGAGTCTGCCCCCAGCATCGCCCTCGCCAGCTGGGCCCCTGCTCCCCAACACCATATTGCTCTGGTGGTCCAAGATCCCCGAGGTTCCCAGTATGACGGGAACTCCGCCCCACAGCTCCTTCTAGAAGATCCCCCTCTCCCCGCTTCCAAGAAGCCCAGACCCCAGCCCCATTCCTGCAGAAGCAGTGATCATGGACTTCCCCAGAGGCGTCCAGCCTCCTGCAGCAGGCCAAAGGCAGAACCAGCCTGGGGACCAGAGACGACCAGTTGGAAGATTCTCTAAGAATCTTCTAGAATCTTCTAGAATCCCCGGTATATCATAGACGTTTGCATAGAGGGATTCTGAGCATGTGGTACACAGAAGCCTGAACTTGGACTGTGCTGGCTCCTGCCTGTTTGGCCCCCTTTGGAGAGGCCCCAGTAGCCAGCGCTGGCCGCCCGCTGGCCTGTGGCTGCCGCCGCCCATGGTGGCTCAGACGCCCGTGGTGGAGGAGGGCCCCGGGCAGCTGAGGCATCGCCAGAGGAATTCGTAAAGCGCAGCCTCTTGCCTGCCAGGTTGCCAGGGGCACTGGGCGTGCACAGAGGAGGACACGTGAGCCGTATCCCTGTTATTGGGGTTTCGCAACTCTGCTCCTTCTGGCAGCCTACTGAAACCCCAGTAGGAGAGCTCGAACCAGCCACCCCTGATGAGTGCCACACATGGGGGTGTGGGGTTGAGACCGTGCTGCCCACTGGTGTTTGCGTCTGTGCCGGGGTGTGTGTGTGAGAGCAGCCTGCCCCCCAGGAGAGGAAGCTGCCTCAGCGCCACACCTCGTGACGTCAGGCCAGAGCCTCACTCAGACCGCAGGGAACAAGTGCTATGTCCAGGGGCCTGGGTGTGAGCCCCAGCACTGCTGGGTCCCCTGAGCACTGCCAGGAGCAGTGTGGACCAACCCCCCCAACCAACCAAACCCAAACGAAACAAAGTTATTCATTTGTCTTTTCAGCACCTTGGACCATGTACATCTTCTCAGCTCAACTCAAGACAGTTTCAGATTTAATCCTATTAGTTTTTAATACTTCTGGGTTGGGGGGGGGGTCACATCCAGTAGCGCTCAGACTGACTCCTCCCCCACTCCATCTTCAGGGATCAGCCCTAGTGGGGCTGGGGGTACCAGAGGCAGCAGTGGGGGTCAGCCATGTGCAAAGCAAGTGCCCTTCCCGGTGCTGTCTCCCCGATACTCCCCAGTGTTCAGAGTTGAGACTTACTCGGGGTGTAGTCGTGAGGTAGAACCGACCATGCGTTTGTGAGACCCTCATGGGCCCCGACTCTGAGAAAAGGCCCTACCTGGCAGGAACCTGATTTGTCTGGGGTTTGGGGATGCCCCAGGTATGACCTCCGTTAAGATTCCAGAGCCAGGAGGTTTTGTGCTACGAAGCTGGATTCCCTTCTCCAACTAACACTAGCGGACGGGGAGGATGGCGCTGTTTATTTTTAAATGTTATTTATTTATTTTTTGGACTCCGCACCAGGCTGTGGGGTGGGTGAGAGCCCTCCCTACCCCAAGGGACCCAGCCCCGGCAGCCGACCTCTAACAGTAGGCAACAAATCATAGAGAAAAATATATAAATATATGCCTCTCGGAGAGCCCGGCAAGCTACCGAGAGTATCCCACCCGCACGGGCAGAGCCTGGCAAGCTCCCCATGGCGTATTCAGCATGCCAAATACAGTAACGACAACAGGTCTCCTTCTCCTGACCCTGAAAGAGCCTCCAATCATTGGGAAAAGACGAGTAAGAAGAGGCTGCTAAAATCTCAGGGCTGGGAGGAATAGAGATGTTACTGGCGCCCACTCGAGTAATTCAAAGAGATGACAGTGATACATTAATAACAGTGATTTTTTTTAATTGAATCACCATGAGATAGTTACATGCTTTCATGTTTGAGTTTCAATCATACAATGATCAAACACCCATCCCTCCACCAGTGCACAATTTCCACCACCAATGGAATATACTGGGGAGTATACCCCCCCTTTCCAATCCTCCCCCTGCCTCCATGGCAGAGAATTTTCCCCATACTCTACTTTTGGACATTATGGTTTGCAATCCAGATACTGAGAGGCTATCCCGTTTCGTCCTTTATCTAGTCTCAGCACACATCTCCCATCCCGCGCGATCCATCCAACCATCTTTGACTTAATGACCCCTTCTTCATCCCAGCTGCCTTCTCCCCCAGCTCATGAGACAGACTTCTAACTATGGAGCAATATTCCTGGCCCTTGTGTCTACTGTCCTTGGGTGTCAGTCTCATATTATGTTGTTTTATATTCCACAAATGAGTGCCTTCCTTCTATGTCTGTCCCTCTCTTTCTGACTCATTTCACTTAGCATGATACTCTCCATGTCCATCCACTTATAAGCAAAGTTCATGACTTCATCTTTCCTAACAGCTGCATAGTATTCCGTTGTATAGATGTACCAAAGTTTCTTTAACCAGTCCTCTGTTCTGGGGCTCTTGGGTTGTTTCCAAATTTTGGCTATCGTGAACAGTGCTGCAATGAACATATAGGCGCCTTTTCCCACGTGGTGTGCCCTGGAAGGAAGAGCAAGGCAGGTGGTGGTGGATTCTTTGTGGCTTTTCTCCCAAGGATGCTTTGCACATGGGCGCACCACACGGAACCCAGCCTCAGCTGGCCCACAATGCTTCTTTGTCTCGGAGGACACTCAGGCAGAAGCGACGGTGGGGTGACGGGGTGGCTAGTGACTGCTTCATGCATCTGGTATTCCTCCTGGGGGAATGGGACACATGGAAGGTTCCAGAAGGGGCTGCTGTGCTTCTAGCTTCTCCAGGTGAGCTGCGTTGGGCGTGGAGGTGGAGCGAGTCATTCCCAGGCAGGAGCCCGCCCTTGGAAGGGCCGTAAGATGTTTTTCTTTGGAGCTGGAGGCTAGAGGCTGTGCATCTCTCCCGCCTGGCTGTCTCTGTCCATCTCCTTGTTCCCAGCTTCACACTAGAGCGAGCCAGTGAATGTGATTAGCGGGAGGAGGGCGTGCTGGTTTCTGTCTCGGGATCTGATGGGACCGTGGTGACTCAATCAGGTTAGCCCATCAAACTTTCAGAAAGCCGGCAATCCCAGTCAAATGTTTTGATACCCGGTGTTTGGTGGAAGCTGTTTTCCCCAGTGAGCCTCAGTTTATCTTCCCTGTGCCATGTGGCATCGGTGCTTGGTGAGACCAGAGTAAACAGGTATCATAAAAACTGGTGGGTATCAGGACATGTCAACCCCAACTGGGGGTGGTCATTGACATCTATCTATCAAGAGTCATTGACCCCTGCTCGCCTGCTGAGCTTCCCAGAACTGGGCCCTCAGTAGTTTGAGGGAAGCTTTGTTTCTTTGGGGGCCACACTTGATGGTCCTGAGTGCTTATTCCTGGCTCTGTGCTCAGGGATGATTCCTGGTGGCACTTGGGGACAGACTAGAGGTGGGAGTGGAACCAGGTCACCCGATGCTGCCTTAAGCCCTGTAATATCTCCCTGACTATGCTCCCACGTTCCATGAAGTGTCCCAAATGCACTAGAAGAAGCATAAAGCAAAGTCACTGCTTCAGCCGGTTGTGGGCGGGAGGTTAACCCTATCAGGATGAGTGATGGAAATATCTTTACTCTGCCTTGTGTCTGCTGCAAAGCTAGGAATTTATTTTCAATTTTGGCATGCTTCCACTAGGAAAACGTTATGCTATGTAAATTTTACCTTAAGAAAACTATTTTTCTCTAAAAATATCTCTTGACAAAGAGATGTTTTTAACCATCGGTAACCTATTGTTTTCCTCCTCTCAAACATTTCTTTCATATTATTTTCAAGTACAAGATTTATGTTGGAAATATGTTGCCATTGGCATTACTGTTTAAAGCTAGTAAATATTATTGTTTCAGTACACATTTCTTTTTAGCACATGGGATTCATAATCATTCAAAATAATGCAGTGACCAGATTTTATTTTCTTACATGTGATTCTTACATCTGCCAAGGTGAGGAAATACTAAGTTTTCTGTGTAGTGGGATTTGGTACTTAAACAACTCTCTAAAGGGTGTAGTCAACAATATTTTAGACTCTGAAAATATGAAAAAGTAAAACAAAAAAACTGACTTTACACTGCAGCAGATTAATGAATTTATTCTAATTCTGTCCTATTCCTTTTTTGCCATCTCGATTTTCTTTTTTTATGGACCAATTCACTTCAGAAATACTATTTAAAATATTTATTCTTTTTTAAGCTGTCATTAAAGCATGTACGCACAGACAAGTACAGATTGTACATTGCAACGTGATGAACTTTTACATGGAACACATCATTGTCACTGAAGCCAAGGCCAAGTGCAGAATTGAACCAGAAACCCATCTCACTTATACAATCTTCCAGTCCTTCCTACTCTCCCATGACCCAAATTAACTGTTATCCTGTCTGAAATTTTTTTTTAAATCATGATAAGAACACTCAGCACGAGAGTTTTCCTCCTGATGCCTCATTAAGTACTCAGAGCAGAGGTTGTAGCCAAAGGTCTTTAGGGCAGAATCCCTGGATTCATTGAAATCACTTCACTGGAATTGTTCCTCAATCCCCCTCCCTGCCAGTTTCTGAAAACCACCATTCATGTGATGGTTGTAGACACCTCCAAGAAGTGAATTTCTAGGTTTTGTCTTTCTAGGACTGAGTTATCTCACTTAGCATAACCTCCTCAAGCTTCACCCGTGGGGGTCACATAGCACAAGATCTGCTTCCTTGTAGAAGGCCAAATAATTCTTCAGTGCATCCATGTGGAGTCCCCGTGTTATTAATCCATCTGTTCTTTGTCAGTTGACAGTCACTTAAGTTGTTTCCACATCCTGACTGTTGCGGCCAGTGCTGCAAGAAACACAGGCGTCCTCATATCTCCCGAGAACCTGACTCCAGTGCTTTAGGACCCAGAAGTGGGCTGGCTCCGCCCCACAGTGGCCCAGTGTTGCATGTTTGAGGCACCACTGAGATGTTTTCAGAGGAGCTGCACTGCCAAGTGTCTGCAGTACCCAGTGCCTCCATGTCCTCACCATACGGCTTTGTGGCTTGTTTGTTTGTTTTATAACAGGCACCCTACCAGGTGTGAGCTATTGCCTCGTTGTCATTTTGGTTTACCCTGTGCATTGATTAGTGATGATGATTAGATTTTCATCTGTCGCCCTTTATATGCCATCTTGGACAAGTGAAAATTCATTCATCTGATGAAATCCTGTTCAAGTTGTTCGTATTTTGCTATTGAGTTATAGGAGTCCTGAAATGATATTTTAGAAATGAATCTCTTATATTTAGTATGTTTTGCGATTTTCTTGTTCTGTTGTATAGATGGACTTTCGTTCTCTTGACAGTTCCTTTGCTCTGCAGGAGCTTTGTGGTTTGATGGCATCCCACCTGCTAATTTTGTAACCTCTATTTTGGGTGACATATCTGTGAAAACATTGGCAAGCCAGGCATCATGATGAAGCTTCCCACCTATATATATTTTTTAAAAAGGTTTTTGGTCTTACATCTCATATCTTATGTTTGTCTTTAATTTTGAGTTGGTGCCCATGGATGATAGAAGATTAGAATCCAGGTTCATTCTTTACATGTGAATGTCTAGTTTCATCAGTACCACTTATGGGGAGGGGCTGGAGCGATAGCACAGCTTGTAGGGCATTTGCCTTGCAAGCGGCCAACATGGCCGACCCGAGTTTGATTCCTCCACCCCTCGTGGAGAGCCTGGCAAGCTACTGAGAGTATCTCGCCACAGATAAAGCCTGGCAAGCTACCCGTGATGTATTCGATATGCCAAACACAGTAACAGTTGTCACAATGGAGACGTTACTGGGCCCGCTTGAGCAAATCGATGAACAATGGGAGGACAGTGACTTACGGGGAAACTGTCCTTTCCATATTGTGTATACTTGGTACTCTTGAAGGTCAGTTGACTGTGAATGCATAAATTTATTTGTAGTCTCTATTTCATTAGTCTTTGTGCCTGTCTTTATGCCGGTGCCATACAGTTTTGATTACTGTAGCTTTGTGATATATTTTCAATCCGGGACCAGTGGTGCCTCCAGATTGGTTTGGTTACTCAAGTTTTTTGTTTGTTATTGCTCCAGTGAATTTTAGGAACTTTTTGTCCTTATCTGTAAAATAAAATGGCAAGTAAATTTTGATATTGTGTTACATTGGTAGATCACTATGGGTAGTTAAACTATTCTTGAAGTAACTGTTCTGTGTGTTGTTGTTGTTGTTGTTGATTACACTAAGGGCAGACCAATAAGGGGAGCAGGACAGGAACAGGCAGATGCCCAGTTTCTGGAGGATTTCTCTTACCCTGCGTTTGGCATGCTTGCTGCAGGCACAAGGCAGATGTGTGTGTGTGTGTGTGTGTGTGTGTGTGTGTGTGTGTGTTTCCTCGCTGGCACTGCAAGCACCAGGACGTGGCTGAGTGTGCTGGACACAGTGCACAGAGGCAGCCTGGGGTCCACTTTGGTACTGCCTGTTCCCTGGGCAGCCCCTCGTTTAACCCATGAGGCCTGAGCTGGAAATAGCCTTTGTGCGTTGCTGGCCGCAGCCCAGTGGCGCCAGATCCAACATTCTGTGACTTCCGCTTGTTGTCTGGGGTAGGTGAGGGGTGATGCAGTGCGATTTGAGCCTCTTCTCATCACAGGGGCCGGTTGCTGAGTGTTGCCAGGGGTTGCCAGGGCTGCACCCAGCGGTGCTGGGTTTGGGGGGTCTTCGGGGTGCCCGCAAGTTCCTGCCCTCTGAGCTCTCCCCAGGTGCCCGGGCCAGGCATCCTGTGCCTCTTCTGCTGGCTCCGGATTTCCCTCCCAGGAAGAGAGTGTGTGCTTCTCTGCCCACTTCAGACACGCTCCCTAGAAACGCAGCAGCTGCCAGTCTCTCCCGGACTCACCGCGGCTCCTGTCTGCGCCTGTGCTCAGAGGCTGTTTGCACAGAACTGCTGACCCAGTCCCTGAAATCATTCCAGAACTGACCTAAGCTGCGCACACACACACACACACACACACACACACACACACACACACACTTGCTGGTTGGGAAGGTAACCTTGGGCGGGCCGGCAGTGGTGGATTAGTGTGTGTGTGTGTGTCTGTGTGTGTCTGTCTATGTGTGTCTGTCTATGTGTCTTTGTGTCTGTGTGTATCTGTGTGTGTCTCTGTGTGTCTGTGTCTTTGTCTTTGTGTGTCTGTGTGTCTCTGTGTGTGTCTTTGTGTGTGTCTGTGTCTGTGTGTATGTCTGTGTCTTTGTGTTTGTGTGTGTCTGTGTGTCTGTCTATGTGTGTCTGTGTATGTGTCTCTGTGTCCGTGTGTATCTGTGTGTGTCTCTGTGTGTCTTTGTGTTTGTGTGTGTCTCTGTGTGTGCCTCTGTGTGTCTGTGTCTTTGTGTCTGTGTGTGTCTGTGTGTGTCTCTGTGTATCTCTGCGTGTGCACACGCACGCTTGTGTGATGATGCTGATGCGTTTCTGTGGCCAGCTCATCCAAGTGGCATGGGGCTTGGTCACTTCTTGGTGTCCCCCCGCCTGGGCACACAGGCAAATGGGCCACAGAAGCACCGAGTGTGCCGGGTCCGCATGGTTCTGGGCCTGGTGATTGATGACTGTCTGCGGTGAAGTCCCCGCGCTGATGCCGCACAGCTGCAATCACTCCATCCATCACGGCTGCTTGTTCCTCCTCTCGGGAGACCTCGCGGTCACAAGCTCTCCCACCCGCCGGGCACACTGCCGATGGCCGCTTTGTGTGCGCGCTGCCCGTGTTCCTGCTTGGGGTGGCGGGAACCGAAGCCAGCCGGAGCGCGCCAGGGACGCGCGTGGGGGACACGCACGCGCGGCTGCTCTTTCTCTGCCGGCAGGCTCCCCCTCTACTTAACCCCCCTGGCCTCCTTTTTTGTGGAGATTTGTCGTTTATTGGCATTGGTTGTTGTTGCTTAAAAAAAAAAAAATCAAATGGCCTAGCGGTTGTATTAGGAATATTAATTGTAAGCCTTGGGATAGGATGATTGGAATAAAAAATCCAGCAGGGTTGTTTGTAATGCAGATTTTTAGAAACAAGAAGTGGGAGAATAATGAATAACAACCAGAACTAATCAGTTGGGTGCGTGTGTGCGTGCGCTTGTGTTTAATACAGTGATAATGACTAAAAGCAGTTATAAAAAGAAGTCGGGATGCAGCGGCGACATTTCTCGGCTCCCTCCCAAGCTTCCCAGCTCGTTTCTCCTTGGATCTTGGCAAGTCTTCCTCACCCGCAGGCTCCCCGGGACCCGGATACTCAACCCAGGAAACCCAGAGCATGAGAAGGGGGGGTCTGCCGGTGGAGAAGGAATCTCGAATGAGTCGAGCGTGGTGACAAGTGACAGCGCTTGCTGGGACCTGTCTGTCTGCAGAGGGCCAGAGAGGACAGACCCACAGATCTGGAAGGGAGCGTGAATGATGGGTGCCCTCCCGTCTGCCAAGGAGTGTGCATGGCCGAGACCCTCTACACCATGTGGCCAGCAGCAAGAGCCAGAGGCCCCGGCCTTCTCCTCTCTCGAGCCCCAGAACGTAGCAGAGGACGCAGGGCGAGGGGCTGGAAGGTTGCTCCTGCCCTCTCACCCGCCCGGGAGACTTAGCCTCCAGGTGGGCAGCATGGTGCACCCCGGGGTGGGGCTTCTGGGTGGCACCCTGCCATGTGGCAGCTCTGGAGAGCAAATTCAGAAGCCCACACACTGTGCCGTGTCTCGGGGGACTCTTGCTGGAGGGACACTCGAAGGGGCTGCAGGGACCAGACAGGCTTTGCTGTTGGCGCCCATTGAACTCAGCCGCAGAGCACCCTGCCTGCCTGTGGCAGTTGCCACTCCCACAGCTTCTCGGCTCTCCTGTCGCCGGGTGCCGCAGGCAGGGCAAGGCCCTTTCTTACAGGTGCCCCCTACCTTCCCCCCTGGCTCTCTGTCACGAGAAGGAGGTTCCTCTTTCCTGGCACCCACCCAAACTTGGTTCTTGAGTCGCTGACACCCAGAAATAAAACAGCCCGAGCCTCAGCCAGAACCTTCTAGAAGTGTCCTGTGCCAGGGGGAGAGCTGCCCAGTCTTGTGTCACTTACCTCTCAGCTGACCGTGCCACCCTCACGAAAACCAGGTGCCACCAGGTGCCTCAAGGAGGCTCCCGCGCCTGGTTGCCTGGATGCAGATCTTCTCCACAGAACAGTGGGAAGTCGGGGTTGAGGGAGGGCACAGGGAAGGGGCGTGCACTGGGCATGCTTGGGCAAGGCAACTCTTTTCTTTTTTTTTAACATCCAAAAAAACAAAAGCAACCAGTGTTGGCATGGATGTGGGGAGAAAGGGACCCTCCTACACTGGTGGGAATGCCAACTGTTTCAGCCCTTATGGAAAACAGTACGGATGATTCTCCAAAAATTAGAAATTGAGCTCCCATTTGACCCAGCAATACCACTCCTGGGAATATATCCCAGAGAGGCAAAAAAGTATAGTCGAAATGACATCTGCACTCACTGCAGCACTGTTTACAGTAGGCAGAATCTGGAAAAAAAAAAAACCTGAGAGCCCAAGAACAGATGACTGGTTAAAGAAACTTTGGTACATCTACACAATGGAATACTATGCAGCTGTTAGGAAGGCTACTCTTTTTTTTTTTCTTTTTCTTTAACTGAATCACCATGAGAGACACAATCACAAAGCTATTAGTGGTTGGGTTTCAGTCGTACAGTGTTCCTACACTCATCTCTTCACAGTGCACATTTCCCACCACCAGTGTCCCCAGTTTCCCTCCCACCATCACGGCCTCCTCCCCAGTCTGTCCCTGAGGCAGGGCAGTGCCTCTCTCGGTGAGATGTCCCAATGATGATGCAGCCACACTGCGAACACACTGGTCTCTCTGGCACCATGGATGAGTGTTGGTGGGTACAAATGGAGTGTTCCCTGTGGGCAGTGGGGACAGCCCTGTCCGCAGGTCCTGGCCTGCCCAGACGAGTGCTTGGTCCACTGGCATCTCTTGGCTTTGAGCTGACCCAATCGGCCACTTGAATGCCCCTGAGTTTCCCTGTGGGAACAGAAGAGCTTGGACCACCCTGTAACTCCTCCTGGGGGTGTGCTCGGATGTTCCAGTTGGGCTTTGCCGGAGGGGCAGTGGCACCTTGCAGCGGGTACTTTCTTACTCAGAAACCTTAGCTGAGGCCCTCAGAGGGCAAAGGCGACCCTCGGAACAAAATCTGCTTTTACACCCTTGGCCCTGTTGACCTCAGGGAATCAGGAGTCAGACAACAGCCTCCCCAACAATGTGATCTCCATGTTGGAAGCACCTTCGGCCCCCAGAGTAATTCATACTAGTGGGGTTGCCAGGCATCACTGGGGTGCCGGGGGTGTGCAGGCACCCCAGTGATGTCTGGGTGGAGAACTGTATGGCAGGGTCCGAGAGCAGAGGCAAAGTGAGCAATGCAGATGTTCCCAGGAGAAAGGCTTGAGTTTTGGAGCAGGTGGTAGAGAACACAATGGTCTCGTGAAACTCTGGGCTCACTTACCAGCAGAGCTCCGTGTCGGGGTGACTCGGGCTCTCTGATCCAGAAAAAAAGTGCTCTCCCAGCGCAACAATCTGTGGTGCAAGGGCTGGAGTGATAGAACAGCAGGGAAGGCATTTGCCTTGCTTGCAGGTGACCTGGGTTCGATTTTCAGCATCCCTTATGGTCCCCCAAGCACTGCCAGGAGTAATTCCTGAGGGCATAGCCAGGAGTAACCCCCTGTGCATCGCCGGGTGTGACCCAAAAAGCAAAATAAATATTAATAAATTTTAAAAGAGAGAGAGAGTCTGTGGTGTGTCACTCTCCAACCTCTGAACAGAGACCCAGGCAAAGCCATCAGGACCATCACCTTGACAGGTCAATTCAGCGCTTTCTCGAGTGAGTTCCGTGGTACGGAACTGAACGGTTGAGTACTGACATCCCTGTCGGGACAGCTGGGTGCCAAGGGTGCTGATGTCCCTGTCAGTGGCCTTGCCAGCTGTGGGCGGCACTTCCCGGGAGGGGTCGGAGCCTTAGACAAGAGGTGAAACTGAGGCGTAAGCTGAGCCCGCAGCTGTCTGGGTCTCACATAGCCTGACCCCAACCACAGCGACCCTCTGGCCTCTGTCTGACCGCGGGTTCTGAAGGCAGTGCGGGCGCGGAGCCCCACTGCCCAGCAGGTGCCCACACAGTCACAGCTGCAGCCGTGCTGGGCGGGGAGGGGAGCACAGATCAGCGACTCCACGGGAACCCGGGTGTCTCTGGGGAGGAAGCTCAGCCGGCAAACAATGAAGTGAGCGGCTGGGAGGCTCCGGGCGGGCCCTGCGCCCTGTCTGCACCGCCCCCTGCCCGGTACCAGCCCTGCTGGCCTCCAGCAGGACCCTGCAGGCGGCTGCTCTGCCGAAAGCCCTGGGCCTCAGACCTGGCAGGGAGCAGCCCCGGGGTCTGTGCCAGGGAGACAGCGGGGGAGGCAGGACTGGGGGCATTGAAGGTGCGAGTGTGTGTGTGGGGGGGGGTGCGTGTGAACATGTTGTGATGTGTGAGAGTGTGCGTGTTTGTGAGACTGTGACTGAGTGTGAATGAGGGGGGATGTGTGTGACTGCGTGACTGTATGCGGGTGTGTGAGGTTATATGTCTGGGAATTGTGTATGTCTAGCCGTGAGCGTATGTGTGGTCTGCATAACTGTGAGTCTGAACGGGGGTGCATGAGTGACTTATGTGAGTGTGTATGAGGGTGTGTGAGAGTGTGAGGAGTGTGAGTGTCTGAGGATGTGCGAGAGTGAGTGCATATCTGAGGGGGGTGTGTCTTAGGGTATTTATCTGAGGGTGTGTGATTGTGTTTTGCGTGATTATGTGAGTGTGGTGATGTATAAGGGTGTGTGTGACTGTGTTGAGGGTTGTGTGAGGGTGTGCTATGTGTGTGTATGAAGGTGTATGTGACTGTGTGAGTGTGCATGAGGGTGTGGCTGTGAGTGAGTGAGGGTGTGTGAGTGTATGTGTGACTGCAGTTATGTGAGGGGTTGTGAGTGTGTGACTGTGCATGAGAGGGTATGAGTATGTGATCATATATAAGGTCGTGTGAGGGTGTGCGAATGTGTGATTAAATGTGTATGTGGTATGCATGAGGGTGTGAGTGGCTGTATGTGAGGTTGTATGAGGGGTACATATGACTGTGAGTGTGTGTGACTGAGTGCATGAGGGGGTGTGAGTGTGTGTGATAGTGTATAAGGTTGTGTGTCTGTATGGGGTGTGCGTGAGAGTATGAGAGTGTGACTATGAGGTTGTATGAGGGAGTGTGAGTGTGTGTGATGCGGTGTATACGGTGGCGTGAGCTCATATGCATCTGCGTGTGCATACAGGGGTGTCTAACTGTGTGTGCGCTGCATTATGTGCATGTTCTGGTGTGTTGTGTGTGTGTGTCTGCGGCTGTGTGTATGTGTCCTTTAAGAGAAACCAACCTGACCGGTTTTGGGGTGTTTTTTTTTCACGTTATTTTTAAAAGAAAAGTTCTCTGCGCTGCAGGGAAATAAAGTCGGATTGAATTTGAGTGCTGCCTGCTCCGGTCCTCTCTCCCTCTTGCCCATTTCCGAAACGCTGCCGGAAGAACAGAGGTGTCTGTGGGGACGGCTCGAGCGCACGGCCTCCTCCCACTGGCCTCTGTGGGCTCTGACTGGCCCGAATCCCGCCACTGCTCTTGGATCTGTTGCTTCTGATGGAGACTGTCACGGGGCGGAGGGGCGGAGGGGGTAGGGGTTGGTTGTTTTGCTCTTAGTTATTAGGAAGTCTCTTTAGTCTCTTGGGTTGTTACAGACGTGCGGGTCCGTGTGCCATGAGCGGGTCGTGCGTCTGCCCCGTCCAGGCTCCTTGCTCGTGTCTCTCCCTCTGATAGACCTTCACCCGTTGCATCTTTCCTTTACCGTCTTTGTGTCGCAGGCTCGTGTACTTGAACTTGATTCGTGGGGAATCAGGAAGGTTCTGTCGCAATCATTCAAGACGTCTCTGCCTGGGGAAGGCTTTTTCCTTTCGTTGATGAGAATCTTTGTCACTGTTAAATCCATCTAGCTGAGGCTTCTGGTTCATGTAAAAAAAATCTTCTATTAGAAAAGGCGGGTGGCATGTGTGTGTGGTGGGGGGGGGGCGGTGGGAGTTCCAATTAGTGATAATAATGTTACCAGTTTGACTGAAACCAGTCATCTGCCAGATTCTCTGGTTACTGTGGAGCGTCTCCGGCAGCTGCAGGGACTAGGAAGAAACACCCAGACAGTCAAAGGTTTTCCTGTGGCTCACAGATCCATCCCCAGCCCGGCAAGCCCAGCCCATTAATAATCCTGTCAAAGCAGAGATGAACCTTGTGAATTTCAATGCACCTTTGGCAAGGCGGAGCAGAAACACGCTCTGCCTCTTGTACCTTTGATGAGCTGACTTCCACCATTTTTCTAACATGAAAAATCCTTGCATGTTTCTCGGTCCTAACATCTGGCGAGTGGTAGGGGGGCGGGGGGTGGGGGGGGAGCGCATGCCCTGCATGTGTTATGACCCAACCCGGCCATCTCCCCGCGGTGCTCAGCAAAGGAGAGTTTGCAAAGTTCCAACCCGGGGACGACTGGGACAGGCTTCTGCTGAGGTTTCCACAGAGGTCTGCGGGCTGCGTTAGTGGGCGCGTGCGGCAGACGATGCTGCAGCCACAGAGGTGAGCAGGCCGGAGCACTCGGGCTGCGGGCGGCAGTTTCCTGGGATGGCTTGTTCCCGGGTGCCCCCCTCGCTGCCTCGGCCGTTCCGCCCATGTTGCTTCAGTTGGGGTGGGTGAAGGGTGGTAGCTGGTTTTGTTTGCTTGCTTCAGGCTTTTTGCTCCTGGAAAAAGCTGTGAGCGGAGCTTCGAGCTAATTGCATTGCTGGGCCAGTGCGCCCGCCCTGCCGGCTCTTTGTTGCTCCTGAGCCCCTCCCTGGCAGTCAGCTGGGAGCCCCAGGTAGGAAGACAGGAGAGGAGAAAAAAAATCCCAGACTGGTGAAAAGTGGGATGCAGGAACCAGGCTCGAAGGAGTTGTGAACATTAAATAGGCAAAAAAAAGTGCACCAGTAGGTTCCCGTAACAACAGCATTGGGGAGGTATGAACCGCTCAACATGGTATCCGTCCGTGACCGTAGACGTTAGTTTATCACACAAAGCATGTGCGGGTAACACCTTTGTAGGATGTAACGTATGAACATACTGTGTAATGAATATGGCAACATGGAAATATGTAACCCTGTAAATGTAGTGTGGGACATATATACACACAATGCATACCCATAGATAGTATGTGATGTGCCCGTATTACAGCATTTGATATATAATATACTACCTGATATGTACCTGTATGTTCTTTGTGACACGAACATCTCATAGCCACCACATAAATAATTCATTACAAATAATAATAATAATAATACATCACATATAAACATATTGGATATAACATAAACACAGTGTGTGGCAGAAAAACATACTATATAACATACACCCATATAAATATTAAATGAAACATGAACATAATTTCATAATTAATCACATAACCACACTGTGTAACATATATAACACGTGTCCCTCTAAATTCAGTATGTAAGTGGAGCCTGTATTGTCTGGCATGTACTCAGATAAGCAACATAATCTAAATTAATTTTTTTCCTTTTATTTGGGTCACACCCAGAAATACCAAGGTCTTACTCCTGGCTCTGCACTCAGGGTTCACTCCTGGTAGAGCTTGGGGAACCATATGGGGTTCCAGGGTGAGAACCCAGTTTGGACCTGTGCAAGCAAGTACCTTACTCCCTGGACTGCCTCTCCAGATCCTAAATTAAATATGAAATCTAACACAAAGTTTCTGGAGCGATAGCACAGTGGTAAGGCATTTGCCTTGCATGGAGCCAGCCCGGCCAAGCCGGGTTCGATTCTTCCACCCTTCTTGGAGAGCCCAGCAAGCTACCGAGAGTATCTCGCCTACATGGCAGAGCCTGGCAAGCTACCCGTGACGTGTTCAATATGCCAAATACAGTAACAACAAGCCTCAAAAAAAATGGAGACGTTACTGGGCCTGCTCAAGCAAATCGATGAACAACAGGAAGACAGTGTTCAGTTCAGTGTTCAACACAAAGTTTCAACTTTGGGGCCAAAAAGAAATTTTCTCATCTTAGCATCCTTTTCTAGCCCAAACTATTTTTGATTTCATATTTTAATTTTTTTCTCTTTGAGGCATTTGCCTTGCATGTGGCCGCCCCGGGTTCGGTTCCTTCATCCCTCTCAGAGAGCCCGGCAAGCTACCGAGAGTATCCCACCCACACAGCAAAGCCTGGCAAGCTCCCCGTGATGTATTCGATATGCCAAACACAGTAACAACAAGTCTCACAATGGTGACGTTACAGGGCCCACTCGAGCATTCGATGAACAACGGGAGGACAGTGCTACAGTGCTACAGTGGTTTTCCCAGGTGGTGCTTTTGGGCGGGGGCAGGCGGGGCAGGAGAGTCCCAAGGGCATTCTTGGGCAAACAGGCCAGTGGTTGCTGCAGAGCAGCCGAGGCCCAGCAGTGCCCAGGGTCCCTGACCCCCATGGTGGGGAGGGTGCTCAGCACAGACCCTGGCCCCTAGACTCGCTCCTGCCCCTTATGACTTCGACTTTCCAAGGGAGACTAGTGCTGCCTAATTGGCCCTGGAATTTGCTGCATGTGTACTTCTCTGGAAACGCTCAGGAAGCTGCATGCATCGGCCTCTTCCACCAGGAAAGAGAGGATAGGGATCCGGGAGGCCACAGGCAGGACCTGGCGATGTCAGTGCAAAGTAGGCCTGTGGACGTGCGCTTGAAGCGAATCACTTCATGTATCTAGGAGCAGGAACCAAGACTGAGGCCAGTACCGGGTAAAAACCTGGCAATCTGGACTTTCCTGCAGGACAGCACCCCCAGGCTGGCCAATCACTGTAGAAGAACCTGGAAGAAGCCTAAACAAGATGCGAGTGCCGAGGTCAAGGTCAAACGTGCCAAGGTCAAGGTCAAGTGTGTTGAGGTCAAGGTTGCGTGTGCTTCGGTCGCGTGCACAAGGAGACACCTCTAGCTCGCTGCCAGTCCTGGGGTTGTTGTGCAGTTTATAAGAGACTATGGGGGCCTGTGTGGGGTTTCCTGCAAACCCTGGGCTCATACTGAGCCGCACCAAGGATGGATCAGCCTGTGGCCGAGAAGAGCTGGGAGGGGGGCCCCGAGCACCACGGAGACCTCAAAATACACAAAACCAGGAAAACACAGGGCTTCTCGGAGAACAGGGGACAACTTCTTTAGGAGACAGGAGCTGCCTTTGAATTCTAGGTGCTCTTCTTGCTCCTGGATGCCACTTCCCCTTTCTGTTGGAATTCTGGAGTACTCTTCCTTCCTGGGTTATCACAATCAGGTTCTGTTGGAATTCTAGAATATTCTTCTCCTGGAGTGTCACAATCTCATTCTCTTGGAATTCTAATTTTTTTTTTTAAAATCTTCCCTGAATGGTCACAACCTCATCTTGTTGAGATGCTAGAATAGTCTTCTCTCCTGGGTTCTAGAATTTTCTTTTCATATCCTGAATCTTGGAAGTCTGTTCATGTAGTCTTGTTGTGTTTCTTTGGGTTGACTTATTCTTCATGCTAACTGGCCATTGGTGGTCATGCGTATGCCTTCCTGGGCACTCAGAAAGCCCCACTGGGCTTGGAACTGGCTGGGGTGGGAGTTTTTACACCATCCAAGAAGGAAGACTGGAGGGCATTGTCATTCCCAGAGAGCTGGTCCTCTTTGGGGCCTACAGGTCTAATCAACTTCATTCGTCAGATATGGAAAAAACATATAAAATAAATTGAGCCTTTGGTCAGTCTTTTCAAAAACCTAATGGAGGACAACTATAGCTGTGATGTTTGTGGTAGGTACAACAATCCCTTCCCACCAGTCATAAGAAATGTGTTGTTGTTGTTGTTCTTTCGGTTTGGAGGCCACACCTGCCAGTGCTCAGGGCTTACTCTTGGTTCTTTGTGCACGGGACTTTTGTGGTACCAGGGATCAAACCTAGGTTGATTGCGTGCAAGGCAAACTCTTTACTCCTATTCTATCTGTCTCAAGAAATGTGTTGTCAGTTAAAATCCAGCATCGCTAACAGCCTGCTCTCACCGGGTGATGGCGCAGAGTGAATCGTATCAAGTACTTATCAGATGCTGGCCGGTTCCCACCTCAGCACAGTCTCCTTCCAGACGTGGCTAAGAGCTATTTCCTTAAAGCAAACATGCTTCTGAGAGACACCTACATCACGGGAGAGGTTTTTGCTTACCCTCAAAATAGTTCTGGTTCAAATGGCTAATGTTTCACAGATGTAGAATTTGCGGGCTGAGGAGATATTCAGTCAGAATGATATAGATCCCATCTTGGGGACGGAGAGATAGAGCAGTGGGTAACACCCGTGTCTTGCACGCCAACCTGAGTTCGATCCACCGCATCTCACAGGGCCCCTGAGCCACACCAGGAGTGCTATGCCTGAGTACAGAGCCAGGACTAAGTCCCAAGCACAGCTGGGCGCGACTCAAAAAACAAAAGTTCCCATCCTTGCCCATCTCTGAGGGTCTGTTGTCCTGGCCAAATAGAAGTTGCTTCTCTTGTTGGTTCTCGGTGCAAATGGCCTGGCTGATTCTTGGTGTCTCGCATCTTCCCAGAGTTCCCAGGTTGGCACGAGGAATTTGTGATGAGGGGAAGTAGTAGGGATGTGCGTCTGTGCTCAGGGCTCTGCACACTGGCGCTCTGGAGGGCAGCCAGGCCCGCGAGACCCTGCATCTGTGCTGGGTGCCAGACACTCCTAACCCTTCAGCTCCTCAGAGCCCAGCTACAGCACCAAGCTGAAGCCACCCCTCTGGGACCCCCAGGTCAGCGTGTCAGTCGCAGCCTCCCTTGTAGGGAGGTTGAAGAGTCTCTGCCTGGATTCCCAGGCTCTCTGCAGAGCTCCCAGGGAAGGGAGGGGACATGGGGCTTGAGGACAGAGAGACACAAGCCGGAAGAATGTGTTTCCAAGGATATTGTCGTTCTGACTTCACAGCCAGCTTCTTAGCCGGGATGAGAGTAGAGCAAGAGCAGTCTCCCCAGAGTAGAGCATTAACCTGCTCTTCGCGAAGGGGACCCCTTGGGTAATCTGCCAGTGTCGGGGTCTCCCTGTGAAATACAGGGCAGCGCTTCTATGTCTTCCTCTTTTCTTGCCTCTTCCTTGTTACTTCTGACGCAAACTGGTTGTCTCGGGACACCTGGAGATCTATGGAAGAGTTGCGGAGGTAGAGCCGAGAGTTCCCACACACCCGTCTTTCTCGAGTTTTGTGAGGGATCGTGTGTCTACGGTGTTCGGATTGGCAGAGTTTCTTGGCTGAGGGAGCAAAGTGGCAGCCCCGAACACAAATAGTATTTGATTAAGGTTAATTACAGTGCTGTCACATAAAAAAGGAGAGAAAAGAAAGCCGGCTTTTTCAACCAGCAATGAAATAACCTGCTGTCTGTCTACTGACTTAATAGCTTTAATTGCCAGAACATAATCAAGATCGGGAGAATTTGTTTGAACATATCAGCAGGCACCAAATATTTCAATGAGCTCAAGTTGTAAAACTAGTTGGGCTCTAAGTGGAGCTGAAATCTCTCCAACAAAAGTGGGTTTTGAAAGGGAGCACCTGTTGGGTGTAGCCCGCTGAGGTATTAAACTCTCAGGCGGGAGGATGGCAGAGGTGTAACCTGGTTGGTTACCTCCGAAGTGTAGCTAACCCTTCCATGGTATGCCTGGCTTCTTGGTTTGCAGGATAAAACAGATTAGCGGGTATTTGCACCTTACCTGGAGACTGATAGCATAGTGCGGAGGGCATTTGCCTTGCATGAGGTCGACCTGGGTTCAATTCCCAGCATCCAGTATGGTCCTCTGAGCACCGCCAGGAGTGATTCCTGATTGCAAAGCCAGGAGTAATCCCTGAGCATTGCCAGGTGTGACCCCCCCCCAAAAAAAACCTGCTTTCTATACACAGCAAAAATGGGCACTTCCTGTGTCAGTTGGTTAACATTCACTTGGTCCCAAAATTAAAAGTTGGATAACATCTACTTGGATAACATCCACTTGGCCCCGGAAGTAAAACACACAAGGAAGCAATCCTTCTTACTCTTTGCACTGTCGTATTTTTTGGGGGGGAGGTGGGAGTGGGAGAGGGGATGCACACTCCTGGCGATGCTCAGGCATTACTCCTGGCTCTGCACTCAGGAATTACTCCTGGCGGTGTTCAACGGACCATATGGGATGCTGGGAATTGAACCTGGGTCGGCCGCGTGCAAGGCAAAACGCCCTACCTGCTGTACTATTGCCCCGGCCCTGAAATGCCTTTTTTTTTTCTCCTGCTCTTATGTAAGACACATTCCAAAATTCAGGTATATCAGATCAGCTGCTCCCAGGAAGCCAGGAAGTGAATCTTTCAGGAAAGTTTGGCAAAAGGGGTACCTGGGTCTTGGTGGGGTGAGGGGTGGGTGGGGTTTCGGGGCCCACGGCCGTAAACTGATTTCTCTCCCACTCAGCTCTGGCTGAGCCTGAGTACCAGCTCGTGTGTTGGTAGTCAAGTGTGTACCCTCTGGAGGCTTCTGGAAACAGATGTTTGCATGAAAAGAAACCCTTTTTTGGTGGAAGAGCAGGAGTAATTTCTTTCCTATCCGGCAAGCCTGGAATTCCTCGAGGGAATTCTCTCCTGACAAACAAAACACTCGATCAAGAATCCTCTTGAAGAGAAGGTAACCTGGTGGTGTGTTTGCTTTGCGGAAGCAGAGAAATGAGATAGCAGAGGCAGGAGAGAGCTGGGCTGTGTGGGCCCTGCAGCCCTCTCTGGGGAGGAGGGTGGTTATTCCGTGGCCGTGGAGAGGGTCAGGGGTGCCTCACGCCCACCTCAAGAGCTGGGCAGCTTAGTGATGCTCACAGATGGGACTTGGTGACGGGTCTGGCTGGGGGAAGTGGGTCGCATCCACGTTCTCTCATCCGCTACCATGATCTGGATCCTCGTCCCTCTCGTTTCCTCCCAGGCCCTGCCAGGCCCCCACTCCGTTCACAGACAGCAGGAAGCCAGGCGTGTCCCGGGGACCCAGGGACAGAAAGACAGGCTTGGGATTTCGCCCTCCACCTTCCTTCTGCTCATGTCTTCCCTCCCTTCACTTCCCTCCTCCTCAGCTCCTCGCTCTTAGAGGCGAGAGAGGCCCAAAGTGAAGTTTGTCCTCATTTTCAACTCGTCTCTGCGGCCACCCTGTCATTTTCTTGCCGTGGCCTAAATTGGGACGCGTCTCCGTAGGTTGGACTCTGAGCATCTCATTCTGCGAAGCGTTCCCAGCCCCGCCTGGCTGTCACGGCAGAGCCCGCGCCTGGAAATTGGGGTCTGTGTCAGGAGACCGCCGAGGAAAGAGGCTTCGTCCCATCTAATAGGTCATGGACAGCCACTGACCACAGCTGGCCCACCGTCTTTTTTAAGGACCGCATGGTTGTAGCCGCCCTCTCGCTGAGACATTTTTCTTGAGATGATCACTTTTCCCTGTTTGTATTTTTCTAAGATTCACACTTTCAGCTTTTAAAGCTTGGATAATGCCCCCATTTTCTGTAAGACACCCCTGCACACACACAGATGCATGCACACACACACACACACACACACACACACACACACACACACACACACACACATACCTCGCTTCCTTTGAATGTGTCCCTGGTGGTATGATCTGTCCTCCCCTCTGAGTTTCTGGGACCAGAGTGTTCTGGAATCTCTCGGGTGCCCCCTCAGCTCCCTCACACTCTGCTCTACATCGGCCTGTGTCCCACGTGCCGGGGTCGGGGCAGGAGAAAACCTGACCTTAGTTGGTGGCTTAGCCATTAAGTATTGGCCAATGCAATGGTCTAAGAACAAGGAATCATCCTCACTGGGATCATCCTGGGCCCTACTTACTGGCCTGGAAGTTTCCGTTAGGAAATGGGGTGTTTAGACTAAGTCAGGATGCTCCTTCATCCCCCAAAGAAGTCAGGACCTGAGAGAGGCCAGCTGTTGTGTCCTCGAGGGCTGATTCTTCGGAAACAGTCTGTGCTCCTCCAGTTTAATGCATTTGTGGGTCGTGCAACCCAGAAACTTCCGTACCTGCCAAGAGCTAAAACCAGGAAGGGCCCATGTGCACATGAAAATGCCCACTGGCTGCAGGAGATACCCCCCACTGGATTTGCCAACACAGTTCTCCACCTCTGTGTCCACCCCCATCCTTCCCCTCAGGTAACTCACTTCCTTTTTTTTTTCTTTTTGGGTCACACCCAGTGATGCTCAGGAGTTATTCCTGGTTCTGCACTCAGAAATTACTCCTGGCAGTGCCTGGGGGACCCCATGAGATGCCAGGAATCGAACTCAGGTCAGCCGTGTGCAAGGCAAATGCCCTACCCGCTGTACTATCTTTCTGGCTCGGTAACCTCACTTCTGTGACCTCTGTCCACTGGGGCATTTTTGTTTCTGTTTGCCCATTCATTCATTATGACACACATGGATGAAGCCACCCAGTGTTACCTTTTTTCCTTCTGACTTCACTCTGCCTAATTCCCCCAGCTCCTTGCACGGCATTGCAAGTGTCAAAAATAAGTAGCTTATATTCCGTGGTCTGGATGTTCCACATCTTCTTCATCCAGCATCCCTCTGACCACAGGCTCTTTGGTCCCACGTTTTAGCTTTTGTAAAACATGCTGCAGTGAGCTGCCAAGTGAACGTGGCTTTTGTGTTGGTGTCTTTGTCTTGTCAGAGTGTGACCCGGAAGTGAATCTGCGAGGGCCTGTGTGGTGTCTCTGGCTTCTGGAAGAAGCCACCCTCTCGCTCTGTGAAATTAGAGACATTTTTCTTGAGATGATCACTTTTCCCTGTTTGTATCCTGTTTTCCTGAGTGGCCGTGCCCACAGACATCTCCCCCGCCTTGCGCATGAGTTTCTTTAACTGCGTGCTCTGGAGAGCCTTTGTTCTCTGTGAGGGCGTCCTCGGGTCTGTGAGCCGAGAATACTCTGGGCCTTCTCTCTGCTTATTGCCCATCTCTGGGTCATCAGACAAGTCTCTTTCCTCAACTCTGCCCCTGGGGTCGTCTCTTCTTGGGTTGCTGAGTCCACCGAGCTGTATTATTCCTTGAGCACACATGAAATCTGGCCTTAGTCACACATCCCTTCTCTACAGCACAGAAGCTGGAGGTGACAGATCCGACCCCGACCTCTCCCAGGCTGTGTGTCAGGGCCCCATGTGCTGTGGATGCCTCTGAGTGAGAATTTCTGCTGGAAGCGGCCAACAACCTGGCTCCCATGCTCTGGGCTTCTCCGGACCCCAAGTGGTGGGCCTCAGATGACTTGCCTCACCTGCAAGAGGCCCTGTGGCTGTTTCCCTTCAAGAGAAGGATTCTCTCAGTGCCTTCAGTAAAAGCCACAGCAGCGAAGCTCAGGTGATGGGTGAGCTCGGGTGTAGCATTAGAAGCCTGAAGAAACCCCCTTCTGTGTGTGGTCCCCACACCTGCCAGCGAGATGCCCCGGAAACAAATGGCTCTGGAGCTGCACATTCCAGCTATCCCCAGGAGGGCCACGGAGAATACAGCTACGCTGGCACAGATCTGGCCCAGTGAGGACAGCTCCGCCATGCCATGAGGGGCGCTGTCACAGACCCCAGGGGCAGTCGTGGGCCATCACGGTGCTCCCCTACATGGAGGACTCCGCCTTCCGGGACCCATGGCATGACAGCTCCTTTGCATGCCTGCGCACGTGGGTTTGGGGTACCATTGGCCAGCCACACACATAGAAGTTTCTAGAACCGTGGATGAAGAGCTATAAACTCAACTCCAGCTTCTCCATGCCCCCAACTCTGCTCAATCCCCTCTTCTCTCCCTCCTTCACGTTCTGTTCAACTGTGCTTCTTCCACGGGGATTCCCCAAAAACAGCCTGTTCTTCTTTCGTGCTTCTTTTTTTTTTTTTAGCTTTGTGCTTTCTTTTTTTTTTTTAATTTATTTATTTATTGAATCACTGTGGGAAAAGTTACAGAGCTTTCGGGTTTAGGTCTCAGTCATGTAAATATCAAACACATTTCCCTTTACCAATACTTATTTTTAACCCCGAACCCCAATAGACCCCCACCTCCCACCCCTCCCAATTCTTGTGAGGCAGATGAGTTCTAGTTAATACTCTATCTACTTTGACTAGATAGTTTCGACAGAAGATGCACAATTATTGTTTAGAGTTTACGACCCACCCCCCACAATCAGATATGCTGAAACAGCGTTGTGAAATGATTTGCTTTCTACAACTTGGTTTAAGAATAAAATGATGTCGCGCGGACACAATCGCGTCCGCGCGGTTTTGAATTTCTGCTATTTTACTTATTGACCCTGGAAGAATTTCTATTAAAAGTTAGATAGTTAAGAGATTGGTTTCTGTGCCCTGGAGTCGTGGCCGTACCGGAGAGCCGCTCGTGGGGGGCAGCTGGCGACCTCGGTGGGGCGTGGGGGACGGCCCACAAAGCCCCCCTTCCCATGAGGTCCCCGCCGCTCCCGCCGAGCCCGGCTCAAACCTGCTGTCCACAAGGCTCCCGTGCGGCCGCCATCTTTCTTTCCAGAGAGGACTCTTCTTTCGTGCTTCTTAATGCTGTGACTTCAACTTGCAGCCCTCGGTGTGTTCTAGGAGTCCATGTTCACCCCTCTTCAAACATGTGTTCTCTCCCCAAACCTACCAAAGTCCCATTAACCTTCGTCCCCCAGTCCAAGGGGACTCCTGCGCCCACTGACTTCCTCTCCCTCCTTCCTGACGCTTTTAGAGTCCAAGCGCTCATTCTGCCCTGGCATGGCTCCTCGTGGCGCCCCGTCCTGTGGACATCTCACCTTCCTTTGAGCCGATTGCTGCTCTGTGGTGTTTTGTCTTGGAGACAACAGTGCTCAAGGGCCACTAAGTACTCAGGGGCCCATATGTGGTGCCAGAATTGGAACCAGGGGTGCCGCCACAGCTGTATGTGGTAAGAGTCTTTGGCTCTGGACTATCTCTCTGGCCGTTTTATCCTCTGCCTTCCGTGGCCGGCTTCCGTGGCCACTTCCTGTGGCTTCTGTAGATGATGCGTGTCTTTTCTTCCCCGCGTGACTCCTAATCCTCAAAAGTGGTCCCTGACCTTGCAGGGACCCGACCCTTCCCTGCTCCAGAGCCCCTCCCCCACCCCACGCAGTCAGGACACAGAGACCCCACGAGTGGAAGCCCCCTGGGTCCTGAAAGTCAGTGGTGGACCCCTGTCCGAGCCTCAAGGGAAAGGCATGGCCCCGGCTCCTAGCAGGCGGGTGAGGGAGACGCTCAGCCCCCAACTCCTCCCGCCTCGCCCCACTCCCCACGGCCGGGGCAGCGCCTGGAGCTGCCTCGTGCTCCCTTTTGTACTTGCTACCACAGTGGAGTATTGTTTGTGGAATTCACTCAGGAAAAAAACTTAGTAATTTTCCAACATCGTTAATATTCAGATATGAAAAATCTCTCGCCGTTTAAATGGTGAGTAGATGCTAATTTATACATCCATACTTCTGCTCCGAATGCCTAATTAATGAGCCTCCGTGTCAGTCACGGGGATGGTAATGAGCTTCGCCAGCTCCCGCGTCGTGTCGTAATTGCGGGCTCTTCTCTGGCTGCGGGGTGGAAGAACGTTTTAGCGGAGGATTAGCAAACGATGCCAAACAACAACAAGAAAACAACTCACAATTATTCGGTGATTCGGGAGTTTAGGAAATGTGCAAGTGTCTGATCATAACAATTTAGTGCGGGAAATGTAAAGATGGCCCGGACAAGAAAGGGAAGAAAGGAAAGTTTTCTGCCAGGGCGACGCCGTTGGCTGGGCCGGAGCGGGGCTCGAGACGGGAGTGACCGTGTGCGCGGGGCTGGCCGCTGCCCAGATAGTTTGCTGTATCCCCACTCCGGCCCTGATAAAGGGGTGTCTCCAGGTCCCACGTACCGGCCTCCCCAGTCTCCCTCACCGTCCACCTTCCAGCTCTTTGGGGTTCTTCCCCAGGCTCTGTTGTATGTACTTCTCCAGCCAGTTGGGGTTGGCTGTGGTCCCTAACTTCCCCTTTCCCTTTAGAGCTGTGTGAGTTGGGCAAGTGAATTGGCCTCTCTGAGCATGGAGCATGGCCCGGGCAGTAGGAGGAGGGAGTGACTGAGTTGACGTGGGAGCGCGCAGCAAGAGCTTCCTCATCCCTCCTTCCTCCCTCCCCACCCTCCTATTGCTGGGCTTTGCCTCCTGCGACTTTTTTGGGGGGGGCGGAGTGTCACACCTGGCAATGCACGAGGGTTACTTACTCCTGGCTCTGCACTCAGGAATTACCCCTGGCGGTGCTCAGGGGACCATATGGGATGCTGGGAATCGAACCCGGGTTGGCCGCATGCAAGGCAAACGCCCTACCCGCTGTGCTATTGCTCCAGCCCCACCTCCTGCGACTTCTACTTGGTGTCTGCAGGCGGGTTTCGAGGTCTGCAGTGCCCCCCCTCCTGGGTGCCCTGAACACCCGTGCCTCGTCTCTCCTCAGAGCACCCCAAGGCAGGGATCCTGACCAGTTGTCAGGGCAGAAGCTTCCAGAGTGTCTGAGGGCCATCATATCTGCACCCCTTTCCTAGCTGGAAGACGTGTTTTCTCTTGAGGCCCCCCAGGGCTGGGGGCTTAGGGTGGGCTCTGCAGGGTGTCCCCCCACTCTGAGGACAGGGACGAGGTTGAAGGGTTGGGCAGAGCCGATCAGCTGATCTTCCTTTATGCCAAGAGCTGCCTTCTGGGGCTTGCCAGCCGACGCACCCCCGACAGCTTCTTGGAAAGGAATTTTCCAGAAAAAGAATCCTTCTCCGGGCAAGCAGCACCAGGCTGACCAACCTGGATCCTCCTATCACCGGGCTGGACCGCCCCACTTTGAAGGAGCAGGCGGGGGTGGGGGTTCATGCTCACTCCCTTCCTAACAGCTGCCAGCCCTGCCCGCCAGGGGGCACCTTCAAGCCCCCCACCCTTGAGCAGAAGGACAGGCCCCCGTCCCAGGCCTTGCAGTCCCACGCCTCCTGGCCCCAACACTCAGGACACCGTTACAGTGAATTTTTGTTGTGACCATTATTTGGTTGGGGGAGGATCACACCTGGCAGTGCTCAGGGACCATTCCTTGGCTCTGTCCTTGGTAGTCCTTGGATGACCAGACAGTGCTGGGGAATCGAACCCGGGCCCTTGCATGCAGAGTCTGTGCTGCAGCCACTGACCTAGCTCTAAATAGCAGTGAGATGAGGCGGAGCTGCCGAAGAGAAAAATAAAACCCAAAATTCCAAGCATTTGTAAGCAGCACAGGTCAGGTTAACCTTGGCCCTTTATTGGTTTTGTTTTGTCTAGGGTTTTGTTTTATTTTGGCTTTATGGAGGCATAATTGACCTCTAAAATGGAAGATATTTAAAGTGTACGTCCTGATGCTGTCATACACAGGCTTATCGAGAAGGGGCTCTCCCCTCTCACACCGTCCAGTTAATTAACACATCCATCACTTCACACCTTTATTATTATTTTATTATTAACGGGGACAGCAGGGGGAGACTCCTTTTCTATTTTGACTGAGCTTTTAAAAATTAGAATTTTCACTAAAAAATCAAGCAGAAAACGTGATTTCCATTAACTGGTTCTCTCCCTTCTAATCTCTTTTACAAAGAAACGTATGGATTTTTAAAAAAGAAAGTTTTTCCTTGGAATATATCATGCTTACTCCTAAGAACTATTAGAAAACATACCAGGGTTATCTACGCCGATTTTATTAACCACTCGGGTTATAGCTCTGGACATAAGCATTGGCAGGGTCTCTTGTTGCTCTGTCTCTGTCTCTCTTTGTGTGTCTCTGTGTCTCTGTCTCCTCTTTCTCTCACACCCCCTCCCCCCATCCAGACACATGACTCTCCATGGCGCAAACTCACACTTGCACACACCCCTCACCTTGTGGCCTCTTCAACAAATTGAATCTTCAAACTTAGTGACCCTAGTGGGCCTGGCGGCTGGAGTGAGCAAGAGGGGCATTGCCATTGGCATTGGCCTGCGTCCCGGGTACCCGTATGCTTCTTGGTGGACCCTCGAGGTTCCCAGGTCACGCGTCTCATTGACTGGAGCAGCATCGTGAAGCCCCCATGCGACAGGCAGGACATGGGCAGGGATGGGGCTTGCCAAGGCATCACGTCGGGGTGATGGGAGAGAATCTGTGTTTGTGGCTGTGTTGAGCAGACAGCAGGGCACTCACCAGCTGCAGAGCACACCCATGAAGCGACGGGCCATGTATCTGAGTGTCTGGGACCACGCCTGGGCTCACTCCCTCACAGGGGTTAAGGGAGAGCTGGATCTCCAGCTTCTTGAGTCCCAGGTCCGGGACCGAGACCCAAACGCACACGTCACCGAGCTGAGGGGCTCTCCACCCGCAGTGGTCGTGTCTGGGCTCCCTCTTTGCCACCTTCCGTTCCCCCTGGAGGGAAAGGTTAGTCTCCCCAGAGGAGAATGTCAGCCCCAGGAATCCAGCCGCGGGCTTCAGAGAACGGCCGCGTCCGTCCCCCCAGTCTGATCCCTAGAGTTTCCGACAAGCCACGGCTTGATATATTTTTAAATGTCAGCGCACTGAACAGCGGTTTTTGAACAAGGCCCTGGGGACAAATCGAAGTGTCTGTGCGCGTCCTCCAGGCCGGCCTGGGAGCTGGAGTCCCAGGGAATTTGTTTTTAAATGTAATTTTCCACGGGGCCATCAAAGCGCCTCCTAGAACATGTGGCATGCGACCCAGGGCATCTCTCTTCGGCCCCCCAAGGCAGCTGCCGACAGGGGGGCATGGCTTTCCTCTGGCCACAGCAGCGCCCTGCCACGCGCTTGCTGATTGTTTGAAGACCAACCTGGTCCCCAGAGTGTTTCACATCTTCGTCGTTGTATGTGGTTTTCTGGTTGGTTTTGGTTCGGGGCCAACACCTGGCTTCGCGCTTAGGGATCACTCTGGGCAGTGCTCAGGGGACCGTCTGGGCTTTAACAGGGATTGAACCCAGGTTGGCTGCATGCAGGGCAAGTGCCCCTCCGACCCTAGTCACTCCTCAGCGCTCATTCTACCCGATGAAGCCCATCCTCGCCTGGATCTCGGTGCAGTTCAGTCACTCTTGTACCGTCAGGCCGCCCGAGCAAGCCACTTCCCTCTGTGGAAGCCAGCCCCGCCCTTCCCGGGACAAGTTCCTGGAACCGGGTGCTTCTGGCTGGATGAGACGCATTGCTCTCAGCCGGTGGACGGCATGGAGAATCCAGAGCCATGGCCTTTTGTGCCGGGGGACCCGAGGTTGAACACCCCTGGTCTCGGGCCCCAGAGGACACATCTCTGCTGCTCTTGCAGAGAGCCAAGTCATTCTTCTCCATCCAGGAACGCAGAGATATGGAGACCCAGAGTTGACCCCATGTAGGGAAGGGGTGCAACCCCCTGGGCTGGGGGGGCACCCGTGTTTGCTCATGCCCTGGGGGCCCCGCAAGCAGGATTTGTTTTCTCTGGCTCCTGTGAGGACAGTGGGGGATCCCTGGCTACTCATGCCGAGGCCTCGGGGCCTGAGAGTCTGAACTGTGGGTCGAAGCAAGGAGGCTGCCTGGAGGAGGGGGCCTCTCTCCCGATGACCAGCCTGGAGCCAGCATGGTGGAAATGGGTCTCCCGTTTCTGTGGCCTCACACAGGCCTGAGCAGGACTGTCCTCGCTGCTGTGTCTGGCCCTGGGGTGGATGCAGCATGAGGCCTGGGGTGGTTGGAGGGGGCGGGGTGGTGGGAGGGATGCGTGGAAATGGGTGGCCCCGGGGATGTGTCTGCCCCCATTGACACCCCTGCCACCCCCACCCACCCCTCCAGACTGTCCCCTCTGCCTGGGCTGGGGCCTGCTGAGTGCCTCACCTCACAGTGGGGGGCCGCAGGACTTGGTCAGGCTTCCAGAGATTCGAATCAGCTCACACACCTCGCGTCTTGGAAGCACCGTCCAGAGGAGGAAATAAATGCGCCCATGGCCGCACCTCGTTGCCAAGAGGCAGTTAAATTGGTTTGCAACCCTTTCTCCGGGTGGGGCTATAAAAGCCAAAATGTCTCCCGACTGGCCCGTTGATCCTTCTTCCAGCCAGAAAGAGGGCAGAGGGCAGTGCTCCACCGCCCCACCTGTCTCTGGCACTGGGTGCTGTCTCGATGTTTTTCTGTCTGTGCCCCCACCAAGTATTTGGGGGGTCAAGGGGTGGTTTTCACTGTGCTGAATGCTCTCATTCCTAAGTCAGGCTGGTTCTCTTCTGCTGAGATCTGGCCTCTGAGCAGCACGCTGGGTGGCAAGAGGGTCCCTGGACCCCCCCTACCGCTGGTCGTTGCACTGGGTCTGGGACCTGTTTTATCATTGAGGCTTGCTGGGGAGTCGATGGTTCCTGCCGCAGAAGTGGGGTCTTCCCGGGTTCAGGACCCCAGGCCGGTGCTGACCTCTCCCCTGCTGGTGACCCTGAGCGCCTCCCCTGCATGGGGTGTTCGCAGTGAAAGAAGGCATGGAGGAGGAACTGCTCCCACACAGGGAGAAAAAATCTATCCGGACCCCCAGGTGGGAAACCCCCAGTTCCTCAGAACACTGGTGCTCTTCTGTTGCCATCACAGGGGCTGATACTATTTGTAGTTGCTGGAAAACTTTTCTTTTAGAGAGAGAGAGAGAGAGAGAGAGAGAGAGAGAGAGAGTGTGTGTGTGTGTGTGTGTGTGTGTGTGTGTGTAAAACTTTGTGTTTAAAAATGGTGTCTCTGAGGCCAGAGAGATGATAAGACAAGGCAGATCACTTGCCTTGCATGCGGTCGACCCGGGTTTGGTCCCCCACATCCCATATGGTCCTCCACAAGTGATTCCTAAACACAGAGCGGGGAGTAGGAGTAGAGTCTGAGCACTGTCAGGTGTGGCCCAGTACCCCCAAAATAAATAAACAAAATTAAAGTGGCGTGTGTGGGGCGCACTTCTCTGCAGAGGGTTGGGTGGTGTTGCCGCGCCTGTGGCAGCATCTGTCGGGGCGATGCCAGAAGGTGATGTCAGCAGAGTAGAAAGTCCGGACCCTCCACGAACCCAGACGCTCCCTCGGGACCCAAAGCATGTTTTATTCATCGGTTTCTCCTCCCGCCATAGGAGTTCATGTGTCTTCCTTCACTTGAACATATCCAGGGATGGCAACTGGGCTCTTGAAGTTTGTTTTGCTTTTTGTTTTGGGGGGGGGGGGGCGGCATCCAGGGTGCGTGGGGCTTCCTTCCAGTCTGGTGCTGGGGTACAGGGAGTTTGGGGGTGGTTCCCAGTCATACTGAGACCATGGAACCTGGGCCTATGTGTTGAACATACGCTTGGGCTCTCCCTCCCTCCCTCTCCTTCTCCCTCCCTCCACCTCTCCCCCTCTCTCCCTCTCCCCCCCCCCCCCCGTTTGATTTTTACATAAGTCATCCATTCAGTGGTCTGGAAATAATTTTTTTTTCTGACGTGGAAGCTCACAGTTTTAAAAACATCAACGACGATGCAGTATCCCCCCTGAAAAAGGCAGCTCTGTGTTTGGCGTGGTTATTTCTGGGCAACTCAGGAATTCCCTTTGTGTGCTGGTGTATTATACCTGTGTGCTGAGCGCCGGCAGAAATGACTGCATTCAGATCCTTTCCACCGCCAGCTCTTCACAGACGATGCTAGCCCTAAGCCCTTCCTGTCAACCGTGAAAATTTGCTCAAATCTACATTCCCTGCATCTGAACAAGGCAGCCTGGGTGGTTTGTGGAGATAATGAATGAATCCACCTGGCTTCAAGACACCACCTTTGAACACGAACCAGCTGCATACATTAGCTCCCGCTTTCGCACTGAGATTATACTGCACCTTGCCTGTAGTAAGTCCTGAGAGTCTGTGTCTTGAGTGATCGATTCGAAAGAAAGCAGGGTGGAAGAAAGGAAAAAGAAACCATTCAGAGGCCCACGTTTTGGGGGGCACCCTATCCACAAAGATTATTGGTGTTTTCCATTCTGCATCCGCCTATCGTCCCATTTGGGGAACTTACCATTTTCTCATTAGAAGATGTCTGGTGCTAAAATAGAATGTCGTTAATCAGGACGCAGCCGATGTGCCATGCATACGCTTATGAAGGAGCAGTGCGGGGCGCTTTATTGCTTCTTCTTTTGTTAGGTTCATACAGTTCATATTAAAGAGCCCGGCCCGGCTCATTCCTTCCAAAGCTGTCCATGGCGAGGTCCAAAATACTGTTGGGGACTGGGGAAAGTCAGTCATAACAGCTCCAGCAATCTGAATGAAAAATGCGACGGCGTTTTTATGCATGAGAAGTTACAGCAGGTGGGGGAAACACGCCTCAGATAAACAGGGATTGGCGAAATTCACGTACATGACATTAGTGAAGAGGGTTTAAAGAGAAAGTGCTGATGGGGTAACCTTGAAGTAGCTTCTTTCAACAAAAACTTGGGCTTTAAAACGGATGTGGGTGCTTCAGAAGATGCTGTGTCTCCTCTGTGGTTTGGATTTCGTGTGTAGGATAAACAGTTGGTGATGGTTTTGGTGGTGATGGTGGTGACGGTTTCTCAGAGACGTACTGTTGATGCTCAGGGCTCTGTGCTCAGAGATCACTCCTGACTCTGCACTCATAGGCGGTGCCAGGGATACCGAGCCTGGATCTACGGGATGAAGGCAGGCAGGCCGCCCTGTCCATCTCTCCAGCCCCTTTTTGGTGGCATTAAAAGTGCAATGGGCACCCAGCAATCATCCGTCCTACCTGCCAAGTAGGAACCCTGAGGCGTGTGAGCAATCTTCTCTGCGGCGTTGCTTGGTGAGGCTGTAGACCCCTTCCAGGTGGATGCAGGGCATTAGCAAATCAAAATGAAATGACTGCCCGGGTAACCAACAGAGGAAGAGTTTTTTTCTTTGGAATAATTTCATCTTTATTAAGAAATAAAATTCTATCTCTCTGCCATGACTGAGTAAGAAGAGCAAAGGGGGTCCAGGAGAGGGGGTGTCCAGAGGAACCCAGGCTCAGCTCCCACTCGGAAGTCACCTCCCTCCTTTCCAGGGGCTCAGCATGGGAACTCTGCTTTTGTTTGGAGGAGGGGGAGCGGCCACACCTAGCAGTGCTCAGGGCTTGCTCCTGGCTCTTCTTTCGGGGAACCACATGGGGTGCCAGGGATCTAATTAGGGTCAGTCCCATGCAAGGCATGAGCCATGACATGCCCCATATTATGTCTCCAGCCTCTCTGCCTTTTTATAATTTTTTTTCAACTTTTTGCCAGATCCTTTTCCCATATCTCCCTAAGACAGACCTTTTTTCTCAAATTCTTGTAAAAGATCGTGTGCTGCATTGAAGAAAAAATAAATAAAGATCCCAAGGCAAACCCAGTGATAAGGCCCTTTTATCTGGGCAGGTTTCAATTGTTTGGCGCTAGGACGGTCAAGTGCTAAGAGCACCCAGCGCAGTGGGGCCCCGATTCCCGTCAGGCGGGAACCGTCCTGTGACTCCGTCGAGAGCTGCTCTCCAGGGCTCTGAGGAGGAAACGAACCAAAGGACAAGCCTGCCTTCCAGTGGGGTGTTTGTTGGGGTGAGCGGAGAGGACGTGGCCCTTTGTCCCTGAGAGATCCGTCAGCCGACTCCTTTGTCGCTCACGGAGGAACGAGTGGCTGTAGGCGCAGACCTTGGTAAGGAAATAATACAGCAAAGCTGCATCTTCTCGAAGCCTGATTTCGGGCCTGGTGAGGGTCGTGCCAGCCTGGAGGGACTCCCCAAGGCTTCTGCTCCCATTTTCTTCAGCTGCACCCCCACATCCTCAGGTCTCATGGTATGGAGGTCATAGGCAGAGTCTTGGCAGCGCCGCTTTCAGCCCCATCATTCCTCACCCCCGGCCCCTGACCGAGTGGGCGACCCGGGCTGCCCGTGTCTCTGTGGGCTTCAGCTCCCCAGGTTGTCTCTATTCAGCGTGGACAGTTCCTCAGTGCAGACGGAGGAGATCGTGGCCTCCAGCTGTCCTTGTGAGCCCAGAGAAGGGTGCTTTAGACCCCCAAGCTGAGGCGAGTGTTGCCCAGCCCGCCCTGCCAAATTTTAGCTGAGATGAGCTCACTCTGCACCCCCACCCAGTGCTGTGCAGGAACCACACAAGTGCACACATCTCGGTTGCCTCTGCTCATAACAACCAGTCCTCCCGGCCCTGCTTCCACTGGCCCTGCTTCCCACCCACCCTCCCTCCCCAAGGCTCGCCCCCAACCCTTAGGAAACTGCATCACAGCCCTCCTCCCCAGTGACAAGTCAGCCTTCCTGGACTTAGGGTACCAGTTAAGGTTCCAGAAGAACTTTTTTTTTTTTACTTTTTGGGTCACACCTGGCAATGCACAGGGGTTACTCCTGGCTCTGCACTCAGGAGTTACTCCTGGCGGTGCTCAGAGGACCATATGGGATGCTGGGAATCGAACCCGGGTCGGCCGCGTGCAAGACAAACGCCCTACCCGCTGTGCTCTCTCTCCAGCCCCGAGCAGGACTCTTAAGGAGAGAACTCAATAAGCGCCAAGTTCAGTTAGTTCAGTTGTATTCTGGCTTGGCAGTCACACCTGACAGTGCTCAAGAATCACTCCTGGTGGTGCTCAGGGGATTTGAGCCCGTGTTGCAGCCGCCGTATCTGCATTCAAGGCAAGTGCCTTTTCCCCTGTACTGGCTCTCTAGTTCCACTTTGTTTTGTCTTGTGGCCACACCCAGTGGCGCTCAGAGATTTCTTCTGGAGGTGCTCAGGGGACCATATGTGGTGCCATGGATTGAGCCAAGGTTGGCTGTGTGTAGTGCACGTACCTTAATCCTTATACTATATCTCTGGCCCTAAAAATCCCATAACTACATCATCGGCCAACCTCTATGTGTTGATGAGTTTACTGGAGAAACTGTTCACCTGAATAATATCATGAATCCACAGGGCACTGTGCAAAACTGGACACTGTAGCAAGTACAGATTCCACGCATGTAAAGACTTAGCTGGGAAGTCTTAATCCCCAGGGAAGAATGGGCGGGACAGGGCCGGAGCCGTGGGTGGGGTGTGGCAGACCTGGGCTTCAATCAATCCCCAGCACCACATAAGGTTCCTGGAGCCCTGCCAGAAGTGATTCCTGGGTGTTGGGTGTAACCCAAAAAACTAACAAACAAGGTTTGTTCCAGGAGAGTATAAACATAGCTTATTGTCAAATTCTGGAGTCTCGGGGCACCCACGGGTGGTGCTCAGTGGACCACATGTGATGCGGGGATTCAAGCCTGTGTTGCAGCTGCCATATCTGCACTCCAGGCAAGTGCCTTTCTCTCTGTACTGTCTCTCTGGCCCCACTTTCTTGTTTTGTTTTGTGGCCATACCCAGTGGTGCTCAAGGCTTCCTCCTCACAGTGCTCAGTGCCAGTAATGTACAGCCCCATCTCACAGTAGGACACTAAATGAAGATGCCCACATACCTTTGAGCATGAAGAGAAGAGGCTGACAGAATGCTCAAGGCCTGGACATGTCTACTTTAACTGTTAGAGTCAACACAATCGCAACAACCACAGTTCTAGTTAACGTGGATTCCAGCACAATGTCAATAACCAGATCTGAGAATTGAATCAACTCCTGCCTCGTGCAAGTGAACCCTAATGCCCACCATGGGCTTGGTATAATCTCTCTGACCACCAACATTGCGTCTCATCCAGCACTGGAGGCGCTCAGGCGTCACTCCTGGCCAGGCTCTGGAGACCATACAGGGTGCTGGAGATCAAGCTGAAGTCGGCCACATGCCAGGCAAGTGATTTAGCCCCTGTGCGGTCTCCCGGGCCCACCTCTGTGTCTCCAAACCACCTTTACCCAGGAAAAGGTGCTCCCACGGGCACGAAGGACTCACTTTGGCTTGGAGAGTTTTCTTGCGGGCTTTTGGGAGAGCAACTTGGTTGTCAGTATTTGAAGACGATTCCCCATTTTCCGACTGTGGCTCCACTCGCCCCCGCAGTGGCCCTCTCCCAGGCCCTGATGACTGTGGGGCCATGGTTCCTGGGCTCCTGGGCCAAGCTGGCTGGATCACGGGAGCTGGGACTGACCCTGGGCCCCCGTCTGAACGTTGCTTACCTCCAGTTGGCTTCGGGAGCAGACTGAGCAAAGGACACATGCTCCTGGCACTGTGCTCCTCCCCTCAAAGGGTATGAATGAGGGGCTCCCTAGGAGGTGGACCCTGGCCAGTGCTCTGGGCTCCAAATGCCCAGACCTGAGCGTACCTGAGCTGGGACCTACATCTGGTGCTGAGCACCCGTTCTTCCAGGACTGAGGGTGGACCAAACCACTTGCCACTGCAGTTTCAGGCTATGATATTACCTCAGTGGTGTTTCATTTTAGGATTGGGCCTTTGGGGTGCTCAGGTGGTGCTCGGGCCTCACGCCTGGCTTTGTGCTCAGAGATCACCCCTGGCAGGGGTTGGGGGACCAGAAGTGGCACTGGGACTTGAACCTGGGTCAGTCAAATGCAAGACAAGAAACTTCCCCACTGTCCTGTGTCTCTGGCCTCTGGGTGACATTTTTAAATCTTTTGGCTTTGGGGCACCCTCTCTCAAATCTGGACCTCTGGACTCTGTCGAGATGTGACTGTCCAGTCACAGAGCCAGGGACGATGGAAACCCAGGGTCCGGGGTCACAGGGGGCTTTCCATGTGGCACCCTCAGTGTTTGAGTTGCAGTGGGCAGAGGAAATGGGGAATTAAGTCGAGTCCTTGTTTTCTGTGGCTGGTCACAAGTGGCCTTCAGGATGGCACACAGGGAGGGCAGGTGTGAGATCATTTAAGGGGGTCTGGACAGGAGAACCCCATTAGCTGGAGCCCAAGGAGGTGAGAGCCAGGCCTGGCCTGTGGTTACTGTTTCCGAAGAGTCGACTGCTTTGTTTTCCCTCAGTACTCAACTCTCTCTCATCTCCAGCCTCGTGGCTGGGTTTGGGGTCCAAGTTGTCCCTGGGAGTGAACCAGGGCCCCACCCTGTGCCCCAGCCTGCTGAGCTTTCCTACACCTTATGGTACACCTTATGGTACACCTTATTGAGACTTATCACTAAGACAATGTCTCTCCAGGCAGGCATATCTGGACCAGATTTCTGTCTTAATTTACTTTATAAACTATTGCCAGCCCAGATTCTGTGGTGGGTGATGGTTATGTGTGCAATCTGTGAATGAGGTTAAGAATAAAATATTTAGTTCCCAAAGACAAGAGAGCAATAATTACATTTCCTTGAGGGGCAAAAGAAATTTGATGAAATTATGCAGATTGAATTCAGTATAGAAAGAAAAGTATCCACAGAACTTTTTATGGGGAGTAAATCTTTGAGAGAAAAAAAAAATATATATATATATTCAGCAAGAGACAAATATCCTCTCTTTCCAGTTCTCGTATTTAGAAGAAGTAGCTTTATTTTTTATTTTCTGGATTTGGGGCTACAACTGGTAGTGCTCAAGACTTACTCCTGGCGCTGTGCTCAGGGATCACTATCACTCCAGGTGGACTCAGGGAGCCATATGGGATGCTGGATGTTGAACCAGGGTCGACCATGTGCAACACAAGTGCCCTACCATTCTGGTCCCCAGTTCTCCATGTTTAAACACATGCATTTTCAAATGTGCTGCTTGGTCGGGGCATCACTTGTTCCAGTTTGACACATGGGGAGACACAACCCTCCTTTGCTAACCTGAAGGAACAGAATCGAGTTCTGACTCCCAAATCTCACAGCCAAGCAGTGTTTCTAATGGTTTCTGGTTCATGAAAAATGCAACTGAAGCCATGATTTCAATAGACTCTCTTTTCAACCATCCCTTCTGAAGAGCTATTCAAGCCATGTTATTGGGGGGCTGAAGGATGGAAAACAGAGATAAGGAGCAAACAAAGATTCATCGGACCTTACATTTTCTTTAAAAATAAGCATGGCACCAAAGAGATAGTACAGTGGGTAAGGCATTCTTCTTACATGTAGCTGACTGGCATTGATCCCCAGCATCCTATATTGCCCCCCAAACCCCACCAGAAGTGTGATCCCTGAGCACAGAGCCAGGAGTAAGTCCCTGAGCACAGAGCCAGGAGTAAGTCCTGAGCACAAATTAGAACAAACAGAAGCAGGAAAACAAAGAAGCTAGAAAAACTGAGATGTTGAAAGTGTTCAGTCTGGGGATTACCATTTTCCCTAATAAATCCCCCCACCCAATATAGAATATGAGGGGATTAGAACCACCAGAGAAGTGGGCGGGGTGGCTGGAGGGGGCTTTGACCCAGATATCGATGGAGTCACTTTTGTTTGCTTCCTGAGCATTGTTTGTTGAATATGTTTGTTGCTTAAATGCTTTCATGTCTTGTTATTTATTTCTAACTTTGAAGAGAACAGACTCCTCTATGAGCTGAGATGCGGATATTAATTTCCAGGCATTATTCCTAGCACTAATGGTTGATGGGTTGTTAAGAGTCAGAACTAATCAACTTGTGAGGTTTAACGGAATATTGTCCCGGAGAGAGAAGTGTCTTTCCGCCTGCCTGTGGACCATAGCTGAGGGTAAACTGGATTACCCAAGAGGTTCTGCTGGTTTGTGGTGAGAAAGGATGAGAAGCCGTGAGGGAAGGTCAGGTGGGGGAGTGAGTGTACACTCAGCTGCCTGGGTGCTGGCAGCAATAAATTGCTTGTGACATCTTAGTGGGAGAGAGAGTATGGAAAGATGGGATGAGAGGTGAGGGTGGGGTGCAGGGAAGGGTGGAGAGGAGGATGGAGAGATGGGGGTGAAGAGGGGCACACTAAGGATGAAATTCCAGGTCCAGATTTATCCTGTGGGTACCACGTTATCTTTTCCAGTTGTTTGTTGCTCGTGCAAACCCACCTTCCAAGGATTTGCACCCATTTTTCTGGAAGTAGAGAGTAGGAGTTGCCTGTTCCGGATTTGCAGGAATTTGGGGGTTAACATTTCCTGGGTCATGCAGATGAGTGGTTATAAACAGTGGATTCATGCTGAAATAAATGCCTTGCAAAGAGGCATTTCAGCCTCATGATAGATGCTTTTCGGATCCCCACAAGCTCCCTATGAGCCCTTTACAGAATCTGTACCAGTTCTGGGTTAAGTCTCGGGAGATCACCCCAGTTCCACACCCCACGTCCTGCACCCATTTCCCCACACCCACATCCCCAAACCAGGTTCCTAGACCCCATGACCCACATGCCCATAGCCACATCCTTCACCCACAGCCTGTATCCTGCTGAGCACGTGCCCACCACCCCAGACTGTTAAGACGGTCCCGTTTCTCCTCCAAACACACTTCTCGATTTCCAGTTTGAATAAAAAAGAAATAGCAATAAATTCCAATATATATATACATATAAAAAATACTCAGATAAGAGGAGCTTCTAAAGCGGTAAGGGACAAATGCATAAATGAACCAATACAAGGCCCAGGGGAGACGGAGGCTCTCCACACACTCCCTCTCAGCGACGACCAGAAACCGCTCTTGATCATGAAAACGATTTTCTTTAAAAATCTGAGCATAGGAGAAAGTGCCCTGCTGTGAGAAATAGGCATGAAAACCCTTTTATTTATATGCTAGTTTTCTTTCATAAATCTGGTTCAGGACGCGCAGGTGAGGGCAGTGTTCAAGGTAAGATGCACAACAGGAAGGAATCTTTAAAGTACCTTTTCAAAGATCGTCTCCAGAAAGAAGGCCTAGGAAAGGAGCGTGCCTGCGGGAGGGACTGGAGGGGGTCGCTCGTGGGGGCTGGGGATGGCGCGAGGAGGATTGTGGGATGGCGCGTGGAGGATTGTGGGATGGCGCGTGGAGGATTGTGGGATGGCGCGAGGAGGATTGTGGGATGGCGCGAGGAGGATTGTGGGATGGTGCGAGGAGGATTGTGGGATGGCGCGTGGAGGATTGTGGGATGGTGCGAGGAGGATTGTGGGATGGTGCGAGGAGGATTGTGGGATGGCGCGAGGAGGATTGTGGGATGGCAAGAAGAGGGTTGTGGGAAGGCGTGTGGAAGATTATGGGATGGCGCGTGAAGGATTGTGGGATGGCCGTGGAGGATTCTGGGATGGCCGTGAAGGATTGTAGGATGGCGCGTGAAGGATTGTGGGATGGCCGTGGAGGATTCTGGGATGGCGCGTGAAGGATTGTGGGGTGGCCGTGAAGGATTATGGGATGGTGCGTGAAGGATTCTGGGATGGCAGTGAAGGATTGTGGGATGGCCGTGGAGGATTATGGGGATGGCGCGTGGAGGATTGTGGGGACTAGCGACAGCCCATTTACTGTCATCTTCAAAAGGAACCGGGGAAGGTTCTGGCTCCTTCTAAGAAGGGGGTGGGCAGGTTCCTCTCCGCCAGGAGGTCCCGCGACCCACAGCCATGCCTGGAAACCACCCAGCCCTCCAGCTGGTCTCAGAAAGAACGGCAACAGCCGCATCTTCCCGCATCCTCCCCGTGGCCCAGTCCTCGGGCTGAGAACTCGGTGGTCTCAGAACACCCAAGGGCAGGGCCTTCTGCCTCTGCCTTCAGAAAACGCAGCCACCCCCACCTACCCCTGCTGTGTTGTGGCAGAGAAACGGCTCCACAGCTGAGCCTCATGAAGCTGCCAGGTCACCACGCAGGTCCAGTGCCCGAGCATCTGGACTGTGCAGCCATGCCAGGTGCATGAGCCCAATGTCACAGGACTGTCAGCCCTGTAGCATCACAGCAAATTGGATGGGAAAGTCACTAGAAGCCCACGAAGCTCACTGTCACTGTCCTCCCGTTGTTCATCCATTTGCTCCAGCGGGCCCAGTAATGTCTCCATTGTGAGACTTGTTGTTACTGTGTTTGGTATATTGAATACGTCGCGGGGAGCTTGCCAGGCTTTGCCCTGTGGGCAAGATACTCTCAGTAGCTTGCCGGGCTCTCTGAGAGGGGTGGAGGACTCGAACTCAGGTCAGCCAACAAGGCAAATGCCCTACCCGTTGCGCTATCGCTCCAGCCCGCCCACGAAGCTGAATGAGTGAAAACAATAATACAGAAGGTTCAGTTAGCATGAACCAGCTCAGTCTAGATCCTCAAGGATTTTAGTTAACACCATTGAGAGATATAGGGTCATCATAAATTAACTTTTTAGTGATCTAAGTTTTGGTAATTCCATTTGCTTTTGTGCTGTAATATTCCAATTTTACTTGGAAGTGAAATTTTTTCGCACGATGCTAAGGGGGCAGGTTGGGTTGGTGTGTGGGAAACTGGGGATGCTGGTGGAGGGAAGGTCGCAGGGGTGGTGGGGTTGATATCAGAACATTCAGTGACTGGAACACCTGTATTATGAATAACTTGGTAAATTACAGTGTTGTGATTGAAAGGAAGGAAGTGAGAAGAGGACAAAGGCTAGGGCTCCTCGGGAGTTTCCCAACACCCTGAGTAAGTGCCTAGACACGTTGGGTTCCTGTAGGGCTGACTCTGCATGGAGGGGCGGCCCAGTGCAAACCACAGCGCGTGTCACTGAGTCAGAGGGAAGCAGTTTTCTCTGGTGTCTTCCCCACCCCCTGAGCCCCACTAGCCAACAAGCCTCTGTACACTATCTCACAATCCTCCACAACATCCCACGATCCTCTGTGCCACCCCTCGCTCCGGTGTTTGGCCCCCACCAAGAAAAACCTGGATCTCAGAGTCCTCAGTAATACCTCCAGAATTAAACCAATGTCCACAAGTCTGTACCGGTTTAAGATCAAGGAGGGGAGGATAGGGCAGGGGGAGCCCTTCCTAGCAGAATTCAAGGGAATCACTGCTAGGCAGCCCCCATACCCACAGCAGGGTTGGCAAACTTAGGCCTCGGGAGTGGGGCTGAAGTTCGTGACAGTTTCCAGGAACAGTAGAACTTGGATTGCTTGGGCGTTTGTTGCAAGGGTCAGAGATCGTAGAGGAGTAAAGGCATTTGCTGAGCAGATTCAATTCTCTGTCCCCAGACCTGAGTCGGGAGTAAGTCCTGCACACTGCTGGGTATGACCCCCAAAACCCAACCAACTAAAAGCTCAGCCTTACACGCTCTGAGACTCTGACAGGCGTCCCGGGAATGCCCCAGTCCTAGGGGCCCTTTGATTCCACAACCTGTCGCTGGGATGAGTCACTGAAACTCAGGCACTGCTCGGCAACTATTCTTGCTGTCAGAGCATGTCACTGCAGTCTGCAAACACAGACAAGTCCAAACCCAGGGACAGTCCCAGAGTAATAGTTGAGGACTGGCAGGAGTGTCAAACCCACAGAGAGAAGGACTGGCTACTCAAGGCGGGGGTCAAGAGGGTCACTTTGGACGAGCACTTTGGAGAGAACAGGACATATGTGGGAGAGAACAGGAAGATGGTGGAAACTGATGAGATTCTCGCCAGACCTGCGCTTGAACGATGCTGCCTGGATGTTCATTCCCCACCTTTGTTCACTGTCCAGTGATGGAAGCCGGCAGCATTCACCCCCAGAACAGCCACATAAAGAAAGGCTCTGACTCTTCTGTGAATCCAAATATTTTTCCATGTTAAGAGAAAGGACTGTTTCTTAAACCAAAGAGGATCCGGGCTCCCTGTTTTAAAGGAAAGTCAGGTGGTGAGGAATCTTTGTATCCTTTGTTCTCACCGTTGCTTTCAGTCTTGCTCTAGAATCAGCTCCTTCGGGAACAGCATACCCGTGGCTCCCATCAGATTCCTTTAGCTCCGCAGATGCCACCACCACACCTGTACTTTGGTGGCGCTGGAGACTGTGGAACTGGTATGGCACGCGGCGCTTGGTGAAGCTCCTGTTATCTGAGTATTTTGGGGGGATCAGTAATAACAGATCACGTGTGGGGAGAGTTGGTGCTTCCGACCTAACCCAGAAGCTGCCTGGAATCCTTCGGGAATGCAGGCAGCCACATAAGCCTTTCCAGAACGTTCCCATTACCTGTGCAGCCCTCCCATGTAATACCCAAATTGATATAGAATAGACCGCCCCATTCCCCTGAGCCAACTGAGACCCTTTTATCCAGATCATCAGAGATGTCTATTGTTCTGCGTGATGAGGATCATGGGGGCATGCAGAGGCCAATGCCTGGGCTATTTTTCTACTTATTTTTAGAGTTTTCTTTGGGGGGAAGGCCTTGTTTCCCAGCTACGTAACTGTGCCAGTAGGAGCATCTGCTCCAGTGCAGGCACCGCAGGCGGGATGCAGAGCGAGGTCGCTTCTGGGGCGTCTGATGAAAAGATGCACTTTACGGCTTCGGGGTCTGAATTAGCTTTATGCTGGTGCTCTGATCTCGGGATAAGTTTTTGCTCTGAAGATGTAAAGCTTTTTATTTTTTTAAGAAAAGCAAAACAGTTTTATTAAGGGCCAAAGTGGGGGGAGGGGAGAGAGAGAAATAGAGTGGGAGATGGACTTCTTCTCTGGGATGGGACTAATACACCGTAATGCTGCTAATAGAATGTGCAGTTGGGATTCCTGAGCAGAGCTCTACCTGTGAAGCAAAAGCCATTTTCCTGGAGCCCTTCCCTCATCAGTCTTGAGTTTTTCTATTCTCGATACCTCTGATTTTATTTCCGAGAAAGCATTTATCAGAACACCATGATCTAAATCCAGGTGGTGGCGAATATCACAGCCGCCCACCATCTGATGCTTCTGAAATCCTGTCAAGTGACCCCGTGCTTGACAGGACCTACGTATGTGATTCTGAGCGGCCTTCCCTCATAAGGCCCAGGGAGGATGTCACCAACAGGACAAAGGTTCCCCACCCCCTGATCGGAATGCATTTGCCTAGTGGGATTTCAGTGTGTGAGGCGCCCGGTCCGAGGGGCGCCCTCACAGGGAGTGGAGCTTGAAGGAGATGAAGGTGGCCTTGGCTGTCCCTGTCTGCGGTGATTTAATGCTCGTCTGACTATACAGCAGGACGTGATTTTTCATTTCATGGCAGTGAGAGAGGGCAGCATTGCCAGATGCAGAATAACAGGATTCGAGGTGTTTACCTAAAGAGAAAAATGCGTGTGTTAAAAATTGGAGGGGGTGGGGGAAAGAGGAGCCATTTTTAGGTAAATGATATGGCAGGTAAGGATTTCAGAAAGAATTCCTTATGTGTTTGAAGTTAAAATAGGCTCAATGTCTACACGAGAAGACATCAAAAGAAAAAAAAAAAACAGAAGAATCTCCTCAAGTCCATTTGCCATCATTTGACTTCAATCATCTCAGAATAACCATTGGAAAACATCCCCTTGGCCTGCAGTGCTCATTTTCACAGCAGAATTTCATCCTGTGATTTTCCTACCATTTCCCTCTTTCTCTCCACATTGAGGTGAAGTTCTGAGAGTGCAGGAATATTTGTGAGTGTCACTGTGTCAGGAGTAGAGGGAAGAATGTGGAGTCAGGATCACGTGTTGGAGTCCATGCTGACACCCCCTCCCCGCCCTGAGAAGGAAAGGGGAAGGACATCTATCCCTGCAGAGAGGTGGGGAGCGGAGACCGTCCACTGCCCTCCAGACATTAGACACTGTAAATACGCCGAGCTGGTATATCCGAGCAGGCTCATAAAGGTATCGCTTGTTCTGCTGTGTGCGGTTCTCTTAATAGAGGTAAGAGATTATCCAGTAACTGGCGTGTCTCTCTAGAGAAGAGAATGAAGCAATAGACCTCAGGTTGATATTTGTGGCCATCCCTTAGGCCACCACGTGGGATCCAAAAAAAAAAAAGGTCATCAACCTGATGGACTGGGAAGGCATCCTGATATTTCCAGAAAGCTTTGCATAACAAAAGTTTCAGAGTTTTAAACATTGTCCGGGGAGGTCGTGCAGCTGATTCAAAAGGTTGGAGCACAAGCCTTGCGTGCACCAGGCCCCAAGTTGGGTCTCCAGCAGCAGATGGCCCCGAGCACCTCCAAAGCATGACGTTGGTGTTCCCTGGGCATCACGGGCCCAGAGCACCCCCTGGCAGGCCAAGCACTGCCAGCATCAGCAGCCCTGGCCCTTGGGTACCATTAGGGAGACCCTCCCCGCCCCCAGAATTGTTCTAGCACATCAGAGATGTAGTTTGCCTGTCGATCTATCCATCCATCAATCCAGCCATCGATCCATCCATCCCTGTATCTGTCTACCGACTATGTACCGAGATAGATAGATGGATGGACGGACGGATGGATGGGCAGACAGACGGATGGATCGGTCGGTAGGTGGCTGGTAGCTGAAAAGGCGGGAGATAGAGATAAAGCAGCACCACCGCCCCCTCCCCAGAGCGTGGGCATGCATGAGGCGCATCTCGTTAATTCTTCCCCATGGAGACTTCCACTGTATGTGGAAACCCAGAAACCCAGAGCCCCAGGACGGAAACTGGTCCTCTTGTTAAGTCCGGAAGGCAAAGGGCACTCGGGAGCCCAAGGCATCGTTCCTCCATGGCTCTCGGGAGCTCCCTGTGATGCTCCCCATGCTCCACGTTGGGGACACTGGCTGCTGTCCCATCAGTAGCTACACCACAGCCCTGGCTTCATGTCACTGGGACAAGGGCATAGGGAAGGGACGGCTTTGCTGGGGAGTGAAACTGCTTTCTCCGGGAGTCTAGGATAGGTGAGTCCCCCCCCACCCACCCACACACCTTTGTAAGGCACACGGTGAGTCTTGGGGACAAAGCTAGGACTCACTGGCCCTTGTGGGGTGGTTGAGCCCTTCCCCCTTCTAAGGGACACAGTGAATCTTGGGGACAAGGCCAGCACCTTCCTTAATCCAAGAATTCATGTGTGTTTGGTGCCAGAAACAGGATTGAGAACTTTCCAGTATGTCCTTTGCCCTCCTGGGATCCTGTAGTTGGTGGAGTGCCCTCAACCTCTCAGCCTTGGTGTAGGGAACCCCCTGAACATGGCGGCAGGAAACCCCCGTGTTATCCCTCCCTCCGTAGTAGCTCAGGTACTATCAGGATTCCCATGAGAAAGAGACAGATGTTGGGTGCAGTTCTGGGGACATAGGGACTCCCAAAAATGTCCTGTGGGTATTTCCCAGCATGGCCAGATTCTGATGCTACTACTTCTCTGCTCTTCTTAGGTTGTTTTATCTGTTTTATGGCCACACACTCAGTGATGCTCAGGGCTTACTTCTGATCTGCACTCAGCACTTACACCAGGTGGGCTCAGAGAACATCTGGGATGCCGGGGATTGAACTCGGGTTGGCCAAATGCAAAGCAAGTGCTCTCCCCAGTGTACTATCTCTCCAGCCCGTCCCTGTTCTTCAGATGATGATTGTGCAGGGCAGATGCCTTCTAGGAGGGACCAAGAAGGACAGGAAACCCCAGCCTCTTCCTTCCCCTCAGGCCCTGACCAGCCTCTGCTTTCTGGGTGAGAACCACATGGAAATCTCGCCTCTAATCTCCCTGCTTTCCCAGACTTAGCTAAGGCAGCAAAACCAATCCATCGCGTTATTGACCGGCAGTTAGGGACCCACTGATCTCCCAGGCAATACCCGCCTTCTTCCCTTGCCTGCATGCCATTCCTCTGTCCAAGTGGTGGGTTTGTTTATCCATTTATTTATTGTTGCACACTGTGGGTTGCCTTTGATATGCTAATGAGCTTGCACAAGAAAAGCCACTTTCTCATATAGTACTTAAGGAATTAAAGGTGAGAGGTGGAGGGTGTGGCGAAGGATGGCAGTTTTTCATTAAAAAAAATTAAGCAGTGCGCTCCTTGGAATCAAGGCGGGCAAGCAGGCAGGCGCAGAGAGTAGGGGGGGGGGGGCGACGGGCAACCCCTTGGCGATGAGCTTGCTCCCTGCTCCCCATTGATCTCCTCTGCCCCGGCCCGCCCCAGCCTGGCGCCCTCCACGTGATGCTGAGCAGAATCCGATTTTCCTTTTAGCCGTTCGATCCCTTTTTCCTTCCTCAAGCTTCGAAGGCGCACTGGGGACCATCTGGTAATTGCCTCCCCGCACTGAACTGCTGATCCCTTTATTGGATTGGCACAGGGTTTCTGCAGCCCGTGTTTAACATGCAGCAGGCCGCAGCAAGGCAAACAGCCCCCGTGTTTAAACAAGCAGCCATTAGGCCGGGAAATAAGGCGGGCCCAGCCCAGGGGGTGCTGCGAGCCGGGCAGGGGGGCGCAGGACCAGAGAGGACAGGCGCCAGGAGGAGCCAGGGCTGCTGGGGGCTCCTCCTTACGCGCCGGGCTGGGGAGCAGAGGGGACCGGCATGGCTCAAAAACATCCTAGTCAGAATTGCAGTGTCCTGTGACGCCGGCGGGCGGTGGGACTCGGGGCCGGCAAAACCTCAGCAAAGCTCCAGGTGGTGGTGGTGGTGGTTGGTTTTGTTTATTCAGGCTACATATGGAGATACTCGGGGCTTAGGAATCACTCCTGGCGGTGCTCAAGGGACCATATGGGATGCTGGGGATCGAACCCGGGTCAGATCGGCCGCCTGCAAGGCAAATGCATTCTCCACTGCACTGTCACTCCGGCCCTGAGCTCCAGGTTCTGTTTGTGCTGCATGGGGGGAGTTGTTAGTGTTGGGTTGGCTGGGGAGATGAGCCAAGACACTCTCACGCTCACACACACTCTCGCACACACTACTGAGGTCCTGGGTTCAACCCCTGGCACTGCAGAAAGGAAAAATTAGAAACCGATTTTTAAAGGCTGGTTTATGAGGATCTTGGCGGCTGCCCGTTCTCTGACCGCATCTGCAAAAATACGGATTATTTATTAACCTCCAGAAAACCCCAAAAGTTCCTGTGCAGAACAGAAATTTGGAGAAGGAATCAGAGTCCCGTTGGCCGAACGTGCCCTGTGCAGCCGGACTTGGGAGGAGCGTGTGAGACGAAGCGTCAGCGTCGTTGATTCTCACAAATGATTGTAGTGAGTTATAAAAAGTCATGGCGAACAAACGCTGCGTGGAAGAAGGCGCCCAGCCTTCTCCCTCCTGTCAGACTCAGCCTCTGTCTGTTCGACTCAGTGACGTCTCGAACCACGTAGCTTTGACAAGTGTAACAGGAGAGCAAAGAGCGAATCAAGAGAGAAGTGCAGTTGCTTTTCACTGAAGGCGCGATCTCATGAGTGACCATGCCAGAGGGCCCGGAGTCGGCCTACGGCGGGTGGGGCGCTTAGGTCGCACCTCTGACATCCGGTAGGCTCCCCTGAGCCCTCAGGAGTGACCCAAGTGCAGAGCCAGGTATGCCCCCCCCCCCCGGGGTGGGAAGGAGGAAAGATTCACCTTATGTTGTTTACATGGTGAACTTTCCCAAGCATGACCCCATGGGGAGCTAGGGAGAAGAGGAGGAGGAGGAGGGGGAGAGGGAGGGGGAGGGGGAAGAGGAGGACGAGGCGGCCTGTGTCATGGGGAGAGCCCGACACTCCCCGTGGTGCTGGGCAGGGAGCCGGGCTGCTTCTGCCCTCCATCCCCTGCGCAGGTGAACCCTTCCGGCGGCCACCCCTTGCACCCCGCGCTTCCTCAGAAATCTATCTCTTTGCTTCCCTTGTCAGGAAGGAGATCCGGCCCAGAGCAGCCGGCGGGAGTCTGAGGCGGGCCCCCCATCAGCGGCCCCTGAGATGAGACCCTCGAACCAATCGACCCTGTGGTCCTGATCCCAGACCTGGGTCCTGTAGATGATAACTCAGCGACCCTGTGAGGGGCGATGTTGTTGTTGGGTTTGGGACCACACCTGGCAGTGCTCAGGGCTTATTCCTAGCCTGGTGCTCAGGGATCACTCCGGGTGAGCTCTGGGGACCCTGTGGGTGCAGTGAAACCCAGCTCGGCTGCGTGCCAGGCCAGTGCCCTGGGCCCTGTGTGTCCCCAGGCCCTGCGGAGGGTCTCCAGGATGATGGGGAAGACCGAAGTGGAGCCTTGGGGTTCAAGGGCAGCAGTTAACAGGCGCACCCCAGAATCTGGGACAGGGGAGAGGAGTGATGCGGAGGAGACACCAGGGGCAGCATGGCGGCATTTCACCCGCAGCTTGTCAGGAGATGACAGCACCCCACTCCGACACACCCTGAGTGTCCGTGAAGGAGGGTGTCTGCGGACAGGTCTCAGTGATGGGGGCACAGCAGATGCCCGAGAAGGAGGAAAGTGGGGAGGAGGAGGAGGAGGAAGAGGGAAGGAGGAGAAGGAGAAGGAGGAGGAGGAGAAGGAGGAGGAGGAGGAGGAATAGTCACGGTTGCCTCCCACGACACCCTTACCCAGCCCTGGCATGACGCCCATGGCCTTGGTCTAGAAACTCGAGGGGGGCCCACAGGAAGTTCATGAGCTGCCCCAGGCAGCCCCCTCTGCCGGCATCTAATCAGCCCCTGCAAGTCCCTCCCGGGGGGTCTGCACTTCCGGGGCTTCCACCCTTTGATCCCTCCGCAGCCTCAAGGTTAAGTCCATCCCTTTCTGCCCAGCGGGGGCCCAGCTGCAGGCCCAGCTGCGGCGCGTCCCTGGCCCCCTCGAGCCCTGGGCCCTCCCCAGGCTCCTCCTCCGCTCCCCCGGGCTCCTCCAAGGCCCTGGCTCTGAGCCTGGAGGACATCACAGCCGCTCAGCGGACAGCTCTCTCCCACCTCCTTGTTCCCTCTCCCCAAGGGGTGGCCTCAGGTTTCTGCAGGATCCCGCACAAGTCAGAATGGGATCAAAGCTTTCGGACCCTCACCCCTTAAAAAGGAAGAAATAAGATACACGTGCTTTTTGAGGGTTCCCAGAGATGCTCTGTAAACCTCAAGTTTAGGGGCCAGAGAGACAGTCCCAGTGCGCAGGGTGCTTGCTAGCACGCAGCCAACACAGGTTCAACCCCCAGGACCCTCTAGGACCCCCTAAGCACTACCAGGGGGGATCCCTGAGTACCACCAAGTATGCCCCAGGAACCAAAACACCCCCCAAAACAAAACCCCAAAAACCCCAAGAACTAAAGCACAGGTCCAGAGGGAGAGGACAGTGAGCAAGAAACTTGCCTTGCAAGCAGCCAGTCGAGGCTGATCTCCGGCACCACCTCGGGTCCCTCACGGTGGTCCCTGAGCACTGTGGGGTGTGGCCCCGCCCTCCTCCGACAGTGTGGCATGGAGGAGCCCAATTCTGCTGTCGGATAAGTCCTGGGAGTGAAACTGGCCCCGGCCCTCCTATGAGGGCTGATGGAGGGAAGGTGGGACGAGCCCTCCCACTGCTCCATAACTGGGACTCAAAAGACATGGTCACCCGGTCTCGTACGCCCACACGCTGGGCCTTTCCGCCAGCTGCCGAGGTGTGCCCGTATGAATGAGGGAGACGAGGAAGCCCCAGTGGAGGGGGAGGCCCTGGCCCCGGGCTGGAAGTTGGTGTCTGCTCTAATCCACGTCTCAGAGTGGGAGAAGCTCGCAGGTTTCAATGCGTGTCACTGCAAGGGCCAGGAGTTCGCCAGCTGTGTCCCTGTCACGATCCTGCCCTTCCCTTGCCTTGTCCCAGAGCAATGCCCGCTTGTGCACCTCTCCCAGTCCCAGTTTTAGATACTGTAGGTGCTGTGGATGTAGATGCTATAGATACTCTAGACGTAGATGCTGTGGATATAGGTACTGTGGGTGCTGTGGATGTAGATGCTGTGGATGCTGTGGATGTAGATTCTGTGGATGCTGTGGATGTAGATGCTGTGGTTGTAGATGCTGTGAATGAAGATGCTGTGGGTGCTGTGGATGTAGATGCTGTGGTTGTAGATATTGTGGGTGCTATGGATGTAGATACTGTGGGTGCTGTGGATGTAGATGCTGTGGATGTAGTTGCTGTGGGTGCTCTGGAAAGGATGAGGAGAGAAAGATGTTTCTTTTGATTCAGAGCATCAGCACCTCTTGTGGTCCCTGCTGACCAGGGTTTACTCCCTTCTTATCCTTCTCTGTCCCGGTGGGTAGTGTCCACATGCCCTGTATTCCCATGGCTCGTGGATGCTGCCTTTGGGGAGGGGGGGCGCTGCCGTATTCTCTTTTTGGTGTACTCTTCCTGGTGGCCCATCCGTGTCATAGGGGATATTTAACAGGGAGCAGTATGCAGGGAGTTCTGCAACCCATAAAACTTCATGGGGAGTACTTCGTGGTACTACACAGGAAATATTTCACAGTACTACACAGGGAGTACTGTACAGGGAGTACTGCAACCGATAAAACTTCACAGGGAGTACTGCAACCAACAGTGCTTCACAGGTACTGCACAGGGGGTACTTTACAGAGAGCACTACTACAGTAGTACTTCGCAGACAGTACTAGAGCTTCGCAGGGATTTCTTTTTTCTTCCTCGCATAACTTGCTTCTTGGTCGATGAGCACCTTCCTTCCTGGGCCTGGAGATAGGAATGGGGCAGGAGGTGAAGCCCCTTGGACAGAATGCTCAGAGGATTTGTCTCCGTTTTAAGCTCTGTGGGGGCTGGGGCTCCCATCCAGCAGTGCTCAGGGGATCATGTGCAGTGTCGGAATTCGAGCCAGGGTGGCGGCTGCACCTGCATGCAAGGTGATTGCACTGACCTTAACTCCATCCCGCATCCAGACTGTCTTTCCATTCCTGCCCCGCACTTGGCTCCTCCCCCAGCGCCAGGTACAGAAGTGAGGGCCAGAGAGAGCGGTGTGGAGCGGTGGCGTGGAGCGACTAATGTTTGCAAATCCCTTTCTAATTTATAAAGACACTCCACACGGCCGCATGGGCGATTGCTTTCAGGACCTCGGCGAAGCCATTTCCTCCCTCAATTCCATTATGATTGTGAAATTGCTTTGGAATTTTGGAGCAGGGCTCCTCGTGCCTCCTGCCTTTCATGAGAAGCCAACGTCCAAATAATGCTGGGATTGTTTTCTTTCATGCGAGGGGCCCCAGGAAGGCAGGGGGAGGAGAATGGGGTAACCAGAGCCATTTCTCGTAGAGAAATGACAGAGTGGAGCCGTTGGAGGCCGTGGCGGGAGTGTGTGCTTGTGTGTCCACCCCCGATGCTAGGTCCGGTGCAGGTGAAGTCGCCGAGCCAAGGGTCCGCCTTCTGAGAGAGGGATGCTGGGCAGTGGGAGAGAGTGTTTCTGTGACTTCTGTTCCGCCCTGGCAGATGTTCAAGGTCACTCTGCTGACCCTAGCAATCTGTGTTGCATCTCTGTCTCCTGGGGCTGGAGGCCCCTTCTGACGCTGCCCCGGGGCCCGGAAGGATTGGGGTGCTTTCCTACTTCCTGGTTCATCTGGTGCCATGGGGTCACTCCTGGTGCAGTTTGGCCAACAGACTGGACAGTTCAAAGCTGGGGCCTGGCAGTGCTGGGCAGGGAGTGCAATGGGCGGGGAGGAAGGCCTGGGCCTTTACCCAGCCTTGCGCAGGTGTTTGTGAGGGGCCAGGGATGAAATTCAGGGTCTCACATGTGACCCTCAGGCCCCAGAACTCCCTCACCGGGACTTGTCCTCCTTTACAACCTGTGATCCTGAGACCCCTGACACATCCATTTGGGAACACCCAATGGATCCACGGCTCACGCCAGGAGACACCTACTGGATCCACGGCGCACCCTTCTCCAGAAGGGGCCTCGCCTGAGGGCACCTCACCCAGCACCTGCCCTTCTCCACCAACTCCAGTGTGAACACGGAACATGATTCAGTTCCCGTTTCCCCAAACTCTTAGAATTTAGGATAAAGACCTAAAAACGTCAATTGGACTTGGAACGTTTTAACGTTAGAAAAGTTCAGTTTTTATGGGTGAGGCAAAAGCCAAGTTTGGGCTTACACACACACACACACACACACACACACACACACACACATACACACACTACACACACACACACACACACACACACATTCAGGTTCCAAACAGTTGAAATCAAATCCAGAAAAGGACCTGGCAGGTAGGTTGGCGCTAGGATCTAGTCCCGGCTCTGCACGGCCCCAGGATCCTACGGATGTAACCCTGGTAAAGAAATGAAAGAGGGGGCCCAGGAAGTAGCACAGGGGCCGCTGCTGGGTCGCGTGGGCTGAGGGTGCGTTTCTTGGCCCCTGGGGAGGGGAGGCGTGTTCTGGTGGGTTCTGTCCCCTGCCCGGCTCCAGCCCCTGGCCCTGCCCTGTCCCTCGCTGCAGCATTTCTCCCTGAGGCAGTTCTAAAATGCGGGGGCGAGGACTGAGCCCCACAAACCGCAGCCGGCCCCTCTGGGTTCGGGCAGCTGCACGACTTCCTCCCTGCCCGAGCCCCCGGCTTTCACCGCCTCCTTCCCTTCTTCCCTCGAGATGCCGGAAAACACAACTCTCCACCCACGCTGCCTTGTCTCTACACCCCGTCTCTGTCTCTCTGTCTGTCTCTCTATCTCTCTCCCTCTCTTTCTCTCATATACCCCCCACATACTCATGTATACCCACATACACATTTATACATATATTCACACAATCTCATACATACACATAACCACACAGATCACACACATATACTTACACATTCACACATTCACATACACCCATCCTCATAACCACACACATACAGTCACATATATACTCTCACATCTACCTGCGCAGACACAAATTTATACATATATTCACATACACCTATACACATAACCACACACAAACACCCACACACATTCATACGGACACATATTCACATAATCACACCCATAACGTAACCAAACACATACACACTTACACTCGCACACACACCCACACACCCACACACACATATTCAGACACACAATCACACACCAATACACATTCCTACACACTCACGCCCAATGACACAGTTACACTCATGCACTGACACCCATCCACAACCACACAACCTGGTGTGTGGTTGTCTCCGCTTCCCTCTCCCCCAGTTGTCTCTACCATTCTTTTGCTGGCCTTGCCTCCCCTTTCTTCATCGTCTCAGAAGCAGACCCCTGGGCGGGAATGTAAAGGCAGGGCTGACACGGCCCAGCGTGTCAGAGAAGAGAACCACAGTGGCCACGTGCCCGGCAGTTCCACGCCAGGTGCAGACCAAATGAAAAGAGTGGATAGCAGAGCCCATCAGCACAGAGGAACAAGAGGTCGCGCACGTGTGTGTGTGTGAGTGTGTGTGTGTGTGTGTGTGTGTGTGTGTGTGTTTGGGGACGGGGTATATTGAATTTTAATCCGACCTTTAAGGTGAAAGGAATCGTGACATGTGACCTCACGCATGCACCGTGAGAACTTTATGCTACATTACATCACGCGGAGACAAATGCCGTGTGTGCCCACGTGGGAGGCGTCTGGGATCATTTGCTCTCGGAGACCAGCAGTGAGCACAGGTCACCGGGGAACCCAAGCAAGGGGAGTTTCCATTTTTCCAAAAGAAGCATCTCGTTGTTGGGTGGTGAGGTGACTGTACAATACAGGAAGGTGCTTCACACCAAGGAGTGGGCGCAGTGGCTGTGGTAGCCAGTCTGAGGTAAACGCAGGAACCCAGCACCCTTCCACGCGGGCCCCTTCCCATGCCGGCCTCTCTGCTCCGAGACCTTCTTTCCCTGAACCCACCTCGACCTCACCTCCGGCACAGGCGCTCTGAGGCCTCGCTGCCCTTATGCCTTTCCAGACCAGATTTCCCCCACGGGAGAGTCTGCCAGCCCCACGCGCCTTGGCCTCTGGCTTCTGTGACTCGCCACAGGCCTGGCCTTCTCTGCAGCCCTGTTCTAGAACTTTGCTCTCCATGGCAACCGAGTCCCGTGACTCAGAGCAGATCTCAGTCAACCTTAACAGAGCAGAATCCCGAGGCCCCTCCTCCCCAGCGTCAGCCTCAGCTCAGCTCTTGGGAGCCTGCCACGGCCCGGGACAGTGGACGTTCCTGTCACCCCGACCCTTCCTGCGAGGTAACGGCTGTTCCTGAGGCCCCACTCTCCCGCTGAGCCCACCCAGAGAGTTTCTGACTCGGCAAGTCAGGGTCCGACCAAGAACTCGGGACCTCTATCCCATCCCTAGGTGCCGTGGCTGGTGCTGGGTCCAGGAGGGACCCTCGTCGCTTCCCCAACTCCCCCTTCTGCTCTCTCTCCATCTCTTCCCTCACCAGACCCCCGTTTCTCCTGTGTCCTGGCTGATGTCTTATGTGACCCGCACACGGAGATGGTTCGTCTCATCTAACCGAGGGGCCCGTCCTCAGGGCCGCCCCTGGCCCAGGGCTCTCGTGCTCATCTTCAGGTGCTGCTGGCTGGCAGTGCCACCTTCCTTCCCGAGGCTCCAGCGTCAGGCCTGTGGCACAGCTGGTGGCCCTGTTCTCTCTAGCCGGTGGCATCCAACTGCATCCCTGCCCCACGTACCCCTGTGCTTCCTGAAATGCGGAGGAGAAGCCGTTTGTGTGAACAGCTCCCCGTCAGTGTCATGCGTTCTGTGTCCCTGCTCACTCAGTGTCCACGCAGCTGGGGACGCTGGTCTGGAGTCAGCACTGTCCTTTCCTCTACACGTTCTTTCTTGCGGTCGGCAGCTTTCTAGGCCACGAACTTCATCCTTTCTGCGAGGTCGAGGGGGCTCACCCAGGAAGAAGCCTTTTTAAAGACTAGGCTCTGGGGTACGGAAGTTTCCCATGAGGGTTTTGTTACCTCAAGTGTGGGCATCCTGAAATGGGCCCCCAGACCCCCACTCTCCTTCCAGGCCCCCCGCTCCCAGGCAGAGCTCTAGCAGTCAGAGAACCCAAAACTGCTTTTAGACCTAAAAGAAATTGTTCCGTATTTCCGCCTGCACTCTGCCTAATGCGTTTCTGTGACACTTCATAGTAATGAGATAATTACCTCGGGTGCAGTATTGCCTCTCCATATTCTGCTCCGTTCCAGCGTCAAAGTCAGTAATGACCATAACTCATTCCTCACTTCTCCTTCACGACTCTCAGACGAAAAGTTAAGCTGCAGTGTGCCAGCAGGCCCAGGGTACATTTCGTGGCCTTCGTTTCCGCGTTTGGACACTGAGTTTCCGGAGACAATAGACTCTCCCTCATTTAAGCCAATTTGGGCCAACAGCGGCCTAAATGGAGAAGAATTGGAAGCCCGGGTTAGTCGTCAGGATATATAGATCCGGCTAGATTTCAAAGTAACAAGCAGCAATTCAAACTAGACTCTCAAACAGTTGGTAAATAAGCATCCTTGGGGAGCGACTTCAATTAATAGATGAGAAGAATTCATAATACATCTATCAGTGGTTTATTTACGCTCAGCCTCCTGGGGCCGGAGGCCTGAAGCCCCATTTCTGTATTAAGGCGTTTAAGCATTCCCCTTATGGCCCTTATTATATGCCGGTTCTTTTCCATAGTAAGCTCTTTTTTTGGGCGTATGAGGATAAATATCAGGTTGGCCCTGAGCCAAGTTACAGAGTCAGGCGAAATGAACTGGAATGAAATGAATCCGGTTTTGCTGCTTGATGCATAGAAATAGCCTCTGGACTCTGCCTCTGAGGGTCTTTCAAGCATGGAGACTGGTCACACATCTTAGAAAAGACCCCCGAGGTCATGGGGGCCAGTGGTTTTATCTCTCAGTTTTATCCCAGGGATGTAGCCAGACACGTGAAAATTCCCAACTGTTCATGCTGCTGAGGATTATCCAGAAAACAAAGATTATTCACAGAAACAGAGTTTTTTGGCCACAAAACAGAGGCCGGAAGTAGAATCCTCCTCCATGTCAATCATGTCAATCAGCCCAAGCCCCTGACTCTCCATGGTGAGGCTTGGGCAGTGGGTGTCCCACAGAACCTGTGTTCTTAAAGCCGGGTCACCCCGACTAGCTCAGGCAGGCTCTTTGTGTGATGTCACAGCCCTTTGCTTGAAATTATCCACAAGGGAGGGTAGAGATGGGGAAAAAAACACACCCTGCTCTAAAAGTTTCTGCACCAGCCCACTGTGGGCTCCAGCCCAGCACGCCCATATTGTCAACGTTGAAGGCTGGTTACGCTTCAGAACGTTCTTCCCTTTGACATCCTGAGACCCTGTGATATCAGCGTGTAACCTGCCAAACCAAGTTCTCATGCTCAGCCCTGACTCCAACAAGCCTTCCAGAAAGCACCCCCAAAGTTCTTTACATGAACCAAGCAACGCATGCACTCAGGTTTCTGGGGCTTGGGGGTGAGGTGAGGGTTGTTGGCTTTCAAAGACGAAACTTTGCGAAAGATTTAAATATAATTTCTCTTTCCGATAGACCAAAGGCAAGAAAAATCAGACTGAAAAAAGAATGTTGTGTTGTTGTTGTTGTGTTGTTGTTGTTATTGGGGAGACTCACAAGCCGTGCTCAGGGGTCTGGGGGCATCCCCATTGGGTTACTCGGCAACCGGAGCAGCCGGTGCCGGGGATGACCGAGGGCTCGTATGCAGGGATCGAACCTGGGTCTGCTCTGCAGATGGGCCTCCCGCTCCTGGGCGAGCTCTCCTGCCCGGGGTCATCCCCTGTTCTCTGGCTGTTGTGGTGTGATCTACAGCTCGGGGTTCTGATGCTCTCACCCGTGCTCCCGGAACACAGGAGCCCCACAAATTTCTGTGCTCACGGGAGAATCCCCGGAGCCCATGCTGCCGAACTCTGGCCCTGAGCATGGGGAAGGTGGAAGGATCAAACTTGCAGCCTCACTGCAGGCAGGCACCCCCACTTCAGCGAGCCCCAGGTCCCGAACACAAACTCCTCGGCAACACGCAATCTCCCTGCCCTCCCGTTGGGATGAACAATGCCTTGGTCCGGAGTCCAGTGAGAGCCTGAAGAAGCTAAAAGGGTCTCGGAACTGGAGCCGCCGAGCCGTGCTGGCTTCTGATGGAGGAAATGGGGGTTAGCGAGGCTGTGGGGGCCGCCCCATCACATAATTAAGTGTATTTAGTTGCTAGGTTTTCGTGGCTCTGGCAAACACCATATGCATATTTTGGCTTCTCGAGTTCCTGACATTTTCCGTTGTGTACACTCTGGATATTTTTAAATCCCGATAAGCATGTGAGCGCAAGCCTCGTTCCCTGAAATCCGCCTGTGTGGGCAGTCTTCGGCCAGCTCCTTTCTCTTCGGCTTGTTCTGGTTGGGGAGGATGGGTTGGACACAATGGAACTGAATATTCGTTGCTGTAAAAACCCGCCCTCCCTCCACATTCTTGTGACTCTAAAAACTAGCCCTCGGGTCCTCTCACGTGGCCGCCAAATGAAAGGAATGGTCCAAGACTCCAGCAGGAAAGATCTCCAGCCAGCAAGTTTTGTTGTTGTTGTTGTCGTCGTCGTTTTTGTTGTTTTTTGCTTTTTGGGTCACACCCAGCGATGCACAGGGGTTACTCCTGGCTCTGCGCTCAGGAATTACCCCTGGCGGTGCTCAGGGGACCATATGGGATGCTGGGAATCGAACCTGGGTTGGCCGCATGTAAGGCAAACGCCCTACCCACTGTGCTATTGCTCCAGCCCTGAGCAAGCAAGTTTTAAAAAAGTCCAGTCCGTACAGAGGGTGGTAGTTTCTAAAACACTGCATGTTCGGGGATGGAGCAATAGTACAGCGGGGAGGGCGTTTGCCGACCCAGGTTCAGTCTCCAGCATCCCATATGGTCCCCCAAGCACTGCCAAGAGTAATTTCCTGAGTGCAGAGCCAGGATAACCCTTGAGCATCTCTGGGTATTACCAAACAACAACAACAACTGCACGTTCATGGTATCAATGCTAATGGAGACTGCACAAATGACACCAGGGCAGCTGGGTCAGTGGATAGGCCACTCAGAGTCCTGTTGGCCTGGTCTCCCTGTGCCTCAGTTTCCCCTCTATGTATCTCTCTGAAGTGAGCATAAAGCGGCCCAAAGAAGGCTCGGCCTGAATCATGGCAGGGCACATTCTGCCTCTTCTTGGCTTAGCATGCAACCAGTCCTGACCTCACATCCTTGTTTTTTCATCAAGGGACAACCAGAAATGTGTTGTTTAAATTTAAAGACTTTAAATGTGTATGTTTTACAAATAAAAAATAAATAAGTGTAAATACTTAAATTTATATGTTTTAAGATTGGGTTAGAATGGACAAATGCTGTTTTGAAAAGTGTATTGCTGGGACCAGAGAGATGGACAGAGGTTAAGGAGGTTGCTTTAATGTGCAGCTGTGGCTGGGACCATGGTTCGAGTTTTGGCACCACTTGTGGTTCCATGGAGCACCACCAGGCGTGGCCCCTGAGCATCACCAGGTGTGGCATCCCCAGGGGTGTGTTGTTCAACTCTGTACCAAAGAGCAGAAGCTGAGTTCCATGCTCCAGGCCAACTCCTGGTTGCCCGGATTTGTACATCCATGATGGCACCAACCTTTGGCTTCTTTGGCCCTGCAGGAACTGTCGTGGATCATGCAATGGACTGAATACCCCTGCCCTTCCGAATTTGTGTGGGAGAGCCCAGAGCCTAGAATCTCGGGATATTAATGTCTTTGGAAATGGGCCTCTTGGAGCTCAGTAAGTTCCAACAGACCCTTCGGGTGGACCTTAGCCAGGATGTAATAGCATACCAGGACAGGTACTTTGGTGGGTGAGAACCGCTTGCAGTCTTTGGATGGGGACCCGAGGTGACTGTGTCTGGGTTTGAGAGCGCAGGCCTGGCAGCCGCAGGCCATGGCAGGTTCTGCTACGTGCTCCTGTCTGCTCTCGGGTTGTTCCCCACGGACAAACCCTGGGAGTCCTCACGGGGGTCACAAGCCTTTCTAGCACCTTCCACACTGCGGGTGGACCCCGCTGGGTGCAGTGAAGGGCCAGATGTGGCCTGGGCTCGTTCCAGAGCTCGGCCTCACACTGGCGTGCAGACTTCAGAGCACGGAAAAACTGCCACCAGCTAAGGATGGTTGGGGGTGCGGGGCATGTGGGGTGAGGGAAGGTAATGGCCGTGCCCGGGAGCCCTGAGCAGGGACAGGGCAGGAGTGCCCAGGGGCGGGGAGAAGCGGGCAGCAGCCAGAAGCAGGGAGGAAGGGCAGCAGGTCGGGTGCTGCCCTTGCATGCGGCAGACGGGGCCAATCCCCGGCCCTGCCTCAGGTCCCCTGAGTCCTGCCAGGGCTGATCCCTGAGCACTGCACTGGGTGTGACCCCAACAAGGGATCATAGTGTTTTTAAAATAAAATAAAGACTCTGTAGTGTGTGTCCTCAGCTGCAAGGAGAGTGTTTGCAGTGGGGACCCCCAGGTGGAGTCGCAGGGTCTCGGTGAAAGGGGCAGAGAGTGGGGGGTAAATACAGCTAGTCCCACCCAGAGGAATGGGGAGAGGTTGGACGGTTTGAGGAAAACAAGCCGTAAAAGTGCTCGGGAGCAGCGGGACCTGGGGAGGCGCAGTGTGTGTGTGTGTGTGTGTGTGTGTGTGTGTGTGTGTGTGTGTGTGGTGGGGGCAGGGGAGGGTGGCCCGGATCCTGGAGGGGCCGGCGTCGCTGCTCTGCCACCGTGAGTCGCCCGCAGGGCTGCTGTGAGAGTCAGGACCTCGGCACCACAGCTGGGAGGGCGCGGAAGGCGGGAGGGAGAATTAGCCCCTGAACCACGGGGCTCTGACGTGGTGACGCCTCGGAGCTGGTCACAGTTGGCGTACCAGAGGGGCTGGGACAGGGCGCGACAGCAGTGAGCCCTGGCTCCTGGACCAGGCTGTGTCCCAAGTGCTCCTCTGCAGGGGGGACGGGGTGAGGGGGCAGGAGCTGACAGGAGCAGGAATTTCTCCCGATCTCTCTCTCACTCTCTCACTCTCACTCTCTCACTCTCCCTCACCCTCCCCTCCCTCTCTCTCTCTCCTCTTTCTCCTCTCTCCTCTCTGTTGGAGACAGCTTCTCAGGACACAGACAGCAAAGTGCTCAGATGGCCCACAAGGCTCTCACCCAGCCATGCGTCCCCGCCACACACACCTCACATACGCCACATGCCTTGTGCACACCACATACCACACACACCTCACATTCTTCACACACGCCTCACACACACACGTGCCTCAACATACACACCAGACATTCTCCCCCCCACACACACACCCCCCCATACATTCCATCCCTCACGCATACCTCACACACGCGCAGACACAGCAGCCTATACCACACAGGCCTCATACATCTGGACCACACATGTCTCACACGTGTGCACATGCCACACATCCTTCATGCTTCACACACATGCACACACAGCACATGCATAGCACACACCATATGCCTCATACGCGTGGACCACATACCAGACACACCACAGTCTCATACCCAGGCACCACACAGATGCTTCCGTACCACATCACACGTGCCACACACCACATACCCCTCACACAGCTCTCGTGTGCCCACACACAGCCCCCCCCACACACACACACACACACACACCCGCTTCTCACCGCTGCTCCTCACCGTCCAGAGCGCTGGCACTGGGGCAGATGTGTTGAGTGGGCGTGAGAAGAGCCGCCGTGGGGGGCTGTGGGGTGTTTCCGGGCGGGGGGCTGGGGCCTCAGGAAGGGGCTGGATTGGAGCCGCCCACCGGGGCTGCTGGACCGTCTCAGACATGAATCCATTAGCACCTGGGCTGGTGCTGCAGCCGCAAATTGGATTCTTGTCGTGCACATGAGAAGAGCTGCCCAGATGCTTGGGGAGGCAGAAACGTTCTCCTCCTCCTCCTCCTCCTCCTCCTCCTCCTCCTCCTCCTCCTCCTCCTCCTCCTCCTCCCCCCTCCCCCCCGGCTGGGTTTTGGAGACCCAGGCCGTCTCTAATCCCAGAGGCCAGCGCAGTGGTGGTGAGCCTGGGTTTTCCAGGTCACCCTGGCGGGACCCGGGGCTTCCTGAGGCAGGACATGTCTGAGCCGCTGCTCACAGCCCTGGCCTGAGGGGCCCATTCTGCGGGGGAGGAAACTGAGATTCGGGGGGGGGGGGGGGGCAGGGGTTCTCCAGAACTCACCACTTCGTAGCGGTTACCAAGGTTTGCCTGGCGACCCCATGCGGAGCCAACAGAAGCGCCATGACCTTGGCCGACCTTTGGAGTGAGGGCAGCACCCACCCACCTCTGCTGAGGAGAGCAGGGTGTGGGTCTCGGCCACCGGGTTTGGCGAGATGGCGGCATGGACCAAAGTTGTTCTCTCTCCTCAGCTCTCCGGGCCTGCGCTCTCCGACATCTCAGCGCCTTCCTAGATCCGTGAATGATTCTAGTTGTTGTTGCTTATTTTAACTAATTGGTTCCATTTGGTGACTGGCCTCTCCTGACAGTGCTTGGAGCTGTCTGCTTTCTGAGGCTCCAGGGTGCTCCCTGACAGTGCTCGGGGCCCATGTGGTATAGGGGACGGGTGCCCAGCCTCCCACCTGCCAAGCCCCTCAGCTCTCTCCTGGCCCTGCCTTGCTAACGTGTGTGTGGTGCTGTCTCCTCGGGCTTCCAAAGCTGCCACCATGAACGTGGCTGATGTGTGTTGGGGCCTATGTGTCGTGGCCATGTGTGTTGTGACCCCCGTATGCCGTGGCATTGAGTGTCATGGCCCCGTGTGTTGTGGTCACTGTGTTGGGCTTTGGGCATGCTCCTGCACATCCCCTGACCAGATACCCGGCTTCTGGGTCTGCTCAATAATGTCCTTTTCCACTGGTCTCTCCCTGCCTCTGGCCGGGGCAGTGTCGTCCTGGGAGGCGCCTTGTCTCCAGATTTCAGTCCCCCTCCACGACTGCAGATAAGGGCTCGGTGTGGTGAAAATGGAGGGGCTGGGGGAACAGATGATCAGAGAAGGTGCTCGCCTTGCACGAACCAGCCTGGGCTCTACCTGCCACACCCCAGATGGTCCCCCAACTCCGCCAAGAGCCATCTGTGACCTCAGAGCCAGGAGTCAGCCCTGTGCCCCTCCAGGTGTGGCCCAAGAGTAATCATCAAACCAGTTATAACAGAGGAAACGGAAAGCCGGTTCGCCCTGGGTGTTGCTCGGGGTCTCTTCCTACTCACTTTTCCATGGATCGTTGCACTCACGAAAGCCGAGATTCTCATCTCCAGTGGTTTGCTTGACCGGGGGTGCCCCGACACCTGAGTCCACTGCTGATGCAGGCTTGGGGGTCCCTCACCCCAATGCTCTGGGACACTGCGGGGTGGGGATCTCTGCACTCCCTCCTGGGGTCATTCTGCCTGCGCTTCCTGAAATGCCTCTAAAGCCTTCAGTGACCCCCCACCCCCGCTGACCCTCACCCTGCCACTGTGTTCCCTAAAGCTCCTGGCTGGCAGACAGGAGGGTCAGACACACACTGAGCAGGAGTATTAACAGGCCCACAGGTCAGCAGGGCACCCGTCCGGCCTGTCGGGAGAAGACGGCCTCAGGGAACTCCTGGTGGTGCTCAGAGCTCATTCCTGGCTCCGTGCTCTGGGGTCAGTCCCGGCGAGGCTTATGGGACCATGTGGTGTGCCAGAGTTCCAACCCGGGTTCCCTGCCTGCCCGGCAGGTGCCCAACCTGCTATATTTCCCCCGGCCCGGATGGGACTTCTCTGGAATGAGTGCTCTGAGTGCAGAGAACGAGGTTCAGGGAAGGTGACCACTGGCTGAAATGCAGCGTCTGGGTCAGGACCTGCGCCAGGCAGTGCTGATCCCTGGCCCCACACGCAGGCCTGTGAGTGGACAGGAGGCAAGGCTACACCTGTCCCCATCAGTGGGTCAGCCCACTGCGGGCCTCTAAAACAGGCGGCGGGCAGAGCATCTAAACAGAGTCACCGGAAGTCTGATGGTCGCGGGGAAGGTGCAGGGAACCCTTGGTCCAGTATCTGCGCCCTGTCTGGGGGTCTCGTTCCTGCAGGGGCCACCGAGTGAGGCCCCGGGGCACATGTCCTTGAGTTTTAGAGGAGCCGTGACCAACCAGGGCAGGGAGACACAATTGAATCTGCTGCAAGGCGAGACAGCAGGTGGCACAGTGCCCCAGAGACAGAGGCGGCAGGCACAGGTTTCTGGGGAGGGGGTGGAAACGGTCTGCAAGAGCTGGGAGCCAGCGCCGAGCACTGAGGCAGAGCAGCAGTGCGTGAGGGCCAGGAGTCACGTGAGGGAGATCCTGTTTGCACCTTCAGCAGAGACTGGAAACCATGGCAGAATTGCAAACAGGAAGGGCAGCATTTTAATATTGTTATTCTCTTTTGGTTTGGGGGTCATACCTGGCGATGCTCAGAGGTCCCTCCTGGTTCTGCACTCAGGAATCACTCCTGGAGGTGCTCAGGGGCCCCTATGGGATGCCGAGGATCGAACCCAGGTCAGCCACATGCAAGGCAGGCACCCTCCCCGCTGTGCTATCACTCGAACCCTGCAACCTATATTTTTTAAGAGGGATGTTATAGAGCCTCTTAAAAGACCCTCAGTGTCTCTCCACCTTTGCCCAACCATGGCCCCTTCTGGCCGTGTTTCCTTTCTCCGACCCCCTCCTACCAGCAGACCCCCTAATCTAGCGCCATGGTCCCCCGGTATGCAGTTTTCACCTGTGGTCCCCTTGGAGGAAAGTTGATAAAGAACAACTCAACAAAGAATTGCTGGGAGCGTGGATGGATGGACGAATGGGGTCAGCAGAGAGGCCGGCTGGGAGGACTCGCACCGAGCTTGAATAGATGGCGGCCTCCTGGCCTGGGGTCTTGGCCGGAGCATCTCTGAGGGAGGGTTTAGAGGCAGGAGCCAGAGGACTTGGTGGTGGGCAGTGAGGGTCATTTCCAGGAGGAGGCGCACGTCTCTGGCTGGGGACAGGACATCTGAGCTGGGCGCCTTGTGAGACGCCGTTGTGTCTGGTGACCGAGGGGCGGCATGCAGTGGGGACAAGCTGAGCCTCAGGGTCCGTGGATCACCCAGGGGGAAGAACTTGACAGGAAGGCGGGGCTGGGACCATGGACACCTCATGCCTGGCAGGGATGGGCCTCTTGGTGTGGCCAGAGCCATGCCATGGGCACGTGGTGAGAAGCGGGGGGCTAGTGGCCAGTGTGACATCTGCATCTGCCGTCGGCAAGCAGGCTCGTGGATGGGTGCTGCTGCTTCCCGGCACCCGGGGAGAGGGGTGTGGAAGCATCAGAGCCCCAGGAAGTTGGGGTCTCGCTCATCGCTGGTCTCCGTACCCGTGCTGGTCGATGTGGGTATTAAACCTGGAGGGGGCCAGTGTGCCTGAAGGGTGGTTGGTTGAGGGGCTGGAGTGAAATAGCACAGCGGGTAGGGCGTTTGCCTTGCATGCGGCCAACCCGGGTTCGATTCCCAGCATCCCATATGGTCCCCTGAGTGCCGCCAGGAGTGATTCCTGAGTACAGAGCCAGGAGTAACCCCTGTGCATCACTGGGCGTGACCCAAAAAGAACAACAACAAAAAAAAAAAGCAGGGGGTGGTTGGTTGAACCCACAGCTTGGCATTCTGAATCAAGGTGGGACAGGAACTTGGGTGCGGTCGTAACGCCTTGCTCAGGCCAGCTGTGGGCCAGGGGAGTCTCCAGCCGCCCGCCCTGGGGAGCTGACACTCCTTGGGGCTGCCTCCTCCCGGCTGTAAGGCAGCCTGTAGGTACTCTTGCCTTCTGGCCTTGGGGCAGTCTCTTCCGGGTGTCCCAACGGGGACGTGGCTGGAGTGTGCGCGTCTCTCTCCTCCCGGGTCGGCTCTCCGAGTCGGGGTTGCTTCCCGCCGTGCTCACCATCTCCCTGTTTCCCTTCCAGCTCCAGGAGACGGTGAAGCGGAAGTTGGAAGGCGCCCGCTCGCCCCTCAATGGAGACCAGCAGAACGGAGCTTGCGATGGGAGCTTCTCCCCGACCCACAAGCGTCTGCGCAGGGAGCTGGCGGTGGGACTGGAGGCCGTCAGCTTGCCGCCGCTGCCCGCCGCGTCGCCCCTGCACCAGCTGGACCTGAAGCCGTCCCTGCCCCTGCCCAACAGCGGCGCCCACGCGCCCGTGCTGCTGGACGACCTGGGCAAGAACGGCCGGCTGCCCGACATGAAGCTGCCCGTCAACGGCTGCGGGGAGCTGGACGAGGGCTTCCCGGGGATGCAGGGCAAGGAGCTCAAGCAGGAGCCCCTGGAGGACCCGGCCGGCATGGACCCGTCCGAGACGTCCCTGTCCAACCAGAACAAACTCTTCTCCGACATCAACCTGAACGACCAGGAGTGGCAGGAGCTCATCGACGAGCTGGCCAACACCGTCCCCGAGGACGACATCCAGGACCTGTTCAACGAGGACTTCGAGGAGAAGAAGGAGCCCGAGTTCTCGCAGCCGGCCACCGAGACGCCGCTGTCCCAGGAGAGCCTGAGCGTGAAGAGCGACCCCACGCACTCGCCCTTTGCCCACGTCTCCCTGGCCTCGCCCCAGGCCCGGCCCGCCTCCTCCGGGCCCCCCTTCTCCGCCGGCTCCGCCGCCCCGACGTTACCCTCCGTGGCCGGCACGCCCGCGGCCCCCAACCCCGCCGGCTCCCCCGCGAACTGCGCCGTCCCGTCCCCGCAGACCCCCAACCCGGCCCACGCCCCCGGGCAGGCGCCCCCCCGGGGGCCGGGGAACGGGTACCTCCTGACCCCCGCGGCCGGGCCCGGCTCGGACCTGTCCCCGGCGGAGCAGCTCAAGCAGATGGCCGCGCAGCAGCAGCAGAGGGTCAAGTTCCTGCACCAGAAGCAGCAGCACTCGAGCCAGAGCTCCAGCTGGTCGCCCCTGGGGCCCCCCTCCAGCCCGTACGCCGCCGCTTTCGCCGCCGCCGAGAAACCAAATAGCCCAATGATGTACCCCCAAGCCTTTAACAGCCAAAACCCAATAGTGCCTCCGATGGCAAACAACCTGCAGAAGACAACGATGAATAACTACCTCCCCCCAAACCCCATGAACATGGTCAACCAGCCGGCTAATAACCTGGGCGGCGCCAACTCCCTGAGCAAGCCGCACAATATCCTGACGTACGGCAACACCAAGCCCCTGACCCACTTCAACGCCAACCTGAATCAGAGGATGACGCCGCCCATGGCCAACGCCGGCAAGAACCCCCTGATGCCGTACATGCAGCCGCAGCCCCAGCCATCGCAGCCGCCGTCCCAGGCGCCGCAGCTGCAGGCCCCCAGGGCTCACCTGAGTGAGGAGCAGAAGCGCATGCTCCTCCTGAAGCAGAAAGGCGTGATGAACCAGCCTCTGGCGTACGCCTCCCTGCCAGCCCACGGGCAGGTAAGTGAGTCCGGCGTGCGGGCGCCCCGCTGGCCGCCAGCGCTCCTGTGCGCGCGCACTTAGGCCTTCTGGGGCTTAGTCAGCTTCACGGCCTTTCGATTCCCCCCGTAGTGGGCAGAGGGGCTCGTGGACCCTGCCCAGGAGCCTGGCCTTTATCCACCCCCACCCCACCCATGGCAGGGAAGAAACCAAACGTTGCATCCGTTCCCCCTCTGCCAGCTGGGAACCGCTCACAGAGTTCGCGCCGTGACCTCTCACACTGGGGCTCCGCCTCGCAATAGTTTTTCTCCCAGGCTGGACGTGGCTTGGAGGGGGGCGGGTGGGCATTTGGAGGTCACGACGTCCAGTCTTGCTTCACCAGGCCTGAGCGGCCTCAACAATCTCGCCGAGTGAGGAGCCCGGGAAGTTGGATTCTTGGTGTTGGGAAGGGGCCGTGCATCTTGTGCGTGTCCTGACGGACCACGGCCGATGTGGTCCTAGAAAGGGAGAGTCGAAGGCCGAGGCCGCATGTCCTGGGCCTGGGGGCTGTTTTCCTCTCTCCAGCGTGTGGGAGCCATTCAGCTGGGAGTGAAGCCGGCCGGGCCGGTCACAGGAGCCGTGGCAGCCTGTGCCTGAGGAGAGCCAGGAGCCTCTACAGTCCCTCCTGCTCAGGGAAGCCCGGGGGTCGTATCAGGGTGCTTGGTGGAAATCAGGGCCACTTCACCTATGGTCTCCGTCAGCCCCTGATTCCTGGTGAAGTGAGTAGCCCCAGCTGGTATGGGAGGCCACACAGACGGCCTTTAGTTTAGCCCTGAGCCTGCCTCGCCGCCAGGAGAAGGGGGATGGTTCGTGTCCCCCGACCCTCTCTGCGTGGGTGGGAATTCCAAACCCTTCCCAGCTGCTCGCTGCCTGGTGCCGTGTGCTCTGAAGGCGCCTTCACTGGCCAGGGAGTTGGCCATCTCCTGTGGGGGTCAGCCTGTGCATGCAGGTCAGGACAGGAACTTGGCTGCACCCCACCTGCAGGTGTCGGAGGGCCCGGAGGGAGGGTCCTGTGGTGTCCTTCGGCGGCTCTCTGCATCTCGGGGCTCGTACTGCAGTGCCCCCGCATGTCCGGGCCGGCCCGCAGAGACAGGCTGGGCTCTGCGGCTGGTTCCTCATTCCTTGCCGCCTTCCAGCCCCAAAACCGCACGCTGGGTTCTTGTCCACACAGGCCGGCAGACGCGAAAGAAAGTCCCTCTGGAGAAATGCAAAGATCAGTTGGTTTCTGCTGCCGGCAGTGGGGTACTGGCAGGGAAACACAACCGCGCGGGACTTGATGGTTTGCCTCGGCTGTGTTTGAAAATAGACAGTCGGGGAGGACGGCCTTAATGCAGACCCTGCCCTGCGGAAGCTGCCCAGAGGCCCTCGGGCCCAGCGGGTCAGACTGCCACCACCTCAGGGAATCTGAGGGCTGACGTCACACAGATTGGGCCTCTCCGGTTCCACTCCAGCTTCACTTCAGTAGCTTCTCCTCCCAGCTAGACAGAGATGATTCATCTGAGCTCCCCAGCTCTGCAGATGGGTGGGTGTTAAGGGAACCCTCCTCAGCACACCCAGACACACACACACACACAAGCACACATACACATACACACTAGTATTTGAAATGTTCTAAGTTGGATTGATGTTTTTGGAACAAGCTTTCTTGTGTGTGTGTGTGTGTGTGTTTTTTTTTTGGGTGGGGGGTGTTGGGTCACACCCGGTGATGCACAGTGGTGACTCCTGGCTCATGCACTCAGGAATTACTCCTGGCGGTGCTTGGGAGACCATATGGGAATCGAACCCGGGTCGGCCACATGCAAGGCAAATGCCCTACCCGCTGTGCTATCGCTCCAGCCCAAACATGAATTTCTTTAAAGGTACTTATTTCGGGTCCTTTTCTCTGCCTAGTTAGGAGTAACGGAAGCTTGCAGATCTTGTTCTGGAAGAGCCATGTCAGGTGAGAAGCCCAAGAGGTGGTTTCTGGATGAAATCAGGCTTCCTTATTGCGTCTCACGAGACACCTCTAGGAAGGCCTTGTTAGAATAATCACTTCTTAACTCCTACAGTGCCATCAAGCAAAAGCCTGCCTTTGGGTGCGCGAGGAACTCGGCCCCTGTTTGCAACAAGCTTCAGAATGCACATGTAAATCTGAAATGCCATTCTGCAAACATCCTGTCTATTTCACACTCTTATCTGATTCCGGAGCAGTATTTGCCTAACGCTTGGGAGAGTTAATTACACCAGAGGCCAGTACATTTCACAGATACTAGCAGGAATGCAGACAAGGTCCAAAAAAAAAAAAAAAAAACCTGAAACATACATGGAGCTGACATTTGTTTTTCTGCTGCTGCTATTGAAAATTCACTTCTCGGGATGTTCGGATCATTCCCTACACAACAAGAGCGTTGAACAGGATCAAGGCTCCATGTCAGGTGCTCTGGGTGGGGCTTATCATAGTAAGAAACTGGAGCCAAAATAAGGATCTTGGGAAAATACCAAGAAGAGCCCGAGGAATTAGTGTTTCACTGGAAAGACTTGTCCAGAAGTGGAGTAAGAAATCATGCAACAGATGGTCACATACAGATTATATTTTCTCAAGTATGTACAGAAGAATGTACTGAACTACAAGTATTAAGAATAGCCTTTACTAGTTGGTAAAATCATAAGTGATTATTGCTTTCATTATTGTTAGTTAAATAATTGTTTGGTTATTTTTGGCAAATTCATGATTGATCCACTTGCCCATGTTCTAAAATCACTGCTTTGATCATTGGTCCTGCCTCCTAGTTCCTGGAACTTCGGTTTGTCCTGAATTCGGTCTCTGGATGTCCCTTTTCACTTTGCAAACATGAGTTTCTGAGCTAAAATAACCACAGCAAACATGCTTGTGTCTTTTTGTTCTTTTCCTGATCTTTCCTCTCAGACTCGCCGGCTTGCTTTCTCTCTCTGTCTCGGTCTGTCTCTGCGTTAGTTTGTGTTTGCAGTGCACCGAGTGCTGTGTTGTAATAAGGACGCTGGAACACTTCTTCGGTTTTCGCAGTTCTTGAAGTTCAGGCCTAATGTTTACAGCAGATGAGCAGAGTTCTGGCCTGGATGCCCAGGGCGGATTTTGAGATGAAATAGAAGGGCTGGGCCAGAAGCTCTGAGGGAGGGCAGGGAATTGGGAAGTGGGGGAGAAACATCGTTTCCAACATGCAGTGTCTCTCGGGTGATCGTGGTTGCAGGTGGGGGATCCCCAATCTTGACTCGTGGCCTCTGTGCTTCTCAGGGGTTCTCACATGCCTGTGCCAGCCAGTGGGCGGAAGAAGACCAGAAGCCCCTGATTGTGGGTGCCCTCACCCACCGCGTGGCCCGGGGGGTGGGGAGGTTGGTGTTTCTGTGGGCCCCTGGCCACTTCCTCTCCAGACCGCCCACTTATTCGCTTGTCTGTCTGCAAGTACCATGTCCGGGCTCCGTGGGAGGGGGCTGGGGGCTGGTTTACCCACCCTCTCTCTCAGACCCCAGCCCCAGCTCTGCTCCCCAGCTTCTCAGTACAGGGTCCTAGTTCCAAGCGCTTGTAATGCTTTTGCTTTCCCTGCGAGTAATCATTTCTTTTCTCTTTTATTTTTTTAAGATATAGTAACAGGGGCTGGAACGATAGCACAGCGGGTAGGGCATTTGTCTTGCATGTGGCTGACCCGGGTTCGATTCCCAGCATCCCGTATGGTCCCCCGAGCACCGCCAGGGATAATTCCAGAGTGCAGAGCCAGGAGGAACTCCTGAGCATCGCTGGCTGTGACCCAGAAAGAAAAAAAAAAAGATATAGTAACAGAGGGACTGCAGCAATAGTGCAGTGGGTAGGGCACTTGTCTTGCACATGGTTGACCAGGTTTGATCCCCAGCACCCCATATGGTTCCCTAAGCCCCGCCAGGAATAATTCCTGAGCACTGAGCTTGAGGTGAGCTGCAGACGAGGGACGGTCCCAGCCAGGAGACCCTCTGGACACTGACCTTGTGGAAGGAAGCAGTGGTGAGATGCTCTCTGACGATTCCCTTGGAAAGGGTGTGTGGGCTGAGAATGTTCTCGTCTACCAAGAGAAATGGAACCCTGTGAACTGAGATTTGGCGTCCACTGAAGAATGCCCTGCGGAAAGTGCAGGTCACCGGCCCCTGGGCAGAGACCCCGCATGGGCAGGTCCTGGGGGAGCCCTGGGGCGGTGCCCGGAACATGGCAGCCCACAGCTGTGTTTCTCAGCAGAGCAGCAGCGGCTCACAGGGCTCAGCTCTGAGCATGCCCCTGGCGTCCCTGAGGCTGTAACAGAGGGACTCCACCGGTTCCTCTACTCCAAGGGTTTCTTTCTCTTGAAGGGCCAGGGAAGGCCATGCCCTGCACCCCTCCCCTTTGGTGACCTTGTGTTTGCTGTGACAGCCACCTGTGGCACTCGCAGGGGCCTCATGCTTTTAGTTGCAGTGTTTGCACAGACACTTGAGGGCCTCTGGGTCCTGGGCCTGGTGCTACCACATCCCTTTAGGGGCCTCGGACTCCAGACCCCTGCTGAGCCAGTGAGTGGCCGTCTGGGCTCTGCATTTAAAAGCCTCAGGGGTTGGACCAAATCGATAGAACAGCGGGGAGGGCGTTTGCCTTGCACATGGCCAACCTGGGTTCAATCCCCGGCATCCCATTTGGTCCCCCAAACACCGCCAAGAGTAATTCCTGAGCACAGAGAGAGGATTAATCTCTGAGCATCGCTGAGTGTGAACTGAAAAGCCCCCCCCCCAAAAAAAATTATTAAAAACCTCCAGGGTTGGGACCAAGAAACAGCTGCGTCGGCTGAACACAGGCTTTTTACAGACACGCTGGAGGCCGGTTCATCCGAGCAACACACAGTCCTCCGACCACCCTCGGACCGTGGCGCAAAAACTGATAAAAGGAGGGGCTGGAGCAGTAGCACAGCGGGAAGGGCATTTGCCTTGCACGCGGCCAACCCGGGTTCAGATTCCCAGCATCCCATATGGTCTCCCCGAGCACCGCCAGGAGTCATTCCTCAGTAAAGGACCAGGAGTAACCCTAGTGCATCATCAGGTGTCACCCAAAAAGCAAAAAATAAATAAATAACTGATAAAAGGAAAAGAAAACATACAAACTCCCCAGCTCGACCACATTCAGGGACAGATGTAGCAGGACTTGGTGTTTGAGTCTATGATAAGGCGGCAGGAAAGGTGAGGGGTTCAGGCGGTGAGCGGCTGGCGTATAGGCCCACAGCCAGCACAGCTCTGTGTGCAGGGGCCCTGCAGCCGTGCGTTCTTAGCCTGAGGATTTTTATTTCCCACTTGTTAAGGTGGACTGGAGCGATAGCACAGCGGGTAGGGCGTTTGCCTTGCACACAGCCAACATGGCCGACCCGAGTTCGATTCCTCCGCCCCTCTCAGAGAGCCCGGCAAGCTACCAAGAGTATCTCGCCTGCGCGGCAGAGCCTGGCAAGCTACCCATGACGTATTCGATATCCAAACACAGTAACACGTCTCACAATGTTACTGGGCCTGCTCAAGCAAATCGATGAACAACAGGAGGACAGTGTCAGTGACAGTGACTTGTTAAGGTGCTGGTTCCACCCTCAGCGAAAGGTGTGATGCAAACTCAGCAATTTCTCTAAAGTCTGTTCAGTGCAGCCACAAATAGCCCCTGCATGGGAATCCGTGGGCTTTTTTTTTTTTGAAATAAATGTTTATTTTTCAGTAACTTCATAGTATTATGAAGATGGTTGTTTTCATTATTTAGAGCAGTCACAGGCTCTCAGATGCTCCTTTTGCTAAATAACTATTCCCAGGATTCGCTCCCTCATACTTGATCTCTGCCTTGAAGAGAATGTTCTCCAAAGATAGCCATTGTGCAGAATGCCAGAGAGAAGCAGGGCTCCAGGCTTGCAAGCATAGGCTAGCACCATGTTCTAAACTCTGGGCTTTTCTAGAAGTTACAAAAGTCTTTGGAAAGGGGGGGGGGGGGGAGCTCCGTTTTTGCAATAAAAAGATGTATCGTAACTTGCGCCTGAGTAAGCTCCTGTGGAATGAAGCCTCTTCATGGGTTGCCTCTGGCCCGTGCCTCTCCTGTTGGTTGGGTTTCGCTGCTCTGCCATCGGCCCTAGGATGCTCTGCACTTGACCAGTTCGTACTCAGCAGTATCCCCCTCACAGCGTCCAACCCGAAACCGCCGTTTATTCAGGCACCAGTTGCAGAGATGAGCTTTCGGAGACAGACTCAGTGAAGAGGGAACATTCTCCTGGCTTTTCTCCTGTGTGGCCGGGAGCTTGGGCCACTCCTGACCAGGCCAGAGACCTCGCAGTGCCCAGCTGAAGTCACCAGCTGTGCCACACAAGGGCCGCCTGCTACCAGGCCGGGGCCCCCCACGAGTCCCTCGGGTGCCTATATGGGAGGGTGGAAGGAGGCTCCCTGAAGCAGAAGCAGGTCAGACGCTGCACTCCAGGCCTGCCGGGCTGCCGGCTCTTTCCCCAAGAGCTGAGCCACTCGCTAGGGCAGGGGGCAGGATCTGAAGTACACGTGTCAGTTGGGGCCGCAGGGCTGAAGCTTCTGTGTGGGAGAGGGCCAGGGCCTGCTGGAGTTTGTGTTGGGGGCAGTAGAGACCAGAGGGATCATGTGGAGAGGAAGGGGCTGGGCGCGAGCCTGGGGTCGGGACAGCCCGGCTCCCGCCCCCCGCACCCGAGAGGACGCACCCACCACCACCCCCGGGGCTTCAGCATAAGCCATCCCTAAGCACACACCAGGAGCAAGAACTGAGCACAGCCGAGTGTGGCCCCGAAAATCATAAAAGTAATAGCAAGGCCCGTTTCTGTCTGTTCTGGAGTGAGTTACCATGATCCCATGTGAAGGCTGTGTGCCTTTGCGTGCAGAAAACCCAGTCTGGGGGGTCAGGCTAATGCCGGGGCTGGAGCAGGGGCAGGACTTCGAGGAGACCCTAAACCGAGCCACTTCGGGGCGTCATATACACCTTTCATCTCTCACGGTGCAAAGGCAGATGCATTTTTGACACTGAAGTAAGGCATGCCATAGTCATTGTAGAAGAGCCTCACGAAGACTCACGTCCCAGTAAGACAGTTTATTACTTTAAATCAGTGGCTGAAGGGCTGGAGCCATAGCACAGCGGGGAGGGCGTTTGCCTTGCACGCGGCTGACCTGAGTTCGATTCCCAGCATCCCATATTCTCCCCCGAGCACCGCCAGGAGTAATTCCTGAGTGCTCATCGCCAGGTGTGACTCAAAAGAAAGCAAAATACATGGTGTTTCACTAATAAAAAATAATAAATAAAAAAATTTTTTAAATAAATTTTAAAAATCTAGATGGAAGACTAGTCTTTCAAAGTAAAGTGATGAATTAGCTAGGAAAAAAAGAAAGCAAAGTAATTAAATAAATAAATAAAAATAAATCAGTGGCTGAATAAATAGCAGTACTCCTACATTAAGAAAAAAAGAAAGTTTATTACTTTATATCGTATGTATTTATTACTTTTTAATTAATAATGTTCATTGTATTTATTTACTTTATATATTTACATATAAATATATATTTACATGTTACAAATATGTTCTATGTACGGGCTGGAGCGATAGCACAGCGGTAGGTTGTTCGCCTTACAAGCGGCCAACATGGCCGACCCGAGTTCGATTCCTCCGCCCCTCTCGGAGAGCCCGGCAAGCTACCGAGAGTATTCGATATGCCAGACACAGTAACAACAAAGTCTCCAATGGAGACGTTACTGGGCCCGCCCGAGCAAATCGACGATCAACGGGAGGGCCTTTACCTTTACGTAAATATATTTCATTATAAATATATATATTTAGATCAGCTACACCAGGACCCCAAGTCCATGCAGAAGGAGGATTGGTGATTAGCTTTTGACTGATTGACAGGTTTCCCTTTCTGAAGTCCCGTGGCCTTGCTCTGCCATCTTGGACTCTGATGTCTGAGGCGAGGGAGGACGTGGCGGGTGATAAGGGGCAGGGAGGAGGCGGCTGTCAGAGGCCCTCGAGGAGCCCAGGTGTCCCTGTAGGGCTTTGGGAGGAGACCAGGTGTTGCTCGGCAGGGGAGCCAAGATCCTGGGAGCCGACAGGGGTGGGCCTGGAGGAGGAGGCGGGATGGGCACATCCTCCCCCATGTGCTGGCTGAGGGACCCCTGCCCCCTTGCTGCAGTGACTGTGGCGCTGGGCTGCTGGCCTTGGTGCTCACACAGCCTGTGTGCCGGTGAGAGCACTGTTCCTGCCTGGCAGTCAGGGCACTCAGCGCCTACGGCAGCACTACAGATCAAATGGGTCGCCCGGCTTGCAAGCCCAGTGCCATTCACGGCCTGAGCACAGAGCCAGGAGTCAGCCCTGAGCACAGCCAGGGGTGGCCCCAGATCACAATACAACCAGAAAACAAATTATCTAATGATGCCTTCTCAGCGGGCTGGAGCCATAGCACAGTGGTAGGGCATTTGCCTTGCATGCAACTGACCCAAGTTCAATTCTTCCGCCCCTCTCGGAGAGCTTGGCAAGCTACCGAGAGTATCTCGCCCGCATGGCAGAGCCTGGCAAGCTACCCGTGATGTACTAGATATGCCAAACACAGTAACAACAAGTTTCGCAATGGAGACGTTACTGGGCCCGCTCGAGCAAATCGATGAACAGCGGGAGGGCAGTGCTAACAGTGCCCTCTCAGCAGGTCTGAATGTTGGGGGAAAATTCCAAATAACAATGGTAGGTCTTCTGTCGAAAAATGGAATGTAATCAAAATAGAGAGAGAATAAAGTGGAAATCATCTGCCACACTGGCAGGGGATGAGGGGGTGAGATGGGGGGTATACTGGGGGTCTTGGTGGTAGAAAATGTGCACTGATGAAGGCATGGGTGTTTGATCATTGTATGACCGAGACTTACCTGAAAGCTTTGTAACTGTTCTCACAGTGATTCAATTAAAAAAAAAATACAGCCAGACCTTTCAGAGCCTGCCCCCTGCCCGTGGCTCTGTCTGGTCCCGCTGGGCCACTGGACAGCAGGGAGTGAGGACAGGAGGAAGCTTTGGCTCGGCCAGGCCCCAGGACTGATTCTCCTGGAAACACCCTTCCTGGGAGCTGCCGAGGGGCACTGGGTCCCTGGGGCGGGCCGGCACACGGAGGAGGAGACTTTGCTGTCTCCCGTTCACATTGGGTGCTTTGGAGAGACCAGGCAAGAGATGCAGAGACACTGGTGCTTCCCAGGGAGCCGCCCCAGCCCCCACCCGCCTCCACCGCGTGCCCCGCACTTTCAGGGGTCTATTCTCAGTGGGCAGGCCTGAGGGCACGGTCCTGGTGCTTGTGGCAGGGAAACGGGGTGCTGGGCTGGGAACCCAGACTGCTCTGAACTCCGGGCCCTGACATGGCTTGGCCTCCCGGGAAACCGTCTTCTGCCTGAGAGAACCCCCACATCCCCCTGCTCCGGGTGGAGACCCCGCACCCTTTAAAGCTTTCTTTGTGGGACCAGAGCAATAGCACAGCAAGTAGGGCCTTCGCCTTGCACACAGCTGACCTGGGTTCGATCCCCGGCATTCCGTCTGGTCCCCTGAGCACTGCCAGGAGTAATTCCTGAGTGTAGAGCCAGAAGGAACCTCTGAGCATCGCTGGGTTTGTAAGATTGTAAGATACGTTTCTTCAATAAACATTTGAGCCATCGGCCTATTTTGTGTACTGTGAGAATTTCTCCCAGAGAAAGAGGCAGCAGGTGGGGACATGGGCCAGGTTCCAGGCATCTGAAGCAAACCTGGACTTTCTCTGGGGTGCACACAACACACACACACACACACACACACACACACACACACACACCATGTCCGAGCCAGCGGGTGGACAGGCATGACCTCACAGATGATGATGGATCAAGACGGGCCCCAGCCAACCTTTCAGAGACCCCGTTCCGGCAGCGTGGCCCAGACCCTGCCTGCAGGTCGGACTTCTCGGGGACCGAAGGGCCTCAATGGACATCACCCCCGTGATGAGTCGCATGCACCAGAAAGAGTATCAGATTAAAAAAAAAAAAGCAGGGTTGGATTCGACACACTCACTCGGACCGGCCCGCCCTTTGGCCCCCAAGCACGACCCGCTTTGCAACCGGAGTCCAGAAGTTGGTTTTGTCACATCTTGTTCACCGTGTCTGTCAGCCTGTTCCAAGCTGGCATGAAGCCGGTGAACCGCTTCCTCTCCCCTCCTTGCTCCGCTCTAATCTGGCCTCATCCCCTCCGCTGCCACCTAGATTGTCACCAAGGGCTCGAACGGCGGGGAGAGGGGGGTTCTGGCAGAATAGCTCCCGACTGTGCATGGAGACCCCAGTAGCCTGACCCCTGCTCCTGTCCTGGGTGCTTGACTGGCTCCAGGCCTTGGGCGTTGGGAATCACACTGCAGGAGTCCCACGGGAGCGGACTTGTGTCTTTTTAATTCAGTGTTTTCATATTCTCCTGTTGGGGTTGGGGCCACCCCCAGCAGAGCTCAGGGGCTTCTCGGCTCACTCACGTCTCCCCGGTACGAGAGAGGAGGAACGCTGTTCCCTGTGCCGTGGGCCGGCGGTGTGGCTTCCTCCGAGAAGGGCCTGTTCCCATCCTCTGCTCTCCCGAGACTCAGTTGCTCTGTGGTTGCTGTTGTTGCGTAACTGTCCAAGTGTTTTCAAGATGCAGCCTTCGTTGGACAGGGACGTGTGCATACCCTGTCCCTGAAGTCCATCATCTTTTCTGTCTTAGCTGTGGTTTCTTCCGCTGTTTATGTGAATTTGCTTTGTTTTCCCCCTCTGTGGAATGGGAAAGGAACCAAGGGACGCATACTTCCTGTGACCACGGTTGGTGGGCGTTCTGAAAGGGCACGTTCGTGGAAGGCTTTCTGATTTGGAATCAGACAATCCTGGTTCCGACTTCCCCCACAACTTTGAAAATCTGCACCTGGGCCAGGCCATGCCCGCTGAGATGCTGCCCTTACCTGGAGAGGAGGGCGGGGCTGAGTGATTGGCAGGGCGCAGACAGCCAATGGGTGTTAGGCGGAGTGAGCCTCTTGTGGCTTCCAAAGCTGATGCATTTCCTCCTGGAACCTTGACCCACTTCTTCCCAGCCTCTGGACCTATGGGTGGCAACTGCTTCCTTTCTCTCTTAGCTGTGCTTCCCTTGGAAAACACAGTGACTGTGACAGCAGAAAAACACACCCTCCTCCAACAAATTGGAGGCAGCCGGAAGGGATTCTGAGACCCACTTCGGGTCAGAATCCTCATAGCTCGGGCTGGAGAGTGGAGGCCACAGGCCAGCTGGAAGGGCCCTGCCTTGAGGCAGGCAGCAGGCACCGGCCAGCCCGGAATCGTTTGCAAAATCCTGCTCTTGGCTGGGCAGGATGCCAGGGGCTCTTCTGGGCCTCCCTGGGCCGTGGAGGTGCAAGGCTCAGGCTGCCCCACGCGTGCTGGGGGCCTGGCTCTGAGCGTCTGCAGGGAGGTGAGGGAAGGAGCTGGCGGTGGAACCCAGGGCTGGGTGCGGGCGGGATCAGCTGTTGCATGAATCACTCGCACGAAGCCGCCGCATCCTGGTTTGGGCCTGTCCATCTGTCCTCACCAATCCCTCTGTCCTGAGCCAAGAGGGGCGGCGGGAGCACCCATAGCTTCTCCTCCCCAGTTTTGAGGCACAGATGCCCGTGGTGTGCAGGAGGAGGAGTTTCCAGCCCCCAAAGTGCCCCTCTGTGCCCCGTCATCACCCCCAAGGTTGGGGGGCCACACCCCGCAGAGTTGGGGCTTACTCTTAGCTCTGTGCTCAGGGATCTCTTCTGGTGCGGGTCCAAGGACCATATGGAGAGCTGGGGATCGAACCCGGGTCAGCAGCTTGCAAGGAGAGCACCTCAGCCCTGTACTGTCTTGGAAGAGCTTGTCTTTTGCACCAAGATGGTGAAGGAGGCCTAAGGGAGGTGAGCCCGCCCGCATCTGGGCTGCTGGGCCAGGGGGTGGCCACCGCCCACCACAGCTGGGTAGGCGGCAGGGGGGCAGATGAGAACCTGCTATGCCCAGCTCAGCCCTCAGCTTCGCATTCCCGGCTTTGACCGCCCACCGCACCGCCCACCCCTGAAGCCCACCCTCTCTGCCCTAAGCCCCCCACAGGAGGGGTGGGGTGCAGCTGGAGTCTCAGGGTGGCAGCTGAAGCTGTGGCTTTCCAGGACTGGGATGAGAATCCCCTGACCCCCAGCCCGGGGGCCCCAGGAAGGCCTGGCTAGCCCCCAGGTCCCCTCTCTGGTCTAGCTGCGCGCTCGGGCAGGGACTTCCCTCGTGTCTGTGAACAGCGATGAAGGAAGAGAAGATTCACCCTAGCCACCTGGCTGGGAGTGAGCACAGCTGGGTATAGCCCCCACCTACCCACCCCCCCCAAAAAAAAACAAGAAGGAAGAATGTGTAGTTAGACACAGCATTGAGATCGCCTGGAGGTAGGAAGCTGGAGAGACCGCGCAGGGTTAACCCGCTTACCTCGCCTGCAGCAGACCCTGATTCGATCCCCGGCACCATATAGGGTCCTCTCCCCCGCAGCCCCTCCGAAAGGACAGAACCGAGCCAGGAGTCAGCCCGGAAGACCACAGGGCGTGGCCCCAAACCCCAAAATAAATAAAAGATTGCTTGGTTGGGGCTTGGGCTGTGGCTTCCGTGGTAGAGCACAGGCCTCTCATGGACGGGGTTCTGGGTTCAATCCCAACACATGCACACACAACCACACACATGCACACAAACACACACATGCACTCACACTCATGGACACGCACACACATGCGTTAAAACACACGCGCGTACGTGTATACACATGCGTGCACAAACACGCATGCACACAGGCACACCTGTTCAAACAGAATTGGAGAGAAGCACAGAACGTGCTATTTAAAGGCTCTTTAAAGAACAGAAGCACTGTAGCACTGTCCTCCCGTCGTTCATCGATTTGCTCGAGCGGGCACCAGTGACGTCTCCATTGGGTTCGATTCCTCTGTCCCTCTTGGAGAGCCCAGCAAGGTACCGAGAGTATCCCACCTGCATGGGCAGAGCCTGTCAAGCTCCCCGTGGAGTATTTGATTTGCCAAAAAAAAAACAAAAAGGAAAAGAAAAGAAAAGAAAAGCCTCGCCCGTTGCCTGGGTGGGTGGGGTGAGGGGAGGAAGGTGAGGATCCAGCAGGTGGAGGGGCCGGCCTTCCCCCTCCCTCTGAGAGGCGCTCTTAATTTACGATTGTGTTTAGTTGGAGAATGAGCGAAACAGCTTTTACGAAAGCCAAAGGGCTTCATAACTCAGTACAGGAGCCAGGAAAGGCAAAGATGCCGGGAGCTCGCGAGAACGCGGCTCCCCAAGGTCAACGTGCTGCCCTCCCTGGCCCTGCCCAGCTCCCCACTGGCCGCCAGCCGAGGAGACACCCCACCTTCCTGCACCCACAAAAGAACCAACCCGAAGAGGAATTTGGAGAAACGGACTGCTTCCTAGAGTCCTGGGGCTGGAGAATCACTCCAGCGGGGGTCTCGGGTGCGGGGGGGGGGGGGGGGGTGGGCGAGCGTTTGAAGCTGGGCTGTTTGGGGGATTAAAGAGGAAAGGGAGTTTTAAATTTCACACAAATCACACAAATAGGCTTTGGAGATCTGAAGGAAAAATTCAAATGCCCTTTCAGCGATATCATTGATCTTCGTCTCCCGATTCGTTTCCTGTTTTATAAAGAAAACATTTCCTGTTGTATAAGTAAAATAAATACTACCTATAAGGCCACTTAAGACGGAAGAGACCGAGGACCACTAACATTCCACGGGAGAAAAAGCAAAGCCCAGATAGTCTTCCTGCACCCTGATCCGTTCCGAGGGGCCCTGCCACACTCTCTTCGGGCAGTTCTCAGCTGACTGGACCAGACTTCACCACGCCAGGTCCAAGGAGCCAAAGCTAGGGACCACCTGGGGCTCCCGGCAGTGCTGGGGGGAGGGGTGCTACCTGGCCAGAATGCAAACTGGAGTTCCATGCATGCAAGGCATGTCGGCTAACCCTCAACATCTCCCCAGACACGGGTCCCCATGTTTGGGGCCAGGGGAGTTGGGGCCACACCTTGCTGTGTTCTACGGACACTCGAGCTCACTGCTCTGGACCACTCCTGGCAGCACTTGGCAGAATGTGCAGCTGGGAATAATTGAACTGGGGTCTCACACATGTACCCCATGAGCCGGGACCCTGTCCTGAGCCTCAGACCCACCCTTAGCCGTGTTCCACACCCAGCAGGGAGTTTCACCCCACCCACCGCGTCCCTCCTTCCTGAACCTGGAGTGTTTATAGACAAGGAAGTGACGGAATTGGAACCTGTCATCTGTCACAAGCAAAGGCCAAGTCTTAGCAGGAGAATTTATGGTTCCAGCCAGGGCTGCGACTGTCCCTCTCCTTCCTAGACAGCTTTCGCTTTCACTCCTCTCACTCCCGAGATGATTTAGGATGGGGACAGGGATGGAGAGGCACCGGCTGGCTGTACAATGGAAGGATCTGCTCCTGGCCTCCCCGGAAGGGCCCCTTGGCAAGGTGGGGTGCTGTGACAAGAGAAAGGTGGTCGCTGAGTTTCCGGGAGGGTTCAGGTGCGGAGAGACCACGTTTGGGGTCCGTGACCTGCAGAGGGGACTTCCGATTCCCAGGACAGTGTGCCTTTATATGTCTGGCTTTGACCCGGAGGTGGTCCTCCTGGTGGCTCTGTGCTCCTGACAGTGCTGGTGGGGGGCGAGAGGTGACCCTCTGCAGTGCTGGGACGACCCAGGCTCAGCCCCTTCCCATTGCACACTCTCCTGGCCCCGCCTGCACTGATAACGTCACTTCAGCCTCCCATGGCCAACCCCTTCCTGAGACCCTCCTTAACCCCCCCCCCCCGCAGCTCCCAGCCTGCCCTTGGGCTTCCTTGTGGGAGAAAGCCCCCCTAACCCTCAAGGGGAGAGTCTGACCCGGATGGGGAGTTAACCCCTTTATCAGCTGTGAGGGCAGGGGGCTCTGATCCCACCCACCTTGCCTGTCTCTAGGAGACAGGATCTGAGCAAGATTCTCCCCTCCAGGGCTGGTGCTCTCCTCTCCTGCCGAGGTTGGGTGTGTGGGGGGGGGGGGGGGTGACCCTTTCCCCTTTAACCCTGAGTCCCTGGCCTGGAGTGCCCTTAGAGTCCTGGCCCAGAAAGCAACAAACACGCAGAGCAGTTCAAGGGCGTGTCCCTGCGAGGATTCATTGTTTCCCCTTTTTCCTGTGGTCAGAGGAGTATCCATCTGGGGAACAAAATGATATGAGTGTACAGTGCAAGAGACAGCAAGCGAGCTAAGAATGTTGCCAGGATGGTCATAGGGCCGAGAAGCTCAGAGCCAACCCCTGTGTTTTTTCAACTCGCTCATTTTTTTCTCTGCTTTTTATGATCTCAGCCGCAAACGGTGGCCAGAAAACATGTTTGGGTGTAATTTCATCTCTCTCTCTCTCTCTCTCTCTCCCCTCTCTCCTCTCTCTCTCTTCTCTCTCTCTCTTCTCTCTCTCTCTCTCTCACACACACACACGTCTCTTTTCTGATTGTGATAACCTGCTGTGTCTTCTTTGGAAATCCACTTGCCTTATTTATCATTCATCACAAAAATTTAGACAACACTGGTTCTCTTCTTGGGTGATTTGTCATCTGAACTCTAAGCGCCTCTTTCCTGAAGGAAGAATTGTTTTTGTCCGTCACAGTTGTATTCAAATGTATTTTGCTGCAGCTGGAATTTTTCGGTGATTTTTTTTTCTGTTTTTGTCCCTGTTACAACCCTCACTTACAGTTAACCTAGAAAATGTTTCTTGGAAAGAAGGACCAGCACAAGGAAGACAATGAAGCATCACGGACATATGCCCAGATTGGCAGGGTGTGTGTGTGTGTGTGTGTGTCTGTGTCTTTCTGTGTGGGTGCTGTGTTTTAGTGATCAAAGGGTCACTGCGGGTGGCAACATCTTCCCGTGTCAACCCTGTAGCTTAGTGGCTGCCCGTCTCCACTGCATTCGTTGTTCTGGAAGTGTGTGAGGGTAGAGTAATTCCTGATTTCGGGACTAATGCAGCCGAAGATATGTGATATGTGCAGCTCACTCGGCGTTGACGGGCGCTGGTGGGAGTCTGCAGGGAGGACCGTCCTCTGGGGGGTGCGCTCACACGCAGACATCCATCCCTCGTGAATATTTAACATGCAGACAGACCTCGGCTGCACACAGCAGTCAAGATCCATTGCAATTCATCGGCCCACTAATAGTTTAAAAACTTGAAAGCGGGGGTGAGGGAGAGAGGGCTGCTTTTGCCGGGGAAAGAGGGTTATTCCAAGTCACTGGGGCGCCTTGTGAGTGTGGAAAGGTCTATTAGAAGGGCTGGGATGTGCCCCGGGGCACTTCGAGTCCTATAATTTATTACCCCACATGCTCAAGAGAAGTGCTGAAGGTTGGCATGATGGCACAGCGGGCAGAGTGCTGGCTTCCTGCTCCAGCATATGGTCCCCTGGGCGCTGAGTGGGGTAAGGGGTAACCATTGAACACTACTGGATATGGCCAAATAAAAATTTGAGAGAGAGAGAGAGTAAGAGAGGGAGGGAGGGAAGGAGAAAGAGAAAGGAGAGAGCGCTGAAAGCGATGAAACTGGGGCTTGAGCAATAGCACAGTGGGTAGGGCGTTGCCTTGCACGGGGCCAACCCAGGTTCGATTCCCAGCATCCCATATTGTAGGATAACGTTGTTTTGTCCTTCCTGCATAGCCTCGGGTCGTTTAGGTTTATTGGGTTGCTCCCATCACAGTGCTTTCTTTCCTCTGTGTTTATTTGTAACTTCTTTCTTTGAGCTCCACAACCCGCAGAAGAGGAGGATAAGGAAAGCTCTTAATGTCACCTCATGATATGTTAAAGGAGCAAGAGGCCTTTGCTGCAGGTCCTCCGACGCTGGCTCCTCTTCTGTCCTTGTGACTTCCAGCCGAAATCAGTTAGTTTGGTGATGGCTTGGAGCGGGAATCTGAAGGCTTGTGAGACTCTGGCGGTCTGAGATCCACATCAATCAGGTGGATGAATTCGATTTCTGATGAGACATAATGGGACCCAAAGTTTCTCAGTGGGGTTATCATCTGTTGAAACAAAAGCATAGCCTTTTCAACTACCTAAGGCTATGCAGGAAGGACATAACAGTGTTATCCTACACCATAGGGTCTGCCAAGCATCCCAGGAGTGATTCCTGAGTGCATGAGCCAGGAGTAACCCCTGTGTATCACCAGGTGTGACCCGAGAGAGAGAGAGAGAGAGAGAGAGAGAGAGAGAGAGAGAGATGAAACTGGAGAGCAGAGTCAATAGTACAGCAGGGAGGGCATTTACCTTGCACACGGTCAACCCGGGTTCAATCCTCAGCATCCCATGTGGACCCTGAGCACCGCCAGGAATGATTCCTGAGTGCAGCACCAGGAGTAACCTCGAGTCCCGCTAGGTATGCCCCCACCCACCCAGAATAGAGATGAGACTTAGTCTCCTGACCAGGTCAAACCCGCTAGCACAGAACAATAACAGGCCCGCTTCTGAGGGAGTTCCAGGCACATGGAGAGTTCCGGTTCCAAGGTTCCAGTTCCGAGGTTCCGGCTCTGAGGCTTCCCTAGCCCCCAGACGCTCAGTCCAGTCTCTCACCTCAGGAGGGGGGAGGCGACTTCCTTCTCCACCAGAGGCTTCATCCAGCAGCCCGGCCCATCCGGAAAGTGTCCTGGGCATCTCCCTCCGCAGCCGCCCTCCCGCCGCGACTGCAGGCCCAGGCCCTGCTCTTGAGCCCATATTTAAAGGCTTTGTAGGAAGGCGCAGGGGAGTGTTCCAGCTTAGCCCCAGCGTGGCTCGGCTCCCGGTAACCTGAGCTGTCAGAATCCCGGGGAAAGTGACAGTATCCAACGCTGCAAACCGCCACCCGCCACCGTAATCCCTCCGAGCCTTGGCAGGAGCCTCTCGAGAAACGCCTTTTCCATTTGCTCGGGACGGAATCGGAGAGGGATCTTGGTCCTGCCACTCGGCCCAGCCCCAGCTGCCCACACCTCCCCGGATTTACCCGTCGCTGCCGTCCGCTGGGCCCAGCCTGGGCAACAGACATGGCAGGCAGGAAGGAGGCGGAGCCGGGAGAGGGAGGAAGAGTTGGTGACTGGTCAAATGTGTGCGCGTCTGCGGTGGCCGCTTACCTGACCCACGCCATCCTGCTGGGCGCCAAGAAACTCATGGGGTGGGGAAAAGCTGACGGATCCCAGACAATTAGTGTAACTGGTGTTTCCCAAAGTGGGTGGTGCCAGCGCCCTGGGGGTGCAGGAATGATGAGGGGTGACAGCCTCGGTGTGACTGGGGACACTTTGTTCTCTAAAGGTAGATGGGGTGGGGGGGTGAGTGGGTTTTTTCTGCAAGGGGTGCAGAAGGTCACATAAGATGGGGAACCTCTGCATTCGCTTGCTTAGGGACCCCCAGCTTACCCCTAGCCCCCTCATTCATTCACACTCGCACACTCTCTTTTTTGGGGGGGGGTCACACCCAGTGATGCCCAGGGGTTACTCCTGGCTCTGCACTCAGGAGTTACTCCTGGCGGTGCTCGGGGGACCATATGGGATGCTGGGAATCGAACTCAGGTCAGCCGTGTGCAAGGCAAACGCCCGACCCACTGTGCTGTCACTCCAGACCCACTCGCACACTTGCTTACACGTACACTCTCATACAGTCACACACTCACACATGCATGCACACGTGAACACAGACATATAGCCCCATACCATTCGCACACGTGTATCCACACACATGCTCCTACACACACACACACATGAACATACTCACAGCCACATTCACACAAACATATCACACACCCACGCTCACAGACACGCATGAACATACATGCTCACAGCCACAAACACACTCACACACATGCTCAGTGCACATATCCACACACTCTCACGCACACACGTGAACGCATACACACAGCCACAAACACATTCACACTCTCATGCTCACCATACCTCTCCACACATTCACACATGCTCTCACGTGCACACGCAAACACATACAGCCACAAGCACGTTCACACACATGCATTCACACACACACGCACACACACACACATCTTCACACACGTGCGCTCACAACCCTCCCACAAGACCTATGACCGGTAGCTTTATGGGGAAGCCAGGCAGTGTCCCCCCGAATGTCACAGAGGATCGCCTTGAGTCTTGGCTACCATCCCATAAAGCCACGTGGCGGGTATTTTTAAGGAGAGAGAAACGAAATATCTGCATGGAGCCTGAAGGGTCTGTAGCTAAAGAGGAAGTTCTGCGCGCCCCCCCCCCCAGGCCTTTCAGATGCAGTCTTGGAATGGAAATTAACAGTGAATCGATTATCAGTCGGTTGTTTATTTCTTATATCCTTTGCCTGACACAGAGAGCTGCTTTGATGTGAGAATCTGGCGGGTCCAGTGAGGTGTGGTGTTCGCTTGTCACCTTAGCCCAGCTGGCAGGGAAGGGGCGTGTCCTGTGCCCACACAAGAACGCAAGTGCTGAGCACAGGGTACCGGCTGCGCAGACGTACTCTGAGCCCACGGCTCGGCCTGTTTCCGCCTTGGTCCCTGTACACACCCCCCCCCCCCCCACTCCTCGTTCGGGATTAAAGGGTTAACGAGCACCGTTACCCCCGAGCCTTCCTCTCACTCCGGCTTTACTTCGACAATTGTGATTTTACGACTGCGCAGATTCAATCTGCCGAGCAAATAAAAGGCTGCTTGGAAGTGACCTCCCGGGTGTGGAGGCAGCTGGGTCTGAGAGCCGGAGAGAGGCGGGCGGGCCGCGGAGGGGAAGGAGCGTCCGTCCAGCCCAGCCCCCGCGAGGCGGCCCCTGCAACCTGCTCCCCCCACTCATGGCCCCGGTGGCCTGGGGAGGGACCCCTCCCGCCCCGACATCTCTGTGTCCCCAAGAAGTGGCCCCATGGCGAGCAGGACAGGGACAGGGAGCAGCCGCCTTCGCGTCCCACTGCCCAGGACACCCGGAGCAGAAACAGCACCTCGGGGCTGCGGGTGGACTCCGGTCCTCATGCGTCTCTGTGGAGCGCGGGACCTGCTGCGGTCTGATGCGACGACGGGATCGAGCTGTTGCCAAGGCTCAGCGCTGTCCTGTCTGCCAGCGGCAGCGGGATCGAAGATGCGAGGGGTCAGACAGCCCTGAGGGTCCTCGCCACCCCAAGCTCTGTCTGCCCCCTGCTCGCAACACAGGGAGGGTGAGAGAGGAGGTGGGGAAGGACAGAGGGACATGAGGCTGCTGCCCCGGGGGAAGTGGGTGGCAGAGCCGGGGCCACCCCCCGCCCCCGTGCCCAGTCCATCACCCCCTCACCCTGGTGCTGGGCAGTCCAGGGCAGAAGCTTTGTGTCCCCTGGTCCTGCTTATGTTCCCTGCGGGACCCGAGGACCCATGGGGGAGGCACCAGTGTCCTTGCCCTGTTAGTTCTCACCTCCGAGGAGTTCCTGCGTGTCCCGAGCTGGGGGCGGCCGGGTGGCCCTCCATGCCCCACCCCCGCTCTCTCTGTGCACGTGCCGGGTAGCCCCGAGTGTGCGCAGGCTGTGTGAGCACTCCGTCGCCCCTTCGAGGCTCCCACAAGACCCCCAGAGATGGACCCCCTCCCCCACTGGCTCTCGGCCTTATTTCCGTGTTGACTCCAGCAGACCGTGTCGGGAAAGGCAGCGGGAGCCTGCGCCATGTGTCCACGCAGCCAGGCTGCTCCCCCAAAATGCTCCTCGGGGGTGGGGGGTCCCTGATGCACCCACAGAAGTTCCTTGCACTCCAGAAAGACTGTGGCCTCCATTAGACCAGGAGTAGCCAAAGATGAGCTGCCTCCCTGGTGGGTTTGAAAGGGGCGGCGGTGACTCGCCAGAAGTCTTTGATACTTTGCCCCACTCTGAGGTCCAGGGTATGTCCAGAATATTCCATGCTGCCTCCCTGGCCCTCGTTCCCATAGCAGCTCAACTCCAACTAGAGCTACAAGCCTTCCTCCTTTTCTTCCTTCCTTCCTTCCTTCCTTCTTACCATCCTTTCTTCCTTCTTACCTTCCTTCCCTCCTTCCCTCCTACCTTCCTTCCTTCCTTCCTTCTTACTTTCCTTCCTTTCTTCCTTCTTACCTTCCTTCCTTCCTTATTTCCTCCCTCTCGTCCTTTCTTCTTCCCTTCCTTTCTCCCTCCCTTCCTCCCTCCCTTCCCCACAGTGCTCAGGACTTATTCCTGGCTCTGTGCTCAGGGATCACTCTTGGCCGGGCTGGGGTGGTTTATGTGATGCTGGGGATCCAACCTGGGTTTGGCCGTGTGTGAGGCCAGTGCCCTACCTGCTGTGCTATCATCACTCTGGCCTCTATCAATGAGCTTTTATGCTGAGACCTGATAGAGCAGAACTTGCTTAATCAATCATGTCGAAACCATCTTCAGACGAGAAAGGAGATTTAATTATTTAACATCAGGCAGACCCAACTAGGCCGTCACCTGAAATCGCCGCCTGGGACATGAGGCTTTCTGGGGACTGTAGCCAATGGTGAGACAAAGGACATAGCAGTGGAGTTTTCCGATGGTCACTTGGCTCTGGTTCACCCCACAGGAGGGGTTCCCAGAGGTGGCCGACCTGGGTCCCGTTTCTGGAGCCTCTGCTTAGTGCATTGTTTTAGGGTTCACTGAGACGTTTATTAGTTTCCTGATGGTTCCTGAGAGCCCATTGTCTTCCCGCCTAGGGAACCAGGTTGCCCCGAGTCCTTCTGTTCTGTTCTGAATTGCAACTTCTGATTTACAGCCCATCCGCCTCTGCCCAGCCCCTGGAATGGGTCCCTCAGGGGTCCTGCCTCTTCGTCACCTGCTTTGCTCCCCGTTTATGCCCCGAGTTTCCCAGGGCACTTGCGGGATGGTGACTTGGATCAGCAACACGTCCCGATAAAACCTTTCCCAAGCAAGAAGCAACGATGAAAAGCGTCCGTGAAGATCGAAAACTGCAATCCCGACTCTTCCCAGATCAGACGCCCGGTGGATGTCTGGTTCTCCTGGGGGTCGCCGGCACCCCGGGGGGCAGCTCTTCTAGCTCCGCTGGGGCAGTGGCATCTACAGCCATGTGGCCTCCAGAACGCCCTACCCATCGTGGGGGAGGATTTGGCTCCAGCTTGGCACAGAGCCCAGCTCCGTGTTTGGGGTTCCTGTTCCCTGGGGGTCTGGGAGCAGGATGGAAAAGGGGAGGGGGAGGCATGAGGCCGCTCTGGGTCAGCAGGAGGAGAAGGGGTGCCCCCTGCACCCCACCATCCTCTGCAGGAGACGTGGGCCCAGTGATGGGCATAGGACACTCATGACTCGAGTTCCTCTGTTCCAGACGGCGGGCACTGGGGTCAGCGGCCCCTGCCCTCGCGCCAGTGGACACTGGGGTCAGCACACCCTGCCCTCGCGCCAGTCCCCGTGGCCCCTGGGGAGAGTGGGACAGGGCACCCGCTGTGCAGAAGAAACGGGGACTGGAGGGCGCCGAGAATCAAGACCTTTCGCTGTGGGGCCACAGAGAGAGAGAGTTACAGAGTTAAGGCGCTTGCCAGGAATGTGCCCCCCCATAAGCTTGATCCCTGACACCTCCTAGGCCCCCCTGAGCCCCACCAGGGCGGCTTCCTGGGCACGGAGCGAGCGTGGAGTAGCCCCCCGCCCCTTTGAGTGTGACCCAGACCACGCCCCACCCCTGCTGAGAGAGGAAACCTTGTACTCAGAGGCCACCATGAACCTTCTTCTCTCAGAACCGCCTCCTCCTCCAGGTCACCCTTTCCTTTTCTCAGAAGAACGACTCGATCCTCCTCCAGATCGCGTCCCGTCCTGTAGACCAGGCAGGGGAGCTGCTGGGGAGGCGGAGGGGACCCCAGCCCGCACATCCTCCACTCAGCCCCGGGAGCGGGTGATGGTGGGGCCGGATCTGGAAGGGGCCAAGGCCGCGCGCGAAGACTCAGTTAGTGGATTGGGGAGAGCACTGTCCTCGCACACTACGACCCGGGTTCGATGCCCCACACCCCCCCTCCCAGGCTCCCCCGACCCTGGGGGATGGCGATGGGGAGCTCCTGGCCCGCTTGCCTGTGAACAGGAGCAGCCACAGACGCTAGGACCTGTTCTCCATCTCACTCGTGAGGCTGCATGCAGGGCCGGGGACTCCTGGGCGCACTTATCCCTGCCCGTTTCCCAGTGCCAGGCCGGTGGGGGTGGCGGGAAAACGCTTTCACCATCCCCCCTGCCACCCACCCGCCCAGCCCAGCCCAGCCCTGCCCCCAGCCCAGCCCCAAAGGGAACATGCCGAGATTTCACGGTTCACCGGCCAGCGAGCAGCTGTCATTCCAGACGGGCCAGGATGTAATTAGCCACAATGCTCGGGAGTAATGGAACAGATGTCTCTTTGTCAACGGAGTTTGCCGCGTGCCTGTGACCCAGTGGCTGCCCGGGGTGGCTCCGCGCTGACCCCTCTTCTTCCCTCGCCCCTCCTGGACAGTGGGCCCTGCCTCCGGCCAGGGCGGAGTCCCCGCAGTCTGCACCTTGCCCCTCCGTGTCCTTCCACAGCGGCGGCAGGCGGGGGGGTTGAGTCCTGCCCCCACCCCATTTATGCCGTCGTCATCCACAGCAGAAAAGGTGATTCCCCCTCTTATGAGATAATTGGCGGTTTCGGGCCGCTCCTGTTACGGCTCTGACACACTGTGGCGGCCAGGCCGAGTGACTGCTGTGCTCTTGGGCCTGTTGTTGTTTCTCTGGAAGGAGAGAGGGAGGAGGGGCCGTCTCCCTCTCGCACATTCCCTATTTAGGAGCTGGGCCAGGACACAAAGAGTTGCCACACACACACATACACACACACACACCCCTCCGCCCTCATGCCCCCCCACCCCCAGGGGGCTGCCGCTAGTTGGCGCCTCTGGGCTCTCCCGCCCTTTCCTCCTGGGAGAAGAAAGTTGCTTTTCTTTTCCGAACTGCCTGGTCCTTTCCACCCATCCTTCCTTTCCACGCCAGGTCACAAGGGGCTGATTCAGCTGTCTGCGCTCTCTCGGGGGGGGGGGGCTGAGCCCCCAAACCAAATCGTGCTGGTGCCTCTGTCCCTTAGGAAGGGATCTCACTGGTGCGGGGAGGGGGTGGGTGGATGGGGGGGCAGCCGGGCTGGCCTTTGACATCTCCGAGGAGATTTTTTCCCCCTGCCCACGGATTCAGAACCTGGGCTTTGCGCTGGGGCTGAGGTCACCCCCCACTTCCACCCGTCGTGGTACCCAGGCTCCTGGCTGGTGATTCCGATTGATTGATCATTCCTGTATCACTGAGCATGGCGGGCATGGGAAACCAATGAGCCCAAGACATCAGCAGCCCCCCTGAAGGCTGGGCGGGGGTCTCAGTTGGGGTCCAGATCGTTCCCGTGTTTCCCTGTTCCGCACTGGGGTCCTGGTCTCCGAGCCTCAGCGTTGACAGCAGAGGCCACATTTAAGGGCCAGATTTAAGGGAGATTTGATGTGGAGGGCAGGAAGGACTCACCGTGTGGCCAGGCAGGACCCAGAGATGGGTGGACCTCCTCTTTCAAGGCTTCTAACTAGGGGCTGGGTGAGCACTTTGGGGTGGGTTGACGGTGGGAGAGGCAGAAGACAAGGCTGGGTCCCATCTTCCATCTATCCGGATTCCTGCGAGAGCGAATACGGGCTTATTCCGGAGTTGGTGGGTTCTTGAGAACTGCCCCCATCTCACGGCCCCTCCTGGACAGTGGCTGGGCTCCAGCCAGCATTCAGGCCCACTGTCTGGTTCCAGTAGATGGACCTAGGTCCCTCCCTAATATCCAGGTGTCCCCTCCTTTTTTCTTTTTTTTTAATTGTCCAGCTTCTGTTTGGGGCCCATACCTGGTGATGTTCAGAGCTTACTCCTAGCTCTGTGCTCAGGGATCACTCCTGGCGGTGCTCAGGGGACCATATGGGGTGCCGGGGATCAAACCTGGGTCGGCCTCGTGCAAGGCAAACACCCTCCCTGCTGTGCTGTCGCTCCAGCCCGCGCCATCTGGGATTTCAGGTACAGATCTGGGCGTGCACTTTAGTTGTCTTGATTATGTGTCCAGGGGCTCAAGGGTTGCTCCTGGTGATATTGGCAAGCCAGGCCTGAGGGTTTGACGCTTGGGGGAGGCCGTGTGACCTGGGCCACACCTGCAGAGCCAGTGGAGACCAGGGAGAGGCAAGCTCAACGTGCCCACAGTACCTCCTCTCTGGGGGTGTCCCCGTCTCCAGACACTGTCCGCCAGGGGAACGTGTCCTGGTCCTGTCTGCTCCTCGCCATCTGCTCACCTCCGGTGTCCACTGACTGGTCTCATCCCTACGCTGTCCTCTGTCCAGTGACTCTTTCCTGGCCTGAAATCTGCGGGAATCCCATCACCTGTGCCCCTGGCTGGCCCCGCGGCTCTGTGTCCTGACGCTGAACCGCCCTAGGCCTGTGTGTCCGTGGCTCCCTGTCCCCTCAGTTTCCTTAGTCTCCTGCCCAGCCATGCGGGTGAGACCCTCATGCTCTGTCCACTGCCCAGGCGGCAGTGACGGGGCCAAGGGTGTCGCCTGACTGGGAGCTTCCTTTCAGCCCCCTGCTGCCTCCCACCCAGCCGTCCCATTACCTGGTGCCACTGGATCCCTTTTTGGTTTTTTTATTGTTGTTGTTGGGCTGGGGCGATATAGCACAGCCGGTAGGGCGTTTGCCTTGCACACTGCCGAGCCGGGTTTGATTCCTCCGCCCGTCTCGGAGAGCCCAGCATGCTATCTCGCTCACACGGCAAAGCCTGGCAAGCTACCGGTGATGATATGCCAAACACAGTAACAACAAGCGTCACAATGTTACTGGGCCCAACTTGAGCAAATCAGTGAACAATGGGAGGACATTGACAGTGACAGTTGTTGTTGTTTTGGGTTTTTTGGTTTTTTTTCTTTTTTTGCTTTTTTGGGGGTCACACCCAGAGATGCTCAGGGATTATTCCTAGTTTGCACTCAGGAATTACTTCTGGCGGTGCTCAGGGGACCCTAGGGGATGCTGGGAATCGAACCCAGGTCGGCCGTGTGCAAGGCAAACACCCTACCCACTGTGCTGTCGCTCCAGCCTCTCGATCCCTTTTCGGAGGATGAGGTTTAAAATGACCAATTCAATTCCTCAGCTTCCCTGGTGCCCCACCATCTGCAGTGCGGCCCCCACTGACCCAGCCTCATCCCCTTCCCGTGGCTTATGCCCCCAGTGGCGCCCCAAACAGAGCCAGAGATCTGCATCGGGCTTTTAAGGGCCACGAAACATGTGAAAAGAGCAGCCGTGTGGTGACTGGACAGGGAGTCCAGCGGGCAAAGTGCTTGCAAATGAATTTGGTCCCCAGCACCCTAAGCCAGGAGCCATCCCTGAGCACAGAGCAAGGAGTCAGCTCGGAGCACTGCTGGGTGTGGCAGGATCATCCCCCTACCCTCCACCCCATCCCACCCCTCCAGCAGTAAAATGAAAAGAAATGAAAACAGCAGTTTCTGAAGTTCCTCTGACCTGGTGGACAGGTCAGGGCGGCCCCCGCAGGGGACAAGCTGGGTGCTGGGTGGAATTCAGCTGAGGAGCGGGTCTTCCTCGCCTTCTGAGGGCGAGGCCTCCCTCCGCAGACTGGGCCCCGGTTCCACCTGGCGGACGGAGCGGCTCCTCCTCGGGCTCCCGGCCTCGCTGCCCAGCCGCCCTGCCCACCCATCTCGCCCATCTTGCCTGCATGCCATTGGCTGATTGGGAAGTGCCTGCAGAGTGGCTCCGAGCTCCCAGCTCCCGAGTGACACCAACCTGGGGCCGAGCCAGCGTCCTGGTGCCGGGGAGTACCGACGGGCAGAGCTGGAAGGAAGAGGGTGGCTTTTCTCTTTAGATCTCGGGGCCACACCCCGCAATGCTCAGGACCATGTCGGGGAGCCGGAGTTGGAAGCCGGGTTTCCCAGGCTGTCATTCCAGCCCCCAGTGACGGCTTTCTTGTTGCACAAAGTGGTATCAGTCGGTCAGAGGCGCAGACAAGACACACAAGAGGAATGCAGAGAGGTCAGAGGGCCAAGGCTCTCTTAGGCTCAAGGCAGAGAGCGGCCTTCAGTGGTTTCTTTCTATTCTATTTTTTTTATCAGTCACGTCCTCATGACTTCGTCACAGAGAAAGACTCACTAACGAGAGTACAAATGTTAGAGGATAGGCATTCATCAAAAGAACATCAGCGTATATATTGTCTTGTCAAAGCTATGTTTGTCAAAGCTATGTTGCAATGATTAAAATGTCAGAGGAAAAAATAAAATAAAATGTCAGAGGAAGATACGGAGCCGGACACATAGGTTCTACATAGTACATCTCCCACATTCTTGTGGCCAGTTACACGTAGGGCAAAGAGAAGGCTCATGCTGATACGTGAAGGTCAAGCCAGATTAAGAATGTGTGTGTGGGGGGTGGGGGGGAACTGCTTGCTGCCTCGTACTGCCAAGATAATGTATATGACCAGGCGGGCCTATGAGAGCATGCTGTACTTTCCCGGGTCACCTCGACTCACAAGTTTTATCTTGCCCACGTAATGTAGAAGTGGGGCCTCGGTTCTGCTTCCTGCTTTCAGGGCAGCGTCCAGAGGCTTGTCTTAATGTCCTGGCTTAGCACCGACATTTATTTTTGTTTTTGTTTTTGTTTTCTTTATTAATTTATTAGTGAGACACCATGAGGTACAGTTGTAGACTTACAAATTTTTGTGCTTGGGTTTCAATCATACAATGATCAAGTACCCATCCCTCCACCAGTGCCCATCCTCCACCACCACGGGTCCCAGAATCCCTCCCACCCCCATCCCCCCATCCCACCCTGTCTCTGTGGCAGGGCATTCCCTTTTGTTCTTTCTCTCCTTTTGGGTGTTGTGGTTTGCAAAAGAGGCATTGTCTGGCAATCATGTTTGGTCTATAGTCTACTTTCAGCATGCTTCTCCCACCCTGGGAGGATCCTCCCAACACCCTTTATTTGGTGCTCCCTTCTCTCTCTGAGCTCCCTTTTCCCCTAGCATGTGTGACTGGCCTCTAGTACCAGGAACTAGTACCGACATTTCTTATCTTTGGTTTGTTGCTGCTTTTGTTGTTGCTTTGCTGTCACACCTAGAGGAAGTTGAGGTGTACTCCCAGGTCCAAGGTCAGTGGCGGGGGTCGCTTCCTTTGGGGCCGGGGGGTAGGTGGGGAGAGGGAATCATGCAGTGCTGGGCATTAAAAACCCAGGGCTCCGGCATGCCAGGCAATACTCGGTCTTCTGAGCCCTCCAGCCCCCAGCACACCCTTGTCATGCCTTCGTCTCTTGGCCTTGAGAACGGATGCCATGTGCAAAGGAAGGATGGGTGATTTCTCCCGTGCACCCAGGTGCCAGAGATGATGTGAAGGATGTGGGCGTGTTGGTTTCCTGAGCTTCTGGGAGAGCCGGGACGTGCTGACCTTTCGCGGGATCTGTGTGTTGTCAAGGGTATGGCACGCCCGCTCCTGCCAAGAGTGGTAATCTCCTCCAGAACTCTGTCAGGAGAGCTGTCGAGACCTTGCTTGTCATTCATTTCCATTGTTGGGGATGTGGAATGATTGGAAAGTCCTCCCGGGCGTTCGGCTAAAATATATCTCCACAGACTCACCGCCTCTTTCTCCCCTGCGGCCTTCAGACAGCCCACGGAAGCCTTCACTCTCCCAACCCCGACAGCTGTGCTCCGGCTGCTGTCTCGCGGGCCTTGGGATTTTCTGACTGGTCGCAAAGGTGCTGTTATTTCTTTCGTTTTTGGGTTTTTGGTTTTGGGGGCCACCACCGGCAATGCTCAGGGGTTATTCCTGGCTCCGCACTCAGGAATCACTCCTGGTGGGGCTCAGGGGACCAGATGGGATGCCGGGGATCGAACCCAGGCTGACTGTGTGCCTTCCCCGCTGTCCTGTCATTCCTGCCCCAGGGGAATGCTATAACTTCTGTCCTGCACATAAGAACTCCTCTCTTGATGAGGGACTCCCCAGGGGCCAGGGAAATGGCTCAAGGCCCAGGGGCAAATGCCCAGCTTGCACAGGGGTCTGTGATCTCACATCACAGGGTTAGATCCCCCGTGCCGTGCAGCTCCAGCACACTCCTCAGGTGTGGTCCAGGTGGGCTCCAGCACCCCCTCCCCAAGCATTGGGCCCTCAGGCCTGTCTCGCCAGTATCACCAGGAGCAACCCTCAGGCCCCTGGACACACAACAAAACAACTGAAGTGCATGCCCAGATCTGTACCTGAAATCCCAGATGGCGCAGGCTGGAGCAATAGTACAGCAGGGAGGGCGCTTGCCTGGCACGAGGCCAACCCGGGTTCGATCCCCGGCATCCCACAGGGTCCCCCAAACGCAGCCGGGAGTGATTCCTAAGCACAGAGCCAGGAGAAAGAAGCCCTGAGCATCGCCAACCAAAAGATGAAACATAACATCTGATCAAATACCAGGTGCCCTTTGACATTTAGCAGAGTTCTGAGTGAGCACTGGCCACTTGCTTCCACCCGCGGGTGCTGCGTCCCCCACCCTTTCAGGAAGACCCCAGTTAGAGGAGCATATCCAGGGTTACTCCGTGGCTTTCCCCATAACTCTGTGTACAAAGGCCAGTGATGGCGTGACTGTCTCATGCTTTGAGGTAGGAGATGGCGTGAGCCACACCAGGCAGTGCTCAGGGCTTGCTCCTAGCTCTGTGCTCAAGGATCCCTGCCGGCGGGGGGGGGGGGGCAGGCTCTTTATGGGGTGCGGGGGACCCAGCCAGGTCAGCTTCGTACCCACTGGCCTCTCGCTCTGGTTCTGAGGAGGAGACACACACAGCCACGCCGTTGTCTGTCCGTTTCCTGTATTCCTGGAGCACAACGCACACTCTCGCCCACCCAGATCTGGCCAGCGGGCACCGTGCGTGCTCAGCCTCGGCGACGCTTTATTCAACACTCATTTTTCAAGCTGCTTCCAATCGTGCTGGGAGTCAAGTCATTTGTCACCACCTTTTGGAAGTCGGCACATTGCGCTTCGTGTCATAAATATGTTTTATTGGTCACGAGCGGTCGAGTGTCAGATTCCTATTAGTATTCTCGGTTGGAAAATGCTTAATTCACAGGGATATTGGACTGGGGAAAAAAATGACCCTGGCCATATTTCTCGTTGACCAGCCGTGGTCCATTTACTTGTTCTGGTCTTGGTTAGAGTTTCACTGAGGGGTCAGCCTCTGTATTTCCAAGTCCAACCCTGAGAGCAGCAAAGACTTTCTGGCTGCCAGACTTGGGTCTCGGACCCTGGTCCAGGGTTGGTCAGCAGCGAGGCAGGAGCCCTAAACCCCTCTCTGGGCTGAGGGCACCACGGAAGACCTTGGTGGGGTCTCAGCGTGCATTCCGTCTGATTATGGAATCGTAAAAGTGGAATTTGCAGACTGGGGAGAGGGTGCAGGGACTCAGGTGCTTGCCTTGCATGCGGCCAATTCCAGTTAGATCCCGGCACCCACAGGACTCCCGAGCCACAAGTAAACCCCGAGCACCTCTGGGTGTGGTCCAGAGCCCCTCACCCCACCCCAAGAGAAGTGGAATTTGTCACCTAGAGTTGGGTTTGGCTTTTTTTTTTTTCAGTTCGTTACTGGCTTTCTTTGATTTGTCAACCAGTTCCCTATCTTTCAATCTTAGTTTGAGCATCACTTTTCAGAAAGCAGCAATCCCTCCTGATCCTAGTGGTCCCCACTGACCCCACTCAGCCCATTGGCTCCCACTGAACCCACTCAGCCCACTGGTCCTCACTGGTTCCCACTGGTCCTCACTGGACCACACTGGACCCAGCTGTTCTTCACATCGGTTCTCACTGGTCCCCACTGGTCCCTGTGCCCAGGAGGTCAAGTAGATGGCAGTGCCCACACTGGCACACTCCGGTCTGCATAACCCTGCCTGGGGGATGGCGACTGGTGTCAGGTCAAGTTCCCTTCTCATGAGAGCGCCCACCCCCACCCCCGGGTGCTCACCCAGCACAAGCCTGCCTGGCGAGCCTCCAGTGAACAGCAGCAGGCGTGGTGGGCCCCGGATGGCTCTGCTCTTCTCCGGGGGGTCCGGAGAAGCAAGTGGCTTCCCAGTCTCTGAACCGAAGAACCCGAGGAAGCTCCCAGTGAAGCCCCTCCGGGCCCTGGGGCTGCCTGGGGGTAGCAGAGCAAGGACAGAAAGGCCACCCTTGGCCCCCAGAGAACAGCCCTCCGGCCCCCGCAACTCTGACCACCCACCTACTCTTCCCGCCAGTGTTGGCCCACCCCACGAGTCCGTGGCAGGCTCCCCAGGTTGAGCGGGACGTGCCCCCCGAGTGAGTCATTGGCTCTCTTTAGATCAGTGACAACAAGCTGGACGGAGTTTGGTGCCTCACGCTGAAAATTGTTTCTGTGGATCGGGGTTGGGATGGAACTTGGGGGCACAGGGGACAGTCTGGAGGTCACCACCAGGTGCTTTATTCCTGTCCCGACTCCGGCTCAGCTCAGCGGCTGTGAAGCACTGCCCCATCCACTCTGCCCGCCACAGCTGGGGCCTCTTAGCATACTAATGCTCAGGAGACAGAAGTTCCGATTTCTCCCCAATGTGTGTGTGTGTGTGTGTGTGCGCTCACACATATACACACATATGTACACACATGCATGTAAGCACATATACACATGTACACATACATATACACATGTATACACACAACGCATACATACGCATGTATACAAACACATGCATGCATGTACACAATGTACACGTGTGTACACACAATACACACATACACATGTATGCAAATGCACGTGTGCATACATGTACGCATGTGTACACACGTGTACACATGTACACAGCTATCACATGTAACATACACACATAGACACATACATACACATGTACTCACATGCAAATTTACACACATGCACATATATATACACACATGCACATGTCTACACATACACACATGTTTCAGTGAGCCGGGGGCTTGCACGGGAGGGTCCTTGAGCTGCTTCTCCCGGCCCAGCTCCCTGCCACCCACCCGTCCACAGGCTTCTCCACAGGCTTCATTAATTTGATGTTCGACACCTGAAGGGGGGTGAGCGGGGAGGGCGGCCCAGACAGGCTGCCTAGGGCTTGCCCTGAGGTTTCAGGAGATGAACCGCTAATGATGCTGAAGACTTGCCTTTTCACACTGCCTGTTCCCCCTGGAAAATCAGGGACCCCTTTCACTTAGCCTGATAGTGTTGCAAGGATTGAAGGGAAAGAAAGCTGGGGGCGGGGGGGCTGGTTGAGACGGAGGAGGGGCTGCGTGCGGGTCGCAGCGGGCTCAGTGTACAGGCACATCTCGGAGGAGGAACAACCTGTGTCCCCTTCCCAGCTTCAGAGTCAGCCTTCACAGGGCTGCTGATATTGTCATGCTATTGACACCCCAAAATGGGGGGACGCCGATTCATTTGCTAGGTCATTCATTGAGCATCCTGCGGAGATGATCCAAGGAGAGATCAGAGGAAATGGCCAGTAGGAATATTTTGATGGGCGTCTGCAACCTGGCATTCCAGTCCCTCGAAGACCAAGCCCAGAGCCCCTGCCATGCGCCGTGGACCCTCGCTGGTCCCCTCACGGCTCCTGACGCGAGTGAAGCCGATCACACCCCGGTGACCGCGCAGTCTCCCGCCGCCGTTGCTGCCACTTGTCCTGGTTTGAGTGGAAATGATCTATTTGCCCTAATTACACCTTTCAGCCTCCAGGAGAAGCTCAGAGGTCCCAGCGTTCATGCTATTCCATTTTTTCTCCCCCCTCTGTTCTCCTGCCTACTTCCCTGAGCAGTTGCGAACATTTACAGAAACAGACATGCTGGGTTTCTGAGCGTGGAAAAGCTTTCAAGTGGGGGCATCTTTGCTCCCTTAGAGTCGTGGCCATAGACGCAAATTGCAGATTTCAGAGAGAGAGATGGAGAGAGGAAGAAAGAGAGAGAGAGGAAGAGAGAGAGAGAGAGAGAGAGAGAGAGAGAGAGAGAGAGAGAGAGACTTGATGCTCCCAGCTTCAGATCAGCGGTCCTTGGCTTCTGAGATAGAACCTCAGATATTCCGAGATAAACATCATCAAGGTGGGGCTGGGCTGGGCCTGACATCATTAGTTAAGTGACAACAACCCGGGCAGCTGTTTCCCCCTCCCCCTCCCAGAGTTTGTCTGTAAATATTGTCCGTCCTCTGCAGACTCACCCCTGACGGGTGACAGTGATTGGCAGCCGCTGAGCTGTTTCCTGCCGCCTGGAGCAGCTTGTGGCAGAGCTGCCGGGCGGGGTGACGGTGGCAGAGCTGGTCTTGGCCCGTTGCATGGTACCAATTGCTTAGCTGGGATTTACACCAGCGTGGTTAATACCCAGCCGCTCATTAGAGCCCAGCTGATTGAGCGCCTGCTGGTGCCGACCACGATTCATGATCCTTAAAATTTATCCCTGTCCCAGAAACTAGGCTTCCGTCCTAGCAGAGAGTAAGCCTGACAAGTGGGTGCAAATTAAAGCCTTGGACAGGTGGAAGTCTCTAGAAAAATAAGAGGTGATGAGGGCTGAAGAAATAAATTAAGTGTCCCAGGAGGGGGCTCGACTCGAGGGCCGGAAGCTCAGACTATATATACATGCTGGAGTCCCGAGTCCAATTCCCCCACTCCCACCCTCAACGCTGTCTGATTCCCCAAGACTGCCAGGTGTCTGTCCCCAGCACCACTGGATGTGACCACAAAATGGAAAAAACTTCCGTTGTGTAGATGCACCATTGTGTCTTTCTCCAGCCTAAACTCGACGATGAACAACTTTGTAACTGTGTCTTGCGGTGATTCGTTTAAAATATAAATATCTATATAATTAACAGAAGATTGGCTGAAAAATAGTAAAAATATTAAGAATATGGGGCCAGGGGCTGGAGCGATAGCACAGTGGGTAGGCGTTTGCCTTGCACGTGGCCACCCGGGTTTGATTCCCAGTATCCCATATGGTCCCCTGAGCACCGCCAGGGGTAATTCCTGAATACATGAGCCAGAAGTAATCCCTGTGCAATGCCAAGTGTGACCCAAAAAGGAAAAAAATAAGAAAAGAACATGGGGCTGGAGCAGTAAATAGTACAGCAGGCAGGCTTTTCGCCTTGTCTGCTATTCGATCCCCAGCATCCCACATGGTTTCCCAAGCACCACCAGGCATTATTCCTGAGTGCAGAGCTAGGAGTAACCCCTGAGCACCATCGGGTATAGCCCCCCTCAAAAAAAAATTTCCCAGGGGCTGGAGCGATAATACAACGGGTAGGGCGTTTGCCTTGCACGCAGCCAACCCGGGTTCGATTCCCAGCATCCCGTATGGTCCCTTGACACTTCCAAGAGTGATTCCTAAATGCAACGCCAGGAATAACCCCTGTACATTGCCAGATGTGATCCAAAAAGGAAAAAAAAAATTCCCCAGAACTAATTCTTAAGCAAAACATTATTCAAATCAGGCGGCACTAGGCCAGAAAGATAAGGGGGATTCCCTGGCTAGGAGGCGGGAGAGATTTAGAAGGGGTGTTGGCTGGAGAGAGAGTGCCGCAGGAGGTGCCCACCGTGCATGTGACAGCTGCATGAGGCCCTGTACTGGGCCAGGAGTGATCCCTGAGCACCCCTGGGTGTGGCCTAAATAAACAAAAAGTAGGGCCGTTGGAACTGCAGAGGCAGGGGTTTCTTACACGGACTCGGGCCTCCGGGTGTCCTGTTGGAAGTGCCTGCCGGCCTGTTGGTGATGGGCCCCTGGATTTGATTTCTGAATATGGGACTATTTCTAGCTCAAGCTGAGGTTTGTTGCGGGGGGGGAGGCGAGGCTTAGGAACGCCCCCATCTCGTGGCCTCCTGACCCACTAACTCAGAAGGTGACAGCATGAAGGCCTGCCCAGCCTTGGGGCCATGAGCTGCCTGGCCCATCTCTGCTCCACCCGCAGACTCCAAGGACCAGAGCCAGAAGTGTCACGCAGATGAGGCAGTCTCAGCCCTGGGATGCGCTGTGGTGAGGGTGTCCAGGAGAGTGGAGCTGGAAGATCAGTGAAGGACGGTCAGACCCCTTCTGTTGGGGTGCCGGGCTCTCAGCATCCCTTCACCCTCCCCCAGGTTCTGGGAGCCTTCTCTGCCTTTCCATTATCTGAGCTTCAGAGGAAGCCTGTTCAAACACAATGGTCCTGTGGTCACAGGGAGAGAGAATCGTGAGTTCACATTTGCTGACTTGCCTCTTGGAAAACAGTGCAAAGACATCTCCAAAAATTGAAAACAGAACTGCCATCGTATCTAGCAATTCCACTCTTGGCCTCTGCCCCGAGAATGTAAAATCATGAGTGTAGAAAGATACACACCTGTCGGGGCTGGAGCCATAGCACAGCGTGTAGGGCGTTTGCCTTGCATGCGGCCAACCAGGGTTCGATTCCCAGCATCCCATATGGTCCCCTGAGCACCGCCAAGAGTAATTCCTGAGTGCAGAGCCAGGAGTAACCCCTGTGCATCGCCGGGTATAACCCAAAAAGCAAAGAAAGAAAGAAAGAAAGAAAGAAAGAAAGAAAGAAAGAAAGAAAGAAAGAAAGAAAGACACCTGTGCTCCCTGCTGCCTCGCCATGGTTTGGGAACATCCCAGGAGCCCCCACAGAAGGTGTGGTCGGGCCATCCGGGATTAAGGCACCTTCTTGCACGTCACAGGCCCTGGTTCAGTCCCCAGTACCACGTAGCCCCGAGCCCCTCGAGGAGTGATCGCTGGGCACAGAGCCAGGAGTCAGCCCCAAGCATGACTGGGTGTGACACAAACACCAGACAAAAGGAAACGGCCGGGCTGGCCGCTAGGGCAGGCTGCTCTCATTCCAGAAGGACAGCGAGGCCCACACTGGCCACTCTAGTGCCCCAGCTGCCTCAAAAACAAATTTTTTAAGAAAATAAATAAATAAATAAATAGAATAAAAAACATGGGCTTTTTCCTCCATGAATGTACCCTTTGCTTGTAGCGCCCCCCCGACCCCCTCTCCAAGCCTTGATCTGGAGCACTGGGGGCGGGGTGGCCCTGGAACCCCAGCTACACAGACCGACTGTACCCTTTCACATCTCAGGGAATGCTGGCCTGCGTTTGTGGACAAGCCGCAGACAGTTTCCGCCCTGCCCTCTGCTCCCGCGCGGGCACGGGAAGGGGAGTCCTGCTTACTGCCTTGGGGCCGTGAGATGAGAGCATCCCCACTGTCCCTGCATCCTGCCGCATCCCAAGACCCTCTTGCTCGGGCAGCCACGGACACGGGAAACCTGTGGCTCAGGGCACAGACTCTGCCATGTGGGAGGCCAGGGCCCACAGGTACGCCTATCCAGGAGAGGCCGACCGAGGGCTGGGGGCCAGGACCTCCACCCGACTCCATGGTCAAGGCTGCTCACAGCCCCAGCATCCTTTCAGCCTAGCCCTCGTCTCAGGCCCTCAGCCCAGTGTTGGCCGCCATATGGTGATGGTGCTGGGAAAATGCTGGGGTCAGTGATGATGATGGTGAGGAAGATGATAATGGGGATGGCAGTGATGATGATGGTGGTGAGGAAGATGATAATGGGGATGGCAGTGGTGACGATGATGATGGTGAGGAAGATGATAATGGGGATGGCAGTGGTGATGATGATGGTGGGGAGGAAGATGATAATGGGAATGGCAGTGATGATGATGATGGTGGTGAGGAAGATAATAATGGGGATGCAGTGATGACGATGATGATGGTGAGGAAGATGATAATGGGGACGCAGTGATGATGATGATGGTGAGGAAGATGATAATGGGGATGGCGGTGATGATGATGATGATGGTGATGAGAAAGATGACAATGGGTGGAAGTGATGGTGTGATGGGGACGGAGGTGGTGATGATAAGGAGGATGTCAGTAATGATAACAGTGGGACGGTCATGATGATGATGATGAGGAAGAGGAGGAAGAGGAGGAGGACATGGGATGGAGGTGATGGTGATGATGGAGATAATGATGGAGAGGATGAGCCTGACTTCCTGTGGCCTTACCAGACAAAACACCTTTAGAGCCAAATGTATCCCCTGCTCCCAAATGTATTATTTGCACCTGGTTCCATCTACTCCCAAAATATTAACATTTCCTATGTGATGTGATGGGCTGGAGCGATAGCACAGCAGGTAGGGCATTTGCCTTGCAAGCAGCATGGCCGACCCAAGTTCGATTCCTCCGCCCCTCTCCGAGAGCCCGGCAAGCTACCGAGAGTATCTCGCCCGTACGGCAGAGCCTGGCAAGCTACCCGTGATGTGTTCGATATGCCAAACACAGCCACAATTGTCACAATGGAGACGTTACTGGGCCTGCTCGAGCAAATCGATGAACAACGGGAGGACAGTGACAGTGACAGTGATGCGATGTGGTGATGGATTAAATCATTTTCAAAAGTAAGCACTTTCTAGACTGGACTGAACATGTTTGCCACTCAATGCCTCTTTTGCTGATCACAACACCCAAAAGGAGAGAGAGAACAAAAGGGAATGCCCTGCCACAATGGCAGGGGGGTATGGGGGGGGGTGGGGGGATGGGGGGGGAGGGATATTATCCTGGTGGTGGAAAAAGGGCACTGGTGGAGGGATGGGTACTTGATCGTGGTATGACCGAGATCCAAGCACAAAAATTTGTAAATCTACAACTGTACCTCATGGTGTTTCACTAATAATAAAAAAAAAATAAAGTAAGCACTTTCTAGGTGCTTGCTGTGCCTGGCCCTGTGATGGGCACGTGACCTTCTGTCCCTTTGAACTCTCACGCATCTTTTTCTTTATCATCCACATTAGGCAGATGAGAAAGAAACGAACCAGGTTCCCAGGGATCCATCCCCCAGTGCAGAGTTTGCCTTTGGGCTTGGGTTGGGGGCGCATATGGCCACTTCTCTGGCTGTGTCTCGGCGCCTCTGCTGTCCTGGTCTGGGGGTGGGGCGGGGAGGGGTTGCTGGGTGTGCCTGCAGACGGCCTGTCACTTAGATTAACTTGTTGCCTAATACAAGCTCTGCAGTAGCGCGTCCTTCTAATTACAGCGATCAGCTCAATTCAGGCGAGCAGAGTAATCCCTCCCTCCAAGGATAACAATAGATTTGCTTGGATCGGAGAAGTCACATTGGTAATCAATGTGACAAGCGAACTTCTCCCAGGAAACTTCCAGCGGTATCGCCAGGCACTTTACACGAGGGAAATGGGCAGCGAATACTCAGGAGTGCGTGGAGAAGACCCAGACGTACCCCTCTGACAAGTGATTCTACTTAAGGGTGTTTATCATCTGATGATAAGACAAGTGACAGAATGTCTCTGGAGAAGGTAGAGGGAGCTGGAGGGACAGCTGTGTCACAGGGTGGTGGGACAGATCCTGTGAAACATTCTACCAAAGAGATATATCAAAGGGGTCGGTGTATCTCAACAGTGCCAGAAAGTTCATGATATGATAAGTATTAAAACACATACTATAAAATAATATCACTGCATCACTGTCCTCCCGTTGTTCATCGGTTTGCTCGAGCAGGCACCAGTAACGTCTCCATTGTGAGACTTGTTGTTACTGTGTTTGGCATATCGAATACACCACGGGTAGCTTGCCAGGCTTTGCCGTGTGGGCGAGATACTCTCGGTAGCTTGCCGGGCTCTCCAAGATGGGCAGAGAAATCGAACCTGGGTCAGCCGCGTGCAAGGCAAACGCCCTACCTGCTGCTCCAGCCCATAAAATAATATATGATCCTAATATTTTTTGTTTGCACTGGGATCACACCTGGCAGTGCTCAGGGCTTACTCCTGGCTCAGGGATCACTCCAGGTAGTGCTGGAGGAATATACATGCTACCTGGGATTGAACTGAGGTCGGCCACGTGCAGGACATTTGCCTTAACTCCTGTACTCACTCTCTCTCTCTCTCTCTCTCTCTCTCTCTCTCTCTCTCTCTCTCTCTCTCGCCCTGATCCATTTTTTTAAAGAGAGTAAATGTAAACAGGTATTTTTACATGATTAAATATTGAGCAAAAGTGGAGGGGGGAGAGAGAGAGAGAGAGAGAGAGAGAGAGAGAGAGAGAGAGCTTTAGAAATAGCCTAGAAACAAATATTATCAAGAGAAGCAATTCCTATGAGCTGGGCCTGAGTGCCCACTGAAGAGGTGGGGGACTGGCACTGGGTCACGCTGGCGAGGACATTGCACTGCTTGCTCATTTTATTCTTGAAAGCACATTCAGAGGCCGGAGCAATAGTACAGCAGGGAGGGCATTTGCCTTGCACACAGATGACCTGGGTTCGATTCCCAGCATCCCATATGGTCCCCTGAGCACCGCCAGGAGCAATTGCTGAGTGCATGAGCCAGGAGTAACCCCTGAGCATCGCCAGGTGTGACCCAAAAAGCAAAATAAATAAATAAATAATTTAAAAAGAAAAGAAAGAAAGAAAGAAAGAAAGAAAGAAAGAAAGAAAGAAAGAAAGAACGTTCAGCGTTCAGCCTGGGAGTCTGGGAGGTAGTACAGTAGGTAAGGCACACCCTGTGCAAGCGGCTGTCTCAGGTTCGATCCCCAGCACTGCCGGATGTGCTCCAGCAAGAGTGACTGACCCCTGAAGACAGAGCCAGGAGAAAGCCCAGGGCAAAGCCAGGTGGGAGCCTCCGCTACAAGAATAGCACGGTAGCACTGTCCTCCTGTTGTTCATCAATTTGCTCGAGCTGGTACCAGTAACATCTCCATCGTGAGACTTGTTGTTACTGTGTTTGGCATATCGAATACGTCACGGGGAGCTTGCCAGGCTTTGTCTTGAGGGCGAGATACTCTCGGTAGCTTGCCGGGCTCTACCAGAGGGGCGAAGGAATCGAACCTGGGTCGGCCGTATGCAAGGCAAACGCCCTACCCGCTCTGTTATCGCTCCATCCGCTATGAGAATAATAATCCTCAAACCCGTTGCCTGACGCCAGGCTCTGACGTGCGTTTCTCCTTTGCTCTGTGCTCCTTCCCGGCGGCGTCTGGCAGAGCTGCCGAGCTCACTGAGACACGCGTCATCTCGGAGCAGGTGCCTTGCTGTCTGTCAGCGCATCTGCCGAGTGTCTGACAGAGATGATGAGACACGTGGCAGGTGGAGGTGGGTCCTGCTGAGTCCCGGGTTCCTGCAGGACAGTCGTCGCACGTTGCAGTCAGAGTTCCACGCGTGTCCTGGCTTCCACCCGTGGGCCAAAGCTCCCTGTGTCGAGTGCCGTCATTTCCTTCTTGCCCAGCTGCGATGTCTTGTCCCGTTTCCTCTTCTTAAATTTTATTTCATTTTAGCACCAGAGTCTACAGGGCTGTTAATAGTGGGTTGGTTTGTTCTTAGCATGAATCATTTCAGTGCACTGGAGTGCCCCCCTTCCCTCCACCCCATTCCAGTGCCCCCCACATCCTGCTGTCCCTCATCTCCCCACCCCCCCGTGACCTTCCTCCTTAGGGCCAGTTCTCCATTTCTGTTGCCCTTGGATATTTTTTATTCCCTTACTATGCTTTCTTCATTGCCGCATATGAGAGACACCGTATGGCCTGCCCCTCTCCTTCTGACTGACTTCACTAGCAAGATATTTTCAAGTCCATGCTCACTGTCACTGTCACTGTCCTCCCGTTGTTCATTGATTTGCTCGAGTGGGCCCAGTAACATCTCCATTGTGACAGTTGTGGCTGTGTTTGGCATATCGAATATGTCACGTAGCTTGCCAGGCTTTGCCCTGCAGGCGAGATACTCTGGGGAGCTTGCCGGGCTCTCCGAGAGGGGAGGAGGAATTGAACTCGAATCAGCCATGTTGGCTGCATGCAAGGCAAATGCCCTACCCGCTGTGCTGTCGCTCCAGCCCAAGTCCATTCTCATAGCAACAAATCGCACGTTGCATTTTCCCTCATGGCTGAGTAGTATTCCGTTGTGTAGATATGCCATCATTTCTTTATCTAGTCACCTGTTCTCGGATACTCGGGTTGATTCCAGATTTGGGCTGTTGTGAATAGTGCTACAAAAGACATAGGCGCACAAATGTTCTTTTCCAAATAGAGGGTTTTTTTTTTTTAACTTCTTAAGTCACAACTGGCGATGCTCAGGGGTTACTTCCGGCTCTGCACTCAGGGATTACTCCTGGCGGTGTTCAGGGGACCATATGGGATGCCAGGGATCAACCCCAGGTCAGTCGCATGTAAGGCAAGTGCTCTACCTACTGTACTATTGCTCCGGCTCCCTGAATAGAGTTTTTGGGTCCTTGGGGTAGATGCCAGGAAGTAGAGTTGTTGGGTTTATTGGAGCTCAATCCCTAGGTTTGGGGCAATAGTGCTATGTTGAACAAATGATGCGCATGCCTTATTTCAGCATGACAGAGATGGGAAGGGAACTCGTGCTCTTGGAAAAGCGGCACCATCAGCTCACCCAAAGAGGGCGAGCAAACCCTCTCTAATTAAAGGCGGGCAGCAGAGAGCTAGTCGAGTACCGCTCTTGCCTTGCACGCAGCAGACCAGGGTTCCATCCTGGTCAAAATAAAACTCTGCCTTAAAGTGAGGTGTACCAGCATTTGGAATACTGAGTGAGTTAAAAGTGCAGGTCTTCCTATTCTAAGGGTGCAGGGGAGGCAAAAGTTAGGGTCCCGGGGTGCCAAGTTCACCGTGACCCCGTGGCACAGCCACTGAAAACCATCATAGCAGAAGAATCCTGAATGCTGAAGTGACAGGCGGGTTCTTGGGGGCTTGGGGGAACCAGTTGGAGAGGGTCTCTAGCATGGGGCACCCTCCGACTCGGCAGAGGCCCACGGCACTGACCTTCTGGAAGAGCCTCCAATTCTCTGTGGGTGTCTGCACTCATCTTGCTTTCCTGGGATCCCAGAGAATATGGGTGTTTAGGAAATAAAGCCATGGCCCCTTAGCCTGGTGGCACTCTAGAGGAAAAGGGACCAGGAAAAGGCCAACGGCAAGAAAGCTGCAGGCTGTGTGCCACAGGCTGCCCTCTCCTGCAACCCGGATGGGCTGGAGCTTGGCGTCAGGGCTGGGGAGATACAGCGCTGACCCCTGTTTGGTTTGGCTTTGGGGGCCACATCCTGTCATGCTCAGGACTTACTCCTGGCGCTGCACTCAGGGTCACTCCCAACCAGACTTGGGGGACTGGGTGTGGTGCCGAGGATCTAATCCAAGTTGGCTGCATGCAAGGTGAGCATCTTTTCCCTGGACTATCTCTCCGGGCCCCCGGTGACCCCTTAGCTTCCCCTTCAGTGTGACCCTAGAACCAGCCCCAGATAATACTTTCCGGGTTTCCTCTGCCTCCCTCCATGCCTCTTCTCTCTGAGGGAAGCTGCTCTGTGCTCTTTCCCCTGAGCGAGGCTCGCACGGAACATTCTGGAACAGTCTGCAGGTTTGCCATCGAGATTGCAACCACATGCTACTGAGTCAGAAATGATGTGGCCTTCCTTCCCTGTCCCTGTTGGCTACTGTGGGGATCTTCAGGTGCTCAAGTTCCTGTTTCTCTTCCCCTTTGACGTCTGGTCGCCCCTGCTGGCCACCAGTGATGCCCGCTGTCCCTCCCTGACCTCATGCCTCCTCTCTGAAGTCAGTCACACACGAACTCTTCAGACCAGAATGTTTGAGACGAACCCCAAGTGCGGTTCTGTCTTCCCTACCCCAAAGAAAGGTGTCCTTGGCGAGGATGACCTGAAGGTAAACGTGTCCCCCAAACCCAGGACGGTGACGGTGCTCGGAACACCAGGAGGAGTTGCTCCCTGCAGAGCCGGAAGTTCTTGCCATCTCCTCTTCCTCCCTGACCTCCTTTGGGGTTGCAGTATACCATTACTTGTCCCCATTTTTAGATCAGAAACCAAGACGTGGTGGCTGCGCACCCCTCTGTTCACGCCCCGTGAGGGTGTCCTGGTCACCACTGCTGCCATTGTGCGCCTCTCATCTGCCTCATCAGGTCCCTTGCCAGCGGCCTCTCGGTGGGCACTCCTGCCCTATGGACTGCTGCTGAGGATAAGGCGTGTTCGCGCCACCTCACGGGGCCTCGGCGGTTCCTGTTGGTCACCTGGTGCGGTGAGATCTCGTCGGCGTGTGCTCCGACGTCCTCCTCCTGAGGGCTCAGCAGTCCTGCTTCTCTAAGGGAAGGTCCAAGGGGAGACAAAGGTCCATTCAGGCTCCGTCCCTTCCCAGTGGGACGAGCACTCTGTGCTCGGTGAACGGACCCCACGTCAGTCCCTTGCGGAAACGCTTACAGTAACGGCATGAGCCGCAGGATGGGGACAGAAAAGCCTTGGGGACATTGGCAGCTGCCGTGTTACAGTCATTCTACCCAGGAGCCGCCCTGGGAACCGAGGAAACGTTTGGAGGGGAGTGGCCGGAATCCCAGTGCGACCCTCAGCGCCAGACCCTGAGTCCCAAACCGATCCCTTGGGATCCCTTGGAGGGTAACCAGAACAGTAGCCAGGCAGCTGGAAGAAGGTTCTGGAAACCAGCCCCAGCTGTGTCAGACAGGGAGTAAGCCTCCCATAGCACCTCCAAGACCGCTGGGGGAGCGGCTGACTCTGGCTGTTGGGGAAGGCCAGCCTTGGGGGGATGCAACCCTACACGCAGGTGGGCCTTGGCCCCCAGGGCTCCTCCTCACCCCACAGGCAAGGGAGCGGCCAGGGCCCTTGCGGGAGAATGAGGACCCCGTGACCCACCTGCTCCTCCTTTCCTCCCTCCTTCCCTCTCTGCTGCCATGGCAACCTTCCGGAATGGCGTGGCGGGGAACCCTGCTCCCCGGGAGACAACATTGTCTCAGCGTGCCATGCTCCTTCCCAGGGCAAGACCTTCCCACAAAGGCGGCGGCCCTGGAGCCCATCCTGCCAACACCCGCCACATCTCTCTGGGTTGCCCAAGCTCACACCGTTGTCGGCCGAGGGACTGGCTGGGGCGTGATGTTCCAGCTGCAGCCTCTGAAGCCCCCCTGTCTGGGTGCCTCCCCCCACCCCACCCCACCCCACCCCACCCCCCACCAGCCTCCCTGGGCTGCTTTCTTGTGTCGTCTTGTCACTGCTGTTGACTCACCAGGCTGCGGAATTAGGAACAATGCAATCAACATCTCTATTTTTATCTTGGCTCCCTCCCCGCCCCGCTCCCCTGCCTGAGTCACCCCATCTTGGTCTCTGCGCTTGGCAGGCTGCAAAGGTGCGGGGGGAGGGGGCTGCCGGGCTCCACTCACAGATGTGCCACTCGCTCTCTCGCTCTCTCCGGCGCCTTTTGTTCCCCGTGGCACGGAGTTGTGGGGGGGGGGGGGGCGGTCAGATGGTACCAGGATAATCGGTGATGCCGGAGGGTCACCAGCAAGCCTGCACCCACCGCCGTTGACCTCTCGGGTGGAGATGGATGGTGGGCGAGCGGGAAGCCCTGTCTGGCTTCTGAAGCTCCTCTTGGGACAAAACTTTCATCCTTGGGGCTGGAGCGATAGCCAAGCAGGCTAAGGCATTGCCTTGCATGCGACTGACCCGGGTTCGATTCCCAGCATCCGATATGGTCCCCTGAGCACCGCCAGGAGTAATTCCTGAGTGCATGAGCCAGGAGTAACCCCTGTGCATCGGCGGGTGTGACTCAAAAAGCAAAAAAAAAAAAACCAAACTTTGTCCTGAAGGGAAACATCACCTGGGCCCTGTGGAATTCTGGAGTCAGATTCGGCATCCCTGGAATCGGTCCCTGCACCTGGCCTTCCTCTCCTCCCCGTCCAGCTGCAGTTTCGGCTCCTTACAGGAATAAAGTGCCTGTGGTGAGGGGGAGGCTGGGTCCTGCCCACCCCGCCACTGGCCTCAGACGATGGGTCATCTGGGGCTGGTCCATTTCTTCATGCATTGAAGCTTCTTCTGGAACATGATGGCTTCTCGGCCTCGTCCTTGTCTCAGCATTTGAAGGATGAAGTGGGCTGTGACCAGAGCAAGAGGACAGTGGGTAGAGCGCTTGGCTGGCATGAGTCCAGACTAAGCTCAGGTCCCCAGCACCGCATCGGTCCCCCAGACCCCGTCAGGAGTAGCCCCTGAGCCCAGAGCCACAAATAAGCCCTGAGCACTGCCAAGTGTGTCCCAGAACACAGAGTCAGCTGACGTGTCTGAACTGACTCAGACACATTGTCACTGGCCTGTGCCACGAGTGGCCCAGGCGTGGCTGTGGGTTAATCGACATGAATTGTAGGGCAGCTCTGAATGTGTTAAACTTGTGTCCGGCACCGAATTCAGCTCTGTTGACGCTCACAGGCTCGATCTACCTATTTTGAGAGAAAAGGTCAGTTCTCGAAAGAGTTTTCCAGGAAACGTGCACAGTTCAGCTCAAGATTTCACTAATTGATTCTTATCTGTTTGGGTTTTGTGCCACACCTGGCTGTGCTCAGGAATTACTCCTGGAAGGGACTGGGGTGGGGGGAGGGGTGGCATTGGGAATCGAATCTGGGTCAGCTGCATGCCAAGCCAGTGCCTGCCCCGCTGGCCTCTCCCTCCGGCCTCCTTTCAAGCGGACACTGTGTCCCACTGTAGGCCCACTGGCTGGACTCTGCCCGACTGGACAGCCCCTTGGCCTTCGGAAGCTCAGAGCCACTGCCCAGCTCACCCACAGGAATTGATCCCTGTGCTCAGAGTCGGGTGGGGCCTTCCACGAGGGACAAGGAGGTTCTTAGGACACTCCGGTGCTGGAGAGTTCCTGGGTCCTCAGGGCACTGCCCACCTCTGGAAAGGCTCCGGAAACAGCCCCACCCTGAGGGTTTCCCTCGCCTGGGCTGGGCATCTGTCCTTCCAGTCGGCTGTCAGAACCAACCCCCAAATGCTCAGGCCACTGGTCATAGCATTTGGTCCTGTGTACACCAGCAGACAGGGACCCTGGGAAGCTCAGGCCCAGGGTTTCGGGGTGCGGGGTGGCCCCCGTGCAAGTATTCCCAAACCCACAGGCACCAACTCTCCAGGTCACCGTCCCCCTCTTCTGTGCCCAGGTGTAACTGGTCATACAGGTTGGGTCCCTCCTTTGTGCGATTTCTACTTGGAATGCCCAGGGAGTCCGTTCGGCCCCGGGTTGAGGGATGCTGGTCTGGGCAGACGTCCACCCTGCACCTCCTGCGAGGTCCCTTGTCATTCCTGTCAGAAGTGTGTTAGGAGCCTGGGTTTGGTGGGAGCCCGTGCTGCTCAGGGAGGGCCTTGACCCCAGCCCTGGGGCATCTGGCTGCCTTAGCCGTTTCTCCCGGCGGCCACTCTGGCTACTGTGCCCAGAAGCTGCTGGCCGCCAGCGTTTCTGATGCCAAGTTGGAGGAAGCCTTTGGAGCGTGCTGAGAGCACCCCACCCCCACCCCAGGCCCACGCCAGAATCACCCTCAGCTTCTGCTTCCTCAGATGGAAACCGCCCGCCCTCTGGAGAAGGGAGGTCCCCGGGGTGGGGGCTGGTGTCCCCAGCAGACTTGCCTCCCCGCTGAGTTTCAACCCCTGTGGGCGCCCCATCCTTTTGCTGTACTTGTTACCTCTCGTTTCTGAGCTTTTTAAGGTTCTTACATACATTGGCTTTTCCCCGTTGAAAGTGTAGATGTCAGCTCCCCCACCCCCCCACCCCCCCCCCCACCCCCCGCTCTGCTAAATTGGTCCACTTAGCCCTGTGCTCTGCACTCTGCAGAATTACCTTGGCAGCTCATTGCTGCTTTCAGCCTCTTTCCTAACCTGTTGATGTTTTTTTGTTTGTTTGTTTGTTTGCTTTTTGGGTCACACCCGCCGATGCACAGGGGTTACTCCTGGCTCTGCACTCAGGAATTATTCCTGGCGGTGCTCAGGAGACCATGTGGGATGCTGGGAATCGAACCCGGGTTGGCCGCGTGCAAGGCAAACGCCCTACCCGCTGTGCTATTGCTCCAACCCCAAACCTGTTGATGTTTTGTCTATTTTTTTTCCCTTGTGGGAGGGGAGGTGGTTTTGTTTCTTAGGGCGCCACATCCAGCCGCGCTCGGGGTTTACTCCTGACTCTGTGCTCGGAGATCACTCCTAGCGGGTCTCAGGGTCTTGCATCGTCTCTGGTGCGCAGAGCAAACGTGGCTTAGCCGAGCCCAAGGCAAGTGCCTTGCCCTCAGTCCTATCTCTGTGCCGTCGTCTTTTCTCTCTCTAAAAAGAAAGTCTGTGATTTCGCGGTGCGTGAGGAGGTAGAGGAGGAAAGACGAAGGGATGACCCGGCGCTCGTTCGGCCGTGCCTAGCCGCAACGTAGGAACCAAGCGTTGTTTCCCGGGCACCCTGTGTGGAACAGCAAAACACTAGTGGGCACGTTCAGCAAGTGCCCCAGCCTGGACCGTGCCGGGTCGCGGGTTTCTGGAAGGGAAGCCTTAGAACTGCAGCGTTCCGCCTCAGCCAGGTTGGTGAGAAGGCAGACTCAAAGGGGGCCAGGGAAATAGCTCAGAGGGTCCTCTCCTTTGCCCACCCTCCTCCCTCCCACTCCAGCCCCCACCCCCACCCCAGGAAGCCCTGCAGAAGCAGAAGCTCCTCCCTGGGAGCAGAAGGCGGTGGAGTCTGGCCCCACCAGGAGCGCCCGGCATCACCCCCTCTCTGGCAGGGCCCCTTGAGTGGCACCACAGTTGGACCCCGCAGCCGACCCTCAGACACCAGACTGAGAGTGGGCATCCCTTTCTGTCCTTCTGACCCGGGAAGCCAGGGAGGGAGCACCCCCAAAGCCAGGGGGTGTTAGGGTTGGGCTTAGCGTTACCACCCGCTTCCTGTGGGCCTGTCCTGGTGACGCTGGGCAGCGCTTGCTGACGGGTCCCCCACAGCCAAGGAGCAGCCTGGGGAACCTCGAGGTTGAGCCCTGCACAGTGGAGGCCCGTGAAGGGGAGGCCCATCAGTGATGGCTCAGAAGGAGGGTGCCACTGGCAGCGGCCAGCAGCAGGGGCACAGGGTGGGGACTGCCCCTTCCCCGGCGGGCAGTTCACTGAATATAGTGACGCCCCCCCCCCCCCCGCCACGGCAAGCACAGACACGCATGGAAAGAGAATTGGGTGAGTGGGGGATGGTGTGGGCAGGGGGGTTCGGAGCCCCTAAAGCCCGACCCTGCCCCCACTGGAGCTCGTACCCCACTCCTGGGACCCACTCCAGCCTGTCCAGGCTGCCTGCCCTCCCCGGGGGAGGCTGCAGCTATGGTTGCCACTAACGTGCGCTCAGCTGTTTGGTAAGGAAAAGGGTCCGAGGGCCAGAGACAGCCTGGCCGGGCAGGCGCTTGCCCCATGCACAGGCTGATGCAAGGCCCGCCCCCCGGCGCCCCGTGTGGTCACCGAATCCTGCCAGGAGTGACCCCTGAGCCAGAAGTCAGTCCCAGGCACAGAACCAGAAGCAAACCCTGAGCACTGTCGGGGGTGGCCCAAAAGCCAAAAGAAAAAGAGAAAAAGCTTTCCAGGCCAGAGACGTGTCCCAAGGTGAGGGCCCCTGCCCAGCATGGCTGTGCCACCGCCCCGGCCCGAGTCCTGACACGCCCTCTGGTCTCCTGAGTACAACCGGGTATGGCCCCAGAATGAAAAAATGTCCCCGTCAGGGTGTGTGGCGCATGGCCAGGTCTCCTCCCATGGCACCGCCTCCCCAAGCAGCCCACAGGGTTCACTGAGAACCACTTCACTGAGACCCGGTGCCGGAGGCTCCACACGGGAGTGGCCTGAGCCAGATCGGAGTCGCCAGGGCCCATGTGTGCATCTGCAGGTCCGTGAGGTGAGTCGCACATACACTCATACAGTCACACACATGCTCAGATGCATATCCACTCATACACACATACATTCACTCACACAGTGCAATACGCACAAGCTTATACACACATTCTTACACATACGCATATATTCACACGCATATATATACATATTCACATAATACGCTGTAGCACTGTCCTCCCGTTGTTCCTCAGTTTGTTCCAGTGGGCCCAGTAACGTCTCCATTGTGAGACTTGTCGTTACTGTGCTTGGCATATCAAATACGTCACGGGGAGCTTGCCAGGCTCTGCCGTGCAGGCGAGATACTCTCGGTAGCTTGGCGGGCTCTCCGAGAGGGGCGGAGGAATCGAACTCGGGTCGGCTGGCTCGGCCATGTGCAAGGTAAACGCCCTACCTGCTGTGCTGTCGCTCCAGCCCTGACACATAGACTCACACAATATAATACACATATAATTACACACACATATACATACACTCACACATACACTCATACATATACACACTCATACATTGACACTGACACACACACACTCACACATGCACATTCACATACACACACTCACACATTCACACACACGCACACTCACACACTGACACTCACTGACACACACAAAAGCCCACAGCTACCCTTGCAGGGGATTTTTAGTTAACCAAGCAGCATCCCTTGGAGTAGCTCTGTCGGTACCGTTTCATCTTGTTTTGTGGATGGAGACTCCCGCACAGTGCTTCCAGGGCTCATGGTACTCATCTCAGCAGTGCTCATCTCAGTGCTCAGGAGGCCAGGGATGCAGGGGGTCGAATCTGACTGGGGGTGTGCAAGCTGTGCCCACTCTCTAGTGTCTGCATCTGAGTTTAAGCTACAGAGAGCAATGCTCAGGGGAAAAACTTGCCGGGCTCAAGAGCAGACCCAGGAGGGAAAGTACGTGATGCCCCACCAAGTCAGGGTTCTTAGTGTCACATGCTCTGGAATCACTCACCATCCCGCCGGCCGAGAAGTGCCTCCCGGGTCGACGGGCCCACGCCGAGTGGCAGGAGCCGGGCTGGGGCCACAGGGAGCCCCACACACTTGGATCTGTAGCCAACTTTTTCACACTTAGCTTTTGAGAATTTGTTCTTTATCATTAAACATGATTTATAAAACATGATTTTTAATGCCTGCGTAATTTCCCCTGCTATGATGATACCATAAATTATTGAAAATTTAATCTGTGCCCCATTGTCGAGCATTTCTGCTGTTTACCTTTTTTGTTTATGAACATCCTTGTAAACATATCTTCGGCAGAATTTCTGATGAGTTTTATAGTGTAGACTCTGAGGCAAGCAATTGCTGGGCTGGATGTTATTAACAACTTTTTAGAATCTTGACGTGTGATATGTAATTAGTTTCAGAAGAATCTTTTTCGTTTGCACCATCTAGCTGAATGTCTTCTCTTTCCTGTCTTAGGAATTATGACTTGGGGGAGGTGCAATCTATAATAAAAAAAATGTGCTTTTTGAGATTTTAATTTGCATCTCTATGATCGTTATGAGTGAATGTCTCTGAATTGTGGGCTACATTGGACCAGAGAGACAGTTAAGGTGTTTACCTTACATGTGCCAACCCCCATTCAGTCCCTGGCACCACATGGTCCCTGAGCATTGCTCTACTAGGAGTGACCTGAGCCATTGCCCGGAGTAGCCCTTGAGCACCATCAGGCATGACCTAAGGCCCAAAATCAAACACACACACAGAAGTATTATTGGTCGGCGGTAGCAATAGTACAGCAAGGAGGGCGTTTGCCTTGCACGCTGTTTGATCCCAGGCATCCTATATGGTCTCCCACGCATCACCCCTAGGTGTGACCCAAAAAGAAGGAAGGAAGGAAGGAAGGAAGGAAGGAAGGAAGGAAGGAAGGAAGAGAGAAAGGAAGAAAGAGAAAGAAAGAAAGAAAGAAAGAGAGAAAGGAAGAAAGAAAGAAAGAAAGAGGAAGGAAGGGAGGGAGGAAGGAAGGAAGGAAGGAAGGAAGGAAGGAAGGGAGAAAGGGAGGAAGGGAGGAAGGGAGGAAGGGAGGAAGGAAGGAAGGAAGGAAGGAAGGAAGGAAGGAAGGAAGGAAGGAAGGTTGGAAGGAAGGAAGGAAGGTTGGAAGGAAGGAAGGAAGGAAGGTTGGAAGGAAGGATAGAAGGAAGGAAGGAAGGAAGGAAGGAAGGAAGGAAGGAAGGGAGGGAAGGAAAGTTGGAAGGAAGGATAGAAGGAAGGGAGGGAGGGAGGGAGGATAGAAGGAAGAAAGAATAGAAGGAAGGAAGGAGGGAGGGAAGGGAGGAAGGAAGGAAAAAAGAAAGAAAAGAAAGAAAATTATTGAGTGCATTATATTTTTATTCATAAACTTTTCTATTCATACCTGTGCCCCATTTTTAGAGTGTGATGTTACTTCATTAAAAAAAAAAAATTAGGGCCGAAATGATAGTACAGCGGGGAGGTTGTTTGCCTTACACGTGGCTGACCTGGGTTCCATCCCCAGCATCCCATATGGTCCCCCGAACACCGCCAGGAGTAGTTCCTGAGTACAGAGCCAGGAGTAACCCCTGAGCATCACCAAAGTGTGACCCAAAAAGCCAAAAAATATATATGTTAGGGGTTGCTGCAGAGACATGCGGCAGGTACGGGCTTGCCTTCCCTGTGACCAAGCCGGCAGCACATACAGTCCCCTGAGCCCTGCCAGGATTGATCCCTGAGCACAGAGCCAGGAGTAAGCCCTGAGTCGAGCTGGGTGTGACACCCGCCCCCCCCCCCAAAAAAAAACAGCTATATATTGGGGTTAAAGAGCTGATTGGTAGCTGCATGTGGCTGACCCTATTCACTCTCCAGAACCCCCAGGTCTCGGGGGCTGGCTGAGAACCACCAGCCGTGACCCCCTAGGTCCCCTAAGCACTGCCTGGGAGACGCTCAAAAACTTACTATTCAGATTGGCCTTTCAGGGCAAATATTTCATCCCAGTTTTTAGCCTACTTTCATATTTTTTGTATATGTTTCGATGCCTTTTAAAAATTCATATGTTAGGAAATTCGCTAACCTCGTTCATCGCTCCAAGTTATTTTATACTTAGGAAGGCTTTACGCCAAAAGTCATTAAATACTTTTTTCTTTAACATTTTCAGAGTTTGTTTTTCACAGTTAATTATTTGCTTTCTAGAAAAGGCATTTTGGTGCAACTTATGAGATGCAGATCAGCCTCTAAATTTCTCCCCCAGCCCATCTCTTTATTTAACAAGACTTCCTTTGGCCATATCGGGAACGTGTAATAATTGGGAATCACTCCTGTTAGGCGTCTATCTCTCTCCTGCCGGCCAATCCTGGGTCTGCCCAGAGCACGGGTCCCATACGCCTGCCTGTACTCGGGTGTTAAATGTTTCACCTTGCTCTTCGCTAGCTGTTTCAGTGCTTCCTCTTCCTGTTTAATTTTTCTCGGGTAGCTAGCAACGCATCTCAGTAAGTGCATAAATTAATCCCAGCACAGTCTTGATGTGAGCTGCATTGAATCCACGGGATCATTTGGGAAGAATTGACTTCTCTGCAGATAGTGTCTCTGCCTTGGGAGGACAGCTCGAATTCGTCGCCCATGATTCTTCAGCTCCCTTGCTGTCCTGCCCGTCCACTTCTCATGCCCCCGGTAACTAGTGTTTAATTGTTTCGGCTTCTGAAATCAGGGCCACGCGGCGTTTAGGGCCTTGGTGGGCTAAATCGGGGTGAGACTGTGAGAAACGCAACGGAACCTGACAAGTCCGAAGGCATGCGTAATTAAATCATCCACATCTGAAAACTAATTGGATTTAAATGAACCCACTTTAAGGTTTTAGTTCTCAGATAAGGAATGTCCGAGTGCTTTTCTTCCATTGTCGCCAGCAGTCGTACCTAGGGGTCCCCACTGGGCCTCACCCACTCTCGCCAGAGCAAGGGAAGTAGCTGAGTGTTGTCTCCGTAGCTCGCTTCTTCTCTCCGGGTTGCTGTCTGACGTCTCTGTGTGGCAACGGCGTAGACATGTGGCTTCCAGTTGTTATTTATTCTGGGGGAATTTGGGGCTGTCCCTGCCAGTGCTCAGAGGACTGTGGGCTGCCAGGGATCAAACTGGGCCCAACCACATGAGCCCTGTCCTACTAGCACAGGGCCTCACACATTTGAGGCATCAGCCTCCTCCCTAAGCCCCGTCCTCATATCCCTTCCTGGAGGCATGTTCTTGCCTTAGTCTCAGCTGCCACTTGGCTGGACTCTTTTGATTTTTTTTTTTAGAAACATGCTTTTCTCCCCAATACAATGGTAAGCAGCTCCGTGAGGTCCTACTTAAATCAGTATCAGTAAGACGCAACCCCTCTGCCAAAAAAGGACAGTTCTGGAAAGCCAGGAATGCATCTGACTCCTGGGCAGAGTTTGCGCCTTGCACATAGGAGGCCCTGGGCTTGATCCCCAGCCCCGCACACATCTGGAAAACGTACCAACCGAGTGGATCTATTCTGGCGATTCATTCATTCATTCCTTTGCCATTCGTTCCTTCGCCTGCTTCTGCTGTCTCGGGCTGAGTTCTGGGAGTCCCTTCCTCTTGTGTTTTGTGATCCGGTGGGAGCATCTGAAACATTTTGAAGCATTCCAGGAAATAGATAGCGGGGCCCTTTTCCTGCCTGCCAGCCTGGTGACTCATTAGCGGGTGTTTGCTGCGGGCTCTTGCAGGGGGAGCTAAGCCCGTCCACAGAGCTTGTTTTCCAAACACATTCCCAGCAGCGGCTTCTCCACGGGGACCCTCCGTCCCTTGGGCAGTGGGTGCTGGGGCGGCATCTGCCCTGGGTCGCCCGGGAGCCGTCGGAGCCTGAGGCCTGGGCAGGGGAGCGGCAGGGAATCCGTGCAGGAACTCCCTGCCAGCCGCCTCCATTCCCGGAGAGCCGTTTTCTTTCATCTGTGCGCCACATTGCAGCAATTTTCATCAAAAATATATTAAGCCCCTGCTGGAAATTGGCCCCCACACACCCTGTCAGCCACGTGAAGTGGAAAATATCTTCCTTACCCCCGCCCGGGACAGACAGAGGCGCTTCCTAAAGCCCAGCCTGGCAAGGTTCAAGGTCAGACCGTGCCCCCAGCTTCCGCCTTTGGCCCTGAAGACCCCCAGGGCAGATATTCGGGAACAAGCTGTAAAACCCCCTTGTGTCCCCACCCACCCAGAATGTCCGTGTCCTGACCTTTTTAGAGAAGGGAGTCCACTGCACCCCTAAACATGCCCCTGCCAGCTGAGATCACCTGGGAGGGAGGGAGGGAGGGAGGGAGGGAGGGAGGGAGGGAGGGAGGGAGAGAGACGGAGTGTGTAGAGCCTCTGGCTGTGCCCCTGCGTGGGAATGCCCTGGCATGGACCCCTGAGACCTGGGTCTGCAGGCAGCGAGCTGGGTCCCGAAAGGGACACGGAGGGCAGCACCGAGGGGCCACCGGGTCCTTATCACAGCCTCCATGCTACTTGGGAGGCCCAGCCCCAGGGTGGGCTGAATGGCAGAACAGGGCTGCCTGCTCCCCCCATGTGGAGCCACCACAGTGCACTTCCCCCTACTTGTCCCCTCTTGTCAAAGACCGCCAGGAACCGGGCACCTCCTGTCCATCCCTGTCCGCCTTCGTGTGGGCGCTCCGGTCCAGGCTCCTCGAAGCCCACCCCAGCCCCTGCCAGGCGTCTCCGGAGCAGGGAGAGAGGCAGGATGGCGACAGGCCCTTGGGCTGAGCTAACGGGCGCCTGGCAGTGCGCACACGAGATGAGGAGTGATTTGGTTAAGTGTCAAGTAATGCACTTTGGCGGGCATAATCTCCACGTCTCATCTCAATGAGGCTCCGGGCTCAGGGGGGAATCCGCGGAGTGCGGTGGCTGATAACTTGGGGACACAGCTGTCTGGGAAGTGGCAGCAATTTAAAAAGCCGATGGGCTGCTCGGGGAGGATTCGGAGGCTGCAGGAGAGAGAGAATTTAGGATCCCCGTAAAAATGAGTGCTGTTCTGCGGCCGGTGCGGGTTGCCGGTGGAGATATTAAATCCCGAGAAGGGCCGGGAAATTGTCACCAGGGCTTGGTGAGGGGGATTTATAACAGCTTCCTGGCTTGGAAACGGCCAGGAGCAGAGCGAGGGGGCTGGGGAGGAGGTGCTCCCAGCCTCCTGGATTCTAAGAGACCCAAGGGGTCCTCTCAGCGGCCCCCCAGAAGCAGCTGTGCCCCAGGGAGCCTCGTTGACTGAGGGGCTGAGATTTGCATGGGCGCCCATGCTGTTGTGCCAACCCCATGCCCCACGAGGCCCCACATGTGCAGGGAAGCTTCTGGAAGGTGGTTAGGCTTTGCCTGTGGCCTGCGTGGAAGGAGGAGAGGCAGGGCTAGGAAATCAGACCAGAAGCACATGATTTCCCAGAGTGGCCCCCTCTTCCGCTCGGGCCCCTGAAAGCCCGAATTCTTGGTTATTTGTTATTTCCAGATGGAAACAGCTGCTAGCCACTACGTAGAGAGCCTGCCCGTGGGTCCAGGCAGAGATGCCGGCGGATCTCAGGCATGCACTGGCGCCCCGGAGTTTTGTGGGCGCTCCAAGCTGACGGAGAAGCAGCATGGTGTGTGGGGGGATAGGAAAAGGGGGGAGTGTGTCTGTGGGGAAACCTCAGCCCTCAGGCCAGTGCTCAGCCCCCCGACCCCACCAGAGCAGAGGGGCACACACATTTCTTGCAGAGTGAACACTTTGTTGTGGTGTCCGGAGGGGAAGGACGGTGGCCCCAGAATCACACTCGGCGGGTGGGGCAGTGCCTGGGATCAGACTTGGGGCCTCACGTCTGCACAGCACAGCTGTGCTCTCCCCTAATCTGCTCCTGCCCTGAAACCACGTGTCAGTATAGGCTCACCCTCTCCCACTCAAGGGACCACAACACTGCCGGCATCCCTCCACCTCTCCCCTCCCCTGATTCCTCCATCCCCCCCCCAAGTCCCCTCAGGAACCCCTGTCTGTTCTCAGCTTCCTTCCGTTCCTGCTGTTCTTTCTCTGGCTTATGTTAGATTCCACAAACGTGGCTGCTTTTTAAGGAAGGGAATGAGGCCCTTGCAAAATGAGCCACAGGCTCCTGCTTGCTGACACACGGGCACACACGCATGCAGGCCACCGTCAATGTTCTTGCCATCATTACCGTAGCAGTCTAAGGCCCCCAGAAGCTCTGGGCAAGTGGAAGTGGCATCTCTGCCAGAGGGGCAGCCTAGGGGGTTGTGGTCCCTTCCCGCCCTCCCCACCCACTATTCCTTCCAGCAGTCTGGAATGTCCCAGGAGATGCCAGCAAGAAATTGGAATGTTTTGCTCCAATCCAGCCGTGCTGGAGAAAGGGTCTGTGTTGATAAGGGTGCTTGTGCCCACACCCCAGGAGACCCGTGTGCCCGATAGCCTCTCATGTCTGGGAGGGGCATCCCCCCACTCAACCCAGGACTTTCTCCACTTTGCTTCTGGGGGTGGGGGGGTGGGGAAGGAGCCGCCCTCTGCCGGCCTCGGCAGGGAAAAGGTGGGCAGAGCCCACGGAGCATCCAAGCTGTGGGTCCTCGAGAGCCAGGCAGGTGCTTGTCCTCGCCTGTGTGTCGGGTGGCCTGACCCTGGACACTCTGAGCTCTGAGGAGCAGTGCAGTGGCCCCGGGTCCCAGGAGACCAGTGGGTCCGAGCCCTAAGCAGGCTTTGGGCGAGTGCCAGCCTGACCCTTGGGCACTGGGCAGCCTCTGCAGCTGTCCAGCCCCTGCCGGCCTGAACCCAGTGCTGGGTGTCCAGCGCCAGACAGCAGAGACGGGGTGCCAGGGGAAGGAAGGCCACTCCGGCCCCACAGTCCAGGAGGGGCAGGGTCCACAGAGGCCGTAGCTGGAGCCTGGGTGGGCGCAGGGTGCAGGGCAGGATCTCGGGAGAATGGGATGCGGATGGAGCGGGGTGTGTGATCACGCGGGCCCTGGGCATGATCACGAGGAAACAGGATACAGACACGCAAGCACAGGGAGTGACCACGCGAGAGCAGGACGCAAGATCACACGAGAACAAGACGCGATCACGAGAATGCGGGGTGTAATCACGCAGGAAGCCCTGGGCCCGGCTGCGCATGTGCGGCTGCCGAGCCCTGCCAGGCGGGGCGGGGGCGTGCACGAGGCCTCACGCGCCGAGGTGAGCCGCCACGACCCCCGTGGGGAGCCCACGGCTGCCCTTGCATGCAGTGAGGTCCCGGGGCCAGGGCGCCTGCCTGCACCCACCGGCCCCTCCCGGGCACGGAACCACGCACAGCCCCGAGCACGGCCAGGTGTGGCCCTGAAAAAAAAAAAAAATCAAACTCACAAAGGGAAGGTGGAGGTACAGATGCGTTCAGGCCAGGGGTCCCCAAATTGTCCCTCAGTCGTTGGCTGGTCCCAAAGGGTCCTGATTTCGGGGAGACGAGCCCTGCAGGGAAGGTTGGGGACTTCCAGCATGTTGGGGGACCTCCGGGGTGGGTTGTCCCAAAATTGTCCCAAAAGGCATGTGAGCCCACAGTTCTGTTTTAGGGGGTTTTTTTTCTTTTCTGTTTTTTGCTTTTTGGGTCACAGCGATGCACAGGGGTTACTCCTGGTTCACACACTCAGGAATTACCCCTGACAGTGCTCGGGGACCATATGGGATGCTGGGAATCGAACTCAGGTCGGCGGTTTGCAAGGCAAACACCCTACCCTCTGTGCTATCACTCCAGCCCCCATGTCTTATTATTTTTGCGCCATGAGATACACAGTTACAAAGTTGTTCCTGATTGGGTTTCACTCATACAATGTTGCAACACCCGTCCCTCTATGTCTGCATTTCCCACCACCAGTGACCCCAGTTTCCCTCCTGCCACCCGCCCCACCTGCCCCGCCTCTGGCCGGCACCTCCCCCCTTCCTCTCTGTCTCTCTCTCTTTCCCTCCCTCCCTCCCTCCTTCCCTCCCTCCCCTTTTGGGCATTATGGTCTGCAATACAGACACTGACAGGTTATCGTGTTTGTCCTTTTACCTCCTTCCAGCACCCAGTTCTTGCCCAGAGTGACCATTGGTCACTAGCTAGCATGGTCACCGTGGTCCCTTCTCCGTCCTCACCGCCCTCCCCTCCCCCACTCGTGGCAGTCTTCCATCCGGGTCCCACACTTCTGAGCCCACACAAGACTGGGCCTTTTCCTCTGCCGGGTTCCAGGAAGCTCCGAACTCGTTCCTCCAGGTCTGCAGGCACATTTGGCAGCTTCATTCTGGGCTCACCCATTTTTCCTCTCTGCTTCTCACCAACCCCGCATAGCCCGCCGTGTGCTAATCAGATGCAACGCAGGTGCCTGCGTGTGGAGAGGCACAGGGAGGGACCAGTGCTCCCCGACGTCTGGCTCCTGCTGTGCGTCTCTCCCTGCCCTGCCTCAGAGACGTCTCTCTCCTTACCTATCACCTGTTTCCGGCCGTGGTTGGTCCCGGGTGCCAGGGAGAAAGCACAGGGCTGGGGCTCGGAGCTCTGAGCCCTCCCCGCCTTCTGCCTCCGGTTGGCCGGATGATGCTGTGACTACTCACCGCTAATCCTGCCCGATGCCCGGGAACAGACGAGGTGGTGCAGAACAGAGAGCCGGGCCGTGGGTCTGGGGGAACCCACAGGCGTGTGGGCTAACTCGATCAGGGTCAAATCAAATCCAAACCCCAAAGGATGGGCTGCTGCTTCCTGCGTTGGCGAACTCCCTCTCTCGCTGGTGGCTTGGTGTTACGGGGACACCAGGGATGCCAGGGGGGAGCCCGGGGTCTGCCCCGTGAAAGGCATGTGCTGTGCCCAGTCAGCAGAATGCAGGCTGGGGCACTCAGGCTGTGCCTTGCAATATTCTGTAGTGTCAGAAACATGGGCTGCCTAAGGTGGCAGAACCCAGCGTCACAGTCAAGCGGAGGGGCAGCGGGTGTGAGGCGGGGGTCGAGGTTTTGGTGACAGCCCCTCAGCCCTGGGGATTGCTCAGAGGAGAGGGCCTGACTCCGGGACACGCACAGTCCAGGACGCACACGCGTGCAGGGAAAAGGTGCCAGATGCATCCAGATGCCTTTGCAGACGCGGAGGTGCCTGCCACTGGGGTGAGGCGGGCTTCTGCCCCCCACTCTGTGTCCTGGAGCATAAGGTGGCGGCCACTTTCCACACTGCGCCCAGGCCCCCTAGAAGGAAGGGCCTCCCCTGCCCTGCCCGAGTCGCCTGCGTCCAGCTGACCAGTTGAACGTTCTGGGCCATGAAGCACATCCTGCCCCGTCCGATAGTCCCATGCAGCTGTGGACCCTGCTCCATCCTTCCGGTGTGTTCCGTCTCTTGATTGGCTCCGCCCAGGGCCGTGGGCAGGAGGGCGGCACTCACCCAGCGACAAACGTCGGGTGGCTGACGGAGTAAACCCAGACTGACCCGAGACAGCACCCCACCCCATCCCACCCCACCCGACCCCCGCCCCTCCGTGCCACAGGATCCGGGCTCCAGAGCGGAGCTGCTTATTGTCAAGCTCAATTTGCCGTGACTTTTATTTTCCAATAAGCAATCTGGCCAGCTGTGGCTGCAAATGAAATCACCAAAGAGAACCGCCGGCCCCCCGCCCCCGGTTATTGATTTAAAGGATCCAGCCCGTGTTCCAGCCCATCCTTCTCCCGACGGGCATCTGTGTGTGTGGCTAGTGGGCCCCAGGATTCATACAGCGACTCAGCCGTGCGTGCTCCGGGGAGGACACAGTGACCCACTGGCATGTCTAAACAGGAGGGTGTTGCTCTGACATACGTATATAATACACACACACACACACACATATATATATATATATATATATATATATATATATATACACACACACACACATGTTCAAGGTTCTAAGCCTAAAAAAATACATACACAATTAAAACTACTTGGGGGCTGGAGCGATAGCACAGCGGGTAGGGCGTTTGCCTTGTACACGGCCGACCCGGGTTCGACTCCCAGCATCCCATATGGTCCCCCGAGCACCGCCAGGAGTAATTCCTGAGTGCAGCCAGGAGTAACCCCTGTACATTGCCGGGTGTGACCCAAAAAGAAAAAAAAATAATAATAAACTACTTGGGAAAATTTTTCTTTGGGGAGAGAAGGTAAAAAATAATTTTTTTCATTAAACTTCTTCATTTATTTCAGTCATCTTCTATTGGGGGCTCATAAATCCCGGGAACCCACCCACCCACCCAAAGCCACTAGAACCTGCTGTGTCCTGTAGGGTGGGGGCTCTGGGACAATCGTTAATGTTTGTGGCGCCACCTCAGGGCTGGCCTCCAGTATTTCAGGAAAGTCGAGGGCCAGAATGCAGTAGCGGCCATAGGCTGGGACTGTCTGTAGTTTTGGGTGTTTCGGTGTCTTAAGTTTTGGCTCCCTTCCGCAAAGTTCCTTCCGAAGAGAGAGCTGCTGCAGAAATGTCCCTGCCGAAGTCTGGGGGGCAGAGTACTTTCTGTGGGGCCTTATACCCCCGCGGAGAAACTCAGGCAGCGCAGCCCGGTGCCTCTCTGGGCAGCAGGAAGGAACTGTTGTCCTGTTGTACCCGACTACTGTACACAGCCCCCCACGTTTCTCCTCACTGCAGGCCCCCCCGGGCACTCTGGGACTCCAGGGAGGGAGAGGCAAGGGCCCCAGGTCCCCACTGACCCCGCCCCCCACGTCCCTTCCCCCCACCGCTGCCGCAGTGACCAGCAGGGTCTCGGGTACACACTTGGTGGTGATAGTGGGGTCCAGCCTCCTCTGGTCCGGCCGAGGGCTCACAGCCGTGGGGCTCTCCTGGCCTGGGCGCCCGAGCATCCTTCTGTCTGTCTGGGGGCCACACCCGGCAGTGCTCAGGGAATCACTCCTGGCGGGGCGCCAGGGGTCGAACCCCGCCAGCCACTGCTCCCCTGCTCTCTCCCCTACTCTCTGCCAGGTCTAAGCCGCGGCTCTCCAGGGTGCACCCGCGTTTGCACGGCTGACCCACTATGTGCTTGCCAAGTCTCACCTCAACGCCCCCCCAGGATCAGAGCTGATGGGAAACAAGCAGAAAGGGGTGGTGCGGGGTATGAAGATGGCACCCACCGGGGGCCCCCATTTCTGTCTCCTCCATCTCTCCGGGATGCAGTGCCCTGGCTGGACCCCTCCGAGGCTCTGGCGGGCAAAGGCAGCGCGAAGCCTGGCAAGTTGGGGACGGCTTGTGTGAGGGATGGGGGCACTGGGCGAGCCCCTGCCCTGCTGGCCAGCTTTCGGTGGGAGAGGTGTGCAGGTGACATTTCTGCCCCCTCCCTGAGGCCCCTCTCGCCCCAGGCACCCCCTTGCTGGCCAGGAGCCCCTCTTTGGCTTCCCGGGCCCACAGCTCCCCACTTGACCTGGGAGGTGCCAAAGTTTCATCCCTCCCCTTGAGCCAGACCGAGCTCTGACGTGGCAACTGAATGACCGACCTGTTGGCGAACCCAGAGGCCGAGGCCCCCTGGACCAGCTAATGTGGCCCAGCGGCTCCCAGACTCCCCAAGACCCTGAGAGGGTGCCCCCAATTAAAGGGTTCCACATCCCCGTGGATGATCCCACAGGGGGCTCCTCTGTGCCTTTCTCCTCGCCTGCCTGGCACGAGGTTACTCAGAGCAGTAAAATGTTTATGACCTGTTTACTGTGTGAGTCACTGCAGTCTTGCAGCAGAAAATGCTTCCCCAGTTTACCTAGAGCACTGAAAATAGGATTAAGCTTTGGGAGGAAGGAGCAGTACCAAACCCCAGGAATCCCACACCAGCAGAGGGAGAAGCCCGGGGAAACCCAGGAGTCTCTCCTTTCATTCCATTCTTGGGATGGTGCCCTTTCTCCCAGCAGCCTCTGCATCGGGGACAGCCCTTCTTCCCAGCATCCTGTGCATCAGGGGACAGTGCCCTTCTTCCCAGCATCCTGTGCATCTGAGACAGTGCCCTTTCCAGTACCCCATGCATCAGGGGACAGTTCCCTTCCCAGCACTCTACCTGCTGGGTGTAGCTCCATCTTAGTGAAACAATAGGACACTTACATACTCTTTTTTTTTTTTTATTTTTATTAGTGAAACACCATGAGGTACAGTTGTAGACTTACAAATTTTTGTGCTTGGGTTTCAGTTATACAATGATCAAGTACCCATCCCTCCACCAGTGCCCATTTCCCACCACATGGATCCCAGTATCCCTCCCCCCCCAACCCTCCCACCCCACCCTGCCTCTGTGGCAGGGCATTCCCTTTTGTTCTCTCTCTCCTTTTGGGTGTTGGGTCTGCAAAAGAGGCATTGAGTGGCAATCATGTTCAGTCCATAGTCTACTTTCAACATGTATCTCCCCTCCTGGGAGAATCCTCCAAACACCCTTTATTTGGTGCTCCCTTCTCTATCTGAGCTTCCCTTTCCCCTAGAGAGCCCGGCTGGCCTCTAAGCTATGGAGTAATCCTCCTGGTACTGATCTCGGCTATTCTTTGGTATTAATCTCCTATTTTGTCACTTTATAATCCCCAGATGAATGCAATCTTTTTATGTCTATCCCTCTCTTTCTGGCTCATTTCGCTTAGCATGATACTTTCCATGTAGTACCACTTGTATGTAAATTTCATAACTTCATCTTTTCTAACAGCTACATAGTACTCCATTGAATTTACACACTCTTGTTTCTCTTTTCCCCTAAGAAAATGACCAGCAGCTTAATTTTCACCAATTGAGCCGTGTGAAAATTCAGGAGAATTTTTATTTATTTTATTTTATTGGGGGGGGGGGTGTCATACCTGTCATGCTTAGGGATCACTCCTGGCTCTGTGCTCTGGGGACCGTTGTGTGTGGTGACTAGGGTCACGCTAGGGCAGCTGCCCCCAAATAAATGCATGCAGGCCCCTAACCGGGCGGCCAGGTTCCTTGCTCCAGCAGAGGCATGGGAGGGAGGCCTTCCCGCCTGGCCCGAGCCCGACACACTTTCTCCGCACGCCTGCCCGCCCGCCCCCACCTCCCTCTGTGGATGCCGCCAAGGAGCGTGTCCGCTCGGTATTATTTTAGCCACCGAAGCGCTTCCTGCAGGGCTATTTTTAGCCGTCAGGTGCGAGGGGCGGAGGGGACCGGGCGAGGGGCAGGCGGCGTGGCCAGCCCCTTGCCCGGCGTGTCTCTGCGCCTGCAGAGATATCTTTAGTGGCCACTGGCGTCCTCCCTGCGGGGCGGCCAAGCGGAGCCTAAATATACCTCCCGTGCAGCGAGCCCTGGCCAGGCGGCTCTGGCCACTCTGAGCGTGATCCAACACTGAGCGTCCCCCGCCCCCCACCCCAATTAGATTAACTCAGCAGTTTGGAGGGTCTGGTCCGCACCTTCCCCACGCCTGGAACACCTTCCTCAGCTTTCTTCCTTCCAGCTTGTGACCCAGATCAGCGTGTCTAACAGTGGGGGTTCTGCGCCCCACCCCCAGGGCTGTCTCCTGGACGCAGCCCCCAGGGCATGTTCTTCCAAGCCTCCTCCTGGGCCTTCCTCAGGGCCCTGGTGTTGGGCAGGGGGAGACGCGGCCTGTCCGCTGGGGGTCCCGGAAGCAGCCCCCAGAGACTGGGGAGATGTCTCCTGCCTCTACGGCCTGCCGCTCCGAGCGCTCCCACCTTCCCCTGGCCTTGACCCTAAAGAATGAGCCCCCCAAGAAAGTCCCCATTCTGCTGCATCTTCAAAACCAGGGATCCTCACCGCTCGCTGACCCTCTCTCCAGAACCAAGGTGGGTTCCAGGCCAGAAAGCAGTGAGAGGAAGCCCCTCGGCAGTTTGGGGGGGTCTGATGGTGGCTCAGTCCCACCCTCCTCCCAGAGCTTTGTCTGCCGGCCCCCCGCCTCTCGCCTCACACGGCCTCCCCAGGGACCACCATTCTGGGGCTTTTCTGCGATATGGGATGGGGGCTCTAGGACTTGGGTTGGCAGAACCCGAGCCATCACAGCGTCACCCCCTAAAGCAGGGGATGCGGAACAGAGCCCAGGTGGCATGACGACCCCTGACACAGCAGGGCCGGGCACCCCAGCAGGTCTGCGGGGACTTAGAGGGAACCCCAGTGCCCCTCCCAAGGCCATCTCCTGTCCACCAGGCCTGGGCTGGCCTGGGGCCTGCGTGTAAGGGTGGGTGTAAGGGTCTCCTTCCCTCCTACACCGATGCGCCGACCTGGGTTCCCTGATCCCCAGGGGGTGCCGGCCTTGTCTTGCTTTGGAACCAGAGATAGGTGTGCGGGGTTCTTGGCGGCCAGGTGAGGGCACTGCACGCCCCGGGGCTGACCCCCACGTGTCCTGTGGTCAGGAATGGGGGGGTTCTGTGGTTCTTGCAGACTCCCTAGCTCCTTTGGCCAGTGGCCCCTTTCCAGAAAAACAACCAAACCTGGCGCGTCGGCACACGGCGGCCCTCCTACTGAAGGAGCCCTGGCCGTGGCACGGGACAGCCCAGGGTGGGGCGGGGGTGCCCACGGGGTCACGTGGCCTCCATGTCCGAGTGTCATCCCCTGGGCCCGAAGGGACAGTGCGGAGAACATCACCCCTGGCCCGGATTTCTGCCTGGCGCTTCGTTTGTTGTTTGCGTGTTTGTCTCACCCAAGGCCGAGTCTCTAAGAAAAATCAATTTCAGACAGCTGCTGTGACAGGACTAGAAAAATGAGGAGATGAGGCCAGGAGGGCAGGGAAGCCTGGCAACCTTGACCCCTGACCCCCGGCCCCGACTCTCGGTGGCTTCCTTCACTGCCAGGCCCCTCCCGCTTGGTCTCTCCCCTCCGGGTCACTCAGGGTCTCCTGCCTCTCTGTTCCTTCTGCTTGGGGTTCCTTCCTCCCTGAGTGCCTGCCTTCGGGCTCCCTGACCCTGACAGCCCCTCCCCAGGGCCGAGCACCCGCCTGCACAACTGCCTGAGCCCAGGGTACCCTCTGTGGGGCCGGCCCTGGGCACTAGTGGCCCCGTCTCTCCTCTGCCTTTCGAAGAAGAACTGCGGCACAGTCATTGTTCCGTGCATCCTGACCCGACGTTGCCTTCCACAGAAAGATTCCCAGGAAACGGGCCAGAGGGGCGCGTGGAGGCTGGGCTCAGCCCTGGGGCAACCGAGCAGCTCCTGTGGACGTGGCCAAAGCGAACAGACTTTCAGAATAGCCCCTCTGGGATGAAAAGATTCACGGGAGCCTCGCCTGACCCTGCCCACGGCGGCCCGTCCTCCTCCTGTGGTTGAGGTTTATTCTGCTTGTGGTTTATTCTGTTCGGGGACACCCCCTGCACTGCCCAGGGGTCCCTGCTGGCTCTGCACCCGGGAATCAATTGCTCCTGTCCCGGCCTCTCTGTGACTTCTGTTTTAGAAGCTGCCCCCCCCCCTTGGCCATTGTCGCTGGCTTCCCTCCCCCTGTGTGATCCCACCCTCAGGGAAAGCCCGGGCTCGATGGGCTGACTAGTATTCACGGAATGGATGTGCCATCATTTATTTAATCAAGTGCCTATTGTTGCACGCTAATGAACTTGTAACCAATTTTGAGGCGCTCGGGTGGCGGAATTCATCACAACAAAGGGATCCACGGGGCTCTCTAACTCACACCCGGGCAGAAGCACAACTCCAACTCTCCGAGCCGTTTCCGTCGGACGGCTGAGGTGACAGCGTTCCAAGCTCTGAAAAAGAAAAATAGCGTCCTTTATGCCCCCAAGAAAATGCTTGAGAGAGGGGATGGTGGAGGGGGGTCCCGTGGCCAGTGCACTGTCCCCGCCATGGCCCCGGGCTGACCTCTCCCTCCTCCCCACAGGAGCCAGAGAAGTTCTCAGCCAACCCCCCTCACCCGCCTTCTTTTCTCCTCCCCAGTCTATGATCTTGGTTCTGCACTTAGTTCTGTTCAGTAAATATTCTGTATTGGGGGCTGGGAAGCCCCCCAAAACCTGTGGCCCTTGGGGCCGTGATACCAGCCAGGTCTGGCATTCCCAGAGGTCACACGGTTGCAGCCTGCAGCCTGTCCACTGCTGTGCAGTAGGAAATGACGCCAGCCTGGACACGGCAAACCCGAGCACCCAAGACATGACGGCCGCTGGCCAGGCTGAGACGGCCCTGCTCTGCCTTCATGCTTCTGTGCCATGTCTGCTCTGCGGGTCATCCAGAGCGTTTCTCCCCGTTTTTTATTCCCCGCCTCCTGTTCCCACTGTCCTCTCCTCCCGAGCCCTCTCGGGGACTCAGTGGGCAAATATAGCGTGTCTTTAGCGGGGGCTCTGGGCGGCCCCCCGCTGGGCTACATCAGTCTCGGAGACTGTGGGGCTGCTTTCGCCAGCAGAGCGGTCACGCCAGGATGCACCTCATTGGCCATGGGGGTGGGGGGGCAGTTGTATATCCACAGTGCACAGTGCATTTGCTGACGGGGCCGGGGGGGGGGGGGCGGGGAGGAGCACCTTATTTTGAAATCCCAAGCGTTCGGGTGTTTTCCCCCATTTTCTGGTTGTGCTTCATGTCCTTTCTCAAGGCGGACTGAGAGGATGGTGGGTCAGATTTCTGTCCTCTTGCTTTATAGGACTGTGTTTGGGGGCCCCATTGCTCTGGAAAAGGTGTGGCCCCGTGTTGCGGGCCAGTGGTGCTGTATGTGCCTGTATGTGTATACACACACACACACACATTCCCTCAGCAGGTGCCCTGGGAATAGCCAGGGTCTCCTCCCAATGGGGGAAGAGCCTTTTCCAGCAGGAAACCCGCCCCCTCCCGTAGCAGAGCAGGGTCCTCCCAGAGTTAGGGGCACTGGGGTTCGAGCCCACCCCGTGCACAGCAGCCCCGGGATGCAGCCACGGATGCTTCCAGAATTCCCGGGTCTGCAGTGCCGGAGTAGCCTCACAAAGTGACGCTTGTTGCCCAGCAGCGGCGTCTGCAGGGACAGCCACTGCCTCCTGGCGGGCTTCTGCAAGGTGCCAGGCTTCCGAGCCCAGTGGAGGGCACAGGCTCCCGGGCACATCTGAGCCTCGCCTCCGCTCCAGGCCAGAGGAGCTGGTGCCCTTAGTGTCACCATTAACAATCCCACCTGCTGCTGCTGCCTCTGAGACCTGCCTACCTGCCCCCAACAGAGACCACCAGCTCCCCCTCCTGAAACCTGAACCCCAGTAAAGAGAGCTGGAGAGGGTGGCTGCACAGAGAGCCCCAGGTCTGTCTGAGCCTGGCCAAGCACACGTCTATTTCCCCAAGCCCCTTTCCCTGGGGTGTGACAGAGTTTTACTGCTCCCAGCCAGGAATGTGTATGTGTGCTCTGTCCCCAGAGGTCCCCACTCCCCAGCACACACAGAGGTGCAAGGGCGTCTCACACACACACACACACGCTCATGCACACCCCACATGGACATATGCACACGCACACAAACGCTCACGCACACACACAGGTACACATGCACACACGTCGTGCACGCACACGCACGCGCACACACACACACACACACACACACACTACCCTTCTGGGCTTCTTTGTTCCACATGCCACCACCAGTGGGAAAGGACCTTCCGGGCACCAGGAGGGCACAGCCCCACACCTGACGGTCTGCGGCCCTCCGGGACCTGGAAGCAAATAAGCCTGAACCCCCTCACGGCCCTGAGATGCCCCAGGAGACTTTTTCAGGAAAATCCTAAATTTCCGTTAGGCGGTTGGTAGCCACGCAGCGGCAAGGCAAGGCAGCGCCTTTGTGCAGCGGGGCGCCCCGGGGAAGGGGGTCAGTCCGCGCGGCGGAGGGTCCCCTGGGGTCAGGTTTCAGCCAGATCCCCCACCCTCCGGGAAAGGGGGGGCCCCGGCCCTTCCCATCTCCTTCCCGGGCCTCCACTCCCCGCCCCCACCTGCCCCGCGTCCTCCCCCGGGGCGGGAAGGAAAGTGGGTAATAAGAAACCGGTTCGGTGTCAGCGGGAGATGCTCGGCGGCAGGGGGAGGGGGTGGGGGGCGGTCCCCTGAGCCGCCGGGGCCGGGGCGCGCAAACTCATTTTGTGCAAAGAGGGCCTCGTCCCCCCGGGAGCCGCGGGCTGGTGGCGGGCTGTCGTGCGCGCTGTCCATCACGCGGCGCGCGCGCCATCTGCTCGGGATTATGCGCTCAGTTGCCAGGCTACCTGCTGTCGCCGGTAACACTTGAGTGCCCGGCGCGGCGTCTGCAGCCGCGGCCTGATGAAGCCGTCTGCGAGCGGGCGGGGGGACGCGCGGCCGGCCGGGTCCAGGGCGCGCCCACACCGCCGCCCGCAGGCGCGCGGGGGAAGTGCGGGCGCGCCGGCGGCCCCCGCGCGCGCCCGGGGAAGGATGCTCGGGGCGGGCAGCGGCCCTGGTCCAGCGCCGGGCGGAGGACGCAGCTCGCTTCGCTTCCCGGGGCCCGAAGAGACCGGTTCGGGGCCCGAGCCCACCCCACCCCACCCCACCCCACTCCCCGCTTTAATTTCCGGGAGCAGAGCGAGGCGAGGCGCGAGGGGGAAAGAGACAGTATTAAGATTCAGGGCAGAAGACGAGGGAGGTCGCGGGCGCGGGGTGGGGTGGATGGAGAGCAAGGCAGTAATTAAAACTAAAAATACCGCGCCCGCCTTCCCGGCCGGCCCGGCCCGCGTAATTGCAGCCCCCGCGCGCGCGCGTGTCCGCAGACACGGGCGCCCTGTGCAGGCCCAGGCCGGCCCCAAGGTCCACGGGCGCACGCCCCCACCCGAGCCTCTGGCTGGCTGTCCGTCCCCTTGCCCCTCGAATGCAGCAACCGGGAGGTCCCGGGCATGGGGGTGCGGCTGGGGCACGGGCCCATAGGCCGCCCCTCTGAGCAGACTGGTCATGGAGGGGAGTCAGAGCATCCCAGGAAGTCGGCCCCCCACTCTCCTGCCTGCCCCCGCGCTCTCAAGGGCCTCTCCGGACTCAGAGGGTGTCATGGGCCAGCCTGGGCCCCTGAGCTCTGGGTTGGGGCACTGCCGGCCTCATGTTTGACCCCTGGGGAGGAGGAGGGGACCGGGCATTCCTGGGGAGAGCCAGGCGCCAGGCCTCCGGCTGAGTGCCACCAGGAGAGGCCTTTGGGGCCCCCAGCACTAGCTGGGAGCCCCCACACCCCCAGCAGCCCCAGTGATCCGGGCTGAAGGAGCAAGGCTTCATCTCCACCCCACAGCCCCTGCACAGGCAGGAGGGCTGGTGCCCGACAGCTGCGGTTCACTCCCAGGTTAAGGCCAAATCTCTTGGGGTGAGAATCAGCTGAATCCCTGGAGATGGGTGCCAGCACCCCGTGCCCTTAGGTACCCCACGCAGCTGGACACCCCAAGAAGGGAAGGCGGCCCTGGTCAGCGCTAGACCCAGGCCCTAAGTACCCGGTGTCATCCAGACACCTGGAGAAGGGAAGGCGGCCCGTCAGCAGGGCCGGGGGTGTGCTTCTTGTGCACAGTGGCTGCAGAGACGGTTCAGGAGCAAGGGGCTGGCCTTGCCTGTGGCCCGTCCCAGTTCTCCCTGGGGCTATGTGGGGCCCTCTGAGCACCCCTGGTGTGCCCCCTTGTCCAAAAGGAAACAAGGCGCCACTGCCCGTCTGGAGGGAGAGAGGAGGGCACTTGCCTGGTTTGAGCCCCTGGTGGGCTGTGGGGCCATCGCGCCTCGGACATTCCACAGCCCTCTGCTCTTGGCCTGTTCCAGAGAGGATCTGCAGAGACACCTGGGTCGGGCCGCAGCCGCCAGGCACCGGAGGCTGGCACAGAGCAGGGTCGGGCTGTGTCCCTCGTCTCCTGGGCCCTTGGCTCCTGGGCACGCCGCAGTGGGCTGCTCGAGGGCGCCCTCGCGTGTTTGCACCTGGAGGCGCAGGGGAAAGCCAGCGGGCGTGGCCACACCCCCCTCAGTCGAGGCGCAGCTGGGGCTGGGGTCTCAGACGGTTCCAGGAGATCAAGACCAGGGTCCATCGTGGCTCACCGCCGTGGTCAGCCGTGTGCTTTGGGAGGAAGCTGCCAGCATGTTCTGTAGCTGTAAACAATACATACATATATGCATACATGTCCATACACAAATCTATGTACATATACATGGGGTTATATATATATATATATATATATATATATATATATATATGGGGTCAGACCCATAATGCAACGGGTGGGGCACTGGCCTTGCATGTGGTCCACCCAGATCCAGTCCCCAGAACCCCATATGGCCCCCTGAGCCCTGCCAGGAGTGATCCCTGAGCACTGCCAGGTATCGCTCAAACCCCTCCTCCCAAATTTTTTCTAAATAATGTCAGAATATTCCCCTTTGTTTCTTCATGTTCTGTCTCATCATGGAACCCCAGGAAAATGTCTATCCACAGTCCCTTGTAAGGGACACCCACAACCCAGGTCATCAGCCCCTCTGTGCGCACTCTCTGTCTCTCTCTGTCTCTCTGTCTGTCTGTCTCTCTCTCTCACACACACACACACACCTTCATGCTGCCCTTATCAAACAGTCACTGTCACCGTCCTCCCGTTGTTCATCGATTTCCTTGAGCGGGCCCAGTAACGTCTCCATCGTGAGACTTGTTGTTACTGTGTTTGGCATATCGAATACATCACGGGTGGCTTGCCAGGCTCTGCCGTGCGGGCGAGATACTCTCAGTAGCTTGCCAGGCTCTCCGAGAGGGGCGGAGGAATCGAACTCGGGTCGGCCATGTTGGCTGCATGCAAGGCAAACGCCCTACCCGCTGAGCTATCGCTCCTGTCCCTTATCAAACAGTACATTTGTTGATTGATGTGTCCCAGCTGCCTTCCAGAATGTTCTCTCTGGCCAGCCGAGAAGTGGCAGGCGGTTAGGACAGGTGAGATCAGGCCATCCCTTCCAGACGGTTCCCAGCCTGAGGACATACTTACGCTCTGTCCTTTGAAGGGACCAGCCTGTGCGCGGACGCCCAGCCCTTGTCCTTGGACAGTCCCCGGGTGTGAGCCCCTGGGTGAGCACTGCCCCCGGCTAATGTCCTCTCTGCTCTCCCCCCCGCCCGCAGGAGCAGCACCCCATGGGGCTCCCCCGCACCGCCGGGCCCCTGCAGTCGTCCGTGCCCCCCGGCTCGGGCAGCCTGGGCTCAGGGGCCACGCCGGCGGGGGCCGGTTTCCTGGGCAGCCAGCCGCAGGCGGCCCTCATGAAGCAGATGCTCCTGGACCAGCGGGCGCAGCTGATGGAGCAGCAGCAGTTCCTGCGCGAGCAGAGGCAGCAGCAGCAGATCCTGGCTGAGCAGGTGGGCTGGGGGGCGGGCACCTCTCTCATCCACCCCCTTCCCTCCCTCCCGGGAACAGCGTCCTCTGCAGGGGTGCAGGGAGAGGGGCACCTCACTGGCCTCATCTGCTCCCAGGATGCCTGGCCTGAAGGGAAAAGTGAGAATGTTCCGGAGAATTTGTTTCTTGTCGGGGGACAGCCGGAGGGTGTGCAGACCCACAGAGCAGCCTGCGGTCCGGGGGGCTTCCGGGCCGCCCCGGGAAGCACCTGCAGCTCTTCGGAGCCAGCCCAGAGAGGGGGTTCGGGGGGTCCTGGCCTGTACGTGGCCCTGACTGCATTCCTGTGCGCTGGCAAGATGCTCCAGGCCTAAGGAATCCAGCTCCATGGCTCCCCTTCTAGAATGTTCTAACAGGAGTAGACAAGGGAGATCGACCCTACAGCCCAGGTAGACCAGGCTCTGTGTAGGGTCTGGGCACAGGAGGCCCGGCCAGCTGGACTATCACCCCTAAGTGCCCGAAAGATGAGCTGCCCATCCACCAGGTCAGGTCAGCCCACACACACACACACACACACACACACACACACACAAACATGCTCACACTCACACACAGAGAGACACACTCACACAGACATACATACACACATACACATACTCTCACACATACACACACACCACACACACACACACACACACACGCACACGCTCATACCCACCCATCATTCTTGCAGTCAAGAAGCCTCCTGAGCTTCTAGCACTGTCCCTCAGGTGACCAGGGAACAGGGACTGTAGGGGACACTCATTGGTCCAGGAGGCCAAGGGTGTGAGTTCCGTGACCTGTGGACCAAGGGACTGCAGAAGAAACTCATGGGGACAGAGCCTCTTCCAATGAGCAGGGAGAGTGCTCCCTGAGGGAGGTGGGTGGTGCTCCTTAGACATGGGTGGAGCTCCCTGAGGTGGGTGGTGCTCCTTAGACATGGATGGTGCTCCCTGAGGTGGGTGGTGCCCCTTAGGCTTGGGTGATGCTCCCTGAGGGAGGCGGGTGGTGCTCCTTAGACATGAATGGTGCTCCCTGAGGTGGATGGAGTTCCCTGGGGTGGGCAGGGCTCTCTCTCCCTCCTGGGTGAGCCTCACTCTCCCAGAAGAATCTCAGGGAACAAGAGGAATGCACAGGAAAGAGCAGGGGAACCCATCCCGGCTCCCACATCCCTCTGAGACTGGCCCAGCACGTTGAGATTAGACAGTTCTCGAGGGAAAAGATGAACCGTGTGACCTGGTGCCCTGAGAGCCCCAGGCAGGGCACTGTTGCTCAGTGGGGGGCTCGGGGCTTGGGCGAGAGAGTAGGGGGTCTCCCATGGGCCAGACCCTTGCCCCAACGGTCTTCTCCGACGAAAACTGTTTCTGGAGCAAGCCCCGTTGGGTGCTCCGTGTCTTCCATTCCTCCCAGGGGGACGATGATGCCCAAGCACTGAGGTGTGAACCCAGACGGGGCGCGGCGCGGGGCGGGGGTGGGGGGGCTCGCGTCCCGGGGGGCCCGCGGCAGCCCAGCCTGTCCTGTCGTTGCAGCAACAGCAGCAGCAGCAGCCGCCGCCGCAGCTGTCCCGGCAGCACGCGCAACAGCAGCAGCGGAGCCCGTACCCTGTGGCGCAGGTCGGCCAGTTCCAAGGTGAGACCGTCGGGGGGGTGTTCCCGGCACGCAGGGGCCCGGGGCGCAGGACTGGGGCAGCTGGTTCTCGTCACCGCACAGGAGCCCCCCGTGGGTGGGGTGGGGGCACTGTCCCCGCAGCAGAGCCCCGGGCCCACTCCCTCCGAGTGTCCCCGCGGACAGCGCCCGACCAGCTGGTCGCATCTGCACGTCCCCAGGGGTCCCGGGGATGCTCCCTCCCCTCCTGCCCTCTCCACTGGCCGAAGCCCCAAAGGAGAGGAAGTTGGCAGCATTCTGCATCCTTTCCATGGGAGATGGAGGCCGGCGGGGGCAGCCCCGGGGTCCTTGGCCCCGGCTGTGCTGACAGCAAGGGCCTCTGTCCGCGTGGGGGAGCTTGGCCGTGCCCCCCCAGCCCAGCCTGAGTCACCCAGATATTCCCAGGGAGCAGCAGGACCGGCTCAGAAATCCTCCTTCCCGCACCCCACTTCTCTCGGGGCCTGAGTTAATGCCGCACTTCCGGGACGATCAGCTGCTCTAAGAATCTGCCGGAATGGGCCGGTAGTGCAGGGGTGAAGGCACCGTTCCCCCCACCCCCAGCCCTGGTTTGATCTCCTGAGCACCAAGTACGGCCCAACACCCCCCACCCCACAAAGTAATCTGTGATGTAACACAATCTTAACATATCTATATAGTGATTAGATAAGTCGATTCTTTTTGAGTTTTTTTTTTAATAGCAGCTACACCCAGCATATTACTACTCAAGGGCCACCAGGCCCAGAACCTGGGGTGCCAGCAGGGCAGACTTTGGGGTCAGCCTGGAACATTCCAGCATGAGCTCCCCTCTTTGAGCTAACTCCCCCACCCCCACCCTGCATCTGACTTTTTGTCTCCTGTATATATATATATATATATTTTTTTTTTTTTGGCTTTTTGGGTCACACCTGGCGATGCACAGGGGCCACTCTTGGCTTCACACTCAGGAATCACTCCTGGCGGTGCTCAGGGGACCACATGGGATGCTGGGAATCGAACCCAGGTCGGCGGCGTGCAAGGCAAACGCCCTACCCGCTGTGCTGTCGCTCCAGCCCCTGTCTCCTGTATATTTTTATTCCCTGGAGGCTTGAAACAGCCTGAGTGTGAGAATAGGGCGCTGGTCCCAGAGCGTGGCCCGCCGCCCTGGCGGGGAAGGCAGGCTCCCTGGCAGTTGGGCCGTCTCTTTCCTGAAAGGCGCTGCCTGAGCCTGGCCTGAGGAGGCAGCAGCTCCACATTCCCGCCCTCAGCACCGCCCACGGCCTGTGCCCGCTACCCGCTGTCTCCAGCTTCTCTGCACGGCAGCCGTCTTCCCCTTAACTATTTTTTATAAACAACTCGATATTTCCCACTGGGATCAGCTCAGCCTTGGAGTCAATACAGATTTAGCCAGGAAGGTCACAGGACGCCAACATTAAGAGTTGCAGTAGATACTGTGTGTGTGTGTGTGTGTGTGTGTGTACTTATATGCTATATATGTGTGTATATGTACATATGCATGTATGTATGTGTATATGTGTATATGTGTGTATGTGTATATATATATACACTATATACACGGCCGACCTGACCGACCCAGGTTCGGTTCCTCCGCCCCTCTCAGAAAGCCCAGCAAGCTACTGAGAGTATCTCGCCCACACAGCAAAACCTGGCAAGCTCCCCGTGATGTATTCAATATGCCAAACACAGTAACAACAAGTCTCATGATGAAGATGTTACTGGGCCCACTCGAGCAAATCGATGAACAACGGGGGGACAGTGACAATGACAGTGACATATATACACACACACACGCAACATAGTAAATACAGCATATTTCATGGGTCTTACAGGTTTTTTGAGTGGGGTTTGGGCCACACCCAGTGATACTCGGGGCTTCTTCCTGGCTCTGTGCTCAGGAATCACTCCTGGCGGTTTCGGGAGACCATTTGGGGTACTGGGGATCAAATCAGAGTCGGCTGTGCGCACGGCAAGTGCCCTACCTGTTGTACTGTCACTTTGGCCCCAGCCATCCCGTGTTTAATTAGGGACACTGCTCTTTTTAATTGCTTATAGTTAAAATTTGGGGGCGAAGGGGGCATTTGTTTTTAAAGCCTTTCTGGGGCCCTCTGCCAAGTCCCTCTGGCGGGACCCTGAGTGACCTTCCCATTTCCTAATGCGTCGTGGACTTGATCATCAGCCTTAAAACTTAAGGCATATCAAAATTCTCTCTCGTCTCGTTTCTTCAAACGAAAGACACGCAGAGAGCCCCTGGCTGCCCAGAGGCTGGTCAGGAGCTGGACCACGGGGCCCCTCGCTCTTATCGTGTCTCCGCAGTCCCTGGGGGACCCAGTTCGCTCCTGATAGTGACCAGCTGTCAGTGTCCAAGAAATGCCTCTTGGTCATAGACACAGGCCTGGGCAGGGACACGGGGGATTGTTCTGGGGTCCTGGGCCTGGCCGGCTGGGATGCTAGCCACAAACAGGTAAAGGACTCACCGGAGCGAGCGTGTGGGCTGCTCTGCCATGGCCAGTTTTCCAGAGCATGGTTAAAGCGCTCACGGCTGACGCGGTCCTCAGGGAGATGACTCTGCCAGTCTCTGGGTCCTGCCCCCACCCCCACCCCTGACTCGGCAGAGCCCTCAGCACAGCCTCCACGGCCCTTATAGCCTAGGCACATGCCACCTTATTGCCCGAGTCGAGCGTTTTGCAGAGTGGGAAACAGTTTGCTCCTGAAACGCAAACAGGAGTGAGGCCAGGGCAGGACGTGGCCCCCAAAAGCCTGTGCATGGGAGGGTCCGGCACAAGGAAATACAAGGGATGTCTCTGAGCCGAGCGAGATCGGAAGATCGGACCCTTTTTGTCTACACTCCACCCTTTTCACCTCTACTGCCGTGACTTTCGGTGCTCTTAATACTTTCACGCGCACGTCATGCCAACACCGCAGCTGGGAGGACCCCGATCACCCCAGCTCAGTTCTGCAGTGGATCCCTCATTCCTGCTGGTGCTCACGGGTTGCTCTTTCTCCTTTGCTTTCTTTCCCTTTGTATGGGCATGACCGTAGAGTGAGAGTGTGGGTCTGTGTGTATGTGCGTGTGTCTGTCCCAGAAGATCCTTATTGACTTGGGGCTTAATTCCCTGGTGGTGGCACTCCCTGGCCCTTTAGGCGGGTGATTAATTTCCATCTTCGATGTTCCCCAGTTGGTGACAGTTTTACCCCCGAGGTGGAGGCAGGCGGGAGGCCTAGCTGCAGGACGGGTGGGGCCTGAGCCCGCGTGTCCTTGTGTCCCTGCAGGCTCTCCACAGGACATGGCGGCCAGGAGTCAGGCAGCAATGCAGACCATGCGCCCGGCGCGGCTGATGGCGCAGAACGCGGGCATGATGGCCATGGGGCCAGCGCAGAGCCCGGGGAGCCTGGCCGGCACGGCCGCACCATCGGACATGGGGCTCTACAGCTCGGCGCCCAGCGGCCAGCCGGGAATGTACAACCTGGGCACGGGCATGGCCCCGATGCTCCAGCACCCAAACCAAAGCGGCCTGGGCATGGCAGCGCACGGCCCGGCCCCGGGGCCCAGGCAGCCGGGCGCGGCGCAGGGCGCGGGCCTGGTCAGCGGCTTCGGACAGAACATGCTGGTCAACTCGGCGCTGGCCCCGGCCGCGCAGCAGCACGCGCAGATGAAGGGGCCCGTGGGCGCAGGCCTGGCCCGGCCGCAGGCACCCACGCGACTGCCCAGCATGATGGGCGCGGCTGCCCAGCAGGGCGCGTCGGGCTGGCCACAGCGGAGCCTGCAGGCCATGCCCGGCAGGACTAGCGGCGAGCTGGGCGCCTTCAACAACGGGGCCAGCTACCCACTGCCCGCCGGCCAGCCGCGGCTCGGCAAGCCGCCCTTCGCGGGCGCACTGGGCCCGGTAGTGGACGCCAGCACGGGCGCCGTGCGCACCCTCGCACCGGGGGCCGCGGGCCGCCAGATGATGCCCGGACTCCCCGCGCAGCCGGGCGGAGGCCAGGCGCGACCGCTGGTCCTGCCCGGCCTGAGTCAGGCCCTGCCCGCCTTCGGCCAGCCCCCGGCCCCGCAGCAACTGCCCACGGGGGGCTTCGCGGCGGCGGCAACAGGCGGCCCCACGCAGGACGCAGGCTACGGCTACGGCGGCGACGGCGCGGGGCCGCCCTTCCCCGGCCTCCCCGATGGGCCGGACCTCGTGGACTCCATCGTCAAGGGCGGTCCGGGGGACGAGTGGATGCAGGAGCTGGACGAGCTGTTCGGGAACCCCTAGTGCCCGGGGGTCCCCCAGAGCGGGAAGGAGGCTCCGCGCCCCCCGCGGTGGATTGAGCCGGACTGCAGGGGCGCCGCGCGCGCCCACCGGGCCCGCGCCTGGACCAGGAGCGCGCGGGGTGCGGCTACACTGGAAGAAGGATTGTGTGGCCCCGCCCGGAGGGTGGCCACAGGGGGACGCGCGGCCGGAGAGCCTGGACACGGCTCCGTCTGGCCCGAGCCGGCCGCCCCCCTACCCCCTACCCCGGGGAGAACACGGGGCCATCCCTGCCCCTGGCCGGCGCCTCCTCCTGGACCGACCGTCTGGGAGCCTCGTGGCGGCGCAAGGCTGAGTGGACGCAGGTACGGGCACCCCGGGATGTGGCCACCAGGTGTCGGCCGGACTCGGACTCGGGTGGCCACGAGCGGCCGGGGTAGCCCGCAGCGCGGAGCCCTCTGCCCGCAGGAAGGCCCACCCGAAGGCCTTCACGGGCGTCCACTGCTGCTGACCGTGAGCGCTGGGCAGTAGGCGCAGGCTCCCCTGGGGGTCGCTTGGAACCCACCGCGGCCTGCCGAAGACCACGCGAACGGGCCGTCCGCGGGGCGGGGCGCTGTCCCCTGCTGCCGCGAGGGTGAGTGACCAGCAGTGCCCGCGGCCCCTCCGCAAGGGGCTTCGACTCTGCCAGGCAGGAGGGAGACCCTGGGGAGTGCCTGGACTCCTCGGGACTCCTCACGTGCCGGGGAGTCCCGAGACCGGGGTGCTGGGCCGGAAGCAGGGGACAGAGGACAGGGGACAGGGCGCGGGCGGACACTGCCCCACCTGCTCGCTCCCACCCACGGAGGTTGCACACGCGCTCCGCCAGGGGGCAGTGCTGAGCCGGCGGGCTACCCAGGCCCGCAGGGACCAGGAAAACCAAAACACACACACACACACACACACACACACACACACACACACACACACACACAAACGCGAAACAAACGAGGGGGGCGGGGAGCCATGGAATACTTACTCGCCTTTTTCTGAAAGGTGCAGGAAACCAATCTGTAAGTAACGGTAGGAAACTGGAGGTGGGCCCCAGACGGGGTGGGGGGCTGAGACCGTGCAAGGCTTCCTCCAGCTGCTCAGCGCTGGGACCAACAAAATAGAGAGGCAGATTTTACTGAGGTCATTTTGTTTGGGTTTTGTTTATACAACGGTGCTGATGTATATGTAATGTCGAGGGGGAAAAAAAAAGTTATCTGTAAATAAGTTTTTACAATACTGCAGATTATTCACTGGGTCTACTATCTGTAAAAAAATAAATATATATATATATACATATAAATATATATATATATACTGTTTGTTTAAAATAGAGTATTTTTATTTCATCCCCTAAAGCATCCTCACGCGTGGTATGCACTTCAGGTGACCGCTGGCGGCTGTCCGCCTGGTGATCGCCCCAACTCCGTTCTCTTCCGGTTTTTCTAGCTTTCTGTTTTTACTTTGTACATGGAGCATTGCTTATTTCCTTTTAAGAAATGTACAGAACCGAAATGTAGAGATGAAGTGATGTTGACATACCACTTTTAAAGAAAACAAAAATGCAAAACAAATAAAAGATGCTGATCTGAGCCCCCCCGGGTGCAGTTTCTTTCAGGCTGGGCCTGTCCACAGCTTGCCAGCAGCTCACGGCACCTCCCAGCCCAGAGTTCTGGCGTCAAAGGCCGGAGCCATGTGGTAGCCGGGAGGGCACCTGCTTTGCACACGGCCAAACCGGGGTCGATCCCCAGCATCCCATGGGGTCGCCCAAGCCCACCGGGAGTGATTCCTGAGTGCGAAGCAGGAGTTAGCCCTGAGCACCGCCAAGACAATTCTGGTATCACCTAAACATGGAGCTGTGGAAATCCGCCCATTGCTCCGGGCCGTTTGAACCTGGTCCCTGCAAGGAAAACTTTCCAAGCTGAGGCAGTGGACAGCACAGTGGGTACCCACGGGGTCCACCAGGCTCAGTCCCCGACATCCAGTCCCCCAGACCACCAGGATCGACCCCTGAGCACTGCCAAGTGTGGCTCCATCACACACACACCCCAAAATCCAAACTTTCCGAACTTGCACTGCGGCGGAGGTTGCCTGGGCAGCGGGTGTCCTGCCGGGGGGCCCCCCTCACTGCAGGTGGGGACAGGCAAGGAGGTGACAGGGGCCGACTGGAGGGAAGGATGCTGTAACTTTACAAACAGAAACAAAGACCCAGGAACACATGTGGGGAAGGGAGTTAGCCGTCAGCCCCCACCGCTGTGGGTCACACGCTCACACACACACCGGACCGGCCGCGCCGTCACTGCCCTCCCGGCCCTCTGCAACAGGCAGCCCTGGGCCAGCGGGACCGTCGCCTGGCTCAGCCCCTTGCCCCTCTTTTTGCCCCGCACCTCCTGTTCTTCATGGGGAGCCGGTCACCTAACCCACAGAGGGTTCCCCCATTCCACAGCTGGGGAGGGCAGGGAGTGAGAGCACAGCGGGAGGGAGGGAGCCTTGCACAAGGCCGCCACCTCGGCACCCCTGCGCCCACCAGGAGTGATCCCTGAGCACCACCAGGAGTGATCCCTGCGCCCACCAGGAGTGATCCCTGCACCCACCAGGAGTGATCCCTGAGCACCACCAGGAGTGATCCCTGCGCCCACCAGGAGTGATCCCTGAGCACCACCAGGAGTGAATCCCTGCGCCCACCAGGAGTGATCCCTGAGCACCACCAGGAGTGAATCCCTGCGCCCACCAGGAGTGATCCCTGAGCACCACCAGGCGTGGCCCAACCGCCCCCCCCCACCAAAAAAATGACTCCATCCAACTAGAACCCTTTGTGAACCCCCCACCACCTTTCCCAAGTGGGAGCTGAACATAGTCCCAGGGACAGAACGGACCTCGAAACAAAGGCAGTCCTGGGGGGAGGGGCGAGGGGGAGGAAGGGGGAGGGATGTGCCTCCGGCCTCAGTCCCAAAAGGCCCCCCCAACCCCAGGGGAGTTGTCCACGATGGCGAGCTGGGGGAGAGTTGGGGCTGCCCACGGGCACCCCTAGCCCTGGAGGACACCCCGACCCAGCCTGGTTGCTCCCCAGATGTCAGGAGACAGGAAAGTGAGCCAGTGGGATGCTGGCATCAGCAGGGGGAAGGGGGAGCCCTGGCACCCCCCGGGGTCCTCGTCCATGAAGACCCAACACCCCCCCATCCTTTCTTCACACCATGTTGGAGGGGCCAGGCTGCCTGGAAGACCGTCTCCTGAGTGATTCCACAGGAAAGCAGGGAGCTTTCTGCAAGGGGGTGCAAAGGGGGGCTGACCCTGGAGGGGAGCTCACGAGGCCTCCGTGGGAAGGGGGCCCAGGGGCGGCCTGCCGAGACCTTCCTCCCTGCAGGGGGCAAAGGAACGGGGGTCCCAAACACCTGTATCTGTCCATGTTCAGGCCACCCCTCCCAACCCTGCATAGGGAAACAGGGAACACTTTTTTTTTTTTTGCTTTTTGGGTCACACCCAGCAATGCTCAGGGGTCACTCCCGGCTCTGCACTCAGGAATTACGCCTGGCAGTGCTTGGGGGACCATATGGGACACCAGGGATGGAAGCCAGGTCAGCCACGTGCAAGGCAAACGCCCCTACCTGCTGTGCTATCGGGGAGCACTTTTTTAAAAGAAGTGTAAATTGTAGGGACCAGAGGGACTGCACAGTGGGTAGGATGCTTGCCTTGCCCACAGCTGACCCAGGTTCGATCCCTGGCATCCCACATGGTAGCCCGAGAACCACCAGGAGCGACTCCTGTGTGCAGAGCCAGGAGTAACTGCCGAGTACCTCTGGGTGTGGCCCGCAAAGCAAGATTAAATTGTACAGTGATCACACCGCCTGCCTGCTAGGCTGAACGAGAAGCAGGCAGTGTTCGCTCCCGTGTGTATCTGTCTGTCATTATCTGTCTCAACATTTTTTTAATTTTATTTTAGGGGTTTTTTTCTTGTACACGTCTTTAGGCTCTTTGAGGGGTCCCTGGGATGCCGGTTCAGAGGGCATGAGGCCATGAGTCCCAGCCCGCCACCACCCACCCGTGCCCCAGGGCCTCTGACCCCATCACGGGGCATTCTCCAGCATGGAACCCACCCTCCATGGGGAGTCCCGTGATTGTGGGGTGTGACCCTGGAGACCTCAATGTAGCACTGCAACACTGTCCTCCAGTCGTCCATCCATTTGCTCCAGCGGGCACCAGTAACATCTCCATCGAGAGACTTGTTGTCACTGTTTTTGGCATATCGAATCTGTCACGGGGAGCTTGCCAGGCTCTGCTGCCTGGACGGGATAATGTCGGTAGCTTGCCGGGCTCTCCAAGAGGGATGGAGGAATCGAACCCAGGTCGGCCGCATGCAAGGCAAATGCCCTACCCGCTGTGCTATTGCTCCGGCCCTCAATAAAGAGACCTCAATAAAGTAGCGAAAAGGAAGGCAGCAGGAACACCCTCCTCACAGAGACACACCCCTCGAGCCCTTCTTTCCACTGCACTGCCTTTTTACGGTAGTGAGTCTAGTATCCAAAAATAAAATCAATTTATGTGTCTATCAGACTGTCCTACACAGAGATCAAACAGCTCAGAAACTCGCATTCTTCTGGCCAGCATGGTCCACACACCCACAGCCACGAAGGTCCCAGGGTGCCTTGGTGACAAGGGGGTTAAAATCCGGAAGATGAAGACGCGGGCGTCTACCATTGCCAGTGGACCCTCTGCCTGCCCGAAAGGGCCAGTTGCCAAAGCCTCCCTGGGATGTGCACAGAGTGGTCACTCGGCTGCATGCGGATGGGCTCTGGAACCGGGCCAGCCCGAGGGCCACAGGGCCAGCCCTGGAACTGGGGGACAGCAGAGTGACCGCTGGCTCCTCTCACCGAGCCAAGGGGCACGCACAGGAACGGGGCAGCATCCCCAGTGCTCCAGGAGCCCCTGACTTGCATCAAAGAAGGGGGCGCAAGGGGGACACCCTGCAGTGCCCACAGCACCTACGTGCTGCTTCCTGGGGCCTGGCTACTTGAACAGGCGGTGGGGCAGGTACCCGAATCCCAGGCCTCTGCCCTGCGCCCATCCCCCAGCCACCCGGAGCTGCGGGCAGTGGGCTCTGTCCCGCAGTTGTTGGCCTGCACAGAGCTCCCGCACCCCTAGCTCCGAGCCATGCTCACTGCGGCCACGCTCTCTCCTCTGCCCAGCTGACCTCAGCCGCATCCACCCGGAACGTTCCACCAGCAAAATGACCTGTCTGAGGCGGGCCCAGCTCCGAAAGCGCCCTCACTGCCCAGAGCGGGCACAGCCAGCCCCCCTGCCGGGCAGATGCCAGCCCGCCGTGTCTGCAGAAGCAGCATGCCCCCGCTGTGGCTCCCACCGGCTGTGGCTCATACCAACACCAGCCACAGCGTCAGCGTCAGCCGCTGGGCAGACAGGGTCCCCCAGATGGGGGTCTGAGAAGCCCCCTAGAGGGCCGGGGGCGACCAGGGCAGGCACCCAGCAAGCCCAACCCGGGTTCCATTCACACCATGTCACCCAGCACCACCCGTGTGACCCCGAGTCCCCGGACCTCAGGCCCTAAACCCGAACTAACAGCCCCGTCTCCTGAGCACGGCTTGGAAGGCGTAGAGAAAGAAAAAGTTTATTTTCCGCACATTTTCCGGGGGACCCCGCACGGCCTCGGGCGTGGAAATGGGGGTGGTGGCGGGTTGGCCGAGGGCGGTGGTCAGAGATGCCACCTCAGTTTCTCAGCAATGTCGAGGTCCAGGAATTCGTCCAGCAGGCGGTTGACCACCCCGAGGCTGCCCAGGACTGTCAGCAAGGCCAGCGCGCCCACACTTGCCCTGAAGCCGGCCAGCCTGCGCCAGAAATGGGGGTAAGGTGAGGGGCGGACACCAGGGGGGTAGGCGCTGACCAGGATCCCATATGGCTCTCACGTCTGGACACCCTCACTCCCCCTGTACACTAATGACTGTGCCAACCGCCACCGGTTCCTCTGAACAGCTGGAGGGTTACCACGACCAGGCGGAATTATTTTCTGGGTATTCGCAGAAAACTCTTTCTTAGTGACAGGGGAGCCAGGGTGGCTCCCGGCAGTGCTCGGAGGAGTCCAGGCAGTGGTGGAAATCTACCCCGCGCCTGAGCCCTGCACTCTGTCTCCAAGGGCAACCCCTTGGCATGGAAGTCAGGGTGGCAGGCGTGACCCTCCAGCGCCTCCTGACTCTGAGCTGCCCAACGCCGTGGCCAGATCCCTGAGGATGGGCTTCTCCTTACCTCATTCCCGCAGCTTCCGAGTAGTCCCGGAAGTACCTGTGACGGGCGTACAGGTACAGCAGACCCAGGCAGGCAGCAGACGCTGCAGGGGAGGAACAGAGACGGAACAGGGTAAGGGCACGGCCTCACGGCGGTGGGGCGCAGAGAGACGGTACCCAGGGCCGCAAAAAGGACGAGTTAGGCACTTGCCTCGCATGAGGACAACCCGGATCAATCCCCAGCACCATGTCTGGTCCCTGAGCTCCACCAGAAATGATCCCTGTGAGGGGCCGGAGCGAGAGCACAGCGGGGAGGACGCTTGCCTTGTACACGACCAACCTGGGTTCGATCCCCGACATCCCACATGGTCCCCTGAGCACCGCCAGGAGTAATTCCTGAGTGCAGAGCCAGGAGGAAACCCTGAGCATCACTGGGTGTGAGCACAGAGCCAGGCGCCAGGCATGAGCCCTGAGCACAGCAGCTCACACCATAACAAAACAAAAAGATGTGGATCCCGGGGCTGGAGCGATAGCACAGCGAGGAGGGCGTTTGCCTTGCATGCGGCCGACCCGGGTTCGATTCCCAGCATCCCATATGGTCCCCTGAGCACTGCCAGGGATGACTCCTGAGTGCAGAGCCAGGAGTAACCCCTGTGCATCGCCAGGTAGGACCCAAAAAAGCAAAAAAAAAAAAGATGCGGATCCAGCAAACAGAGAACTTCAACGACATAATTATGCAAGAAAGGGCTCAGAGGCTGCACTGAGGGACAAAACATCTGCCTGGCCCAAATCAGGCCTTGAGTTCAACACCTGGCTCCCCCACATGGGTAAGTTGAGGCCTGGGCTCTCTCGGTGCCTCCACAGAGCACATGGGCAGGTATGCGGCCCTGAAGCACAGGCATGCCTGGGCCCCGCTGGCACAACTGTGAGTTCCACAGCTCAGGGTGAGTCCCACCGAGTCCCATCCCCAGCCCAAGCTCTGAGACCGATGCCTCCATCCCTGAGACATGGGCAGCAGAAGGAGGGAAGGGGGCTGGCAGGGGATGCAAGAGAAATAACTTCATTATCTCCACACAGTCAAAACACTTCGACAGACAAGTCACACAGAAAGACAGGCGGGTGCATGGACCTACCCAGGGAAACTTTGTCCCCCTCCTCCACCCTCACCGGGCGTCAACAAACTGTGACTCGCGTCACTGTGACTCCCGGGAGGTGGAGGCACCAAACACAGATGCAGTGGCCCCGAGCACCATCAGCGGGAAGGCCTAGGAGCCTGGCACCCGGCGAACAGCTCATCATTTCTTATCAAACTAAACAGACGATTTCGGAGGTGCAGGGGGAGACATACTGAGTGATGCTCAGAGGCCACGCCGGGGGTCCGTATGTGGTGGCAGGGGTCAAACCAGTGTCAGACAGAGCTACATGCTAAGCAAGCACCTTTAATCTTTCTACGGTCTCTCAGACACAAGATACACTATTTTTGGCAGGGGGCCACACCCAGTGATGCTCAGGGGTTCCTCCTGGCTCTGCGCTCAGGAATCGCTCCCGGTCGTGCTTGGGGACCATGTGGGGGGCTGGGGATTGAACCCAGGTCGGCACATGCAAGGCAAACACCCTCTTCACTGTGCCCCAGGCCCTCGAGATAACACTTTTCCAGGGTTCTATTTTTAGTTCTGTGGGCCACACCCTGTGGCACATAGGGGACCCTGCGCTAGGGACCTTAGCAAACACTCGGCCCAGTTGTGTGTCATCTCTCGGCCCTAAATGTACTTTCCACGCAGCCCTTTCCTTCCTACCCAGGCACGCGAAGGCAGGTGCAGGGAAGGGAGCCACGGATTCACTCCTACCCCTCCAGCTCGGTCCCTCAGCGGTGGTGACATTCAGTGACATTCTGCCCCAGGCTTCCCACCAGGCCGGGTCCAAAACAAACTGCTGCACGGAATAGAGTTCAGCACTCAGCAGCAAACAACCTTCCGAACAGGGGCCTGGGCACTCACACTCCTGCTGGTTAGTGGTTCTACAGACCACAAGCCCAGCTTTGGAAAGGACAGGCTGCAAGGAACAGAATTTTGGGGGGGTGGGGGTGGCGGTCACACAGTAAAACATTTCAGAATGTGTTGAGACCAGAAATAGATTCAAAGTTTTGAAATCAACCTCAACCTGAGTCCGGGGACTGCTGGCAGGACTTGCAGGGGTCTGTGCTGTGTTTCTCAGGTGGAGATGTTTAAACCGCCGCAGCTAGACTGATGTGCACAGGGCCGGCGTATTGGAAAATTACCTTGGTTAAAGTACCAACCAGCCATCCACAGCGTGACCAAGAATATGGGGTAGAACTCCACACAGTTTTGTCTATAGGATAAAACAAGAGAGAAATGGGTCATTCGTGAGAAAAACGACATGGAAGCACTGAGTTTTTTTCACCTACGGGCAAAGGTGTAGCCGCTTCTGAAAACGGTGCAGTAAACAGGCCAGAGAGACAGTCCAGGACAGCGCATGCCCTGCACACAGTCAGCTCGGGTCCGATCCCAGCAGCGAGTGAGTGAGAGAGAAATTCCTTGAAAGAGAATCGTTGGCTGGAGCGATAGCACAGCGGGTAGGGTGTTTTCCTTGCACACGGCCAAACCAGTTTCAATCCCCAGCATCCCATGTGGTCCCCCGAGCACTGCCAGGAGTAAGCTCTGAGCATCGCTGGGTGTGACCCAGAGAGAGAGAGAGAGAGAGAGAGAGAGAGAGAGAGAGAGAGAGAGAGAGAGTCGCTTTGTGAACAGACACAGAACCAGAAGTGCTGGGGAGCTGAGGTGCAGGATCCCGGCCCCTCTCAGGCCAGGGGAGAGGCAAGAGGACAGAGTGTCTCTGTCCCCGCCCAGCTGGCCTGCAGCTAACGCTCAGAGATCCATTTGCGGCTGTCCACATTCTAGCCTCTTCTGGGGTGGCTGATGAGGTATCTTTACTTGAAGAAACTCAGGAAAATGAGCTATATTCCTACTGCAAGTGGGGAAAGAATAACACTTTCTAGAGAAACAACAAGTATAAAAAGAAACAAGTATAAAAAGAAACCCAGGAAAACAAGATGCTGCCCAATCCCCTCCCGAGACTAACTGCCGATACTGAGCGGCTGGAAGTGTGTTCACCAGGTGTGGACCACCCCTTACCCAGTGCTCAGGAGAACCTCTCTCTCCCAAAGCCCCTGGAAGGAAGCACGTGGTTAATGAAGAACAGGAACAAAGTCAGTCAGGAAGGCCCAGGCAGACCGAGGAGGCAGGCAGGAGCCCGCAAGCCCTGCAAAGGGTCTCTGCGTGCACACGCACGCACACATATGCACGCGGTGTCTGAGCCTCAGACGCGAGAGGACGCAAGGCACCTGCCAGGCAGAAAAGGCACATCCAACAGCCACCACAGATGAGAGAGTGAACGCAAAGCAATGCCGAGGGGTACGGCAGATTCGACTTCCTGAGAATGCGTTTCTTTCTGCGGTAGAGAGCGAAACAGTCACAAAATTTGCCCCCAAATACTGAAGCGCCATGCAAGGACCTCCTGACGGGAGAGAGAATCCCCCGCGGGGCCCGCAGGGCGGGATCCAAGGCACAGGGAGAGGGACCAGGACGGGTCACAGCCGTGCAGGGCGTCTCAGCCACCGCAGGGACGGGACAGTGACAAGTGATGCTCGTCCTAGTGGGCAGGTCTTTAGTCACAGAGATGGATGCCGGGAGCTAGCCGTGCGGCACCTGGGAGGGGGAGTCAGGACCCCTCAGAAAGGTGAAATCTCCCCTGACCGTCGGGGAACGGTTCTGCAGGGGTGCGCCGTGAGCTAGATGGGAAGGAACTGAATCGAAAAGCGACAGGCCCATGAGCAGGCCGTGCAACGCACAGTGTCGAAGGGAGATTCTGCAGATTGAAGAGGATGATCACACAGCGCCACGGGGAGAAGGGCCGCCCGAGCAAGCTCAGGGACGGGGTAGGGGTAGGGCACGCGCCTGGCACGCGGCCAACCCGGGTTGGATCCCCAGCACCACGGAGCGTTCCCCGAAGCCCATGGGGAGCAATCCCTGAACGTGTCAGCCCTAAGCATCACTGGGTGTGGGCCTCCCCTCCCCCAGCAATAACAACAACAGAGCAACTCTAGACCAGAGACAGAAGCCCGAGAGAGTGCGACACACAGCACGACTTCAGACACTGTCAGGTCTCGAACTGCTCGTTCCTTTGGGGGTCTGGGGTCTTAAGCCAAAAAACAAAGCGGGAGGAAATCAAGAGCCCTACGCAAAGCCAAAAGGGGCCCAACAAGGAAAGAGAATCACAGCGTACTAGTGGATCAGCTGCATCTCATTTGCTTAATTCCTGGAATGTAAACCTTGGCTATCGGTTTAACTTAATGAAAAGATTGAACGTGACTGGCAGGAGGAAGGAAGGAAAAGAAGAGGAAAGTGATGTTCTGTCAGGGAAGGAAGCCAATTAGTTATGTCTAATATTTGAAACTGCACATAGCAACGAGAGCATCTTGCTGAAGGAAGTAAATGCAGAACGTGGTGGCTGGGGGCGGGGGGATGGAGACTCCGGGGAGGGTTCTGGTAGAAAGCCCGTGACCTCACTTTATTTTGGACCACATCCGTGTACTACTCTAATTTAAGGGGCCAGAGCATTGCTACAATTCGCCTTGCACGCTGTCAACTCAGGTTCGGTCCCTGGCATCCCAGAGGGTCACTGAGCCTCCACAAGTGCCACCTGAGCACAGAGCCAGGAGTAAGCCCTGAGCACCACCAGATCACGACGATCACGATCATGACCATCCTGTTGTTCGTCGATTGACTCAAGCAGGCCCCAGTAACGTCTCCTTCGTCCTAGCCCTGAGACTTTTAAAAAAAGTGCCATATTCTTTCAGAGTTAGGAGAATGAGACCCTTCATTGTTACTGGTATTTGGCATATTGGGTATGCCGTGGGGAGTTTGCCAGACTCTGCCGTGTGGGCAGGTTACATTCAGTAGCCTGCCAGGTTGTCCAAAGTAAGAATGAGATGATAAGATGTCACTTCCGGGAGCTGGGTTTTATAATCTCTGGGTCTTGGCTGTTGATGGGATTACACGGCGCTGGGGGTCAGCTGGTGGGTGTGACCCCTGCCTACTGGAATTTGGAGGATCTGGGTGGAGGATGCTCAGCCCCGATCCGAGCAGTCTGGGAGATCTCAGCCCCGGGATCCGCATGCCTTTGTTCCTCTGCTGGTACCTTCATGCGTGTCGAGAGTGTTCTCAGCATGGAGCACCACCAGATGTTGCACAAAATCCAAAAGGAAAAAAACGCCAAGAAAATATCTACCGTACATTGTCCTCTTGCCAATTACAACGATCCTTACACTTACCATTTTGTTCCGAGAGTAGATTTACACGTTACACGTATTTACCACGATAAGAACTTTTAATTAGGCGTGAGCACCTCTCAAATGATCTCTCGTGCCACCAGTGGGACCAGCCCACACTGCCCCACCGAGGGAGCCGCCCAGCCCCCAAGGTGAGCGCAAGGACCCAGACTGTCCGCGAGATACTGGACATGGTCAGATGGGAAGTGCCCGTGATCGCTACAGAGACAAACTCCCAACGCTCCAACTTTTCCAGAAGGAAACGTCAGCTCCCGACCCCGCTCAGGCCAACTCCAGCCGCGTTCTGGTCCCGGTCTGTGAGAACAGAATCTCTGAAGTGACTCTTCCCGTCACTCCGGGAGACAGTGGAATTCTTACATCACACCTGACCTGACCCCGCTAAGCCAGGGGAGGCTCAGGGTCAGCTCAGCATTGAGGACGCCAGCCTGGGGGTCAGTGAGGGGCCGTTGACAGCACCAAGGATTGGGGGAGACAAAGAGGAGCCCCTGCCCCTAAAGAGAGAGTGTTTGCCATGAAATCACTCAAGGAAGGTCTGAAGAGGAGAGGGGGGAGGGGAGAGGTGGAGGGAGTGAGGGAGGAAAGAAAGAAAGGAGGGAGGGAGGGAGGAAGGAAAGAGAGGAAAGAAGAAAGAAAGAAAGAAAGAAAGAAAGAAAGAAAGAAAGAAAGAAAGAGGGAGGGAGGGAGGGAGAAAGGGAGAAAGGGAGGGAGAGGGAAAGAGTAGGGAAGGAAAAAAGAAGGGAGGAAGGAAGGAAGGAAGGAAGAAGGAGGGAGGGAGAAAAGAGAGAAAGAAAGAGAGAGAAAGAGAGGAAGGAAGGAAGGAAGGAAGAAAGAGAGAGAAAAAAGAAAGAAAGAAAGAGAAAGAAAGAGAGAGAAAGAAAGAAAGAAAGAGAGAGAAAAAGAAAGAAAGAAAGAAAGAAAGAGAGAGAGAGAAAGAGAGAAAAAGAGAGAGAGAGAAAGAGAGAAAAAGAAAGAAAGAAAGAAAGAGAGAGAAAGAGAGAAAAAGAAAGAAAGAAAGAAAGAAAGAGAGAGAGAAAGAGAGAGAAAGAAAGAAAGAAAGAAAGAGAGAGAGAGAAAGAGAGAGAAAGAAAGAAAGAAAGAAAGAAAGAGAGAGAGAGAGAAAGAGAACGAAAGAAAGAATGGAAGGAAGGAAGGAAGGAAGGAAGGAAGGAAGGGAGGGAGGGAGGGAGGAAGATAGAAAGGGAGGAAGAAAAGGAAGGAAGGAAGGAAGGAAGGAAGGAAGGAAGGAAGGAAGAGAGGAAGGAAGAAAGGGAGGGAGGGAGGGCGAAAGCAGAATAAACGTCCCATCTCAGGCTGGGGGCTCTCGGACCAGGGCTCTGTGGTCAGTGTGATGCTTCCCACCACCCTCCAGGCGAATGGAGCCCCCTCGGGTGCTGTCAGCTTCCAGGGCAGTGAGCGGGACGTGGCCTTGGGCCGAGGGGCTGCTGTGTACACTGAAGGCCGGCGCCGGGCGGGAAGGTCTGCCGTGTGGCCGGGCCGGGGTCACTCACTGTGCTCGGAAGACCCTCTCGAACTCGGGGGAGCCAGACACGGCAGGGGCCGCCACTCCATGCCTCAGCCTCGCCTTTCCCACCTCCAGAGCAAAGTAGCCTGCGGGCAGAGAGGAACGGCCATCGGAAACCGTGTCTACCGGGCCAAGGCCAGCGCGTGGCCCGGGAACCTGCATCCTTGGCGAGTGCCTCGGGTTAGAGGGAAAGCCGCCGTGCCGTGGGGACGGAGACAGCGATGGGGACAGCAGGTGGCGGGAAGAGCACCCCTGCACATGGCTGGGGTGTGCCCACTGAGCTACTGTTTTTTTTTTCTTTTTGGGTCACACCCTGCAATGCGCAGGGGTTCCTCCTAGCTCATGAACTCAGGAATTACTCCTGGCAGTGCTCGGGGGACCATATGGGATGCTGGGAATCGAACCCAGGTCAGCCGCGTGCAAAGCAAACGCCTTACCTGCTGTGCTATCGCTCCAGCCCAGCCACTGAGCCACTCTGGAAAGCTGCCCCGAAGGGCCGTTTGAGCCCGGCCCTCCTAGGCCAGAGGACGCAGCTGCGGCTCTCAGATCTAACCCTGGAGAGGTGACACAGTCTGTCTCACACTGCCTGCCCCCAGCCTCCCAGGGCGGACCCCACAGGGATGGCCGCTTTCCTCTGCCCGCGAGGCTGGGCCGCAGTGCCCAGCTGTTTTTCCAAATACCAACTCACGTGCTGCTGGGCCGTTTCTCGAATGGGGGAATATTTCCAGCACAACACAGCCCTTGCTTTCAGCTGAGTAGCCTGCGAGAGTGCGTGGGTGGGTGGGTGGGAGGGACATGTCCAGTGCACTGATGCCCCGGCCCAAGGCCAATCCTGCCTTCAAGTTCAAGACCACCACGCTGACCCCTGCAGGGGCTCATCCACCTGCCCTGTATGGTTCAGACCCGCTCGTCCCTACAACTGCACGGGCCCCGTTTCCTGAAATAAAGGGGTGAGCATGTGTGTGTCCTCAGGAGAGCGCCCATTTATCAGAAAGTAGTTGCAGAAACACATTTCTGGGGCATTGCTCAACCGTAGATAGAGAGATAATGAGGATGAATGTTAAAGTAATCGTGCAAGAATTATTCAAGAATAAAGGAGAGGGGCTGGAGTGATAGCACAGCGGTTAGGGCACTTGCCTTGCTCGCGGCCGACCCGGGTTTGATTCCCAGCATCCCATATGGTCCCCTGAGCACCGCCAGGAGTAATTCCTGAGTTCATGAGCCAGGAGTAAGCCCCGTGCAATGCCGGGTGTGACCCAAGAAAGCAAAAAAAAAAAAAAAAAAAAAAAAACGAAATTGGAGCTGACTTCCTGAGGGTCCCCTCAACAAGCCCCCAGGGCTACTGACAATACCTGAACCGCTCATGTGTGTGGCTACAGCCTGAGCACCGCAACCCGGGAGCAGAGGGACGCCCCAGAGTGAGGTGAGGACGGGGCTAGGTCCCTCCCATGCGCGCCTACAGGGCCCAGAAGGCCCTGTGCTTCTCGAAAGCACCAGCAGGGGGCGCGCCTAAGCACAGGGCCAGGAATAGCCCCTGAGCACCAGAAAAACAAATGCCCCCCCCCCCCCCAAAATGGGTAGCGGTTAAGGCACTTGCTTTCTCTGCAGCCAGGCCCCAGCACCACGTAGGGCTCCCCCTCCCCCCGCCCCCCCTACCCCCGCTTCTGCTCTCCACACCTGGGGAGCCCTTCAGAGCAACTACAGACTCTGGCCCAGGACCCTTGCTCCTTTCTCGGGATCCCTGACTCATGGTTCCGGCAGGAAGATGCTTTAAAATCTAGAATTACGTCGCCTAGAACCCAGATTGTTTTTTAACCTGGTCATACCAAAGACCACTTCTTTAAGAAAGCACGCTGACTCTGGGGGCTGCAGAGAAAGAACAGTGGGCGGATGCTTTCCTGGACCCTGCTCCATCTCTGGTGCCCCCCCCCACACACACACACACTCCCACCACCACCGGGAGTGATTCTGGGAGCAGACTCAGGAGTAACCCCTGAGCATCTCCAAACATGGCCCAAAAACAAAGGAGGGAGAGGGAGGGAGGAAGAAAGGAAGGAGGGGAGAGAGAGGGAGGGAGGGAGGAAGGGAGGAAAGAAAGGAGGGAGGGAGGAAGGAAGGAAGGAAGGAAGGAAGGAAGGAAGGAAGGAAGAAAAGGAAGGAAGGAAGGAAGGAAGGAAGGAAGGAAGGAAGGAAGGAAGGGAGGAAGGAAGAAAAGGAAGGGAGGAAGGAAGGAAGGATGGAAGGAAGGAAGGAAGGAAGGAAGGGAGGGAGGGAGGATGAAAAGGAAGGAAGGAAGGAAGGAAGGAAGGAAGGAAGGGAGGGAGGGAGGATGAAAAGGAAGGAAGGAAGGAAGGAAGGAAGGAAGGGAGGGAGGGAGGGAGGATGAAAAGGAAGGAAGGAAGGAAGGAAGGAAGGGAGGGAGGATGAAAAGGAAGGAAGGAAGGAAGGAAGGAAGGAAGGAAGAAAAGAAGGGAGGAAGGAAGGAAGGGAGGGAGGGAGGGAGGGAGGGAGGAAGAAAAGGAAGGATGGAAGGAAGGAAGGAAGGAAGGAAGGAAGGAAGAAAAGAAGGGAGGAAGGAAGAAAAGGAAGGGAGGAAGGGAGGGAGGGAGGAAGGGAGGAAGGGAGGAAGGAAGGAAGGAAGAAAGGAAGGAAGGGAGGGAGGGAGGAAGGGAGGAAGAAAAGGAAGGAAGGAAGGAAGGAAGGGAGGGAGGGAGGGAGGAAGGAAGAAAAGGAAGGAAGAGGGACAGTGCAGTGGGTAACATGCAGGAGCCAACCTGCACAGATGCCACCTTGCAGGAGCCAACCTCAGTTCCATCCCTGGCCCCATATGGCCCCCGAGCACTCTAGGAGTGAGTCCTAAGTACGGAACCCCTGAGCACCTCTGGCTCAAAAACAAAAAGAAAGAAAGTTGATTCTTAAACCAGGACTCAGGAAAGCAAGGCCCAGCACACAGCACCTGGACATGACTTTCAGCGCACCACGCCAGGCTGGGGCCCACTGAGGCTGACCGGAACCCAGTTGGGACCACAGACCTTGCAAAATCTCTGGATTCGGAGCCATCACCTCATCCCTGGAACTGATCTGGCATGTTAAAATCTCTGGGACAGAGGCGCTGAGGACCCTGAACTGGGGTCTGACCCAGAGCACCAGCAAGGGAGTCCCAAGCCCAAGGCCAGCCTCCCCCCAACCCCTCTCCCTGCCCCACACACTCACACAGCGCTCACACTCACACACGCACAAATACACAATGCTCTCACACATATACACATACATACAAACGTACACTCATACACAACACCCATACAAGCAATGCTCAGACACACACAAACACAACACTCACACACACAGGGCTCTCACACACACAGGTACACGTACACACTCACAAACGCACACACAAGCACTCATACCCAAACAACACCCATACAAACAATGCTCAGACATGCACAAACTCGTACACACTCGCACACAACATACACACTTCCACAAATACTCATACACACAAACGCATGCTCTCACACACCCACACACAAACAATGCACACACTAACAAGAATACACACATTCATAAACATGTGCACTCACACTCGCATGCACACAGGTGTGCGTGCCCACACACACACACACACACACACACACACACACACACGCTGCTGCCTGGGACTCTTACTTTGCTGACAGGCAGAGAGAACAGAGACAGCAGCCACCAAGACGGTGTGCCCAGCCATCTTCCCCACGGAATGTTCTGGTTCCTGGAGCACTGGCAGAAGTCAAGGCGCGGCTCCCATGGGCGGTTCCCATCCACGTGGCCTTCCAGCCCTCGGAAGGTAAATAAAGCCCGAGAGAAAGACAGGTGAGGGGAAGCAACCTTTGCTCTGAAGGAGCCCGGGCCGAGCGGGGCGGCCCCCATCCTTATTAGGGCCGGAGCAGCTCCAGAGCACCGGAGTGCCCGCCGATCACCTGCCGGCTCTGCACGCACAGCTGGGGCAGAGAAACACGGGCCGCCTCTCCTGGCCTCCCCTTCCAGCCCTTGCTCCCCTCCAGCCTGGCCGAGACCGTCCCTGCTCCCGGGGAAAGTTGTTAGTGTTTGCGGGAGAGTTTAGCGCTCATGTCACCTGCTTCTGATTTTATTCCCAGAGAAGGGGAGACCCTGGATTTAAAGCTAACTCCGGGGGCTGGAGAGATAGCACAGCGGGGAGGGCGTTTGCCTTGCACGCGGTCGACCCAGGTTCGATTCCCAGCATCCCATAGGGTCGCCCTGAGCACCGCGAGGAGTAATTCCTGAGTGCAGAGCCAGGGGTGACCCCTATGCATTGCCGGGTGAGACCCCCAAATAAATAAATAAATAAAAATCTAACTCCACCAGATTCTACGGGGTCTCTGCCCACTCCAAGCTGCTCCCCGCTTTAAGCAGGAACAGGAACAACAAAGCTAGTGACCTCTGCTGTGGGGAGGGGTCTTCTGCTGAACCACTTGACACACCCCCCTCCCGCTGGCCACAACCCTCATGGGGCGGAGGGCGCCGGGACGCCCCAGCTGTCTCCCACCCTCACCCCAGGCTGTTCCGCCAAAGGTTGGAAAGTGACCTTCAGGTGACCTCAGGTCCAAGACACCCCGAACACCTGCATATCGGAGCCAAGGCATGAAGCCCCTGCTGACGGGGGAGTTGTGTCTAAGTTTCAGACCCCCAGTTGCGGAGAGACCAAGCCCGCACACGGTAACGCAAAAGCAAAGGAACGTTATTGCCAGCTCGAGCTAGGGTCCAAGTCGCATCCAACGAAGTGGGGTCTGGACAAGGACCCCGGCCCCAAATCACAAGCGGCTTATGTCGGGTTCAGAGTTAAGCAAGCACTAAGGCAACAGTGGCCAGGCAAAAGTCAAACAATACTTTCCAGTAACAGTTTATGTTCCATTCTCTGGCACGTGGTGATTGAGTGAGCCCTCTTGCTGGGCTCAGGAACTTTCCAGGTGGCTTCAGGCTGGCTAGTTATGCATTGTTTGATTGTTGGGAAACTGAATCCCCTGTTCCAGGTACCGAACCTGATGCCTACCTGCTTTTGTTTTTGTTTGTTTGTTTTTGGTTTTTTGCTTTTGGGTCACACCCAGCGATGCACAGGGGTTACTCCTGGCTCACGCACTCAGGAATTACTCCTGGCAGTGCTCAGGGGACCATATGGGATGCTGGGAATCGAACCCGGGTCGGCCGCGTGCAAGGCAAACGCCCTCCCCGCTGTGCTATGGCTCCAGCCCCATCACCATTTTTTTTTGACACCTACCTGCTTTTGATCATTTCTGCCACCTGTCATGGCGTCAGTTTCCCCCTTACAGTGTGTGACCCCCAAAAGTGCCAGCCTGCTCCTCCTGCTCCTCGAAGGGGCCCCAGCCCCATAGGGAACAGACGGGAGTGCAGGGCCTGGAGGTTCCCAGGGCAGCAGCACAGGCGCCCGGCTTGCGGGTAGAGCACCCCAGAAGCTCAGCCCGCAGGACCCCTGGTGCAGCCTTACCACACCCCCACGCACGGGCTGGGCAACGCCGCCCCCTCCGCTGCTTTCTGCACAGATGCCGAGGCCCAGCCTCTAAGCTTAGTGGACTCTAAGTGTCCCTCTGTCTGGATAACCCGGGCCAGGGGCCAGCCGGCACCCGTCCTCGTCCCAGGGCACCGGGGGCCTGCTCTGAGCCAGACGATCCATCAGGGCTGCGAGAGCCGCTCTGAATGTGGCCAGGGTGGGTCCCTTGGTCCCTCCCATGCCCCAGTCGGGGGTCCCCCCAGGCCCCAGTGCTAAACCGAGACACTGAGTGTGCAGTGCGAGTATCGATTATTTGCAAAGGCTCACCCAGGAGGACAAAGGTAGGGGCGGCGCTTGAAGCACTCCGGGGACCTCTGGGGTTAGCGACCCTGAGTTTGGGTGGGGCCGGGGGCCACACCTGTCGGGGCTTGGGGCTTGCACCCAGCCCTGCTCGCGGGCGTCACACCTGTCGGGGCTTGGGGCTTGCACCCGGCCCTGCTCAGGGCATCACACCTGGCGGGGCTCAGGGCTTGCACCCGGCCCTGCTCAGGGCATCACACCTGGCGGGGCTCAGGGCGCAGGTGTGGTGCCGGAGGCGCATCCTAGGCCACCCGCATGCGCGGCAAATGCCCGCCCCGCGGCGAGGCGAGTCCCTGGGGGGGTGCGGGCGCCCTGCCGGGCCGCTCTTCTCCCGCCGCGGACCTGCACCTCTCCCTGGGCGCCACCAGGCGGCGCCGCGCGAGGCCGCGGCTGCGTTTCTCTCGGTCCGAGCCGAGCCGGGTGGGCTGAGGCCCGCGCCCTTGGGCCCCCGCGCCCCTGCAGACGGGGGCCAAGTGCCCACCGTGCTCCCGACCCCTCCCGCGACCCCGCGCACGCACCCTGCTCTGCCGGGAGGGACGCTGCCAGCCGCCAGCCCCGTGCCCGAGCAGCCCAGCCGCGGTGGGCGCACACCTGCCCGCCGGGGGTCCCGGGCACGTGGTGGGGTGCAGGACGGGGAGGGACCGGCCGCCCCGGGCGGGAGGAAGAGCAAGTCCAGGGGCCTGGAAAAGGTCCACCAGCGGGTCCGTCCCCGCCCCCGCGAGCCCCAGGGCCGAGGCCTGCCCAGGGACCAGCCCTGCTCCAGAGACCAGCCACCAGCTGCGCCCCACTGCTTGGCCGGGAACCTCCCGGAGGCGGGGACAGGGTGGCGCCCGCAGGGTGGGCGCTGCGACCCTTCCTGCCCGCCCTCGCCCCGCTCCTGAGTGCGAGGCACGGTCCTTGTCCCCGCGTCCCCTTGGACACCCAGGTCACTGCGCCTGGAATTCCTAAGTCTTGGTGGTTGTCTCTGGCGCGGTGTGGCCTGCGCGTCTCTGGACGGAGATGAGCCGCCTGTCGCCCCCCGAGGGAAGCCCCCCTCCGCTCGTCCCATCCCCACCGGGTCCTCCCGGCGACCACCTTGGCGCTCACCAGGCCTACGTCAGTCTGGCTGGGACTGGGCTGCTGCAGTCATTCCCAGCCCCACCCAGGGGTGAATCAGCCCTTCTGCCTTCTACTTCTTATTTCTTATTTTATTATTTCTTTTTTTGGGTGGGGTTTTTTTGGGGGGGGGGGGGTACTCCTGACTCATGCACTCAGGAATCACTCCTGGCGGTGCTCAGAGGACCCTATGGGATGCTGGGAATCGAACTCGGCTTGGCCCCGTGCAAGGCAAACACCCTACCCGCTATGCTATCACTCCAGCCCCCTCTTGTTTTATTTTTTTCAATTTAGTTCACTTAACATACCCATTCCCAAGTTCCATGTTTTCCCAAAAGACACAGTTTCATCTTCATGGAGGATTCGGGTTCTAGGGAGTCCATGAACTACAGCTTCTCTCTCCAGTCACCAGCCAAGCAGCCTTGTACTGAGAGCAATGCTGCTCTGAACGGGGGATCCAAGTGCCTTTGGCTCTGGTGTTTCCATAACCTTCAGATATATGCCCAAGAGTGCCAGGGCTGGGCCATGTGGGATTTCCATACTTATTTTTTTTTTGAGGGAATCTCCATACCTTCATTTCCACAGGACTGTGCCAGGGGCCAGAGGGACAGTACAGTGGGGAGGGCACGTGGCTTGACGTGGCCATCCCAGGTTCACTCCCTGGTACCCCATAGGGTGCCCCAAGCACCTCCAGGAGTCATTCCTGAGTACAGAATGAGGAGTAACCCCTGGAAACTGACAGGTGTGTCCCCAAAACAACAAAACAAAAGGACTATGCCATGTACAGCCCCCCGCCACCACACCAACTCCTTATTCTCTACATCTTCCGGGTAATATTTGTATTGGTCTGTTGAGGCCTTGACAGTTTTTCAATTGAGGAATACGTTCGTGTCTGTTAAGCTAATTGTGGCTGTTAACTCCACTATATAATTTTACAACATTGCAGCCTCAAATAGAACGGCTTCGATAAACATAAAGCAGACTGACGCAGCCCAGATTTCTGCAGTTTATTTTACACTGAGACGTTACATTTAGAGATTTCCAGACACATGCTATAAATGAAAATGCGACAGGAAGTTCCCTTCACTTCCTCTACATCTGACCCAGATTTCTAAAATATCCGAGTGGGCTCTAACATCTCTGGCTGTCATTATTCAGGCTGAGTTTCCAGATTATTTTTCTCCCTCCTCCGTGACTCTGATGACCATTGAGGAAGCTGTAAACATCAGGACATTCAATGCAGCCCAAAGTGAAATGACAGACGTGGCCCACATGGGTGACCAAATGGGAGATGGTCCATCAGATGAACCAGAAAACTCAGTTCTCCGTGCTCCTCGCAGATATCCATAGAGCTCACAAGCTCCATCTACACAAACTCCCCTGGCTTCGGTCTGCATGGTCCCCAGGAACTGACCTCCCACAGCTCACCTTCTAGCTGACGCCAAACTACTCGAGGGAGCAGTCCACACGTTGATTAGTCTGTGAGTACCATGATGCTCCCTTTTTAGGGGCAACAGTGCCAGATTAAGTCAAGAACTTTTAAAAATGAACACAGACCAACTCAGCTACATCTCACTGAACTCAGGCTGCGACAGAATCATGGGACCACTTCTACTGTCCAGTTTAAGAATTCCAGAACTCGGAACATGGATCGTATTGTTTCTGGGGAGACGTGTGTCCTGGAGCCCAGGAGACATCAGGTTCTGTTTTCAGACACTGGGACCTCCATGAGGCAGCTGGATAACAAGCTGACCCCAAGGACAATTCTCTGTCCCCCCCACCCCCCCACCCCGGCCCAATTCTCCCTCCCGTCCGCCCTTCCTCCATCCCTTCCCTTCGCTTTCTTTCTCCTTTTCCGTCATCCTTTCATGCAACAAATCTGCAGTACAGAATCCACTTTGGGTTAAAGGGACTCTGGCTCTTCTCTCACCCACCACCCTGAGACTCCTGAGGAAGATAAGTCACCTGGCATAGGGGCTGGAGCGATAGCACAGCGGAGAGGGCGTTTGCCTTGCACGTGGCCAAGCTGGGTTCAATTCCCAGCATCCCATATGGTCCCTCGAGCACCGCTAGGACTAATTCCTGAGTGCAAAAGCCAGGAGTAACCCCTGACTGAGCATTGCCGGGCGTGACCCAAAAAGAAAAAAAAATGTCACCTGATGCAGCCAATAGGTGGCTATAAAAGACAGAGGTCACCAGCTCACAGGGGCCACAGCTCCCCAAGCCACAGCCTTCACCCTGGCAACTTCATCCACCAAATGTAGACAAGCAGCTGCACTTAAAACAAGTCCCCAGAATCTGGGCTGGAGTGATAGCACAGCGGGTAGGGTGTTTGCCTTGCACGCAGCCGACCCGAGTTCGATTCCCAGCATCCCATATGGTCCCCCAAGCACCGCCAGGAGTAATTCCTGAGTTCATGAGCCAGGAATAACCCCTGTGCATCGCCGGGTGTGACCCAAAAAGAAAAAAAAAACAGTCCCCAGAATCTGATGACAGGTCACTTGAACCCGGCCATCTCCCTGCCTGCTCCCATAGAATCCTCCGATCCCAGAAGTCCACACCTGACCTCCACGCCTTGCTCCCACCCCCATTCATCATTCCTAGGCCCATGAAAGCCCTCTGGATTCCACTGCAGCTGAGTGTCCGAGTGCGGGACTTCCCAGGGACTTCCCACACACGCCCCATCATCAGGACCCTGGCTTGTGGCAGAACGGACCACGGAACGGCCTCTCAGCCGGGACACATCTGCCCATGCTAATTGGATTCCGTTGTTTCTTTGTGATCATTAATATACCCAAACACTTCTCAAAAACAGTTTAGTAAATATTTTTACGTCAACGCCCCAGGCATTTAAAGTGAAAATAAAAGCAAGACTGTTGAAGGACCCCAGGGAGGACTCAGTGGTTGAGCTCCGGCCTTGCAGGCGTGAGGTCCTGAGTTTGATCCCCAGGGCCACCCACACGCCACACATGATCTCGGGGTGGCGCTTGCTCTGCCACTTTGCGCTCTCTGGAATCACAATAAAGTGTGAGACACCCCCCCCCCACACACACACACACACCAGCAATCACAACAACAAAGTGAAGGGAGAGGGTAAAAAGAATTGGGCAAACCCCCTCCCCCAAAGGAGAGGAGAGGAAAGGAAAGAAGATAAAAACGTCTTACAAACAGCCCACAGCCCTCGTGTGTGTTGCTGCTTCTCTGGGGGGGGGGGGGGGGGGGTCCTGCCAGGCCTGGCTTCCTGGGGACCCCACAGCCGGCCTGCACCAACTCCGACCCGCGACTCCACTCCTGTCTCTGGTTTCAGCTAAGATCCAAACAACTGAGGCCGGCAGAGCTGGGCTTGGCATGGTGAGGGTTTCAGTGGCTTGACCCTCTGCTTTGTGACAACTTCAAGGAGCCTGTGGCTGTGCTGCCAAGACAGAGGGCCCCGACAGGGAGTGGCGGACAACATGCCGAGGAAGACCCCAGGCCTGGAGTACGGCCAGAGTGCTCCCCAGGAGACCTCCTGCTTGTGCTTCTGAACACCCCCGATGGGCTCCAGGAGTGACGTCTGGTCACTCTAGTCCCCACTCCGTCTCCCATCTGAATGGCATCCCCCTCCCCCCCTGCCCAGTCCACTCCTGACACCGTGGTGCCCTGCGGCTGGTCTCCCAGCAACTGGAGCGTGGGTGCCCTCTGGCGACGGAAATGCACATTCTCTTATCCTTCCTGTGACAGATCCAGCCACCTGTGCTGCTGGCATTTTCTGCTCGGGGAGAGACTGAGTTTTCTCCTGTCGTGTTAGGAAAAGAAAAAAAAAAAAGCCCCCCCCTCCATGGGAGCTGGAGTGATAGCACAGCAGGGAGGGCGTTTGCCTTGCACGCAGCTGATCCGGGTTCGATTCCCAGCATCCCATATGGTCCCCCGAGCACCGCCAGGAGTAATTCCTGAGTGCATGAGTCAGGAGTAACCCCTGAGCATCGCTGGGTGTAACCCAAAAAGAAAAAAAAGCACCCCCACTCCGAGGTCCGGAGTCACAGCACTGCAGGGAGGTGCTTGAATAGCAGGCAGTCAACCCAGGCTCCATCCCCAGCACCCCAAATGGTCCACTGAGCCTGCCAGAAATGATCCCTGAGCACAGAACCAGGAGTCAGCCCTGAGCACTCCTGGGTACGGGAGTGGTAAGATGCTGCAATTGTGAACCTCAAAACTATCAAGGCGGGGCTGGAGTGATAGCACAGCGTGTAGGGCGTTTGCCTTGCACGCGGCCGACCCGGGTTCGATTCCCAGCATCCCATATGGTCCCCCGAGCACCACCAGTAGTAATTCCTGAGTGCAGACCCAGGAGTAGCCCCTGTGCATCGCCAGGTGTGACCCAAAAAGAAAAAAAAAACCTATCAAGGCCAGGACCGGATTTATAGGACGGTGGGTAGGGCGCTTGTCCTGCATGCACACACCGAACTGGTTTGATCCCCGGCGTCCCGTCTGCCCCCCATCTGGCACTGAGTGTCCCCCAAACAAAACAAAACAAAACAAAAAGCCAGTGGAGGGGCGGGCGAGACCATCATTAAGTGCGCGTTAGCACGAGCGAGCACGGGCGGGTGGCAGACTGCTGGAACAGGGGGATTTGATAGAGAAACACAAACAGGCGGGTGCTTGGACGAGGCTTTCTCTCCCGGCGCTGTTGAGTGTCATTATCAGCGCTGGTGCCGTGCGTGTGGTAAGTGGCTGCTGACAAGTCAGAGCCTGCAGGGCCTGGCACAGCCCTGAACCCCGACTGGCAGGGAAGCCCAGAGCTCTGCTCCAAGCATCAGATGAGAGAAGCGCCCGGGCGTCTGCACGCAGACCCATGCTGATGGCCTCTGACGCTGCCGGCAGCTCATCGCACTTCCGATTCTGTGCCACCACCGTGTGTGGCACGAGAAGCCTCAACGTCCCTGACAAATCAAGGATGTGCTTTTCCGAGTGTCACTTTAGGACAGGGAGAGAGGAGGGCGGCAGCGATGTCGCTTTGCTCCCTCGCAGCAATAATCCGTGCTCAGACCTGACTCATTTCCCGAGGAACATGCTGACCTGCGAGCACTTGGGCGGAGGTTTCTCTGACCGCCCGCGGAGCCGGGAGACCGTCTGTGTAGGCGGAGGCTGCTTCTCTCAATTAAAGACCCTCTCCTGAAGCCAACAGGCACTGCGCCGTTGGATGTTTGTCTTCTAGGCGCAGTTCCCTTTGCCTTGGTGCTCAGGGCTTCTGAAGGCTCCATGGGACACGGGGGTCCCCAGTGAGCAGCAGTCAGCCCAGTGATGCAACTGCTCTCTGGGAGATGCAACCATCTGCAGGATCTTTTTGGGGGGGGCAGGGGAGGGTTACAGTGTTTTGGTTTTTTTTCCTGGAGAGAAATAGGTTAGGGAAATAGATGCATCGGGCTGGGGAAAGTAATGGGCTTTGCCGGGCTCCATCCTTCAAGTGCCACCAGGGATGGTCCAAAAGTCCTGGTGTGTGTGTGTGTGTGTGTGTGTGTGTGTGTGTGTGTGAGAGAGAGAGAGAGAGAGAGAGAGAGAGAGAGAGAGAGAGAGAGAGAGGACGGCCAAGGCAGTGGGGTCCTTCTGGCAGGGAGACAGGCCTTGGGCTGGCTCTGAACTCCAGGGTGACTGAGTCTGGGGTCAGGATGGTGCAGGGTGTGTGTGTGGTGTGTGTGGGGGGAGGGGATAGTGGCACCGGAAGTGGCCGGGTGGGGAATCCGAGAGCCCCGTAAGGGTAACAACGGGGTGCAGACGAGAGAGAGGGAGCCCCAGCAGCACCCAGAGGACATGAGAGGGTGAGAGAATGTAAAGCAAGCCAAGCCAAGGGTCCCCACAGCAAGGAGAGAGCGACCCTGTCCCTCCCCTTCCTATCCCCAACAGGAACCAGCATCAGGACGGGCCCACCAGGCTCCCCCCAGAAGTCGCCTTTGCTCTCTCCACTGTTGACTCGAACCCCATCCCCAATTCAGACTCCTTAGCATTCCAGAAAAGCCGTATCACACCCAACACCCCCCACATACACCGCGTCCCAGGCTGAGACCTGTGGATGTGGCCCCCCCGCGGCATCTCTTCCCCCAGAAGCTGGAACCCCCAAACCCAGCCGGACCAGGGAGCCCAGGAGATGCAGGCTCTCGCCCTGAGTAGGGACCGGATGTTTCCAGACAGCCCTGGTTGCTGCCAGGCGACAGGAGCCACATCCAGAGGCCCAGACACGGGCAGCAGGAGGCTGAGGCTTCCAGGGTTCTGCCAGTGGCCCTGGGCGACCAGCAGGTTCCCAAGACTCAGTCTGAGCGTCCTCGCACCCATGCGCAGGGCCCCAGAACCACCACCCGCCCCTGCTCCTGGCACCACCTCCATGCGACCCCTATTTAGGAAAATTTAAAAGGTAAAAAAAAAAAAACTTTTAAAAAGTCTTGGGCCAGAAAGATAGGACAGCAGGTAGGGTACTTACCTCGCACGCGGCCAACCTGGGTTCGATTCCCAGCATCCCATATGGTCCCCCCAGCACCGCCAAGAGTCATTCCTGAGTGCAGAGCCACGGATGACCACCACGGGTGTGCCCTCCCCGCCGTCCATCCCCCCAACACCCTAAAGTCTTAAGTGTCCAGACGTAGCTACTCTCATCATTTCAGAACCTCAACTTGTTCCCCCAGATCCCGCCCCTGGTTCCATTCTGCATCAAGCAATTTCATGACAGATGAGCTCAGAGCAGAAATACAAAACGGTCATTGGCAGCCGTGCAGCAGTGCAGGCCCCATGGCTGTTTTATTTTATTTTTTTCTATTATCACCATTTTTATTCTTTTTGAGTTTAAAAAACAAAAATTTAATAAGATATGTGTGCTTTCAAGTTTTTTTAATTTTTTTTTTAATTTTTATTAGTGAAACACCATGGGGTACAGTTGTAGACTTACAAATTTTTTGTGCTTGGGTTTCGTGGCTGTTTTTAAGTAACAATCCTGGAGCAGTTTTAATTCTGTTTTTCAGCAAGTGGAGGGGGGTGCTGTTTGATGACGTGAAAGATCTCTTTAGAATCTTTAGGGGCTTTTAACTGCCTCTCCCCGCTAAGTGAGGAATGCAGGGCCCCCGAAGGAACATAAAAAAAGAGCAAAGAGACTGCAACCATTCCTCTCTTCCTCCAACATAACTCAACATAACTGTGTTGACACTTGAAGGCGGTGGGGGGGAAGGGGGGATGAATTCAGTGATTCACCTTGGAGAACTAAGCCGACTGCTGGAAAGCAACGCCTGAGCTCAGGGGCCGAGCTCAGGGGCCACAATCTCAAAGGGCCCCAGGGTTCGGGGCCAGGACCCATTCACCTGCATCCCCCACCCCCCTTCCAGGACACTGCAGAGGAGCGCCGCGGTCCCACTTCCATTCTCCCCGGTCCTCATGCATTATGAATTCCTTCTGCATTATGAATCCCCGCGGCCCTGCGAGCCCCTTAAAGGGACCGCACGGGGCTCCAGCCACCAGCCCTCCAGGAGCCCCGGGGCCTTCGCTCAGCCTCCTCCGGGACCTGGTGACGTCAGGGGGCTGGCGGCGGCCGGAAACGGAAGGCGCCGCGCGGCCCCGCCCCCGGCCGCCGTCAGCCAATGGGCGCGTGCCGCGGTGACGTCAGGCCCCCCGCCCGCGGGGCGCTCGCGGCGTCGGTGGGTCTCTGAGCCTCCGGGGGTCGCGGCGCTCTGCGGCTCTCGCGCCGTCGCGGGTGTGCGCGCTCGGGCGCAGGCTTCCAAGCCGTGCAGAGGGACAGATGGCGCTTACTGCCGCGGGGCGTCCCGGTGACCCTGTGCCCGAGGCTGGCCAGCCTCCCTGGGACCCGGGCTCCACCCGACCCCCCGGAGCCGGCAGGGCCGAAGCCCCCCACCGACGTGCCCCTCTCTGAGCAAGGGCGCCCCCCTCACACACCCCCAGGCTCCCGGCTCTCAGAGAGGGTGCAGACGGCGAGGTCAGGGCGCAGGCTCGGAGCCGGGACCCCCTGGGACTGGGGGGCGCCGAGCTCCTGGGACCCCTCCCCAGAAGCTTGTCACACTTGCTGCCCGAGAATTTCTGCAGATGGGGCTGCGGCTCGCGTGGACCCCCGGGTTGCATCCCAGCGCCAGCACCCAAGGGCACCTACCGAGCCTCACCTGCAGCCTCCTGGGCTCCTTTTCTCGCGGTGCTGTGTGACGCGCTGTCTCTGGTCTCTCCCGAGGCCAGCGAGGGCTTCATTCGCACACACCCACCACCCAGGCGGGGCTCCGAAGGGGCTCCTTGGAGTGCCAAGAGGCACTCTGCTGCAATCAGGAGACCCCAGGGGAGGTCTCTGCCCGGCAAGGGCACAGAGACCACGTGTATTTATTATAAATAAAATAAATATTTTTTGCTTTTTGGGTCCACCTGGCGATGCACTCAGGAATCACTTCTGGAGGTGCCCAGGGGACCATATGGGATGCTGGGAATCGAACCCGGGTGTGCCGGGTCCAAGGCAAATGCCCTACCCGTTGTGCTGTTGCTCCAGCCCCGAGACCACTGTGTTTTTAAAGGGCAGGCACAGGTGGTTTGCATGGGTGAGAAGGGATGCGGTGGTGCCCAGCCCCTGGTCTCCCAGAAAAAACGCTGGGAATTAGCCCTGAGCAGTTTGGGGCGCATGTGGCCCCAGACAAAGCAAAACGCAGGAATAAGAGCTTCTGTGTTTTCCGAACTATTTCCTTGACTCACTGGTCTTCCCTAATCTCTCCCATCTTCACCTCTGTGTGAAAGTTGAAATGTATTTAAATTTCCTGTAACTATTAGGCTTCAGGTACGGTCACGGTCCTCCCATTGTTCATCGATTTGCTCCAGCGGGCCCAGTAACGTCTCCTTCATGAGGCTTGTTACTGTGTTTGGCCTATCGAATACGTCAGGGGTAGCTTGCCAGGCTCTGCCCTGTGGGCAAGATACTCTCGTTAGCTTGCCGGGCTCTCCGAGAGGGGCGGAGGAATCGAACTCAGGTTGGCCATGTTGGCTGCGTGCAAGGCAAACGCCCTACTGGCTGTGCTATCGCTCCGGCCCTGGGTACATTGAACTTTTTTTCTGCATTGTTATTAGAACAATTAGTCATGTAGACTGGACTGAAACCACATACGTAATTATTATTAACGATTAAAAAGCAAAATGATTGGAAATGTAGCTTTTAACAGTTCTTACATTTTTTTAATTAGTGTTATTTATTGCTAGAATGACACAGCCTTTTATATGAATTTGCTTCCTGTCTTTCTTTTTGTAATTGCAAACACTGAAGAATATTTTTGATATGATGAAGTAGGTGAAAATGAATCTTGGAGTTGCAATTTCACTTAGTTCTCTAATGCTGCCACGTTTGTTATAAGCAACTATCCCGTGGTCTGACATGTGACGTTATTTTTTTAGGATCTACCAGCTAAAAAAACATGCTTACATTTCCGTTCTGTGCAGTTGAAAGCGAAGAATTTGAAACCACCTGGTTTGGAAAAGGATTTGTTACACAAACAGTTGAGTAATCACTTGCTTGCAGTACTGACCCGCTCGTTCAAACTGTCACTTTCTTTGCTGCTCTAAGGGATTGTTTTACTCTTTGCAGGGTTTTGTTTGGTTTCGCTTTTTTGATTTGAGACTTTGGCAGGGCTTGGCAAACCAGGATCAGCTGGGTGCTGGCTAAATCCTGCCCAGCCTGTTTTTGTACACCTCTCAAGCTAAGAATGGATTTTCAAGGGTTGCAAAACACACACAACCACACCCGCACGAACATGCAAAGAGGCAACACGTGTCCTCAAACTCTCAACTACGTGCCATCTGGTCATTTATGTCACCTCTTCTGGGTCCTGATCCAAGATGAAGCAGCCTGTGGGGGGGAACAGGAGGGTGGAAAGACAACTGCGGGGGGTGGGGGGGGGAGGAGGGGATCAAACCAGGGGGGCAGCATGCAAGGTAAGTGCTTTACCCAGGCTGTCTGGCTGGCCCCAAAAACAGGAGTCACTGAGAAAAACTGACAGTCCCCACGGGGCCAGGTGTCCATGAGGCCGGGGACGCCCAGAGCCCGTTCACACAGACTGGTAAGGCCACCGGAAGGTTCCAGAACGGCACCAGCACTGTGCTCTTCCCTGCTTAGAGAAGATGCGTGGACACCTCCAGAGGACACGGGTCCTGTTGGAAAGGAGAAACCCCGGGCTCCGCCTCGCCCGCTTCTCTAGGTCAGCCCAGCAGAGCCGGCTCTGTCTGCAGGGGGAGGAGAGGGCGTGGAGCGCAGAGCTTTTCTCTCCTTCGAGAACCTGCCACAGAAGTGCAGGAAGCTGAGGTCTGTTTGCGGGTGCGAGGGCTGGACTCCCCCACTACTAAGGCCAGATGAGCTCCAGCCCCGGAGCCTGCCCTTGGCGTGTGGGGAACTCAGCCCAACTCTCAGATCCATGGGGAAAGGACATCAGGCAGGATGCCGGGATCCCGTCTCTGGGGACCCTGGGGGGAGACCCCACGGCAGCGCTGCATCGTGGGACGGAACAGAAGACTCATCTCAGGCCACAACCTGGGTTGGCACAGGCGTCCCCAGGGCCTGTGAGAAGGGGCTTTTGAGCATTAACCGCAAGTGGCTTCCAGAGCAAACCAAGACAACAAAGAAGCCGAAAAATGACAGATTAGAGGGCCTGACATGCTGTGATATGCTCGGCAATAGAGCATCTGTGTCAGCCCCGAGTTCCAGCCTAGAAAGACCACACACACACACACACACACACACACACACACTGATAAAAACATTCAACTTCTGTACACAAGGATAAAAAGCTAGATCATATAACCAGAAAGTGTCCAGGGAAACGTTCTCTTATTAAAGCCTAGGAGACACACATAACAAGGAAAAGACACAATCCTCAAACCGTTAGTTTGTAAAAGATAAAGATGAAGGGGTCGATAATTCAATTCAAAAAGACAGGAAAGGGACTGGAGCAATAGCACAGCGGGTAGGGCATTTGCTTTGCACGCGGCCAACTCAGGTCAACCCAGGTTTGATTCCCAGCATCCCATATGGTCCCCGGAGCACCACCAGGAGTAATTCCTGAGTAGCCAGGCGTAACCCCTGTGCACTGGCAGGTGTGACCCAAAAAAGCAAAAAAAGAAAAAAAAAAAAAGACAGGAAAAACCAAAGTCTGCATGTCCAGGAAAAGGCAGAAGGAACCTGAGGACAGCAGGATGTGAAGAGGTTGGGAAGACCAGCAGGGGGGCCAGAAAGATGGCGCAGTGGGCAGAGCACAGGCTTTGATGTGGCAGTCCCAGGTTTGGTCCCTGGCACCACACAGTTTCTTGAGCTCCACTGGGAACAAGCCTCGAGCACAGAGCAGAGGGTGGGCCCTAAGCGCCACTGGGTGTGGCCCTAAACAAAAAACCCAGAAAACTCCGTGGAGGAGGCGTATGCTGAGTGTCTTGCCATTGCTGGTCTCTGGGGCGCAGGGCCCAGTTGCCTTAGGCTTGGATCAGTTATTTCAAGCCGCAACACTGCCTGTCCCCAGAGCCAAAGGCAAGCATTCTGGGCGCCTTCGGGGAGCTCCGCCTCTAATGCAGTGTGTGGGCAGGTGGGAGGCGGGTGGGGCCTGCAGCGAGGGCCCGGCTGCAGCTTTAAGGGCCTGTGTGTTCTGCAAGGGCAATAGCCCGTGAGCAGGCAGGGGGCTGCACCTTGAGCCCTCGGTGGGCGCCACGTACTGAGCACAAAGCCAGAGTCCCTTCACTGGAAAGAGAACAAGGGGGCGGGTTGCTGGGAGGGGACTCCAGGCAGTGAGCAGAGCGCACTCTGCGGCAGGGTTGGGGGATTCTGGGAGGGGACACTGAGACAGGGTGGGTGGGGAGGCGGGGAGATTGTGTGTGTGTGTGTGTGTGTGTGTGTGTGTGTGTGTGTGTGTGTGTGTGTGTCCACCCCCAGAGAGTGGACAGAGCCTGCACTGTGGAGGGGATGGGTTTGGAGCACGGGATACAGAAGCCCTTGTCGTCGGCATAGTGTCAAGTCAGTGCCTCAAATAAAATGGAAAAGTTTAAACATATTTTGGGGCTGGAGCAATAGCACAGCGGGTAGGGCATTTGCCTTGCACACGGCCAACCCGGGTTCGATTCCCAGCATCCCATAGGGTCCCCTGAGCACCACCAGGAGTAACTCCTGAGTGCATGAGCCAGGAATAACCCCTGTGCATTGCCGGGTATGACTCAAAAAGCAAAAAAAAAAATGAATAAATAAAAAAAAAAGTTTAAACATATTTTTGAAAAAATGGAAAACCGAAAGCAGCAACTCTATCTTTTTATCCACTCATTCACAGCATCCGGGGAAAATGGAGGGAAAGTTAGGAATCGGGGAGGGGATGAATACAGATGTACAGGAAACAACATTCTTATAATTAGTGGTGCAAAAATGTGCCAATATCATGAAAATCTGGACCATTTGGGGGAACTGTATGTAAAATATCAAAATTTATGTTGTTGTGGATGTGGGGGAAAGAGATCTTCATTCTCTGATGGTGGGGGGGGGGGGGGGGGCGTGTCAACCAGTCCAGCCTTCTTGGAGAACACTTTTTAAAATGCTAGGAATTGAGCTCCCTTATTTACCCAGAAATTCCACTTCTTGGCATCTATGCACGGGCCCCAAATCTCTTCAGAACAGCCTCTGCACCCCCACGTCCACGCAGCTCAGTTCACAGTAGCCAGACTCTAGAAGCAACCGAGTTCGCAGAACAGATGACTGGATAAAGAAATGTGGTACAAAGGCACAGCGGAATATTACTCGGCCGTAAGAGGATTTTAAAAAATGCAACTAGTTGCTACGTGGATGGAGCTGGAGAGGGTCAGGCTGAGTGGAGTGAGTCCGAAGAGAGAGGCCAGTGCAGAAGGATCTCTCCTGTGTGGGGTGCACAGAAGCACCGGGAAAGAACAAACATGTTAAAGCACAGAAACTGAGAGCTGTTCCTTAGCAGGAAGCTTGACCGGGGGTAACGCGGATGGAACGGGGGAGGTGGAGGGAGACACTGGGATGTGGAGGGAAGCTGGATGGTTTATGCCCAAGACCACTGTGAACAGTATTGTAGACCACAGTGCCAGAAGTGAAGTTTTCAACATGTTAGCACTGTAGCACTGTCCTCCCGTTGTTCATCAATTTGCTCAAGCGGGCACAGAACGTCTCCATCGTGAGACTTGTTGTTACTGTGTTTGGCATATCGAATACGTCACGGGGAGCTTGCCAGGCTTTGCCGTGCGGGCGGGATACTCTCGGTAGCTTGCCGGGCTATCTGAGAGGGGCAGAGGAATTGAACCCAGGTCGGCCGAGTCGGCCAAGAGCAAGGCAAATGCCCCACCTGCTGTGCTATCGCTCCAGCCTAACATCTAACATGTTTTAAAAAAAAATATATATATATATATATATATGTATGTATATTTGCTCGAGCGGGCCCAGTAATGTCTCCATTGGAGACTTTGTTGTTACTGTGTCTGGCATATCGAATACTCTCGGTAGCTTGCCGGGCTCTCCAAGAGGGGCGGAGGAATCGAACTCGGGTCGGCCATGTTGGCTGCGTGCAAGGCAGACGCCCTACCCGCTGTGCTATCGCTATACTTTATACGCTTTTCTTCAGTGAAGAAGAAACCCTCAACAGTCCAAGCTGGAAACGGAAACCAAAGCCAAGCCTCGTCCTCCACAGACCAACCACCTTCTTCCCATGCCTCAGCCTGCTGCTCCCAGGGTCCCACCAAAGACTCAGAAAAGGGTCTTCAAGGAGCCTTGGCCGACCTCACTCTGGGGTTCACGCCTTACTCTGGGGTTCACTCTGGGGTTCACTCGTGTTCACACCACACTCTCGGGTTCATGCCTCACTCTGGGGTTCACGCCTCACTCTGCTTCAGTGTGAAGTGGGGGCCGAGGCCGCCTGAGCACCCAGTCTGAGGATATGGCGGGTCGGCTAACTGCATCTTTCCTGGCTCCTGCTGCCTGGGTGACAGCCCCGCCACCTGCCGTCACAGTGAAGTGACCCTCCAAGCAGCCGCAGAGAGATTCAAGGCCATTCTTCCCAAGGACACGAACTTCTTGTGCAAAAACACGGTGATGGGAAAATCAAATTGCTCAAAGAGAACCACAAACTGCGATGAAATGCTCCTTTCCTCCGAACGGCTGAAATGAAAGCTGGGTGGGTGGAAGAAAAAGAAATAGGAATCAAGTCGGCACCGCACAAGTCTTGAAAAGTCCAAGAATGTGAACATTCTGTGGCTTGTAGAAAGTTCTAGAATTTAAGAACAGAACAATGTCAGACTAGAGGGGACGGAGAAAGAGCCCAGTGGGTAGGCTGCTCGCCTTACATGCGGCCGACCCGGGTTCTATCCCTAATACCCCACAGAGTCCTGTGAGCCTCACCACGATTGATCCCTGAGCACAGATCCAGGAATAAATCCTGAGTGTGGCTGGCTATGGCCCCAAAACAAAACAAGAAAACAACAACAACAAAAGAACATCCAAAGTAAGAAAGAAATGGGGCTGGAGAGATAGTATAGCGGATAGGGCGTTTGCCTTGCATGCGGCCAACCCGGGTTCGATTCCCAGCATCCCATATGGTCCCCCGAGCACCACCAGGAGTAATTCCTGAGTTCATGAGCCAGGAGTAGCCCCTGTGCATCGCTGGGTGTCACCCCCCCCAAAAATAATGCTAATGTGATAAAAACAAACCAAACGTTCTCACAACTTTGTGCCCTTCTCCATGGCCCTCCCCGAACTCAGGACAGGTCGGGTTAAAAGGAGCAGAGTTGGCAAACAGACGGCAGAGCTGGGGAGGAAACGGACTCTGCCATTTTGCTCCACCCCCTTGGCTTGGCTTGGATCAAGAGAGAATGACAGCCACCTTTGTTCTGACATGGACCCCGAGTCCCAGGCCGGGCAGTGCTGGCCAGTGGAGACTGCCCCGTGGCGCTGTCCTCCGTTCCCCTCACTCCCTTTCCGAAAGCCTCCACAGGACGCTTCTCAGAGTTCTCTCCGCGCCAGGTGGGCACCGACACTGCGCCACACGCTCCTTGGCTGCAGCACCCACCTCCCCCTCAGAAGGAACCTTCCGCTGAAAAACTCCCAAGTACGCACACCTGTTGTGTTGCCTGAGCTCCACCCAGCATGGAACCAGGCCCGCACTCTTCCTGGGGGAGGCTGAGTAGACACACGCCCCCAATCCAGTCGTTTCCCTACCAAGAAAACCCTCTTTGGGGGCTGGAGCAATAGCACAGCAGGGAGGGCGTTTGCCTTGCACGCGGCCGACCTGGGTTTGATTCCCAACATTCCATATGGTCCCCTGAGCACCGCCAGGAGTGATCCCCAAGTGCAGAGTCAGGAGTAACCCTTGAGCATCGCTGGGTGTGACCCAAAAATCAAAAAAAAAATCCCTCTTTGTTCAGTGTCCCTGTGCTTTATGGATGACAGTGACAAAAAAAAAAAATGCTCTAATAACAAACACTGTCCTCCCATTGTTCATCGATTTGCTCAAGCGGGCCCGGTAACCTCTTCATTTTGAGACTTGTTGTTACTGTGTTTGGCATATTGAATACGTCACAGGTAGCTTGCCAGGCTTTGCCGTGCAGGCAAGATGCTCTCAGTAGCTTGCTGGGCTCTCCAACAGGGGCGGAGGAATCGAACCCAGCTCGGCCAGACTGACCGCGTGCAAGGCAAACGCCCTACCGCTGTGCTATTGCTCCAGTCCGATGCTCTAATATGCAGTGAAAATTTTATGTTCGAGGAGCAAGTGGAAATATTTGCTGGATGAATGGGCCTAAGAAAGATAAAATGAATGCAGGGGCTAGGGCCATATCACAGAGGGATGGGCACTCGCCTTGCATGTGGCCCACCTGGGTTTCATCCCCGGCAGCCCAGAGCACCGCCAGCCCTAATTCCCGAATGCAGAGCAGATGTTAAGTCCTGAGCATCACTGGGTGTGGCCCCAAAATAACAAAAACAACAACAAGAACAAACCTGAAAGCAAAATAATGTGGTTGGGCACGAAGAACTGACTCTCCGGCCTCGAGAAGCCATACTTCCACGCATGTGCAGGAGCAGGGGAGGAGCTTTAGCCCTGAGGTCCCCAAGCCCTGGCACCCGGGAAGAAGCCCTAATTCAGGAGGCTGGGAAAGCATGAGGGCTTGCCAGGGGCTAAGATGGGAGCAGAAGCAGGACAAGCCCTGAGGGAGGTCGGGGGAATGAAACCAATATAACGTCATCGCGGTACATTTGTCAGAACCCAGGGACAGGCGTGTTGGGGAGTGAGGCCCAGTGTAAACTCGGAACTGTGGGTGGGTATGACTCAGGGGCGGTTCACCCAGGGGGGTGACTGGTGCAGATGTTGATTATGAAGGAGGCTGTCAACAGGGTGCAGGGAACAGGGTGTATCTGGAACATTCTACTTTCTACTCCATCCCACTGTGCACCTAGAGAAAATAAAAACTCTATTGGGGGGGGGGGGGAGAGAAGGGAGGTGTTTGGGCCACACCCAGAGACGCTCAGGGGCTACTCCTGGCTCTACACTTGGGGATCACTCCTGGCAATGCTCGGGAACCATATGGGGTGTCAGGGATCAAACCTGGGTTGGCCGCATGCAGAGCAAACACCCTCCCCACTGTACTACCACTCTGGCCCCTAGAAACTCTGTTTTTAGAAAAGAAAATTTAAAATAAAATTTATTTTCTAAAATGTGCGTTTTGGGGGCTGGAGAGATAGCACAGCGGGTAGGGCGTTTGCCTTGCACGCGGCCGACCCGGGTTCGATTCCCAGCATCCCATATGGTCCTCTGAGCACCGCCAGGAGTAACTCCTGAGTGCAGAGCCAGGAGGAACCCCTGTGCACTGCCAGGTGTGACCCCAAAAGCAAAAAAATAATAATAATAAAAATAATAATAAAATGTGCGTTCTTGAGCTCCCCTGCCTAGAGAATATAGGAAACGGGGTGCAGAGCCAGTCACCCATGTTTACCAAGCTCTTAGGGCGGCTCTGCTGCCCGCACACTGGTCTGAGAAGCACAATGGGGCTCTGTCCCAGCGTGGATGCAGCCGCTATCAGTCTACTTCCTGCTGCTTGCTTCCAGAGGGGGAAAAATATTCCATTCTTTGTAGCCCCCCTCCCCCGACACCCCCAAACTATAAATAGCACTTGCTCACCAGCTGCGGGAGTTCCGGCCGTCCTCGCCCGCTCCGGGGCCGGCCGCTGTGGAATACCAATGCCGAGAGAACAAGGGTGTCGACACCCGGGAAATTTCCACCATCTTCTGGGGCTTGCTCAGAGGGCCTCACAATGACTGATTTCTTCTTCGGTAGAGGGGGAGGAAGGGACGCACGCCTGCCCCACTTTGATTTTGCTTTGTTTTTGTGTGGGCCCCACACCCAGCGGTGCTCAGGCCTACTCCTGGCTCTGTGCTCAGAGGTCGCTCCCAGCAGTGCTCAGGGCACCCTGTACCGAGGACCGAACAGGGGCACGAAGCAAGTGCCGTAAATCCCATCCTGTCTCTCTGGCCCTCCACTGTTGTTTGTTTGCTTGTTTGTTTGTTTTCCACTGTTTCTTTTTTAATTTTTAAGTATTTTTTTATTTTTTTATTTTTATTTTTATTTATTTTTTAAAATTTTTATTAGTGAGATGGAGAAAAGCTACGAGGGAACTCAGCCCCAGAGCCAGGCCCCTAGCGCTGATGAAGCAGGTTGGGCTGAGGCCCACTGGCCAAAGGGAAGACCCAAACCTGCTCCTAGTCTCTCTGGAGAAATCCCCACTGACCTCCCACCTCCCCTGCCCTTGACAGACAGATTCAGCTTTAAACTCAGGCTGTTGAGCCCGGGACTTTGGGTTCCCACGCAGCAAGACAGACAGAGACACTAACTCGATAATGCAAAAGCAGTAGGAGGGTTTTTTTTATTTTTATTTTTTTATATTTTTGGGTCACTCCTGGCTCTGCACTCAGGAATTACCCCTGGCAGTGATCGGGGGCCCTATGGGATGTTGGGAATCGAACCCGGGTTGGCTGCATGCTGTGCTATTGCTCCAGTCCCAAAAGCAGTAGGAGTTTTATTCCAGTATACTGGGGCCAACTGTCTCACCCACAGAGTGGTCTCTTGACGGTGACCCTGACCTCCAAGAGCAAGCAGTTTATATAGGGTTTGATTACACAAGCAGTACCTGCCTTATTGTTTCAGAAAGAAATCTTACTCCGTTACCAAACCATTTTGCAAGTGTCTAGGGGTAACAGTGATCAGGCAACAGTCAAACAATAATTTCCACTAGCAGTTTATGGTTACAGATGTTACTAAGTCCTATGGGTTAACAAAAGGCTGGAGCGATAGTACAGCAGGTAGGGTGTTTGCCTTGCACTCAGCCAACCTTGCTGACCTGGGTTCAATTCCTCCGTCCCTCTCGGAGAGCCCGGCAAGCTACCGAGAGTGTCTCGCCCGCACGGCAAAGCCTGGCAAGCTCCCCATGATGTATTCGATATGCCTAACACAGTAACAACAAGTCTCACAATGGAGGCGTTACTGGGCCCGCTCGAGCAAATGATGAACAACAGGACAACAGTGCTACAGTGCTAACAAAAGGCGATTTCTGGGCACTGTGATTGATTGATTGAGCCCAGTTGCTGAACCCAGGAACTTTCCCAGGGTGGTTCAGGTTGGCCAGTTACACGTTGTTTCATTGCTGGAAATGGAATCTGTTTCAGTTCCTGTGACTAGACTGGAGGCCACCTGATTTTTCTGATTTCTGCCGCCTGTCATGGCGTCAGCTTTGCCCTTAGGAGGCCAGCAGTGTGACTTGTATTAAGCCTGGCAGAAGCACGGATTGGTGCCCAGGGGCTCGGGGTGTGCCTAAGTGCCTCAGGGTGCGGGTGGGCGCAGTGCAGGGGCTAGAGAAGGGGCTGGGAAGGACGGGAGCCCCAGCCGGGCCCTCCCCGCCCTAGGGAGAAGCCCGCCCGCCGGTCCATCTGGGGTGCCTGAGTTACCCGCCCAGGGTGCCTGCTGCAACCCCTGACCTGCTGACCATGCTCAGTTTGCCTTGCAGAGGGTGAGGGGCAACTGGACAGTACCAAGGCGTGCCCAGTGGGGTGAGGGGTTCAAACCTTGCAAAGAAGCACGTGGCCAGGGCGTGCGGGCCTGGTCTTGGCGAGCACGACAGCACCCGGGGCCTTCCGAGCCGGGGTGACCCTCTCCGGTCAGCCAGGGTTCACTGGCCCTCTGACCCCCAGGCCTCCTGCAGTACCCAGACCTGTCTTCTGCCCAGCTTCTTCAACTGGGGGTAAGGGTAAGGGGTTCACAAACCCATTCAGGGTAGAGGTTCTTTAAAAAAAGACAAAGAAGGAGAAGAAGCAACAGTCAAAATTCTCTGAATGCTTGACCACCAAAAATAACTGGAAGTCCATCAGCTCAGGAATTGGAGGTGTTTTTTGGCAGCAGCAGCCGGGCCCTGGGCCACAGCCCTGGATAGGTAGGTGTGGTCTCAGGGGGCAGCTCTGCCCTGTAGGGGCGCCCTGAGTGGCCCTGCCCCTGCCCTGCGGTTCATTTCTTTTTTTTTTTTCATTTCATCATCCTGTTATTCGTCGATTGCCTCGAGCAGGCCCCAGTAACGTCTCCTTCATCCTAGCCCTGAGATTATATTCACGGCTCTTGAGGAGAATGAGACCCATCATTGTTACTGGTATTTGGCATATTTGGTATGCCACGGGGAGTTTGCCAGACTCTGCCATGTGGGCAGGCTACATTCGATAGCCTGCAAGTTTGTCCAAAGTAGGAATGAGATAATAAGATGTCATAAAAAGATGTCCTGATAAGATGTCGCGTGGTTCCGGGAGCTGGATTTTATAGTCTCTGAGTCTTGGCCGTTGATGGGATTACACGGCACCAGGGGGCCAGGTGGTGGGTGTGACCCCCGCCTACTGGGATTTGGAGGATCTGGGTGGAGGATGCTCGACTCCAATCCGAGTAGGCTTGGAGATCTGGGCCCCGGAACCCGCGTGGATCTGTCCCTCTGCCAGTACCTTCATGTCTTCCTCTTCCTTCCTGCTCCCTGGGGGAAGGAAGGCAGGAAGGTAGGAAGGCAGGAAGGCAGGAAGGCAGGAAGGCAGGCAGGCAGGCAGGCAGGAAGGAAGGAAGGAAGGAAGGAAGGAAGGAAGGAAAATTCTTTTTTTTTTTTTCTCTTTGGGTCACACCCAGCAATGTTCAGCGGTTCCTCCTGGCTCATGCACTCAGGAATTACTCCTGGCGGTGCTGGGGGACAATATGGGATGCTGGGAATCGAACCCGGGTCAGCCACGTGCAAGGTAACCGCCCTGCCCACTGTACTATCACTCCAGCCCCACGTCTGAAATTCTTACCTGTTGTTTTGGTTGCACTCGGGCCTCTACCACACCGCACATAAATACTGTGCCATCAGTCTGGAAAGGCAGTACGTAGGGGGTGGGGTGGGGGGTGGACAGTGCTGGCCTTGTGTGCAGCTGGCCCCGGTTCCATCCCCGGCATCACATATGGTTCCCTGAGCATATCCAAGAGTGATCCCTTAGCACAAAGCCAGGAGTAAGTCCTGAGCCCCACCGGGGTGCCTCCCCGTACCAATTAAAAATAAACACCCCAGCTGGCCAGGGCTTGTGGCCCAGCCTCTGATCCCGGCTTTATGCAAGAATTCTTCCATGTCCTTGAGCCTCTGGAGCTGAATGTGTGGAATGCCAGCCACTGCCCGGTGCTCTGTCTCCTGTCATTCTGGAATGTTCTGCGGCCACCCTGAGCTCCCACCGCCCGCCCCCCCCCCCCCAGCTCAGTGCCCCCAGGGATGGGCTGGGGTGTAGCTCTGACAACTGGCCTTGCCCTTGAAGGCTCCGAGATCCTCCACGCCCAAATTCCAGCCCCGAGCTCTGTCTGAGCAGGTGACTAATCCTCGAGCCTCTTAGTCCAGACAAGCGCTTAAAGTCGTGTTTCTTGTTCTTTTTCCCCTTCTGCTTCCCAGAGGTTCAGCACTTGCCCCCACCAGCCGTGGGGGGCAAAACGGGCCTTTGTGGGCTAGGCAGCAACCTTGTTTACAAGCAAAAGCACCTCACTTCTGTGTGGGAAACAAAAAACATACACAGAGACTCAGGAGTGTGTCCTGCATGGCCTGGGGCCCGCGGGTCCAGCCCGGAGCTCTGGAGTTCCAGTCTCCAAAGGTTCTCTGTTCAAACCCGGAATCAAAACTCAGCCACAGGACACCAGCTTTTCACCTCTGTCTAGAACGCAAAGCTGTGAATCTGGCCACGTGGAGGGATCCTGAGAAATAGAATGTCTTGTTTTTGTTTTTGGTTTTTTTTTTAATCGTTCTTTTTCTAACTTGGGTGCGAGGGTGTAGAAATACAGTGACAGAATCGCCCTCTTCCTCTTCAGGAAAACACCAGCCCTCTAGAAGGCAGTGGGTGGCAATTACACTGTTCACCGCCTGACAAAGACCATGAACCTGTGAGTTAAGTCACCCAACAAGCTCGGTGACGTAGCCCAACGGGAGGGAGGGCCCTTGCCTTGCACGCGGGAAGCCGGGCACTCGCTCCCCGCTCCCCAGGACCACCCAAACCAAAGCAAACAAAAGCATAAAGCATTCGATCAGCACGGGGAAGGATCTTTCTTGTGCTGGGCGCGGTGCAGTCTCCGTGCCAGGAAATAGGCCAAACACACCAGGCAGCAGGAAACGTTACAGGGTGATTGGACATCTTCCTCATCTTCTTGGTGAGGAAGAGGAGCATTCGGGACACACCACAGAGATGCCTCCAGACCCCTCATCAGGGGCAACCAGGAGGGGGAGCAGGCGAGGCCCCTCCCCGCCCCAACAGAGCCCCCGCAGCCAAAAACCTCCAGAACTCAATTGCCGCCCATGCTCATGGCTGCTCTCCACAGGCTTGGACGAGCCTCACCCATGAGTGAATCTGCCGTATAACCGTATTTTACATTTCAGAATTCCAGGAGTACGTGGCCGCGAATACTCTACATCACTGATGTACCAAGAGCAGCACACCGTGTTTGACGGGGTTTAAAGCGGAAGGCGGGGCTGGAGCAATAGCACAGCGGGTAGGGCGTCTGCCTTGCACGCGGCCAACCCAGGTTCGATTCCCAGCATCCCTTATGGTCCCCTGAGCACTGCCAGGGGTGATTCCTGAGTGCAGAGCCAGGAGTAACCCCTGTGCGTTGCCAGGTGTGACCCAAAAAGCAAAATAAAAATAAAAATTAAAAATTAAAAAAAAAATAGAAGGCAACCAGACTCAGGGGGGAAAAATCTCTTCCACAAGGAAACTTTTTTGGACCATTTTTAGTGGACTATTCATAACAAGCAACACAAAATTCATCATTTCAGTTCTGCTTTGGGGGCATGTCTTGGAATGTGGGGTGGAAACATTCAAAATATGGAGTTGGGAAGGTGCAATGGTGGTGGGGTTGGTGTTGGAATGTGATATGTAATGAATTATTGTGGACAAATTTATAAAAATTAAAATAAAATAAAATTTTAAAAAAGAAAGGGTGACGAACTGATTCTATTAGTATACAATCAAATTAAATAACCTCTGAGAGGTTTAAAAAAATAGTATGTATTCAATATGCCAAAAACAGTAACAACAAGTCTCACAATGGAAACGTTACTGGTGCCCGCTGGAGCAAATCGATGAAGAACAGGACGACAGTGCTACAGTGGACCCCCAGAGGCCTCAGTGCCGTGGCTCTTAGTTATGGTTCTGAAGTGTTTGAGAGCAGCCGCCAGGCTCAGGACTGCGACCCAGAAACACCCTTTCAAAAACTTTGGGACCTCTGTTTTTATACTTGAATTATCCCACCCCTTACCTGCTTCTCTCGTCTGATTGCTTAACCCCAATGTGAAAGATGTTTTGAAACTACACTCTGATTGGTTACACCCTAAGTAAGTGAGGTTTTGAGACTCTGATGCTCTGATTACTGAATGCCAGATACATCAGAATGCCAGATAAAGACCAATCAGGTAGTTTCTACAAAAACCACTTGGCTAGTGTATGGAATGGTGCCTCTCTCCTTCACTTTCCAAGGGATCAGAATGAACACAATGAGCAAGTCAGGGGCTGGAGAGAGAGAGTACAGTGGGTAGGGCACTTGCCATACACGGGACAGACCTAGGTCCATCCCGGCATTTCATATGGTGCCTGAGCATTGCCAGGAGTCATTCCTGAGTGCAGAGCCAGGAGCAACACTAAAGCATTGCCCAGTACGGCCAAAAAACTTCATAACTGCTTATCTCAAGGTGATTTAATTAAAATATTTTTTAAAAACTGGAAAAAAATGCAATGTAGATTGTCTAATGGCATAACCTTTCATTTGGAAAATTGGTTAGATGATAACTAACTAATAATACCAGACAGTTACAATTAGGGTGCTGATCAAATATGAAATCACAAAATATTCACTGGAATTTTAGCAAATTATAAATCAAATTAATATAATTTAATTTTTAATTTCTTACTGAAATAACATTGGATTATAACATGATACAGGTTTCAGGTGCGCAGCCTTAAAAATGAAGATTTGCATAAACTACATTCTGTTCACCATGCGCGCACACACACACACACACACACACGCACACACACAAATGAATAAACAAGGAGAGTTGGGCAGAGGATCCAAATTACCCAGGGGACATTAAACAGAAGGGCAGCTGCTTTAGCTGGGTGGCCCGGGAAGGCCTTTTACACCAAGTCTAAAACCTGATTCTGAGAAAACACAGGACAGAGAATTCCGGGGAAAGCTGACAGTGACAACAGGCTGGGCCCTGTCTGCCGGAACTGGCCTGTATTCTGGGAACAGAAGGATCGTCTCAGCCAGAGCCAGCTGCTTGCGGAGGTGGACGGGGCAAATCCTGCAGGGCCCTGGGCAGACCTGACCTCTGCGCGGCCAGAACCCTGGCAGGCTTGAGGCTGGGGGTTGTCGCCTTCTGCAGACGCGGGAGAGCGCCAGCCGCCAGGTAGGGGGGCTGAAGGCTGAGCCTCATCCTGCAAAGCCAAACTAGCCAACCTGCACAGAAGCCCCAGGCGCTCCCCTGGCGTTGCAGGGTAAGCTCAAAGGAACGTGTGAGAAAGGAGGGACCACAGATCCAGGGCGGCCACTCAGGCTTACAGCAACAGCCGCCTTGAAAATCAGGGCGAAGAAATGAAAAGAGAATTTTTCAAGACCTATCACAATGACCGCAAGATTAGTTTCTATATTACACAGAAATAAAACAAGGCCTGGGAAAAGAAATTTAGGAATCTGCCCCCAACTGACGTCTTTTGCTGTCATTTATTTTGCGTCTCGGCAGTGCTCAGGGCTTTCTCCGGGCTCTGTGCTCAGGTGCTGGCGTGGCAGTGCGCAGGGGTGCATCTGCAGGGCTGCACACTTGCCCTCGCCGCTGTGCTGTCTCTCTGCAATGATCCCCTCTGAGAAGCAGCTCGGCGGCTGGGGAGACAAACCCTGGGCTGGGGGGCACATGCCTTGCATGCAGCTGACTCAGTTTGATGCCTGGCAATGCGTGTCCTCACCTGTTCCCCACAGCCCTGCCAGCAACTCACCCCGGGGCACCCAGCCTGGAGTACTCTCTGTGGATGTGCCCCCCCCCAACCGGAAAAATAATAAATTATAATCATGCAAGTTAACGGGAGTCTTGTACTCATGGTAATAAACAGGTGACACTCACGTATTAAAAAAAAAAAAGAAAAATGTGGGGCTGGAGGAATAGCACAGCAGGTAGGGTGTTTGCCTTGCACGTGGCTGACCCGGGTTCGATTCCCAGCATCCCATATGGTCCCCTGAGCACCGCCAGGCGTAATTCCTGAGTGCAGAGCCAGGAGGAACCTCTGTGCATTGCCGGGTATGACCCCAAAAAGCAAAAAATAAATAAAATAAAAAATAAAAACTTTTTGAAATGAACAAAAAGACACAATCGACTTACTTGCGATCACAGTCCCCCGAGACAGGGCCTGCTGACATTTTGGTTTCTGTTTACCAGATGGTGAGCTCTGCGGTGATGTTATCTACTGTTCTCCCAGCATATGCTGGCTACTCCCCAGCATGACATAACTCGTAGATTATAGCCTTATACATTTTTACTCCGTCTACATGTCCACATGGAATGAAAGCACAAAAATGTGAATTGTAATACATAAAATTGCATGCCTATTAGAAAACGAATTAATATGAATATTAACTGAAAATGGAGTTCACTGGAACATGACAAATAGCATAGATCCTTTAAGCCCACTTGTCTATTCCTTATTCATGGGTACAAAATTGTGAGGGCTGGAGCGATAGCACAGCAGTAGGGCGTTTGCCTTACAAGCGGCCAACATGGCCGACCCGAGTTCGATTCCTCCGCCCCTCTCGGAGAGCCCGGCAAGCTACGGAGAGTATCTCACCCACACGGCAGAGCCTGGCAAGCTACCCGTGATGTATTCGATATGCCAAACACAGTAACAACAAAGTCTCCTGATGGAGACGTTACTGGGCCTGCTCGAGCAAATCGATGAACAACGGGAGGACAGTGACAGTGACTAAATTGTGAAAGCGGGGCCAGAGAGATAGAACAGTGGGTGAGGTGCTTGCCTTGCCTGCGGCCGACCCAGGGCTGATCTGCAGTGCACCATAGGGTCCCCCACGAGCCCCGCCAGAGTGACCCCAGAGCCCAGAGCGAGGAGTAAACCCCCAGTATAACAGGTGTGGACAAAAAATACAAAGCAAAATTCCTGGGAGTAAATGTGACACCTTGGTTAGAGTTTGCTGCTGATTGCTTTGGATTCTGAGTGATTTTCGCTTTCTTCCCTTGGCTGACCTAGCTTCCTGTTATTTCTACTTTGCAGAGATAGTCCCCTCCCACCCCACTGAGTTCTGCAGAGGTTAGACCAGCACAGTCAACATCAGACAGATCAGCTGGTGAGAAAGACCAAATTTAATACCCTCTGTATGGAAAATACACGTGCTCTAAATCTAAAGCAAATCTGGCTAAACCAAACTGGGTCCTTGTTCCCTCGAGAACAGGGAGGTTTATGTGGTTCTAAGGGTGGGTCAGCGGCCTGGGGATCAAGGACAAGGGGAGGAAGTCTCACGTGACCAGGAGTGTGACGTCACACCGCCTCACTTCCAGGCCTTCCTCTGACTTCAGAGACATTTCCCCTGAGATCATTTCTGCAGACACCCTTGAATCAGGCAGCCCCTCCTCTGGGGGTCACAGTAAGCTCTCCTGAGGTCCACAGGGCCCGAGGGACAAAGCATGGGCAAAGGTCTGCTCTAGAAGCTTGAGAAAAGTCCATCTGAGGGGGGCTGGAGTGATAACACAGCGGATAGGGCGTTTGCCTTGCACTCAGTCGACTGGGTTCGATTCCCAGAATCCCATGTGGTTCCCCAAGCACCACCAGGAGTAATTCCTGAGTGCCATGAGCCAGGAGTAACCCTTGAGCATTGCTGGGTGTGACCCAAAAAGGAAAAAAAGTAAGTCCATCTGAGCCTTTGGGGAAGACTGACCCCATGCTCCAATGAGTGTTTTTCCTCTACAGGAACTAAAGACAGGATGATGGAACAAGAGCAGCAGGGGCACACACACACACACACACACACACACACACACACACATACACACACAGTGCCGCCATGGAAAGTCATCGGCTCAGTTTGCCAGAGTCACAGCTGATCTCCAGGAGACGGGAGCCCAGCTGCTAATCACAGTTACAGCCATCTTCTGCTGAAAACTTGTGGGGTGGGGGGGCGTCCTCTGGAGCGGGGCGGGCCTAGGACCGGCCTTGCCAGAGCCCCCACAGCCCGACTCTCCTGCCTCACGACTAATCTCTGCAGAGATGCCAAACCGACTAAGAGTCCAGCCATGCTGGTTTTCAGGCTGAAAAACTCTGGGGTTGGGGCTGGAGCAATAGCACAGTGGGTAGGGCGTCTGCCTTGCATGTGGCCGACCCGGGTTCGATTCCCAACATCCCATGTGGTCCCCTGAGCACCGCCAGGAGTGATTCCCGAGTGCAGAGCCAGGAGTAACCCCTGAGCATCGCCAGGTGTGACCCAAAAAGAAAAAAAAAACACTCTGGGGTCTTCTCAGAGTGGGGGTGGGCAGCCTCCCCCCCGCACCCTTATTACTTCCAGAAACTCTCGTGGCTGCAGCCACACCCCCACACCACTGCCGTGCAAGCTTGGGGGACTCCGTAGGGTGCCAGGGGTCGATCCTGGCCCAGCTACATGCAAGCAAGGGCTATCCCCACTGTGCGAGGCTCCTGCCCTCCTGGTGCTCCTTGGCTGCTCTCTGCCCAGGGGGCCGCGCCCAACTCCGAGCAGCCCACTGCGGCCTGAGACACAGACCCGTGGACAGAAATGAGCTTGCAGAGAAGAGAAGCCAAGCACGGCCCCTGCTTTCTCCGTGAGCATTTCCCCTGGGGATTACCTGGAGGGGGAGAGCCCGCTGTGAGGCGCCCCTCCCTCCTAGGGGTTTGGCCAGAGGGAAAAGGACCGAGACGGACGCTGGCCTGCTGCCTGCTGCCCACTGCGAGCTCGGGGCTGGGGCTCAGGTTCGGGTGTGGCCAGGCCCGCCCCCATGCGCCCCCTCCAGCACTGGCTGCCTGGGTGCACCTGTGCACAGCAACAGCACTTGAGCTGGGCGCTTCAGGCATATTCAGAAGGTTCCAGAATGTCGCTCACATCTTCCATCAAGGAGCGGGAAGGGCCCTGTAGGCTACGAGGTGAGGTCCCTCCTGGGAAGGTCTCTTGGGGACAGGCAGGTGTCACTTCCAACTGGGGCTCTCAAACGCTCAGCCCCTGTGTCCTTGTCTGCTCCCAACGGAACCAAGGACAGGTGCGTGGCCCATTTCTGGATCTGGATTTGCAACCAGAATCCTGATTGGACCCGAAAAGGCCCATCTGCCCTGGGTGTTCTAGTGAGGTGACACCTCCCATCAGAGCAGAAGGCAGAAGAGGAAAGGCCCCCAGAGTTGGACACCCAGGAAATCCTGAGTGGCCCCATCCCAGCACAGCTGCGTACGTACCCCTTCAGAATCCCATCCCTGGGGCCCCGAGGGGCTAGCTCGGAGTGGCGCTCCTGTCTTGCATTGTGTGATGCCGTGGCACAGCACACAGCACACAGAGACACACACGTGAAAGAAACCCCTATCTCTAGGCCAGGGACACGGCTCAAAGGGGTCCAGGCAGGCTCTGCATGAGGGAGGCCCCGGTTCAGTTCCCGGCAACACATTGCAGGAGCTCCTGAGCACTGCTGGGAATGGTTCCCCGCTGAGAAATAACAGACAAATAAGCAAATATGTGCATACATGCCAGGAGGCCCTGCTGGGGGTGTGGAGCAGCCACAGGTGCTTCTCCAAGAGCATGGCCCCCATGTCACCCTGGAGCCTGGTTACTGAGTCTGCCGGGGAAGGCTGGGGTCTCAGCCTCGAGGGACAGACTGAGACAAGCTGCCCGCAGCTGCCTTTTCCTTTGCTCTGAGCAGAGCAGCGTCCAGAAACGGACCCATCGGCTGCTCTGCTAACATTTGCTATGACCAAATGTGAGAAACAAGAGTCTCAGTGATGGTCCAGGAACCTACTGCATCTCTATCTATCTATCTATCCATCCACCCATCCACCCATCCACCCATCCATCCATCTACCCATCCATCCATCCATCCATCTATCAGGTAACAAAATAATACTTGGGAAAACACTTGTTTTTGATTGTAGTTGTAGTATTCAAATGTCTACATCCCATTGATTTTTTTTTTGGAGTAATTTCTAAAACAGCCGCCTCTTTGAAAAAAGGTGTTTCAAAGGGTCTAACTCAAAGTGATTCAAGGAAAAAAAAAATTGTTTAAAGGAAAAAAAAAGGTTTCATACACTTTTTTTTCCCCCAATTTCTGTCGCTCAGCAGCTTCCCCAGACTCAGGCCTGACTCGGGTTTTGCTCTCGAGCACGCAAAGCCAGAGAGAAGCAGGCTGCGGCGGCCGGCCCAGAGGCCTGCTGCAGAGAGTGGACCCAGCCCAGCAGAGCGGGCGGCGGCGCCCCTCCCCCGTCCCTGAAGGTCTAAATTTAGTTTAGCAGATAGAGCGCAATGACATGAACATGTTGCAAGCACCGGAATCAAGGCAGAGAGAGAGAAAAGCAGCTTCATGCGGTGCGAGGAATCTGAACGCCATGGCAACGGCCGAAGCCTGCCCCATTATCTCCCCCACTTCCCGGGGGTCAGGGGAGGCTGCCCTGCGCTTCCTGTTGCTGCCATCAAATCAGGTCACCCAGAGTCCCCGCGTCCTCTGCACCGCGCCACTCCTATTTCCAGCAGGAGGCATTTTCTGCCGCTCCATCCTGGCTCCAGACCTTCGCCGGTGCCCTTGATGCTTCCCTTTCATGCCCCCTCCCCCACGCCCTCCGCTCACCCCCCCACAAAACCTCCCCCCGCCCCCCAGCCTCTGCAGTTGTCACCAACGCGGTTAGCCCTGTGAGTCACCACGCAGCCAGGCCCAGTCTCTCCTCTGAGGACAGAGCCACCCACATCAGGCCTGCCAGCCCACCCCGACGGCCACAATTTGGTGGGTTAGCACGACCCCTACGTCGTGTCCTTCTCCTCTTTCTGGGCGTGTCCCTGGGGTCCTTTGTGCTCTACTTAGCTTTTACTCCGGAAAGCGGAATAGGAAGGAGGAGCACTGAGCCTTTGTAGCCATGAACTTGGATCTCTGCAGTCCCACCCGCTCGCTGACAGGCTGGGGGGAAACTGAGTTTGGGGTGGCAAAAAGGGCTGGTGACATCACTCGTTTGGGGAGAAGGCAAACAAGAGCAGTGAAAATACAGTCGAATGGGTGGCGTTGCTGAGAAATCCGTTTCCTTAAGAGCTGAGCAGTGATTCTCGAGGCTTCCCTGGTCTTTCCTGCCTTCCTCTCCCCACTGAGAGCATCAGTAACTCATCCCCCAGGGCTGCGGACTCAGTGCAGCCGGCACGGTGCTCCCACATCCATTCTGCAGCCAGTAGACACTGCAGTTGCCCCCGACTATCTAGCAGGGCACGGACACAACTGCTTCCCCGGAGTGGAGGGAGGTGTAGAAGTCCAAGACGCCTCTGAAAATATGGCGATTGCAAAAATGCCATCAGTTCCGTAAGTCAGCACCAGCCGGGGCTGGGGAAAGGCGTGGATGGGAGCAGAAATAAAATCACTGTGTTTCTACTGCCTGCTGCTGAGGAAGACGAACATAGGTCTGCAGGTGGAGTGCGAAGCGCGAAGGCTGGATCGAGGCGTGCACGGGAGAAGTGAGAGCAGCTGAGCGGAGCCCGGCCCAGATGCCCTCAGGTGCCACCCTGTCCTCCTCTTCAGGCGGCCTGGGGCAGCCCGGGGGGTTGGGGAAGGCCCACAGTGCACAGCTGAGGTCTGGAGCAGTATTGATGGCTGCGCCCATGACCACAGGGGTGGGGGCAGAGAGTGACCAAGGAGCGTGGCAGGAAGCCAGGGGGGAAGCGGGTTGATGCAATAAACTTTCTGGCCAGCAGAAGTACGGGCAAGGCTGGGATGGCTGTCGACTAGGGGCTGGACGATGAGCAACGCAGAACGATTCAAAACCTCTTCAGACCAAGCGAGGAGCCAGCTTTACAAAAGACCCAGCACGGAGGGACTGAAAGAGAAATTCCGCTCAGAAATCGCAGCCCAGGGGGCTGGAGAGATAGCACAGCGGGGAGGGCGTTTGCCTTGCACGCGGCCAACCCGGGTTCGATTCCCAGCATCCCATAGGGTCCCCTGAGCACTGCCAGGAGTAACTCCTGAGTGCAGAGCCAGGAGTAACCCCTGTGCATTGCCGGGTGTGACCCAAAAAGCAAAAAAAAAAAAAAAAGAGAGAGAAAAGAAAAGAAATCGCAGCCCAGGATGCCCGGGAAACTGAGTCCTGGCTCTGAGCCACGCCCCGAGTTGGCCTCTGGGGCCTTCAGGAAGAGTGGGTCTGGTAGAGGGTACTCAGCCCAAGCCTGCGTGTTTGCGCGTCTCCTCTCTCCCGGTCTGAGGCCTCTGCCGCAGCCACGCAGCGCGTGATTTTCAGCCAGGCCAAGAGGCATCTGAGCTTGATTCTCCTCTTCATCTTCACTGGAGCTGAACGCACTGGTGTGGTGCTGTATGTCACCCGCCTGCCCTTGTTCAATCTGGATGTCAGCTGGGACAGGAAGAATAACTCAGAGCCCTGCAACGAATGGGGTCCAAATGATCAATACAAATTTGTTGCAGTGAATGTAGATTACAGCAAACTGAAGGTCCAGACTTCTAAACAAAATGTTTCCCTTGTAAAGCGGCTTCAAATGAAGGTCTTTCAGAAGCCGTCGCACAATTTTCCACTGACTAGGAAATACTTCCCCTCTAAATGCATGAAAACATATTGATGTATTATGTTGGGGTTTACAGTGATTAATAAATATATGAAACATAGTATGTGTCACTATTTAAAGCTAAGAAATCAATGCTGAACATTCAAAAGTACATAGGATAAATCACCAGAATTTAAAAAGAAAAAAAAGAAGAAGAGGAGTCGATCTGCCCAGAGGAGATGCTAGAAAATGTAAGACAAATGATCAGATATGCAGAATCCCTGAAGGCAGCCAAGAAGGAGGCCACCACAGCTTGAGACCCACAGTCAGCAGATGAGGGGTGGACTGACAGATGAACTGTTGGACAGAGAGATGGCTGGCTGGAATGGATGGATGGATGGGATGGATAAATGGATGGCTATGTGGATCGGTGGATGGATGGATGGATGGATGGATGGATGGATGGATGAATGGATGGATGGCTGTGTGGATGGATGGGATGGATGGAATGGATGGCTGTGTGGATGGGTGGATGGATAGATGGGATGGATGGCTATGTGGATGGGTGGATGGATGGATGGGATGGATGGACGGATGGATGGATGGGATGCATGGAATGGATGGCCGTGTGGATGGGTGAATGGATAGATGGGATGGATGGGACGGGTGGATGGATGGGATGGATGGCTGGCTGTGTGGATGGGTGGATGGATGGGATGGATGGATGGATGGACAGCTGTGTGGATGGGTGAATGGATGGGATGGATGGATGAGTGAGTGGATTGGAAAGGATGAATGGGTGGATGGAATGGAGAGATGGATGGATGAGTGAATGGAATGGATGAACAGACAGGTTGGTGGACAGATAGGTGGGTGCATGGGTGGGTAGGTGGATGGATAGATGGATGGATAGATTGATGGATTGATCAATGGATCAATGAATGGATGGCTAGACCTGGGGACCGGAGCCCAGATGCTTTTCAGCTGCCGCCTGGGGTGCCACTCTGATGGAGTTGCTGTGGGAGTGTTCAACGTACTCTCCCTTTCTGGAGGAACATTCTAGTGGCTTCCTCTTGGAGGTCCAGAGGTACTACTGGGCAATGGGGCTGCATGCAGGCTTTCTGTGGGTTTCTAGGGGGTGCAGCGCGGCACAGGCTGGGAACCCTCCCAGCAGCAGGTGGACACGCCCTCCGGGCTGGAAGTCTCCTCCCTGGGAGTTTATCTCTCCCACACTGCCTGCCTGGAGGGGAGGTTCCCCCGCCCGCCCCTCTGGCCCTCTCAGTAGGGAGTCAATCCTATTCATCCCCCTAGCTCTTGCGGCCTTGTGGGCCCTGAAGGGACGTGGGAAGCTGGTGCAGAAGAGCGGGTGCATGCGTGTAGGTCAGATGGATGGAGATGCAGCGCTAAAAAGGACACAATGGAAGCATGTCTAACTCGGAGGCTGGGACCATCCAGAGCATCGAGGGTTTCTGAAGAACAGAGATGAATGCTCGCCCTTGAGAGAGCCTCATCGAGGGGACAGTTTGTCGGTCACTATAGGAATGCTGCGGGGTCACGATGGGGTCTGGGGTCTTGTGGGGGTCTTCCGGGAGCTTACACAGAAGCTAGAGACCTCAGAGAGGGTAGTCTGACCCAGGGACCCTCTGAGTATGTCCCTGAGCTGGCTGGTCTCTGGCCAGGGACTGGAGTTGGCTGGCCTGGCCTTCCCAAGCTCAGGCCTCACGCCTTCCCTGTCCTCTGAACAGTGCAAAAGGGCTGGAAGCGTAGCACATGCCCCAAACAGAGAACTCTTTTCTCAGCGGAAGTGCTGGAATTTGAAGAAACGTCCCGCTCGGGATGCAAGTACCAGCATTTCCAGCACAGAGTGAAAAGCCGGGAGGTTCCTGGGCACTGAAGCCCCTGGCAATCCCTAAGTCTACACAGAGACCCATCCCGGTCCCATCTCCCGGGACTCCTGCCAACGCCCCCTGCAAGTGGCCGCCCGCGGTGACCCTCGGTGGCCCGAGGCAAGCGGGCGCTGGGGACTTGCTGCCGCTCCGAGAGCCAGGAACCCGGCGCGGCTGGCACTCGGCGAGACGGGGAGACAGCTGGGGACGCGCCACCCACGGCATGGGGGGTGGGGTAGACGAGGCGGCGGCCGCCGCGGGGTCCCTGCCCGCGTGCTCCTCGCGCCGGCCCCTCCGATCCCCGCCTGTTCCCCGGCCCGATCCAGCCGGGGTCACCCCAAAGGGCGGGGAGAGGGGTGCGGGGCGAACCCACCCCGGGACGGAACGGCTGGTGGCGGCGCCGCCGAAGCCGGGACACCCGCTCCCGTGCGTGCCGGCCCGGGTGGCAATCGGGGTGACGCGGGGGCTAGAGGAAGTCGGGGCGCCGGCGCGGCTCCGGGGGAGGTGGTCTCCGGGGGCGCTGGCACGCCGCTCCGAGGGGCCCCCGAGTCGATCCCGGCCGGCCACCCCGAGGGGTCGGGGACTCGGGGACCCCCCGCACCTGCCCTCGAGCGCGCGCGCCCCGGCCCCGAGGGCCCCGCGAGCGGGTGGCGCGCTCGGAGCGCACCGAGGGGCACCGGAGGCCCGAGGCCCCCGCGGGGCGGGGGGCGCCTCGCCCGCCTCACTTCTGGGAAGGGACGGGGACGCGTCAATCAGCGCGGGCGGGAGCGCACCGGCGCGGGGTGATGTCAGCGGATCAGCTGCTCGGGCACGGCGCGCGGGGATCGGCACAAAGTTGCCGGGCGGCGCGGGGCGCGGGGCGCGGGGGCGCGGGGACCGCCGCAGCGGCGGGCAGGCCGCGGGCCCGAGCGGGCGGCAGGGGGGAGGCCGCGCGAGCCGCCGAGCGCTCCTCCTCTTCCTCCTCCTCCTCCGAAGTCGCCGCGAGCAGCCCCAGCGCCCGCGCCGCCGCCGGCAGCGCCCGCGGGGACGGCAGCAGCGCGGCCGGAGCGGCCGGGTCGGTGTCGCCATGGACAGCGACGACGAGATGGTGGAGGAGGCGGTGGAAGGTACCGGCCGGCCCGGGGGGCGCGCGGGGAACGCGGAAGGAGAGGGGGGCTGCGCCCCGCCGGGCCCGGCCGCCCGCTCCCCTGCGCGCGGGGCCCCGCTCCGGGCTCGGGCCGCGGCCGGGGGCCGCCGCTGGACCCCGGCCCCCGGCCCCCAGCCCCCGGCCCCCTCCTGGGGGCCCGACCCGCGGCGCGCTCCGGCCTGCGCCCCTTCCGGGCCGGGAGCGGGGGGTGCGCGGGAGGACAGCCCCGCCCGGGCCCCGCGATCGCCGCAGGGACCCCCCCGCGCGCGGATCGGGGCCCCCGGACCCCCTCGCGGGCCGCCCGGCCCGGCCCTCCGTGACCCGGGGTGACCGCGGCGCGGCCGGCTGCCTCCCGGGGCGCCGCGCTCGGGATCGGGGCGGGCACGTGGCCGCGCGGCCCCCTGGCGGCCGCCGCTCGGGGAGGATGAAGTCACCGCGGGCCCGGGGCGCCCGTCCCCGGCCGGGGCTCGAACGCGCGGCGGCCGCGGGCGGCGGGCCCTCCCCACGGCCGGGAGCGCGCCGCGGGGGCTGGCACGGAACTTTCTGCCTCCCCTGCGGCGGGCTGCGGGTGGTAGCACCGCCGGGGGGTCGTGTTTTTCCACCCCTCGGTGCGGGCGCCCCTCCCCCGACTTTTCTCGACACTTTGTTTTGCTGACTTTCTCCACCTTTTTTTTTTTATCCTTCCCCTTAGTTCGAAAGAGCAGCGAGGTGGCGGCGCGTTATACAATCTAGTTGTTTGTATCATGAGATGTTATGATTTTGTAACCGTGAACTCTGGAAAATACTCTTTGGAGTGTTGGATTCTGCCCCGCACAGAACGGTCGTGATGTTCTGCAATGCTGGGTGATATTGTTCCGGAATAGTTTGCAAGCCAGGGGGAGCCGAGGAGGAGCTGGGGTCGGGCGTCCGGAGAGGCGGAGAGGCGCAGGGCTGGTCTGCATGTATCTCCCGGCTCTCGGGCTGAAATAGAGAGAGCAAGCGGCGAGGTCTCTCCCCAGCACGCAGACACCGCTTATGGCTCGGGAGGGAGGAGAAATGATTTTTCATGGCCGCAGAAAACGTGATGCCTCTTGCAGTTCACATTCTCGGAAGCAAACCGGGGTGGCTCCTGGGACTACTGGAACTTGGCATCTCTCTATCCGGCTTTGAAAGCGTCTGTTGGGTTCTTGTTTTCTCTTCCCAGCGTGGTGGACTCACAGAAAGGTTCTCTCCCCCATCAATAAAACAGCTGGGGCTGCTCTGGGGCCCCAGGGCATTGCCTGCGGCTGGAGCTCTGGGAGAGGTGTCTGGAAGAGGCTTTGCCCCCAGGCTCCGGCAGCTTCCCGGCTCCCAAGTTCACTGGTACTTGCCAGGATGCAGTGCCCGCCCTTGCTCCCCAGGTGAAGCGGCCCCTTGACCCTCAGTGGTTTTGGTCCAAGGCTCCTTGCAGCACCGCAGTTTGGAATACAAACTCTGTATTTAGTTTGATGTTGTTTTTGAGATTGCTCCATGGATAAAGGCAGAGAAAATTCCATGGTTAGAAGCAGAGAAGGTATTATTATTGTTATTATTATTATTATTATTATTATTGAGGCACCAGGCTTTACAATACTGTTAATGATAGATGCGTGCATGCGTTGTCCCAGTGCCACACCCACCACGTGAGTGCCCTGTCCCCTCCACCACTGCCCCAGGGACCATGCCCATTCCCAGTCCCCCACCCCCCAGGTGAGCTCAGTTCCCTCGCCCAAGTCTTTAGCCGTTCGTTCCTGCCTTGCTGTTTCTCTGTATCCCACATATGAGAGGTCACTTTGTCTCTGTCCCTTTCCATCTGCCTCCGCTCAGCCGGAGACCCTCCAGTTCTGTCCAGGTGCTGTCACTGAAGCACAGGAAGCTCTTCATACAAACAAGGACTGTTCTGTTTCCTGGGGTGACTGTACCTGAGTGTCCAAGCTCACTGGGTACGTGAGCGTAGAGCCAGGGAGAGAGAAGAGGAGGCAAGACCACAACTGCCACAACCCTGGTTCGAATCCCCGGACTCCATAAGCAGGAGTTTCCAAAATCAGCCGTCATTGTCAGTTCTACTGCTGGGACAGCTGGCTTAAACCCTGGGCACCAGAGGGCAGCTTGGGACATGTGCTGGTCACTCGGCTGTACTGAACAGCCAGCAATTAGAGTAACAATCCTTTCTGAGTCCTTAGAACCATCTCTGGCTTAAGTGCGCAGACCACCTGGGGTTGTGTCTACACCGAACTGCACCCCTGAGGGTCCCCAGACTTGTTTAACTGTCTGCATGTCTGACATCTAAGACATGCAGATGCACTGGCATTCAGTGAGGCTGGCTCTCCTGCTGGCTTGGTCCTCTGGAATTTTCGGTCACCCCAGAGTGTTCAGATAGACTGTTCCCAGGTTACCCAGAGTAGGCGTTTTCCAAGGCCTGTCTCCTTGGAGTGTGGGACTAAGGCCAGTCAGGCCCTGCTGGGAGAAACTATTACGCTGACTTCAAGAACAATCATCCACATGTAGGGATGTTTCAGAAACACCTAGCCAGAAACAGCTTCCTTAAAGCAGGGCCGGCTTCCAGGGACCAGGTTTTGACCTAGGCAGTCAGCCCCTGCTCGTCAAATGTGTCCCCCCCCCCCCCACCTTCTTGATGCTCCACATCCTGCAGCATGAGATATAAGCCCACAGTTGCCTCATTTACAGTAGAAACCTCTATGGAGGATGCACCGCTTTGTACCATCTCCATACAGGTGTTACGAAATCAGTCCTTTTCACCTACCACCCATCTGACATTCGTTCATCCAGCTTCAACAGACTCTCAGGGGTAGGGAAATACAATTACAATCATCAGCTCCCTGCCTGCTCCCTCCCTAGTCCCCTGGGGCCTGCAGGCTGGTGCTTTCAGCCCTGGGCAGAGAGGGTATGATGCATCTGCATTTTACAGAGGCCTGGAGAGGCTAAGAACAGACCCAAGGACACTTAGCTCGGGTGCTCCTGAACCCCATCCCCCACCCCACCCTATGTGCTTCCCAATTATTTGTCATCACTTGGTCAGATCTCTGAAGTACGTGCTTGCAATACAGGAATGGCGAGTTTGGAAGCAACAGCTCAGTATTAAGTCAGAACTGAACTCCTCCTTATTGGGGTGCAAAGGAGACTCTAGAGGGGGCTGGGAAAGACCCGAGTGACTCTCAGAGACGTATTTAGGGGAGAAACTTCCACCCAGCCTGTGGCTCCCGCCTTAGAAAGGCACTCGGGGGAGAAGCCGGCCTGCCTGGTGTGAAATGTGTGGTCACACCTGAGCATACAATCAGGGTGTCCAGCAGGGTGGAACTACTAAAGTTCTCAGGAACATCCTGACCCCAGAGATGCAGCCCCTGAGGGGAAAGCCTGTTGAGTGGTATGGGCCATCGCAGCTTCTTCTGAGGCTTCTTTAAAAAAGAAAAATTAGTTTGTTGTAGTTTAGGTAACATTCACTATAATGTGGATGCTGATAGGTATTGGAGATGTTTAAAAAGACACACACACACACATATAGATCTATAGATGTGTGGGTCTGCTAGTAGAACACAGGTGAATCCAGTGGGGGCCTCATAGCTTCTCCAATAAACGCACCAAGCTAGACAGACGTACCATTCCTACAGAAGCATCAGGAATCACTTCCAGTTTGAGGAATCACTTGGGGGTGGCAGACTTGCCCAGAAGAGGTGGGTTGGTTGTGAGTCCCACCAGAGAGGCACTCCTGGGCTCTGCTGAGATGCGCCCCAGAGTTTGCCCCCATCTCTCCTCCCCGCCAGGGCCTGGGAGGCTCCAGAGTGGAGGTTGAGCTGGACAGAGGGACCTCATTCAGTCCTGGACACCGTGGAGGCCAGCTGTGGGGCTCTTGGCGTCAGGAATGACAGGATCTCAGCTCTGTGTAGGAAGATGAAAGGTGATGGGGAGGGGCTGGAGCAATAGCACAGTGGGTAGGGCATTTGCCTTGCACGCGGTCGACCCGGGTTCAATTCCCAGCATCCCATATGGTTCTTCGAGCACTGCCAGGAGTAATTCCTGAGTGCAGAGCCAGAAGTAACCCCTGTGCATCGCCTGATGTGACCCAAAAAGCAGAAAAAAAAAGAAAAGTGATGGGGAGCAGATGAGGTTACCATCTAGAAGGTTCTACACCACTGTCAAGATGTACCCTGAGAAGGGGCTGGGGGTGGGGAATCAAATGTCTGGACACCTGAGGAAGATGCTCAGAAAGACTGTTCAAATCCTCGTTCTCAGGCGTCTGCAGGCAAAGGAGCGGTCTCGGGGTTGCAGCCCGAGCCCCTGGAAAATATTAAGAATAATTCCCATATGTCTGTCTGCAAGAAGACATGCTCCCTGCAGCTTGCTGGAAGCCAGCCGCTAGCTCAGATTACAACCTTCACAGCTAACGGGCGAGCTCTTGCAGAGCCTCACGCTCGGAGTGGATTTGGCGTATCCATCACGCGGTGCCACTGCAGCCCCACCACGCTCCGGAGTGGATTTGTGTGTCCGGCTGCAGCCGCACCAGGGCACGCTCTTGGCGCTCAGCAGAGGAAGCACGCCTTTTCTAATTACTACTTTTTCAAAAAGCAGTGTTATTTGACAGCGCCAGCAGTGGGGCAAACACGCGCGTGCACACCCCACTCTCCGATCTCCTGTGAGTAAGCCGGGGGCAGTAAGCAGCCGGGTGTGTGATCCGGAGGGAATTTCCTTTGCCAGGATGTGCCATCGCTAAGCGGAACACAGGCTCAGCGCTCACCAGGCGCAGGGTGGAAGCATCACTTTCTACCTGGGTGGCGGAACGTGCTTCTGAGACAAAGGGAAAGGCAGACTTGTGGGGCTGCTTGGCCGCCCCCTCTCTCTCACCGGCATCAATATTTCAGGCGGTGCTGCCCGCAGCCCGGCTGGGACCACGCTGCCTGGCCAGCCGGGCCCTGCATGCAGCCTCTGTTCTGCTGGAACGGGCCTGGGAGGCTGTCTGGTGGCTGACTTGGCACATTTTCCAAACTGACCTCAATCAGAGGACTTGTGTCCGTCTTTGAGTTAGGTAACGCTGGGAGGAGAGAGGAATCTGCAGCCATGTGCTTGCCATCTGGGGGGGTTCTGTGGCCGTGACCTGCCGGGACCCAGGATACCCTCCGCCCACACCTGTCGGCCTGAGACTGGGCGCACCTGTACGGGTACCGCCTTCCCCATCAGCAGGGAAGAAAGGCTGGTCAGCTAGTTGGCCCTTAGCCAGGGGGCGAAGGCTGGAGGGATGGGGAGAAGGCCCGTGGGCAAGTCACTCAGAGTGGGTGACTCATCGACAGGAGTTTGGAGGACTGGTTTGAGTTTTAGATTAACGTGACCCCAGCCTGTAGCACTAGTGGCTCACACTCAGCTGCGGCTTAATACAAACTGCAGCCCTGGCACCCAGCGGCTGAGTACAGAGAGTTCCGCTCCCGAGCCAGGCCAGCTGCTCTGCAGACACTCTTCTCTGTCAGCGTCCACCTCTGTTGTTGAGGGTCGCTAAGGGGACATGCTTCCACTCTCCTGCTGGCGTTTAAGCAAGCCTAGTCCCGCTCTCCGACGCTGATGTTGGAAAGGAGACGTGAGACACGGCGGCCTTTCTCTGAGGGTCTTCGGGTATCCACATGCATGAGCAGGCCCTCCTGCTAGGAAGCCACTCCCTGCTTACTCAAGACTGGGGGGAGTCTCGGGACCCGAACCCCGCCCCCCGCCCTACTTCTTTTCCAGCTCTGGTCAGGGGGTTCTGCTGCTCAATCCCATCATGCCTCTCTTGCAGGGAGAGGAAAACAGCACAACAAACCAATAGGGGGGTCCTGTGGATCTGATGATGGAACCTTCCAGAACTTTCTAAAAACAAGCAAGCTAAGCACCCTGAGAATGGCAGGAAGTTCCCAGGCACCTCACGAACACTTCTGAGAGGGGCTGAAATTTTTTTGCTTTCACCTCTGTTAGGACGAGAACGTTCCCTCAGTGTTCTCTGAGAGCCATGGCCCCGGGAGGTGTGAATACTCTTCCTCAGAGATAGGCTGGGCTCTTGTGCCCAGAGACAAAGTCACCTGAACTTTCCCTTAGGCCTCATCTGCCAGAATAATTTCATCTTAAGCCAGAATCCAGATTTTAGTGGACATGACCCATTCAAAGGCTAAAACAGGTGAACATCAAAAACTCTATTCAGAAAAGACATGTGTGCTCCTGTGTTCATTACACCACGTTGACAAGAGCCCAAATCTGGAAAGATGACTGGGTAAAGAAACTGACAGTGGAATACTCCTTGGCTATAAGACAAGAAAGAATGATGCAATTTGCACTCTGGATGGAAGTGAAGGCTATCCTGTTGAAGTCAGCAGTGGGGGAGGGACAGACACAAGGGTTTCTCTCAGAGGTGGGACAGAAAGACACAGAGTAAGGGAATAGCAAGTGGCTCCAAGCAGCAGAACTGGGCTCACCATGGTGGAGAGATGGGGGGCCCAGAGACAGTGGTGGTGGGAAATGGACGCTTTAGTGGGGTGTGGTATTGGAACATGAACCCTATCACTGACAGTATTACAAGTTATGGTAGCCAAAATATTTTTTTTAAACAAAGAAAATAGTTGAACTGTTTGCTATAGGGAAAACATTCTCAACAAATGGGTAAATAATTCAACAGAAGTCCAAAATGAGCATTCTGGGATTTATTCCGAAGTCTAAAGTAGAAAGGGAAGTTCCTAAGAAAGCTAATGACTAAAATTTAATTCCATCCTAATAACATTGCATATTTGAAAGCTCTTAGATATATCCTACTTTTTTTTTTATGGAAAGAAAAGTAGATTTGACTTCAGTGAGGCAGATATTATTGGCAGATATGTAGAAAATAATGAGCCAGATTGGGGTTGGAGTGATAGTACAGCGGGTAAGGTGTTTGCCTTGCACACGACACAGCCGGGTTCAATCTCTGACACCCCATATGATCCCCCCTGAGCACTGCCGGGTGTGACCCAAAATGCAAATAAATAAATAAATGAGCCAGATTATCCTAATGACTCAGGTGTCATGGGAGGGGGGTGTCACATGCTGTTGGTTTCTGAGTGAGAAGTTCGGGATGCCCAGGACCTCAATCCTTTGACCTATACAGGGTCATGACCCACAGGGCTTTTTTTTTTTTTTTTTTTTTTTTTTACTTTTTGGGTCACACCCGGCGATGCACAGGGGTTACTCCTGGCTTGTGCACTCAGGAATTACTCCTGGCGGTGCTTAAGGGACCATATGGGATGCTGGGAATCAAACCCGGGTCGGCCGTATGCAAGGCAAACGCCCTCCCCGCTGTACTATCACTCCAGCCCCCGGTCTCTGGCTTTTGATGATGAACAGAGACACATCTCTTCAGTCACAGAGAACAGCCTCTGCACCTTCAAAATCACTGGGCTGGGGTCAGAGAGAGGCTCCATGGACTGAGTGCAGCTTTGCACGCGGGAGGTCTGGTCCCATCCCCACCAATGCCTGTCCCTGGCCATGACTAGGGGTGACCCCTGAGCACAGAGGCAGGAGGAGCCCACAAGCACCACTAGGTGTGACACAAAACACAGCACCACCACAACAGCCCTACTCACGGGCTCCACTGTTTATCCCTCTCAGGCCCCACAGATCTTTTTACTATGTCAGTAGAAAGTAACACAGCCCCCCTCCTAACTATTCATTTCCTGACCTTGTGGGGAAAAAATTGTGTTACAAAGTCCACATGTGGATTGTGATTTATTTAAGCCGGAAGGCTTTATGCGCATTCTCTTCAGGATCAGCTGTAAGGAAAACATAGTGGGTTTGGTCCCTGGTGTTTTGTGTTGATACAATCAATAACACAAGTCAAGAGATTTTGTTCTTTAGAACAGTGCTTACTTGCCAACTCTTCCAAGTAATGAAATTCTTTGATCACGTTAGGAGAAATCAGTTTGGGAGTTTAAACTCTTCCTGGAGGGCCGGTCCACCATCACTTCCCATATGCACCACCTATGGATACAAGGTGCCTGCACGGCACTGTTGAATGCTTCTGCCCCTTTGCAGTTGTGGCATGCCTGTTAACCCGGGAAGGCCAGTCATTTCACTGCTGCTTTCTTGTGCCACCTCTGCAGAATCAACTCAACAGAGCACTGGAGAGACGCCCCGAGGTGCCTCCAGGGTTTTGTGAAACAGTGAAAAGCTAACTAGAGTCTTAAGCATAAACCCCAGGAAGCCCCAGCCTGGGAGCCTGACCAAATGCAGCGATTTAAAGATCACGATGTAATCGTGGCCACGTGGACAAACCTGGCTGCAGGTCAAACCTCCGCACAGCAGTGAGAGAGGCACTGTGTTCTTAGGTGATATTCCCAGCCCAGAACTGTGGTTAAAGCAGGGCGACCGGCACCTCTAGGAGCGATTCCTGCGTGAGCGCAGAGGTGGGCGCCCCTGATCTCCAAGCACAGTGCGTCCCTGGTTTGTGTGCAAGCTAGAGCAGGGGGCTTGCAGGGGGGCAGAACAATCCTGGTGTCTGCTGAGCCCTAGAGTCAGGGCGCAAAGACGCCCCGAGGTGCAGGAGTCGGGCTGGAGGGGCACCTGCGTGTGCCTGCCGGGTCCTGATGCGCATGCTCTGTCCCCAGGGAGAGGCACAGTTTGGGGGCCTCCCAAGCCCTGCGCGGTGGTCGACGGGCCCTGCATGTGCAGGAGGCGCTCGCGAGTGGGGTGGCTCTGGCCCCCAGCAGTGCAGGGGTGTGGCACGAGGGGCAGCACTGTGGAAGGGGCACTGACTGTGGCTGCCTTCCTCCAGGGCAGCTGGACGACGACGGCCTCCCGCACGGGTTCTGCACCGTCACCTACTCCTCCACCGACAGGTTCGAGGGCAACTTTGTCCACGGAGAGAAGAATGGCCGGGGGAAGTTCTTCTTCTTTGATGGCAGGTAGCTGTGGCGCGTCGCTCCGGGCTGGCTCTGGAGACGGGAGAAGTGACTGAATGAATGGTCGCTTTCTGCCTGGCAGAGACCTGATGAATGACTGGCACGAATGATTTCAGGATATGGGCTGGGAGACAGCACTCGGGGTTAAGGCTTTTGCCTTACACGCAGCTGATCCAGGTTTGATCCCCAGCACTCCCCATGGTCCCCTAAGTCCTGCCAGAAGTGATTCCTGAGCACAGAGTCAGGAGTAAGCCCTGAGCACTGCTGGGTGTGGTCCAAAAACAACAACAACAAAAAAGTATTTCAAATCACAGGTAGTGATGTAACTTTCGGAAAAGATGAGTTACCCCCATATACCTATACTACTGTGGGGACCAGGGAGTCACCCCGCTGGAGATAGGAAAGTGCCTAAAGCCCAACCTGCCTGGGTTTGCTGTCAAGGAGAGATCCTTGGTGTGGGGTTTCGGGGGGTCTCTGTCTTGCACAGACCGGTGGTGGTCACCCCGTACTATGGATTGCACTTGCTCATCCAAATCTTCATAAAATCACGCATGCAGACAATTTTGGGGGGCCACTTTAGAGGATGGTAAGAGTCACTGATGGTTGATGTGACTGGTGGGAGTGGCTGGTGATGATCGTCACTGGTGCTTTTCCCAGCTGGGATCTCGATCCTTGGGGTCCCGTGTCCGGGCAGTTATCCATTGTGTCACGAAATATGTCAGAGCATTTGTCCTGCATCCGGACACCTTCCCAGAGACAAGATCTGGATGACCACATATCTGGGAATGGGTGCTTGGCGGTGAACTGCTTACACCGTTGGTGAGTCTTTGCTGTCGAGGAGTGTGAGACTGTCTCTTAGCGGTTCTTCCAGGTTTCCTTTTGCTTCAGGGGAAGAACTGAGTCCTGAGACTAGGTTGTGGATGTAAGCCTCAACCCAGGCCTGAGAGAAAACTGGGTCTGGTGAGGAGGGCGCTGAGCAAGGAACACAGCGTAGAAGGGACTTGATGCTCCTGCTGAGATTTTCGCCTCAATCCCCTGTCCTGGGTGTTCGTACTTATGAAATATTTTCCAGAAATTGTTCTTTAAACCCAGATCTAGGTTTGCAAAGGCAGTTCAGTGGGACTTCCTGAGTTCCTCCCCTGAGACGGGATGGGTACTTCAGCGATTGCCTCTGGAGCGTGCTTTTAGCCTGCTTAGCAGCTAGAGAAGAGTTCATTCATTCTCTATTTTATTGGGTCTTGGAGGGGAGAGGGTTCTTTTTTCGGGAGAGCGATGGTTCTTTAGTAGTTCTCAGGAGAGCCAATCCACACTTCCCAATAATTCTTGACCAGCTGGACTCTTGGTCCCTGCGAGACTCCAAGAATATGCAGCTGCTTTGGACCCTGCAGTGCTGTGGCTGGGTCACCCTGTGGTACTGTGATTGCGTCGCTCTGCAGTGCCGGGCTGGGTCACTCTGCAATATTGGATCTGGGTCGCTCTGTGGTGCTGAGGCTAGGTTGCTCTGCAGTGCTGGGGCTGGATCACCCTGTGTGGTGCTTGGGGCTGGGTTGCTTTGCAGTGCTGTGGCTTGATCACCCCATGGTGCTGGGGGCCTCCAAAGCTGCACCCAGTAATGCTCGGAGAACCGTGTGGTGCTAGTTGGTAGTTGGGTTCATGCCTGGCTCTAACCCCTGTTCTCGCCCTTGCTCCCTTGTTTTATATTTCTACACAGTCAGTGCTTCTCCCTCATGTGTCAGTTCAATTCCACAGCACCCTTCACTCCTCCAGGCCTCTCTTTTCTGGGGCCCCGCTCATTTTCTGAGGTTGATTTGTGACTCAACTGTGTCAATAATTGATGGTCGACCAGATGGCCTAAATTTGGTGGTTCATAAAGGCCCTGAGAGAGGCTGATATCTTCCCGGAGAATGGGAAGCATTTCTTGTTACTGGCTTCTAGAAAGCTCCTTTGTCACTCGACAGAGAAATCGCTTTTAGTCTGGATCTTCACAGCCCTCTGCTTTGACCTCCCAGCCAGGCCCACTCCCTGAGAGCCTCCTGCTCTCTGGGCTGAGCCCCCCAAGATCTGTCTGATTCAAATTGACCTTCAAGAAGAAAGGGGGCGGAAAAGAAACAAGTCCCCAAATGATCTTCCTGCATTCAGTGCTGGCCGTGGCCTTTGGAACCATCTGCGAAGCAGGTCTTAGGTTTCCATTCACCCTGGAAGCAGTCAGGCACAGAGAGATTAAATAAGGAAATAAAGCCCCTGGGTGACCCAGTGAGCCAGACCCAGAGCTGACAGTCAAGCAGGGTCAGTCCCTCCCTCTCCCAGTGTCTCCTGCCATCCTCTGACAGGAAGCAAGGAAAAAGGTCCGAGCTGATGCCTTGTTTCCAGACGCTGCACTGCTGAAGTCCTCACTAAGCATCACTGTGAAAAGGTCAGAGGTGTCCTGGGTCCATCACCTCCTTGTAGAAGCTTTAACAGCATTTTAGGACAGAAGTTTTTGTTCAGGAATCTGCTCACAACAGTCCTGTTCCAGCGAGTTGGCCTCCTGGCATGCGTATTCCCTTGCTTCTAGAACAATTATACCTGCTTCTCCAAGCAGCTGGGAAGAGCAAATGAGAAGACCCATGTAGAATTTGTGGTGTGGAGACATACTATAGGTGGTAACGAGAAAGGATGGGGTGGGTAGGGTTCTGGAGTTCTGGTTCTGCCTATTATCCTCAGCTTTAGTAATATCATTAATACACAACATAGGTAAGTTTGAGTAATAAGAGTATTGTGAAAGGACTCCTACATAGGGTCAGTTAATGCCGCCGTTGCTTCCCACAGTTTCCGTGTGTATGTGTGTGTGTGTGTGTGTGTGTGTGCGCGCGCGCGTGCGCGAGTGTGTGTAGGTACATTTTATATCTGCTCAATGATTTTCAAGTCCACAATGCACAATTGTTCATTAAAAGTCCCTCACGACAGATCCCTCTGCATTAGAGCCTCCAGTCTTAGTCATCTCATTACTGACATTTATACTGTTTCACCAACATCTCCCCATTGTTTTCAGCCCCCAGTATCTGGAAACCCCCATTCTATTATTTTCCGTGAGTTGTTCTTTATAGCAGTGAGGACGTGTTTGTCTTGCTTTGCCTAGCCTGTAGCAAAGGCTCTGAGGGTCAAATGTGGTCTCTGATTACTATTGTCCTTTATCATTAGTGTGGTCACGATTATTATTTGGCTAAAAATAGTGTCTTGGGGTTTATTTTCAGCATCTCAGTGCCACTGATTGCTCTTCCAATGTTGTACTGTCATCTTGGGTTTCAGGGCCACACCTGGCTGTGTTCAGTGGTTACTCCTGATAGTGCTCAGGGGATCATACGTGATGCCAGAGATTGAATCAGAGTCGGTCGCATGCAAGGCAGATGCCTTGACTCATGCACTATCTCTCTGGCCCCGGTTTAAAGTATTTTAAGAGAGACTGAATAGCCACATAAAATAATTCCTAAAACCATGTTTTAATGTGGAATCACAATTTAGCTGGTGTAGACTTGGGACTGTAGGTAGGATGGATTCATTGTGAATTAGCCTCTTGACCTCGTAGGGTGTAAAATCCAAAGCACTGTAGATGTGAAGCCATAAGGGAAGACAAGACCATTTCCTTTTGTGTTTTCAGTTGCTGCAGAGAATCTGAATTACAGTAATGGGATACAATGCAGACGTGTTTGTCTGTGTAAGCAATTATAAGAAATTCTTCATTTCTTTGTATAGTAGATTTCCTCATTTATTTCATTACTGGAAATCTAACTTGGAACAAAAGCTTTGATAAAACAGATAAATATGGCCCAGGTGTGTGTGCAGAGAAAGAGACTTAATTAAAATTGATGTCAGTTTCCTCTGCATCTTTCCATTATTGGATTCAGTGTCTGCTACTGGGAAAATCATAATGTGGAAGACGATTTCCGTAGATTCCTAATGTGCCCAGGAAGCTGCTGAGATGTTCTGAGGGACTTGAAGAAAATACAAGACAAGGGTATGTGTCTTGTGTGATTCCTCTTTTGTTAAAACAACAGCGAAAGCTGGGAGAATCTCGATGACAGAAATAGGGAAAAAGTCTTCAATGGAAAATGCCACATCAGGTCAGAGCCCGGGAATTTCCGTACCCGGGTGGTGCTGGGTTTGATTTTGCTCATTTGTTTCTCCAAGAATACATTTTACTTTCCTCATTTAAAACCTCCTCTACCCCAGCCTTTCCCCACCCAGTGGATCACTGGTAGATTATTCCAGACAGAGAAGAATCTTTCTTGTCTTTCAGAGGTCCATTAAAAGCAGTTTTGTTTTGCTTTTTCGGTGTAGGAGTACTGCTATTTATTCAGCCACTGATTGAGCTGATTGAATTGGGCATGAACTCCACCGTACTTTTTTAAAAAATTATCCATGAGATAGACCATTACAAAGCTCTTCATAATTGGGTTTCAGTCATACAATGATCCAGCACCGATCCTCCACCCGTGTACATTTTCCACCAATGTCCCCTGTTCCCCTCCCACCATCCTCTAACACCCCACCCCTCGCCCCCAGCCTTTCCTTCTTGCGCTCTCCTTTTCCTTCATTAAAGCCATTTTGAACATCTCCCAACTCTCCACTCCAGCTGCTGCTCCTGGCTCCACAGATGCAGGGGAAGCCCAGCGGCATACTCTCGAGCACACACATTTAATGGTCATAAGAGCGATCGATTCTTCAGGAGATTTGTGTTTAATGACAGGAATGGACCTGCTCTTGACCAGACACCTCAGCATGTGACCTTCCCGAAGCCCACAAAATAAATCCCTATCACAGCCGCTCCCACTGCAGTTTACAATGACACAGTTCCACGCAGCAAGTGGATGACACTTGGTTTTGCAGGCGGTGCTTCCAGAGACGGGAGCAGCAGAGGGGCCGGTGGCATCTCCCTTCCTCAAGCAGAGTCTTCCTGCTCCCATCCCATTCATCATTTGACAAAACAGCCCTGGAAGGGAGGTGGTGTTGATGGGTTGGAGGAAGCAGACATCACCAGAACAGGCTAGTCAGGAAGGTCAAACACAAGTCACAGGCGATGTAGCCACAGAGGTCAGAGGCCGGAGGTCAGGGTGCAGTGTGTGTGTGTGTGTGTGTGTGTGTGTGTGTGTGTAGACGGGAGGCACTCTGCCAGGCCATGATGGCTCCTGCCAATACATTCAAACTCTTTCCATCCAGCTTCAGCAAGAAAACTTTCTTTTCCTTATGGTATTTTCTTTTCTTTTCCTTTTTAATCAACTCTATGTGTGAATAATTGTCACCCCTCTCACCACCAAAAAAGGTCCCTCCCCACTCTGCACCTTTCCAAGTTGAGGAGGAGACACCAGAGCAAGAGTCTAGTGGGTAGGGCATTTACCTGGAACCCCATATGGTCCCCTGAGCACCACCAGGAGTGATGTCTGAGTGCAGAACCAGGAGTAACCCCTGAGCATCACCAGCCATGGTCCAAACACAAAAGGGAGTTTTGTTTGTTTTTGAGGGTTTGTTGGTTTGGCTTGTTTGCTTTAGTGATTCAGATTCCACCAAGAGTAAAAGCATCTGGTGATTTTGTTTCACATTCTGACTGGTCTCCCTGAGCGTTAATCACCTTACTCTAAGAACTCCTGGATTCATTTTGTTCCAATGGCCCGATTCCTCTTCTCAGTGACAGTCACCTGTTGCTGGGCATTTAGGTCGATGCCCTGCTTTGGCTACTGTGAATATGCTGTTTGGAACGCAGGCGTGCTGAGATCCTTTTTAGCACTGTTTGCCTGCCCCAGGATATATGTGAAGCCTGGTCCCACCAGGTCCTCAGGGCTAGAGGGATGCTTCTCTTAGCTGGTCTTCAATAGGAACAATTCACTGGCAACTTAGGTTGTGCCATTCTCATTTTTTTAATGGAAAAATGTCATATTTAGGATGTTAATATTCTAAGAATATTTTTGCTTGGAAAGAGGGAGAGGGGAAGGAAATGTGACCATTATATTTTTTCCCTCTGCCTGTGTCATACAGGACCTGTAATGTCAGGGAGAGAAGCCCGGAAAGCATCGTGGCGGTAGGACCCAGCGGGTGGCGTGGGTCCCTGTAGAAAGCAGCAGGAGCAGAGGGTTTGGGAGCAGACAGAAAAGCTTTACTTGGAGGGGGTGAGATAGTAAATATTTTAGGATTTTCAGGGCACATCTGGTCTCTGTAGCAACTATTCAGCTGCTTTAGCTTGACAGCAGCAGTTAGAAGCCACCGAAAGGAAGGAGGGATGTAGTTGTACACTGGGTTGACAAGAATGGACCACAGAAGGAAAAGGCAAGAAGGAAAGGCACCAGACCTTGATGCTTGAAGTGGATTTTCTTCATGACAGTCTCTAGGTGGATCATTTCTATTGCCTGGAGAATCCAGTGCTTCTGAGATGTTCCTTTCTTCACCAGATTCTGTGCAAGTTATCATAACCAGCTGACAAGGAAGTGAAATTGTTTCCTCCAGCAGGTGAAATTATAAAAGTAAAGTAAAAGTAAAGGACCTCCCGTTGATCATCGATTTGCTCGAGCGGGCCCAGTAACGTCTCCATTGGAGACTTTGTTGTTACTGTGTTTGGCATATCGAATACGTCATGGGGAGCTTTCCAGGCTCTGCTGTGCGGGCGAGATACTCTCAGTAGCTTGCCGGGCTCTCTGAGAGGGGAGATAATTTCAAATAATGCCAGAAGTCTCCCGTGCCTGTCTTCCGTGTCTGACAAAAATGCGTGTGTATGCGCGCGCCTGAGCTCCATTCAGTTCCCAGGGAGAGTGTTGAGGCATGTTAATTTCATGTTCCTGGGAGCGGGATTAGTGAGGGTTAGTGAGAAGTGCGTCCTGGTTCAAAGGACCCCTGCCTTATAGATTCCATCATAAATCGGGAGGGATTTAGCAGGCTAGCCTGGCAGGGATAATCCTATCTAAACATGCACTGTGACATTTTGAGTGGTGTTGTGAATCCAAAGTCAATAGGGTTGAGGTTGAGCAAACGAAAATGCAGGGCAGTCAGGTAACGTGGCATTTCAGGTCAACAGCTCTCGAGCGCTGTCAGCGAGGTTTCTTCGCTCGAAAGGGAAACCTAACCGGATGCTACCTTTGATCTGACCAGTCGGAAATTGCAGTCTGAGGGTGAGATGGTTTCTTGCACTGTTACATCATTCTGTGGGTTGATTAGTTATTGTGCATAGAGGTACTTCCCCTCCCAACCCCTCCCCTCTCTCTTTCTCTCTCTCTTTTTCCCTATTGAGGGAAACCACCGACAGCAGAGACTCATTAATTCTGACCTCCCTGATTTCAAATTCTGATTAATGAAGCCTGGGCCCTGCTAAAGTGCTCTTCATAAATTTACTCAGTCTGTTTGTCATTGATAGTACAAACAAGACTGAAAGACCACCGTCCCTCTCCCTGGGAAACTACGAAGAATAATAGCAAGGTAATCAGAGCGAGCGTTAGTTAGATTCATCTCAGTTCCCAACGACAGACCATTCTGCCATCTGTGAGGGTTGGAGGCGGCCTCTCCAGTCCCGAGGAACAGAAATGCCGCCCTCTCCCCCCACCCCCCCAGCAGTTTATGTTCACGGTATCTGCCTTGCGATTCCTCCTGACCATTATGAACCTCACAGAGCGATCATTCCTCAAAAGGCATTTGTTACTGTTTGGGAGTTGGATGAATGAATGAATGAATGTATGAATGAATGAAATCTGTGCATGTGAAGATTATCCATCTGCCTTGACTAAACAGCCCATCTTTGATTTTATTTGTTTTCTTTTTGGCCACCCCCGCTATGCTCGGGCATCGCTCCTAGTGGGGCTCCAAGGACCTCTGTGGTGCTGAGGATCAAACTCAGGGTGGGCTGCAAACAAGACAGGTACCTGACCCACTGCAATTACTCTAGCCCCCCCCGCAATTTGAAACATGAAAAGTAATTTGAACTTGTACTCCCCTTCTGCCACCTCTCCCTACACACAGGTAACTGGGGCCAACGTCCGTCCTGAGAGCCTGTTTGGATGCTCCGAAGGAGTTTTCTGGGGTGTGAGATCATCACCTGAGCCTCCTAGTGTTCTGGGACTTAAGCTCCTGTTTTTATCAGGTTGCTGCTGAGATGAGTGGGGGTTGGTCTCCAGTCTTCCTTACTTGCCCCATTCTCCATGATTACGCTCACACATACCTTCACATATTCACATATGTGCTTTTATGCATGCATGTGCACATGTACACATATACATATGTGCACACCCGTACTCGTGTATGTGTACACACACACACACACACACACACACACGCACACATCTAGAGATGGAAGGGGCCTCTTCGGACTGGGTAGCAGTGATAGATGTATTTTGTGACGAGCCCGTAAATGATGACAGCGAGTGCAATGTTTAGAGCAGACCCCACGACCAACAGCACAGCAGAGGGATCCTCCAGGAGCACCAGTGCTGGGCGAGAGCCAGAGGACAGTAGGGAGGGCACTCCCCTCGCACACAGCCGACCCCAGCTAGATCCCTGGCACCACAGATGATGCCCTGAGCCTCGCCAGGAGTTGGCTCCCCAGGTGGGGCAGGGCCCTTGCTTTGAACAGAGCAGAGGAAGAGCCCTGTCTGACCCGTTCCTGTCCTCCATCCTCTGCAGCACCCTGGAGGGGTATTATGTGGACGACGCGCTGCAGGGCCAGGGCGTGTACACATACGAAGATGGCGGCGTTCTGCAGGGCACCTATGTGGACGGCGAGCTGAACGGTCCGGCGCAGGAGTACGACACAGACGGAAGGCGGATCTTCAAGGGCCAGTACAAGGACAACATTCGGCATGGGGTCTGCTGGGTCTACTACCCGGTAAGCAAAGTGCTCGCCGCACCTGACTCCTGCCAGGGAACCACTGTCCTCTCTGGTTAGAGTGAAGGTATGGCGCAGCCAGCAGTCCCACTGTGTGTGTCACAGCCTTGGGATGCTGCCCCGTGGGAAAGGAATGATTCCCTGTGGCTAAAACAGAGTGGGACAAGACTGTTTACTGTGCCTCTCATGGACAAAGTTCATATATTGCTTTTTCAGATAGCCCTTTTGGGGAGGTCCAAGAGATAGCAGAGGGGTCGGGCCCTTGTTGTGCACACAGCCAACCCCGGGTGATTCCTGGCTCTGCGTAGGATCCCAAGTTCGATTCCTATGTATTGATCAGGCCCTGGGTTCACACACCAGCACTGGCTGAGAGTAGCCTGAGCACCGAAGTATTTTACCTCAAACAAAAATGTGGACGCCATGATTCCCATTATCCACTTTTCTTGTAGCCACAATGAATGAAAATCCCTCAGCAAGCTCACGAACAAGCTAAAACGGATGAATCTGCATTCTAAATGCTGTTGCAGTTTGGAATCTAAAAATAGAACTGCAGTTCTTTCCGAACACCAAGAGAGACTCTCGGGAGCATGTGGGGACAGAGGCTCGGGCGTTCTCAGATTAACCTGGTGGTGGGTCCAGGAGCTGTGGTGTAGACCCGGCCCAAGGGACCTTCTACGACTCCTTACTCTGTCTGAGGAGAAAGGAGCAGCTTGGGGAAGCAGAACCTGCCTGGAAGTGGGAAATGGGGGCTGGGAAGCCTGTGGGCACCTCAGGCATCTTGGCACCCAGGAATGAGAAGCAACAGTCTTGTGGAAACTGGCAGGGGGAAAGATGGGTGTCTGGGGGTGGCCGCCCTGCCCTCCCACTGATCAGTGAAGGGCTCCTCCTTCTGCCATGAGGAAAGCCCCACAGTGGAGGTGAGACCACCACTGCTGATTCTCGGCACACAACGAGACCAGCTTCCTCCCGCAAAGAGAAGTGTGTGTGACGACAGTATGAGCTGGAACAGGGTGAAAACACCAGTGATTCACCGTGTAGGACTGAGATACCCGCCTTAAGGACAGTTTGCTCCGTTCAGAGTTGTTCCTTGGCATTGAGATACCAAAGGCTTTTGGTTTTGTTTGGGGGCGAGGAAGATTTGGGAGGGTTTTGGTCACATCCTGTGATAGTGGCTTACTCCTGTTTCTGTGCTCAGGAGTGACTCCTGAGGATGCTCATGGAACTATAGCAGGATTGGCAGGATGCAAAGCAAGAGACCTACCCAATTATTTCTCTAGCCTCTGGACTATCAAAGATGGGGGCAGGGGAGGCGGGGCACACCTGGTGATACTCGGGCTGCTCCTGATCTGCGCTCAGGAATCACTCCTATCAGTGGTTGGGGGATGATATGGGATGCCAGGGATAGAACCCAGGTTGCCTGCATGCAAGGCAAGCTTCCTACCTGCTGTACTACCACTCCAGCCTGGGGTTATCAAGTTATTAATTAAAGATTCATAACTCCCAAAATTCAGAGCATATTAGAGTCAAAGAAGTCCACTCCCCTCCTCCCAGCCAGAAGTTAAAAAGATTTGAAAGAAAACATGGGAGACGGAGAAAGACAGAATTCCCTTCACAAGCAAGCAATGGCGCGGGTGCTTGGGATGGGGCCTGGGAAACGCTCCGCCACCCTCCAGCTCTTCCCCAACAGTCTGTGGCGAATCCTGCAGGAATATTCCTCCCATCTGCTGAGCTCTTAGGAGCTCGGCGAGGAGAGAAAGCAATCCCTAATGTGCTCTGTCCCTGGAAAAGGCTTCCAGGTACTTCCCTCTCTCTGGGCATGCTGAGATCTGTTTTTAATTTATATTCTTTGTTCTCCAAAGAGCAATTAGCCTGCAGCAAGCTGTAGACATCACATACCTGCTGTTCTGCTTCCATGAGTCGGCAGCATTGGGGTCCCTTGAGCCGCTGCATGCGAGCCACATGCCTTTGCCCACTGTCCTTTCTCTCCAGCCCCTTGGGTGGATTCCTTTCCCTTCCCCTTTTGATCTGAAAGAAAGATGATGATGGCGGATTCTCAGAACGGGGTGTCCATAAGTCCTCTTGTCATTTCAAAAACGCAAGCAGAAGCCCCAGAAATAGTACAGAAATTAAGGCACTTGCATGTAGCTGACCTGGATTCAATCCCTGGTATCACATATGGTCCCCCAAGCCCCTGTCTACTGAGCACAGAGCCAGGAGCAAGCCAGGAGCCCCGCCAGGTATGGCCCAACTTCCCCACCAAAGTATGATTTCATTACTGTTTTCCACTCACAACCATCATATTGTTATGTGAATAAGTGATCAAAGTGAAGTTTAAAATACAGGGGCTGGAGTGACAGTACAGTAGGAAGGGTGTCTGCCTTGCATGCAGTCAACCTGGTTCATTGTCATCCCAGGTAGTCCCTCGAGCGCCACCAGGAGTGATCACTGCGTGCAGAGCTAGGAGTAAGCCCAGATCACAGCCAGATGTGCCCCCCCCCCAAAAAAAAAAATAGACTGGAATGATAGTACAGTAGGGTGCTTGCCTTACATGTAGCCGACATGAGTTTAATCCCCGGCACCTGATATCGACCCTCAAGCCCTAGGAATGATCCCTGAGTGCAGAGCCAGGAGTAAGCCTTGAGCATTGCCAGGTGTGCCCCCCCCACCGCCCCCACCGCCCAAAACAAATAATAATAAAAAATAAAATACAGGCAGCTCTGCTCAGTCCACTTCCTTAGTACCAAGCGATAACTGAGCCCAGGATCTCCTCAGGAGCCCAGGACTGCAGACCTGCCCAGGAGAAGCAGCTGGGGCAAGCAGGTGCGGGGACACTGCCTCCGCACGGAGGTGGCTAATACTCCCAACACCACACACCTGCATCTCGGGTCAGGGCCAAAGCGGGTCAGCAGTTCAACAGGATGATGATGCACAGTTTGCCCTGCCCTGTCCCCCAACTCCCTACATCAGGCGAGTTGCCCCGTGCCTCTACCTCCTTGAGGTTTCTCTGGACGAGGCCGTTAGAGGACACGTTTTTCTCTCCTTCCTGCAGCCGTGGAGATATAATATATATTATATTATATTATATATACTCTCAGAGAGCCTGGCAAGGTACTGAGAGTATCCCGCCCACACGCCAGAGCCTGGTAAGCTACCCATGGCATACTTGATATGCCAAAAACAGTATCAATGATGGTCATTCCCCTGACCCTGAAAGAGCCCCCAATATGCCACTGGACTACGCTACCACGCGACAGGGACAAATGGAGACGTTATCGGTGCCCACTCGAGCAAATTGATGAACAACAGGATGACAAGTGATACAAGTGATACTATACACACACACACACACACACGTGTGTGTGTATATATATACACACACATATATATACACACACACATATATATGTATATATATATATAAAACGTTTTCCGGACTGGGTCTCTCCCATCAGGATGGAGGCAGCCTTGTCGGGGAAGTGAACGAAGATGGGGAGATGACGGGGGAGAAGATCGCCTACATCTACCCTGACGGCAGGACGGCACTGTACGGCAAGTTCATTGACGGCGAGATGATGGAAGGGCAGCTGGCCACGGTCCTGGCCACAGAGGAAGGACGGCCCCTCTTTGAACTGGTGCCTGGAAGTAAGTAGCCACAGGCTTGCCCCCGCAGCCGCTGGTCTGTGGCCAGGCTGGGCACCCGCTGGCCCCGGCTCCCTAGTCTCGCTTTTGGGGCCCCTCTGCAGGACGGTGGGACTCAGTTCTGACCCAGGAGGGGAGGGAAAGGAGAGAGCAGCAGAGGGAAGAAACTGACCTGGAGTTAGGAGCTCCTCAAGAGCGGGTTAGGGGCTGTGGCCTGAGATGCAGTGTCCCCCTTACCTAGGGGGGGCCCTGGGCTTCATCCAGCACCACCAAAACACAATAACCGAGTTGGGAGCTCACCAGCAGGCTCAGATTGTCCAACTGATCCAGCCTGAGCTCTGATAAGACAGTTAATAGTGTGGCAGTCCCCCTCTATTCCCCCTAAGCACCCTCCACACCCGTCACCCCAGCCAGAATCCTAATGAAGTCACTTCCCAAAGGCCCATGAACCCAGCTGAAGATGTTTGAAAAAAAGAGTCCTTGGTGCCCAAGCCATAGGACAACATAGTGGGAAGGACGTTTGCCTTGCATGCAGTCGACCCAGGTTTGATCGATCCCCAGCATCATATATGGTGCCCTGTGAACCGCCAGGAGTGATTCCTGAGTGCAGAGCCAGGAGTAACCCTGGAGCATAACTGGTTGTAGCCCAAAAACAAGAAAAATGAATCCCATTTCCTCTTAGAAATATAGCTCAGGGGGCTGGAATGATAGCACAGCAGGTAGGGCGTTTGCTTTGCACGTAGCCAACCTGGGTTCAATTTCCAGCATCCCATATGGTCCCCTGGGCACCGCCAGAAGTGACTCCTCAGTGCAGAGACAGGAGTAACCCTTGTGCATCGCTGGGTGTGACCCAAAAAGCAAAAAATAAAAAATTTTATATATATATATATATCTCAGAACACTAAACATTTTAAAGTTCTTTCAAACAAATTTTTCAGACTATTAGTTTTTTATAATCTATAACATTTTGGAAGTATAGTTCATACCTCCATAAGTCTCACTGTACTCCCCTTTAACATTTTTTTTCTAATTGTAAAAATATTTCTTAAGGAAAACCTGGAGAATATAACATATTGCAGGGGGCGAGGAGGGCAGTGACCAAAATTTTGTCTTTTGCATGGCACTGCGTCAGAAAGCAGCTTGAATTGGTATGGTCCTTTGAAAACAGCAGATTTATCTATTTTCCATCCATGTTAAACTGCAGAGAGGAAAATAGAAAAGCTAATAGATCTAGGTGTTAATAAGCCTCAGCTCCAGTTAGCTATTCAGGCTCTGAGGGAGAATTACCAAAGGGCAGGTGACCAAAACCAGGAAATTATGCTTTTAATTTTATTTTCATAAAACTGTTCACAGTAATTACATTCAGTATTTCAACACCAATCCCATCACCATTACTTCATATTTTCTCACCACCAATAAACCACCACTAAACCACCTCACAGGCAGATGCTAAATAATTTATTTTGTATTGCTTGCTGGGCTGGAGCAATAGCACAGTGGATAGGGCGTTTGCCTTGCATGCGGCCGACCAGGGTTCAATTCCTCCATCCCTCTCAGAGAGCCCAGCAAGCTATCAAGAATATCCTGTGCGCACAGCAGAGCCTGGCAAGCTCCGCATGGTGTATTTGTTATGCCAAAAAACAGTAACAACAAGTCTCACAATGGAGATGTTACTGGTGCCCGCTCGAGCAAATCGATGAACAATGGGAGGGCAGTGCTACGGTCCTACAGTATTGCTTGCTATGAATAGTATAGGATGTCTAAAACTTTAAATATTGGGGTGCGGAGACATCTCTGTGGCGAGCTGCTGTCTTCCAAGATCAAATGTCCCATTTTGAGGTTTGTTTTTTCAAAGTTAAAATTGAACCCATCCAAATGTGTTATGGGAATCCAGATGGGATCCAGGAATGAGACAGGGACAATAATGGGGAGACCTGTGAAATGTGAGTCCAGTCTGAACACTATGATTGGAGTGTAGCCCTGTAAGCTCAGGGACGCACTAGGCCTGTGCTCAATGCGCCATCTCCCTGTCTGCAAAGGGATTTTGAGGGGGTTGGTTTTTGGTACACACTTAGCAGTGCTGAGGACTTACTTCTGGCTCTGCACTCAGAGATCACTCCTTGGAGGGCTCAGGGAATCATCTGGGGTGCTGGGGATGGAAACTGGCTTAGCCACATGCAAGGGGAGTGCCCTCCCCGCTGTACTATCACTCCGGCCTGGAGGGTTTAGCTTTTCTGAGGGAACCACATACTTGGACGTCATACTCAGTTCTATGTACTCCCGCGTGTTGCAATAAGGAGCTGCAGCCCGAGAGCCCAAAGGGTGATGGAAATCCTTAGTGGCAGCATGGGCATGGTCCCTGAGCTTCGGGCATGTTCATGGTCCTTCCCGAAGCTGCCTCTTTGTGAACTGAGGCAAGAGGGTTCAGTCCCTCCTCCCTCCTGACCCGAGTCAGAAGCCACCATCCTGGCGGGAATGAGTGCTTTTCTGAAGAGTTCCTGGGCACAGAACAAACACCTTCTGAACACTCGTCTGGGACAAAAATGGTGTGTGTGCTGGGGCGGGGGCTAAGGGGGGAATGCTGGCAGGCTTGGGTACACTGCCAGTGGGTGAGCCGAGCCAACTGCCCGAGGGTGAGGCTAATCCTGTGAGAAAAGCAGCTTCAGTCCTAGGACACCGAGCACCTCTGCTCCTGGAACAAATGACTAAGAGGCTTCTGAATCGCCATTCTAGAAAGATGACTTTGTTCGTGTTTTCTCAAAAGTGCTTCTGTTCTCCTTCATTCTGGAGAGACTGAAGGTTTCATTTTTAGCAAGGGCAAAGTGTAGAAACCATGATGCAATCGGATCCAATCCAAGCGAGCGCACAATTCCATGACAAAGCATTTTCTTGTTCAAAATGTCATAATTATCCAAGTTTCTTAGAGTCCCCGGAAGAAAAGCGAATCCAGAAGCAGGAAGGGATGTGAGCACATCTGATGGCCATTCATTAAGGCCTGCAAATAAGACTCAGGCGAATTTGTATTGAATTTCATTCTGGTCGGTATCACCCGAATGGCTTTCTTCATTCCTGAATGCTTCCCATTAACTCTTGTCCCACTGGAAAGAGGAATGTCTGAGATGCTGTTCCCTGGGCCAGGGATGGTGCTTCAGTGCCAGGGCCCCTGGTGGGTCCTTAGCACCAAAACAAAAAATTAAATGCAAGTCCTTCCTTTGCTCTGTACCTGGCTGACACCTTGGCTTTTTTCAGGCGCGGTGTACCACTTTGACAAGTCAACTTCATCCTGCATTTCTGCCAACGCTCTTCTTCCAGACCCTTACGAATCGGAGAGGTAATTCTGTGGGGTGGGCTGGGGGGTCAAGGGCTCCCAAGTGGGCTCAGGAGGCCAAGAGCCCCCCACTGGCAATTTTCAGCCAGGGGCCCAAGGATGTGGTGCTGTTTGGGTTCTGAGATGCTAGGGATCAACCTGTTCACCCTGGCATTGCTGAGGGTTTCCAGGAGCACCCCAAGAAGTGCTGGGAGATGATGTGGAGCTGGGAACTGAACTCAGGTCAAGAGTTGGAAGCATGGGCTGGAGCGATAGCACAATGGGTAGGGCATTTGCCTTGCACGCGCCTGACCCAGGTTCGATTCCCAGCATCCCATATGGTCCCCTGAGCACCGCCAGGAGTAATTCCTGAATGCAGAGCCAGGAGTCACCCCTGAGCATCACCGGGTGTGACCCAAAAAGAAAAAAATAAAGAGTCAGAAGCATGGGGAGGGAGAGATAATACAGGGGCAAGGTGCTTGCCATGCACACGCCCAACACGTGTTTGATTGCTGGCAGCCCATATGACCCTGAACCTCATCCGGAGTGATCCCTGAGCACAGAGCCAGATGTAAATTCTCAGAACTTTCTGGTGTGACCCAAAATACAAAACAAACCAAAAAAGAGGCTGGCAAACTTCTTTTGTAAAGAGACACAGTAACTATTTTAGGCTTTATAGGTTTCTGCTTCAACTTTTTCAGCCTTCCTTTGCAGCATCAGAGCATCTCTGAAGAAACAGATGTGCTATGTTCCAGTAAAACTTTATTTACAAAAGTGGGCAGCAGGAAGAGTTGCCTCACAGGCAGGGTCCGCTGACCTGCTAGAAATCCTTGTTAGGAAGCGCTTACTGAATATATGGTATTAAGACTTGACAGCGGTAGGGCGTTTGCCTTGCACGCAGCCAACATGGCCGACCCGAATTCGATTCCTCCGCCCCTCTTGGAAAGCCCGGCAAGCTACCGAGAGTATCTCGTCCGCACGGCAGAGCCTGGCAAGCTCCCTGTGACGTATTCAATATGCCAAACACAGTAACAACAAAGTCTCCAATGGAGACGTTACTGCACCCGCTCGAGCAAATCGACGAACAACGGGAGGGCCTTTACCTTTACCTTTACCTAAGACTTGTCATTCTCATGTCAAAGATTCATCTGGAGCTTAATTAAAAGATTTTGTTGTTATTTGAGGGCTACTCAGCAGTGTTCAAGGCTAACTCCTGTTCTGCATTACTGGCCTCTAGAAACTTTAGAATAATTTTAATTAGCTTTGCAAAATGTTTTCTTGTCCGGGAAGACAGTGAAAAATTGGTATTAACTGAAAACTTTATTTTGGGTTTCTTTTTTTTTTTTTTTGAGTGGGGGAAGACACTCAATTATATTCAGGGTTTACTCCTGGCTCTGTGCTCAGGGATCACTCCTGATGAGCTCAGAGGACTATATGGGGTGCTAGGGATGCAGGTCTATTGCATGCCTTACCCATCTCTTTGGCCCTTAACTAAAAATTTTTATTTTGTATTTTTGGGGTCTGGGGCCACACCCAGCAGTGCTCAGGGGCTACTCCTACTCTGTACATAGGAATGACCCCCTGGTGGTACTCAGGAAGTCGAACTGGGGTCTACCACATGCCTTAATCCTTGGATTATCTCTCCATCTCCCTTTATTTTTTGGTTTTGTTTTGGGGTCAGACCCAGGGGTACTCAGGGCTTACTCCTGACTCTGCACTCAAGGATCATTCCTGATGGGCTTAGGGAACATATGGGACACCAAGAATCAAACCTGGGTAGGCCACATTCAAGACAAGTGACCTACTTGCTGTACTATTGCTCCAATTCTAACCCTCTAAAATTTTTCAAAACGTAATCCAAGTACTTTGTTGTCATACTAAAACACCATTTTCTTCCTCATTAGAAAGCAGATTTTAGAGAGACAGTTGTTTTGTGAAATGAACTCCAGGGCCTGTATTAACCCTGAGTTGCATTCCTAGCCCCAAGCACCTTTGAAAGACAGAAGTACCTTGGTGTTCATTTCCCTCATCACCGCCTGTGGTTTAGCTTTCTCTCCCTTCCATCTTTCCTTCCTGGTTGGATGACTACGAAGTGATATTTCAGACTGAGTAGCCCTGGTGCTATTTTTGGCAGCTGGTGTGAGTACCACCCTATCAGGCTGCAAGAATCACTACTTGCCTCTGTTCTGTGTAGGGTCTATGTGGCTGACTCGCTTATTTCCAGCGCTGGTGAAGGACTCTTTGCAAAGGTGGCGGTGGGACCCAGCACCGTTATGTCTTTTTATAATGGAGTTCGGATTACACACCAGGAGGTGAGTGAGGGACCTGAGGACAATCTGACTGGGTGTGGAGCTTTGTTTCAAACCGTCTTCCTGGTCTCCTTATCTCATTTACTTTAGAAACTAAATCAGCTGGCTAGATCATTGTCAAATGAGTGCTATCTGGTCTTTGAAAAGCTCCTGTCTGAAACAGCAGAAACAGGAGCGCCTGAGAGACTTGCAAACCACAGAAAGTGATTTCTCCCTGTTCTGAAGGCCCCGAGTCGAAGATGCCAGTGGCAGCAAGTTCAGGGGTCCTCAGAGCCGCTGATTCCTGCACTCCCCTCACTTCTCGCACCGGGCAGAAGGGAACAGAGAGCTTTCAGGGCAATAATCCCGCTCATCAAGGCTCCCAAAGGAGCCACATCCCCAGAGGCACCATCTACAGACGCCCTCACCTTGGAGGGGGTGAGGGATGGTGACAAGCTTTGCCTCAGAGCTTCGGCAGTAATTACGTGATAGGGCTAGAAAACCAGCATGGGAGCTGGAGCTGCGGCACTGGCCTTGCGCGTGGCTGACCCTGTCTTGATTGCCACACCCGCTTGCAGGGTGGCTGTGATCCTGAGGGCTGCACTCCGGGGTCCCCCAGCGTCACACCAAGTGCGCAACCCCTGGACTTTGCTAACAGCAAGGGAAAGGATGGGCAGGGAAGGAGCAGGGCCTGGTGCTGCTGGCTGTGTGCTACCTGACACGATTCTCCCACATTTCCTGGCGCTTTGCCTTCCTGTGCTGCTGTAGGAGGAAGAGGAGCGCACAGGATGTGGGATCAGGTGGACCAGGGATGAGGCGAGGGATCACAAAGGGGCTCACCTGTCCTCATGACAAGAGCTAAAGATCTCCCGACCAGAGAGAGGCGGAAATGACGGGGGTCGTCAGCACTTCTGTGGACTGTTTGCTGATGTGGGCCCACCCTCGCTTTTATGAATGGCAGCTGCATACAAGGTTCTGGGTTCAGGTCTTAGGCACAGAAAATCAATTCTTGGATCAGTATTTTGAAAAGGTCCAGTTAATAGGCGGAGAGGGGGGTTGGGGGTAAAAAGAGAGAGAGAGAGAGAGAGAGAGAGAGAGAGAGAGAGAGAGAGAGAGAGTGTCCAGGGGGCTAAAGCTCTTGCTTTACATGCAGCTGACCTCAGTTCAGTTCAATCCCTGGTGCTGCATATGGTCCCCACAGTCAAGCGTAATCCCTGGGCACAGCCGGGTAGGACCCAAACATCCCTCCCAACAACTAAAATAAGATAAAATCAGAGCCAGAGAGATGACTCAAGGGCTGAGAGCAGGCTTTGCATGAGAGGCCCAGGTTCAATCACTGGCAACCCCCCTCCTCCCTCCCCCCGCCCCCCGCCCAGCACCCTCCAATACACAGGCAGAATAGCACAGCCCGCTGGGTTGGGCTTGAGCTCCTGCTCTGCCTGTGCCCATGTGGTTGTGAGCACCTGTCTGCCGCATCTCCCTTCTTGAGATGAGGACTTTCATATGCAATGCCAGGATGTGTACCGGGGCTCTCTTCACTCTGGGAAGCCTGCGTTCTCTCGAGCACATTCTCAGTCTCTTCTCTTCTTTAAAACTTCCAAATAAAATCTGTTGTATTTCAAGAAATAAAGGGCAGGAAAAATCTGTGGATTCTGTTGTTCTACCTGGTTCTACCACACTGATCACTGGAGTAGGGAGGGTTAGGGAGTGGCCCAGAGGGCTGCAGAGAACCCCCAAACCCCCTGCCATCCCAGGCACCCACTTCAGGCTCTCTGGTTGGATGCTGCTGGGTGCCTGTCCCTGAGGTCCTCTGCTTTCTCTGCAGGTTGACAGCAGGGACTGGGCCCTAAATGGAAACACACTGTCACTGGATGAGGAAACAGTCATTGACGTGCCGGAGCCTTTCAACCACGTGACTGAGTACTGCGCCTCCCTGGGACACAAGGCGAATCACTCCTTCACGCCCAACTGCGTCTACGACATGTAAGTAGAACATGCCACCTTCCAGAGATTGAGGACAAGGGTGGGAAGAAGGCATCCTGCCTGCACTCAGGATCCTAGGAGCCTTTCAAAGACTGTCGGAAACAGCCCTAGTATCCAACTGCGGCAGGTGAGATGAGAACAGTGATTCCATGAGGCCAAGTTCTAGGGAAACTGGCCAGGTCTTCCATCTCCCTGCAGACTGTCTCACTAAGATTTCTTTGGATGCAGGATTGAGCCAAGGGCGTCATGCATGCGACTTGAGCTTTGCCACAGTGCTGCATTTCCACCTTTCATGGTGGACTTCGGCTCTTTCATGGTCTCATTCTGGACAGAGTCCCAATGAGAATATTTGTGTTCTTTGAAATCATAGTAAAAACTGACATTGTTCTCCACGGTGGACAGCAGGGAAAACTATACAATGAATGAAAGGGTTGCAGTAGTACTTTAAGCCCAGGGCATGCAGTATCCGTGCTGGAAATAGCTTCTGAAATCTGAGGCCATGGTCTGGAGAAACAGTTAGAGCTTGCGTGGAACATGACTGACCCCAGTTATGATCCCTAGCACAACAGGGGCTGGGGCAATAGTACAGTGGAAAGGGCACTTGCCTTGCATGCGGCTGACCTGGGTTCAATCCGGCATTCCATATGGTCCTCCAGGACCACCAGGAGTGATTCCTGAGTAACCCCTGAGCACTGCGGGGTGTGGCCCAAAGGAAAAAAAGAATTCCCAGCATCAGTTATGGTCCCCCTGAGCACCATCAAGAGTGGAAAAGAGTCAGAAATAGCCCAAGTACCACCAGGTTTGCACCACCAGTCAGTCAAATAAATCAACCCAAGGCCCTATTATGTGATGAGAAAGTTGGCAGGCACACTGAGGCTTGTCCATGGAGGCGCCTGGTGCACACTTAACAAAGGACCCAAGGCTACACCCCATCTGTGAGAATTCCCCCACGTGTGGCTGAATTCAGAGAGGTGCACAGATGCGGTTGGGGGTACAGGGAAATGGGGCTTATGACTGCCTAAGTCTGGGGTGATTTTAGGGTAAAATGTTTAAAAATTAGATAAAAAGCTATATAACTGGATTGTCACTTCAAATGGATGGACGTACATGGACTAACAGGATCCCATCAAAATTCTTACTAGATAGAAATTAGATCATCCTACTTACCCAGGGGTTGAAACTCCCCATCCGGCTCATGGAACCTCCAAGCCACCTCTGGATGGAGTTTGTCTACAAAGGATAGCTGTCTGAAGAGACTTAAGCCGCTCTTGTGAATTCAGCCTTCGGACTCTGGAAATTCTTTCTATCCTGGTCCGATGGCTTTCTTTGTTACATCCAGTTCTAGGTCTTTAGTATCTTTCTTTTTAATTTTTGGGCAGTTATGGAGGCAGGGATTTGGGCCATACCTGCCTGTGCTCACGGCTTATTCCTGGCTCTGTGCTCAGGGATCACTCCTGGCAGTGCTTGGGGTGGTGCCAGGGAGGGAACACTGGCCAGCCATGAACGAGGCAAGAATGAAACTGACACTGGTGAGAACGAGGCCCTGTTTCCAGTCCCCGTGATCTCCCTTTCTTTCTCCATGAGTTTCAATCACTCTTCTACATAGTACTTCCACCAAAACTTTAGTTTCTTGAGCATCTGAATGTGCTTTTTCCAAAGTCTAGCATGTCTGACCATTCCTGATGCCACCGGCCCTGCCCTACCTCAGCACATCCTGTGAATGCTGCAGGTGCTATAAGTGGCCTCTTCCCCGCGGTTCTCGTTTGTTCACAAAAGCTGGATCAACTTGAGTGTTGATCTGTAGGAACACTGCCAGGATTTGCATGTCCCTTTCTGCATCTCAGAGATGGCTTTAAAATTCACGTTCTGGCAAGGACGTGCTCTTCTTGGCAGCCAGGAGCATGTACTGGGGCTCCAGCTTCTGTTTAAAGGGTGGGTGGAAATGGCAAAGGACATGTGTCATGTGAAATGAAACTGACACTGGTGAGAGCATGCCAAGACTTCCAGAGCCAATGTGAAGGCGGCCAGAGCAACGTTCCCAGCTGCACCTGGTTTACCACGGCCCTTTCATGCAGAACCAACTGGAATAATTGCTGCTACGGCTGTTCTTTTCCAACAAGTTGGTTCTATGCTTCCCTTGTGAGGATCCGATTTTTCTCAATCCCAAAGACAGCAGAAGGCAAACAAGGGTCCATCCACGAAAAATCAAGTCTCTGTCCTTTCTCGTGTTGGTTTCTAGCCTACTGTGACTGATTAGTCATGCGGGACAAATGGAAGGATACAGACTAGAACTACATGCAAAATCCAGGTCCCAGTTCATGGCCTTCATTTGTTTCTGAGATGACTGGCAGAGTTGTACATGCTGTAACATACTCTGAAAGCAGTTATTTTTAAAAGTTACTAAAGCACCATGATTTACAAAGTCCGAGTTGGATTTTAGACATACTATGTCTCAGCACCAGTCCCACCACTAGTGTCTTCTTCCCTCCCCCAGGGTTCCCACTTTTCCTCCCACCCAACCCCAGCCCCAGCCTGCCACCTTGACAGGCAGTTTGTGTTTTGGATCAAAACTGAGGTTCCTGAGGTGTGAATCTTGTTTTCAGTGTTGCTGACAATGTGATTTGCATATTCAGCTACACCACTCCTTTGTATCACTGATGTACTTGGATCCCCTTGACCTCTGTTCCTCATTTCTTTTCAGATCTTCTTCCCCCTCAGTTTTTCTTCTTCTCTGTCCTATTCCTCCCTTTACTCTGGGGCCAAGGGTGATCTAGGCATCCCCTTTCAAACATTGCATTCCTTCAGCCAGTTATACCACACAGCACCTAACAGTGAGATTACCGTTTGTCCTTCTTCTGGCTTACTTCACTGAAGATGGATCTTCCCATTCCAGCCATGTTGCATTTCATTGTTCCTTACAGCAGGGTAGTATTCCATTGTGTATATATGCCACATCTTTACGATCCACTTATCATTGGACATCTAGGTTGATTTTATTTCTAAAGTGTGTGAATAATAGTGTGTATATTATGTCTTTCTGAATGAACATTTTTTGTCCTGAGGGTAGATAACCAGAAGTGGAATTGTTGGATCATAAAGTTGTCAGCAGTTTTAGATGCCAAAAGCAGAGACAAGGCTACTTTCCTGGGACTGAGGAAATGATTCCAAGGGTTGTAAAACAGAACAGGCTGCATTCTGGAGAGGAACTCTTCAACTGAGGCGAGAATAGTGCTTCATCAATGCGGGTCCTAGAGTCTTTGCTTCCGGCAATGCTGTGGAGTGCCTGGGGCTCTTTCCTATTATTCCCAATGTTCTGAAGGTGCTTCCTCATGGGGTACAGATCTGAGCTGATGGACTGATGTGTCCACATGCTGGCCAGCTGCTTGGGGTTGCATATCACTTGGTGCTGCCCATGATGGCGGATCTACAGCCAGACCAGGCTGGTTTGTTTTTGGGGATTGCACCCAGCGATACTCAGGGTTAACTCCTAGCTCCGCACTCAGAAATCACTCCTGAGGAACATATGGGATTACGGGGATCAAACCTGGGTCAGGTGAATGCAAGGCAAGCACCTTACCACTGTACTCTCTTCAGCCTCTAAGCTTTTTAGACTTGAATGTGAGAATCCCAGGGATCCTGGGGTCTCTTCCATAGGAAGGTGTGATATGGAGAGGGCTGTGGGTGGGTTCCTGAATCAGCTCCTGCTTTGTCTTTGACTTGCCCCCACCAAACTCTGAATGACTGTGCATCCTGATGCAGGTTTGTGCATCCCCGTTTTGGGCCCATCAAGTGCATCCGCACACTGCGGGCTGTGGAGGCTGACGAGGAGCTCACGGTGGCCTACGGCTACGATCACAGTCCCCCGGGTAAGAGTGGGCCCGAGGCCCCCGAGTGGTACCAGGTGGAGCTGAAGGCCTTCCAGGCTGCGCAGCAGAAGTGAGGGGCCTGATGCCCGGCCCGAAATTTGGATCTATGCACCGTGTTCATCCGATGAGCGCTGGACAACCAGGGACCGCCCCACCAAGACCGTGCCCTGCACCTTCCCCCTGCATTATCCACGATGTTCTCGCCTCCTAACTAGGTTTGATCGCATTACTCAGACCAGATTCAAAATTAGCCAGCCTGGTGACCAGGTCCCCACCACCTCCCGCACCCCTCACCCACCACAGCCAGCCAAGTCTGAATCAGCACCACACAGAGATGCCAAATGATCCCAGGCAAGGCAGGGTGGGGGTGAGGGAATCATTATTAGCATTTTTCTCCCGATATTTTCTTCTCACCTCCAGTGCAGATTGGGTGATCACATTTGCGCACGCACCCTGTCGAGGTCAGAGAATTCTGTTTTCATTCTCTAGAGGTAGTGTCATTTGCCTTTTAACCTTTGGTCTGTATCTTGCAATAGAATGGCTTTGTTTTGGTGTTTTTTTTTTTCCTTGTGAACAAATCCCCACTTTTTGGGGTCATTTCCTGCCACCATTCCTGTTGTGTATCTTAGATTCTCTTTTACAAGCAAGCACCTCCAAAGGAATTGGGGCTCCGTGCTAGTGGGTGGGTCTCGCTGGCTTTCTAGATGATCGTTTCATTATCATGTCTAATATAGGGAACTGGCTCCTAGGGCCGGGGCATTATTATAGCATTTTTATTCGCGCATGGAAACAAAGATACCTTTGCTTTAAGATGTGAGAAGACATACATTTAATTTGTTTGCATTAAGTTATGGAAGCGTTGTAATATATACTTTAAGGAAGAAGAGAGGGAAATTAGTCTTTCTAAGCAGCAACTGTGGCAAATTTGCGCTCTATTTCCCTTGGTAGGAATTTTTTCTCCTTGGCACACATTAAATGTACATAACATAGAGCCACCTGGCCTGCCAGCACCACGCACTGAATTCAAAGCTAAAGAGCAAACTTGAATTCTAACCCAGAATTCACAAGTTGTCCTATTTTGTTTTCACTGCTACTATTGAGAGAGACATACTGATCACTAGGAACAAACCAAATCATAATGCTGACTCTTGGTCATTATAATTTCAAAGCACTTACTGCTTCAAAGCATTGAGTTCAAAGTTAACACCTGTATTTGAAAGGCAACAAAATCAGTAGCCTCCCCTGCCATTTTCCTAGCCACACATAATCACCGCTGCAGAAATAAGGAGAAAACCCCTGGTTTTTAGTTTAGCTCACTAGAAATAGAATCTCACCAGATAGCTCTGAGTGAATTCTGAGTGTGCAGGGTTTGGGTCAGTGTCCCCACCACCTGTGGTGATGAGAGGTCAGGAATTGGCACCAGCTCGCATATGGCAGCACTCCTGAAGACCTGCCAGCCTTACTGAGGGAACATTAGGTTGCCCATGAGACCCAACTGATTGATGGGGTGTGGGAGCTGGTCCCTACACCTGGGTTCTCGGGAGTCAACTTCTCAGACTTAGGTGAGGCAATGATCTTCATAGGAAAAGGAAGAATCAGTCCTGACCTCTCCCTGGATCTTAGGGGTTTATGTATGTTTTGCAGAAATGAATTTCAGAAGACGGTGAAGTAGAGTAGTTTATTTTTAAAATAAATGAGGTCAATGAAATGTATCCAAGAAAGAATATGAGCTTCTCAGAGAGAGCAAGCTGGGAGAGAGTAGGCTAGCGTAAAGGACACACCCCTGCAGCCAGAATAAATAGAACAGGCAGGGCACTTGTTTTGCACACATCAGACTTCAGCATCCCCTATGGTCCTCCAAGGCCCACCAGGAGTTGATCCCTGAGCAGAGATAGGAGTAAGCCCTGAGCACCACCAGGTGTGGTCCTCCCCAAAAACAAAACAGAACACACGCCTACCCTGAGATCGGGTGAATGGAGTGCTGCCAGTTGCCCAGGAGACTCTCTAGGCCTTTCCAAGCAACATTGGCTAGGGATTCTCTGTGCAGATAAAAGTCATTACTAGGATGCTGTCAAGGAAAGGGACTTGGCCCTGGTGGTACTCTTCATTCAGCCCCCTTAGGGCCTTTGATCTTGCTGTGCTGTCTCTAGAAGGATCCTACCATTCACTTTTACCAGGCTTTCTCAGTCTTGAGCCTTGGACTGGATAATTCCCAAACATTTCTGTTTTGATGGCTTCTTGGCCTTCATTGGCCAGGGGCTCCCTCTGTGGCCATTTCCATTATAGCGAATTGGGGGAGTTCCTTGTTTAAGCCAGTCTGGGAAGGCAGCCCCATAGGAGCAGAACTCAGCCTGGTGATCAAGGGAGATGATGAAAATTTCCAGGTGGTGGGGAAAGCCTTGGTCACAGAAATATTCACTCAGAGCTGTCTCCGCCCTACCCTGCATGACTAAACCTTCCCTAGCAGCTTTTCTACAGTAAATACTACCTTATGTTAGAGTTAGGAATAGGATCATCTGCAGAAATGTGTCCTTGAAAGGACCTTGGATGCCTTTGAATGCACTCAGAGAAACAGCTGCAAGGACTAAGAGGCCGAGGGAGGAGGGACTAGAGACACAGGCCAGGCAGCCCAGTGGACCTGGGAAAAACCACAGGCCTGGGAAAAAATATCCCTTTTCTGGCCTCTCTGAGCCTGCCTGTAGTTCAGCTCCTTCCAGGGTTCTTCACACTTGAGAAGCTATTTCCTTATCACCCTGAAAAGACCCAGGGGGAGGCAAGTGTCACCAGTTCCTTTGAATTACTCTCCAAATGGCAGGAACTGATCCCCTAACCAAGAACCCAGGGTCACCTCCTCAATGAGACAGAAGTGACAAGTTGGGAATTTCCCTTTCATGTATAAAATTGCAAATCACTCACCCACAGAATGCACATATGATCTTCCAAGAAGGTATCTCTTTTTCCTGTGTTTGGCTTTGTTTGAAAACAGTTGCCTCCAGCTTCTGTCTTAGGAGTAAGTAATAAGTTAGAATCCAACCTGGGTTATTGGTTTGTTTGGGTTTTTGGTTTTTTGGTTTTTTTTTTTGCTTCCAAAATATAAGTAAAACTATGTTGCAAGACTGGTAGTTGTGAAGTTTTAAGCCACAGATCAAAGGTTCTCCAAACATTAAATCGACATAGTCTTGAGATACCTCAAGAGACTGTTTTGATTTTGATCTTTCCTTCTGGATTTTGGAGCCTCGATGTCATTTTTTTTTTTTAAAAAAATTTTAATACTTTTGCTTTGCCAGCTGTGTGCGCGTACATAGTCAAAGCAACGAACCGATTTTAAGCCATATGACCACAGGGGGCTGCAACCCTTTCCACCAATTTTAATGCGTTTGTATGTAAATAGATGTTTGTATGAAATCTTTTCCTGGTTAGGAAGATATTTAAATGAAGCTGAATCACTCCAGTGCTATTTAAACCAATTACACATTTTCGGGTGAGAATTCTCAGAGTCTATGGAGATATGATGCAGATCAAGTTTTGATTTGTACAAATCCAAACCAAGCCTACCAGTAACCCTCCCGGCAACCTCGCCATGTTGCTGCCTCCCCGTGGAGAGTTCCGTAGGCCCCCCAGTGCCTCCTGGTATAAGTTAGGTGCTCAAGGAGGTGCATCCTGGGACATCGCTCCGGGTCCTCAGGCCGGTGAGTGCATTCGAGATGCGGGTGCAGTTTCCCGGAGCGAGTGTCACTTTCTTTGCAGGGCAGCAGAATCTGAAGCCAGAGGTGGCCACTGGACCCCTGGCATGGGGCTTGCTGGCCACCATCCCTTGCCACCCTGACTGCCTAGCCACACTTGTCAGGGAGGCCAGCCTCAGTGGAATTGGGGTTCACTCCCCTACCCATCCCCCACAGGATTTCCCCTTTCTGCCAGCAGCCCCTGCCTCCTGCCCTCCCCGCCTCGCCTGTGCAGAGAGGACGGAGCAGAGAGCATCTGGCCAGGGGCCCAATTCTCAGCACAGTCATTTCCCGTCTCAACTCTAGAGACACTACACACCCAAACCCCCAAAATTCCAGCCCAAGACAGACTTCCTTGGAGAGCGTGGCTCACTGTCTGTGATGTCACACTGCCTGTGTGATGTCACACCCTGCTTCCAAGTTGCTTTCTCAGCTAGACCAAGCTCATCATCCCTAGAACCAGCGTCCCTTCTCTTCCCACCCTTCCTTTCCCAGTTCACCCCCTTAATACTGCACCTCAACACGGCTTCTTTTTCTGCTTTGATCCTGGTTATAATGAAATGATACACATTAAGACAAATGTTCACTGTGGATACTAGCAATACGTGCACAGGCCAATGTATGGGGAGCTGTCGACTTGCTTTGGGATCACTCCGGATCTCCTCTTTTGCAAGGAGAGGCCCACTTGTCCTAGAAGCTAGGTTCAGGGTTCTATGCTCCCTACTTCAAAAGTTTTTCCTCCTGGGTTTTCTATGTCCTCTTTCTATCCTGAAATGCATTTATGAGGTGGTGAAGCCTGTTTTAAGGATGGGAAGCCTGGGGTACGCTTTCAGCATTTCTGGCAACCCAAAGTTAACCCCATCTCAGTTAATGAGCATCTCCGATTGGTCTTTTGTGCAATTTGAACTAAATCTATGAGCCTTATTCAATATCTCTAAGTCTATGGTTTTTTAAATTATGGGGAATTAATGAAAGATGTTTACATGGATGATGTTTGCCCTTACTGTGTTACGAATGAGTTTTTTGTAGTGTGTCTGGGTGCATGTGCAAGAGAGTAGGGAAAACTGTTTCTGAAACAAAACTTGACAAATATTTGTAATGAAAAGCAAACTTAAAGATTGCTCTAATTGCGCTATAGAAACAACGCAAGTATTAAACAAAATAGACCATCTTGTCCTTGTCTTCTTTTGGGCCTCAGGGTGGGAGGGGGGTTAGGATTTATTTCTGTCTTCTACCCCCCATAGGCTCAAACCATTAAGTAATTTAAAGGGTTTTTAAAAATATCATTAACAGGGAGGCCAGAGCAATAGTATATAGTGGAGTTAAACATTTGCCTTGTACTTGGCTGACCCAGGTTTGATCCCTGGCACCCCATATGGCCCCCAAACCAGAAGTGATCTTTGAGTGCAGGTCCTGAAGCAAGTCCTGAGCACCACTGGGTGTGCCCCAAAGTCAAAAAAGAGAAAAACTTAAGAATAAAATATTAGTAACCATTTTCAAAACATTTCAAGAACTGAAAGTTAGGCAGTTACTGACTGCCCGGGTGTATAACGGGCTTCTTATACACTCAAGAAGAAGCTGAGAACATGGGTAACTTTCCATCACAAGATGGAGCGATAGCATAGCTGGGGCAGGGTGTTTGCCTTGCACACGGTCGGCCTGGGTTCAAATCCCAGCATCCCATATGATCCCCTGAGCACTGCCAGGGGTAATTTCTGAGTGTAGAGCCAGGAGTGACCCCTGTGCATCGCCGAGCGTGACCAAAAAAAAAAAAAAAAAAACCGAAAGATCCTTTGGCCGCATGATTGCCATCAAATATTTTGGAGGGGTCGAAGAGAGTGTAGCGGGTGGGGTGCTTGTCTTGCATGCTGCTGACCGGGTCCGATCCTGGAACTACATATTGGACCCTCACCCCCACCCCTCCACCAGGAGTGAGTCCTGAGCACGGCAGGGTGTGGCCCTCCTCACGCACATCCTCCGAAGACGCACATGCTGGCCCCTCCCCCACCCCTGATCTCACCAGTGCAGCACGACGACGACGACGACGACGACGACGACGACGACGACGACGACACTCGGGAAGCGCACGCAGAGCCGGGCGTGGGGTGAGGGGGCAGAAAGGGCGCCCCAAGTCCTAGCATCGAGCGGCCCTGAGAGTCGCCCCGAGAGCCAGCCGTGCCTCGCGGGCTTCTGGGGGAGGTGCCGAGCGACGCTCACCTCAGAGCTCAGCCCCCTCAGGCACGTCCTTTCTTCACAAAGCCCCGGACCCCCCCACCCCCCAGTCAGTCAGGAAGAGGGTGGACCTGGCCACCCCTACTCACTGTCCGCTCGCCGGCCGCCACCCCGTGGACGGGGCTGCTCCTTCCCGCCATCGCCTGAGGTGCCGGCTGGCTCTGCGGCCACTTGTCCCGGAAGGGCAGAGAAAGGCCGAGCCGGTGCCACAGACCAGGAAGCCATGGAGGAAAGGTGCCCGGGAGAAGGCAGGTGACGGGGTGTCACCGAGAGACCCGGTGGGGAGCACCGAGGCCGACGCGAGCTGGAGGTGGCGGCGGGAAAACCTACCTTCCGGCCGGGCCGCCCAGCATGGCGGAGCGGAAGTGCCCGCCCGCAAACCGGATGTACGAGTGGCAAGACCGGAAGTACAGGATGGTGGCCCGCAGGGGCCTTGAGGGCAGACCGGCTGACGGCGCGGACCCCGGGAGGAACTTGCAAGCGGGGTTTTACCCGTATCAGGTGGGCGAGACCGGCTGGGTCTTCGCAGGGTCGGTGCAGAGGGACGTGGGGGCTGCGGTGTCCTGTCCGAGGCGTCTGGCGGCCAGTGTCGTGTGGCGCAGGAATGAGTCAGCTGTGCGGTGGCGCGGGTTGTTTCTCTCGGTGTCCAGGTAATCGCGGGGTGTGCAGGGCCAGAGAGAAGAAACGGGGAGATGCTCCGTGCACAGGGGTAGTGGCACCCCGCTCTTTGCAGTTCCCCGCCGTGCCGGCGCCCTCTGGTGCCCAGGGTGCCTCGCACGGTGTGCACGGTGTCCCACGGAGATTGAGAGCAAACATGACTCTGCATTTCTGTAATGTGGATGGGTTTTTGCTTTTGTTTTTTATTTTCTTTCTTATAAGAGTTGGTGCTATAAGTGGGAAACAGCCTCACTCCTGCAAGGCATACGCTATATCCTGGAGCTATACGCCTCGCCCTAATTTTTTTCTTTTTGGGTTACACCCAGCGATGCACAGGGCTTACTCCTGGCTCTGCACTCAGGAATCACCCCTGGCGGTGCTCAGGGGACCATATGGGATGCTGGGAATCGAACCCGGGTCGGCAGCGTGCAAGGCAAGTGCCCTACCCTCTGTGCTATTGCTCCAGCCCCCATGGCCCTAATTTCAAGTATTAAAAAAATTCATGCAGTGATTTACGAAGCTATTTTTCAATAGAGTTTAAGGCATAAAATGTTCCCATCTCTACTCACACCTCCCTATAATCTTATCGCTCCAACAGTGGCCCAAATTCTCTCACTCTTCATCCACTGACTCCCTGACCAAGGGATTTTAATTATTGTAGTTTGGGTCCCGTGCTTTCAGTGATTTTGTTCTGGTTCTTTAGATATATACAGACACCTATCCCCCCACAGCACAGCTCCATGGGACCCCTGATCTTGGTGCCTGTGTTCGTTCCAGGCCTCCTCTATCACTTCCCCTCCATCTCTCTCCTAGTCATTTTTGCTTTTCTAATCTAGAGGCAACATGTTTTCCATCTTTGATACCTCCCCTGCCCTAGACATGTTATTCCATCCGCCCAATAGTTAAAGGAAAGCCTCGCTTCTAATTCCTTGCTCGGAGCATCCCTCAGATGGGCTCCTGCAGCAGGTTCCTTGCCCTAGCCAGGGACACATGCTTCACTGGGACCAGAGCACGATTCTCCTTTTGATTCAGATACTTAAGTCTGGAAAGTGACATACCAGCCAAAATCCCAGTTCTGAGCGTCTACAAATCAAGAAGGTGATTTTGGGAAGAAACCAGCCAGGCGGAGAAACAAACACTTCTTCCTCCTGCGCAGGATTCCTTTGCATCCTACAGAAACACCTACCTCATTGAGGGGAGGTTTGCTTGTAAGCACTGTACCAGTTTGGTTAGTTATCTCCCTTAATTTTCACAATAGAAAACACTATGATATTTCATCACTTGGGAAGGATTTCCATCCTAACTGGTTGAAAGGAAAAGAAAAAGTAAAACAATGCAAGAAAGAAGAATGGGATGTAGCTCAGTGGTAGAGCACTTGCCTTGTATGTGTTGAGCTCCCCAGCACAACCAAAAACAACCCCCAAACAACAGATGAGATTGTTCATTTGTTCGCTATATTGGAAAATGTAACAATGTTGAATGTCACCATATATAATCTAAAATGGCAAGTGTTGGTTACCGTCTGGCTCAGTCTGTACCAAAAGCACAGAGAAAGTATCACACTTTTTTTGTTTTGGGGTCATTCCTAGCCAGTTCCTGGGGAGTCACTTCATTGCCAAGAACCAGAAGCACTGCTACCGTTCTCAAAAATTAGGAAATTACTAGGCTTTGGAGGGAACAGTGAGTTGGGACCCAGGTGAAGAACATACAATCCATGTCTTATATAAGTACCGCGCGCTAACCGATTGCGCCACTGGAGCTCCAATCCATGTCTTATAAATCACAGTGTCACATAAAGGAAATAAGTCATTTTCATTCCATACAAAACAGTATCCACACAAAAGAAATAAAGCCCATTTTTTTTGGCAAAGCTAGTTTATTGAACTTTTATGAAAAGAAAGGGGTGAAACTATTTCACCCCCCATCAAAAAAAAAGCCTTTAGCTTTTAGGAGAAAATTAATTCACAATACCTGATCCATGAAGCATTGTCATTAATAACTAACCACATTAGATACTGGATTAAGATCCTTTGGTGGTCTCAAAATAGGACTTTTCCAAAATCTGATATTTTCCATTAATGATCACAGTTAAATCCACAGAGGTTACAAAATCTGTAGTTTGTGCTTTAAAAATAAACAACTGTTTGAAAGCCACCATTTTGGAAATGATTTCTCGTGATGAAGTGCTTTATAAATATTTTGGAAAATATCTAAAAGTTTAATCCCCATAAAACTGATAGATGTTTTTTTATAAAAATAACTTACAAAAAAATCAAAACAATAAATCATCATAAATGAGATACAAATATTTTAAGATTAATAAATATTAATGTGAAAAATAAAGTCCTTTTAAAGAACTATAAAGGATATTTGCTACTAACGTCTTACAAGAGAAAATAAAGTTGTAGTACTTTTTTTTAAAAAAAAAAGCCATTAATAACAGCACTAAAAGACCATAAATGTGCTTAAAGTCTGTAAACTTTCTTCCCTTACTTTAGAAAGTGTTTTGAAAAGCAGTACACAGATTCCCTTCTTTAAAATATGGCTACGCCCATCACAATTATTATAGCTATCACTTTTCAATAGAAAAATATATACAAATCAAAACTGATTTGCATAGTCAGGCAATCTTTAACTCCAGCGTAAGAAAAATTAATTACTCCCCCTACACATGAACATTTTCCTTACGCGGAGTACTTAAAACTAAGAAACTATTTCCTGTGATTATGACTTTCAGCTAGTCCATTTGATAAAATTATCTGATTCTTCTTAAAAATATGTTTTTTCTTTTGGGTCACACCCAGCGATGTCCAGGGGTTGTTCCTGGCTCTGCACTCAGAAATTACTCCTGGCAGTGCTCAAGAGACCATATGGGATGCCAGCAACCAAACCCAGGCGGACGGTGTGCAAGGCAAACACCCTACTGCTATACTATCACTCCAGCCCCCAATTATCTGATTCTTAAAACTCATCCAGCTCTGACCACCAGGATGATTCAAGAAATGTCTGTACAGGACTAGATCTAATCTGAGTCCGCACACTGCCAACAGCCTACCATGATCACCTCCTGGCCTCCTTTCTCCTGATGCTCAACACCAAGCCTGTGGAGAAAGATCATGTGTGGCTGATGCTGAGTTCAAGGCGCTTCCTCCATAAGCTGGCCATCTTTGCACAAAGCACAGGTAAGCTACTTTTGAAAAGATCCTTCCCCTCTCTGCCGGCTGAAGGAGCTATTTGTCAATACCCACTTGGTTTCTTCCCTTGCTTCTTGTGAGTGGAATCTAAGTGTGGCGCTATCACACCTAGAGCCTCCGTGACTGTGGGCTGCGACCCCGTGGGAGGCAGCACCACTGAATGGGGATGCGGAAATGCGAACAATCCGCAACAGCGAAAGGCCTCTCGATGCATACCAACCACGGGTTAATCTGACAGCAGCCACGCAGTGAGGCCAAGGTGCTGCAGGCATGTTCAGAACCAGCTGAAGAACCCGGCTTAGTGCGGCCAGGCCTGACTACAGGGATAGATGCTTTTAGGCCTCGGCAGAGAGAGGGCCACTCTCGAAGATCTAATCCAGATGCAGGATGATTAATCCCATTTTTACTCTCTAAACTGACTGATGGGGAGTCCGGGAGAACAAGGGCCATGCAGCCAGATAACAGCCTGAGCTTGCGGATCAGTCACGCAGGCATTCAGGAGCTGCAGCCTGATCACGCCAAGTTATGACTCAACCATTCACCACTGATTTCACACCGGGCAAAGTTACCAAAATCAAATATAAAGCACCTTGTAATGTCACTTCATTTGCATTAAAATCTGACTTACTGTTGCTAGCTACACTACAATTTAGTTAAAAAAAATGATTTAACCCATTCTTTAAAAGTTAAGTAGAACTGGTATTACTTAGAAATATCAAATACCCAGAACTCTTAGGAAAGTCATCCGTCATTCTTCATCAAGTCTCTGAAATCATTCTATGCCTTCCCTCTGCCACCAAAAGTAAAGTCTTGGCTCTAAAATGTACCAGTCATAAAGCCACTGATCACATTAATACAATGAAAAAAAAAACTCCAGCAAGGCAAATTATCGGGTTGTGCCCGGCTAAGGCCATTTCCCACTCAGACATGCCCGTAAATACATACTGAACACTCCCTATTTATTCCGGTCCCAGGGACACAGGACTGAGTGGCCAGTGACTTCAAGCTCCGTCACAGCAGCCGTCTAAAAACTTCCTTGGCTGTCATCAGTGGGCAGCCTCGGACCTTCGCTTCATTCTCAACCTCACCCAAAAGCCACATTTTTCTCCGGTGCTGTGACAAAAACAAATGTAAGTAGCTACAAGAGACAAAAGTGAGCGTGCCCATGTGCGTGTCAGGATGACCCATCACACAACGCTCACACCCTCCGTCGTCTTGTCGGATGGCAGGAGGATTTCTGGAGTCAAAGTTGGCATCACCCCATTCACTAGCAATAGCAAGTCACCGCAGGTTTGGGTCCCGGGTTCAGGATCACGCCATTCTCAGGGGGCTGGCTAAGCATTAAAGGCTTGTGACTCTTCAGCTTATGCGCCAACGTCATAAAGATGGCTTCCACGTGGTCATTGTCGTTGGGATTTTTAGCAGAGGTTTCGAACAAAGGCATACTGTGTGTGTCAGCGAATTTCTGGGCCAAGTCTGTAGGTACCTGGATGGCACTTCGCAAGTCACACTTGTTTCCCACGAGGATCCGAGGGATGTCGCTGGCCAGCAGATGCTGTTTGCACTCTTCAATCCACGATGGCAGGCTGTGGAAACTCACCATGTTGGTCATGTCGTACACAAAGACGACGGCGTGGACGTTGCGGTAGTAGTGCTGGACCATGCTCTTTCGGAAGCGCTCCTGTCCCGCGGTGTCCCACAGCTGAATCTGGAAGGGAAAAGCAAAGCTTAGCATTGTGTTCTGAGGACAGCTTCTTCGTGCCTGACAGTCCTGCTGTGCCCTTTGCTATTTCTTTTTTTTTTTTCCTTTTTGGGTCACACCCAGCAATGCTCAGGGGTTACTCCTGGCTCTGCACTTAGGAATTACTCCTGGCGGTGCTCGGTGGACCATACGGGATGCTGGAAATGGAACCTAGGCTTGCAAGGCAAACGCCCTACCCGTTGCGCTACTGCTCCGGCCCTGCCGTTTGCTATTTCTTCCCTCCCAATACCAGTTCCTTCCAGGCTCAGCTTAATGATTGCTTAGTCTCACAAGCTGGTGTCCCATCCACATTTCAGGAAGCTGGGGCAGGGCTGGGGATTGGACCCTGTGATAGGCACGAATCGGGTCCTGAATGAGAAAATGAACCAGAGCAAAGAAGATGGCTCCAGGATCAGGGGTGCAGGCTTTGCCTGTGTAGAACCGAGTTTGGTGCCAGCAACATATGGCCTGGAAGGCCTCTATGTTCCACCCAGGTGGCCCCAACATCACTTGCATGGAGCTCAGGCCCACACAATGAACCATCATTCCAGTTCTCCAAGCACCCAAGCTCCCTGCCAATACTTGGGAGGTCCCCCAACTACGTAGTGAACCAGCATAGATATTACAAGGCATGCAAAGTGTCACCCCCAACCAATACCCATCCATATACACTCTACAAAACATTCTCCTGAAGACTAGGAAACCACTGATTTACCACAAACATCTCCACCGAGAAAACTGTTTCACTATCCACAGTATGTTCCAGTATGTGGAAATTGGGAGGAAAGAAGTATCTGCCGTGAGACTCAGCAGTAAATCCCAGAAGACAGCAGCTCGCCGGAGATCGCACCAGGGCACCTTAGATGGAGCAGGGGTCCCCTCTCCGCCCATTCAAGATGAACCCCCGGTGGCCACAAACATCCAGAAAAAAACCCAGGTACTTGGGACCAGGGACTGAAGACTCCAGGCCATAAGGCAGCGGCTGGGATGGGCGGTCCCTTCCCATTTCCCCGCCCCTTTGGGGTCCTGGCTGTCATGCCCAGGAACTACCTCTGGGCATCAAGGGCCTTGATCCAGAGAATCACAAATGAATCTCAAAATGGATTAGCTCCCTACAGAGATGTCTCCGGACCCCAATCATTTACAATTTTAGAATTTCAGGACCTGAGAAAGTGGCTGGGCAACCTCTCATGATATTCATAATAAAAAAAGTATCTAGCATATGTCTGTGGCAGGCAGGCTTGAATGGGAGTGGGACAATTTGAAATAATGGTGGTAGGAAGGTATAATGGTGATAGAATTGGTGTTGAAATACTGAATATACTCAATGTGAACAACCTTATGAAAATTTTAAAAATTACAATAAAAAAAGAATATCTGCCATGTGTGAGAGACTGGGGACAGCAGGAAAAGCCGGAGTGCAGGACCTAGTCATGTGGAAGGTCTGGGTTGATCCTCAATATCACAAGGTCCCTGAGCACTACTGGGAGGAAACCCCCAAAAGAGATATACATACATAAACAGGCACGCGCATGCGCGCACACACACAATCCATTCTCTCAAGACTGGGAGCAAATCCCCCCCCCACACACACACACACACACACACACACGGTCTATTAAGACTGAATCTCACACTGGGGCTTCAGCAAGCAGGTAAGATGCTTGCCTTTACCGTGGTTACCCAGGTCTGCTGCCTGACAGCGCATATGGTCCCCTGAGCACAGGGTCAGGAGAAAGATCCGAAACCACTAGACCCAAAACCATTAGATGTGGCCCCAAAACAAACCTAAGTCATTCTTTTGATTATTTCATACAGAGGCATTCATATGATGGTGGGACTAATCACAAAACACTAGAAAGACATTTGTTCCGAGGCTGGAGAGAGTGCAGGGAATGAGGTGCTTATCTTGCACAAGAACGACCTGGATTCCATCCCTTGTCCCTCACAGTCCCTGAGCCCTACCAAGAGTGACCCCAGAGTACTGAGCCAGAAGTAAGCCCTGAGCATCAATGGGTATGGCCTCCCAGATTTATTTTACTTTGAATTTCCTTCTGTTCTACATTATTTGATTACTTTTCAAATTTCATTTAATTGCATATATGTATTTTTGTACAAACTCAATACATCAAGATCCTTCGTGAGCTCTATTATGGATTCACTACCAGGATCTCACCATTCTACAAAGATGTAATCATCCATGTCAAGAGAGGAGTTTGGCAGGGTGATACCATTTCACCAAAACTCTTCAGTGCACCCTCGAGAACATCATGCGACGACTGGAATGGGAAAGAATGGGAGTGAAGATAGATGGTCGGCAACTATACCACCTCCGTTTTGCTGATGACATCGTTCTAATAACACCAAACATCAGCCAAGCGGCACAAATGCTGACCGACTTTGACCATGAGTGTGGAAAGGTCGGACTACAGCTGAATCTTACGAAGACAATGTTTATGAGAAACAGCCTCGTTCCTGACACTCCATTCGCTCTCAACGGAACCACCATCTCCGAATGCAACAGTTATATATACCTAGGTCGAGAAATCAACATGATGAATGACCTGGCACCTGAGTTGCGCAGGAGGAAGAGAGCGGCTTGGAATGCCTTCAAGAGCGTTGAAGAATAACTAAGAGGATGAAGAACCTCCAGCTACGAGCACATCTCTTCGATTCCACTGTTCTTCCTGCATTAACATACACCTCAGAGACCTGGGCCCTACGAAAACAGGATGAGAACGCTATTCAGGTCTCTCAAAAAGGAATCAAAAGAGCTATGCTTGGAATATCATGATTCAAATGAGAGATAGAATCCGGAGTTCTGATCTTCGTCAACGCTCAAGAATCAGGGACGCTGTCTCATCTGCTAAGGCATCAAAAATCAGATGGGCTGGACACGTAATGAGGTTTACAGACAACCGCTGGACTAGAGCCATTACTGACACAGGATGTCAAAAGATCGCATGGACGCCCACCTACAAGATGGTCAGACTTCTTTGTCAAGACCCTGAATGATTGGTTTGAGGCTCTGCATGTTCCTAGAATGAACAGATGTCATTGGGCTACACTAGCATGCAACAGGGATGAATGGAGACATTACTGGCACCCGCTCGAGTAACTCGATGAATAACGGGGGATCAAGTGATCAAGTAATGTTTTTTTTCATGTTGAGTCCCTCAAGCAGTGTTCTAGGCCGATTCCATGAGGTGCGGCGCCAATCAGACAGGGCCTTTCAATGTTCAGGCTCGAGATTGCTAGGGCAGTGGGGTCAGAGACTCTAGGATGACACCCGCAGTGATGGGGAGGCACCATGCAGTGCAGGTTCAAACTGGAAACAGGCATCAGCTCCAGCACTCTACGCTACCTTGATGACAGGCCAGGGCAGAGATAACTGACCACACAGGAGAGCTGGGGAGATTCCTGATCCACAGATAGTGGGGAGATTCCTGATCCACACAGGAGAGCCAGGAAGATTCCTGATCCAGAGAGAGAGGTGGGGAGACTACTGATCCACACAGAGCTGAGGAGATTCCTGATCCACACAGGAGAGCCAGAGAGATTCCTGATCCACACAGGAAAGCCAGGGAGATTCCTGATCCACACAGGAAAGCCAGGGAGATTCCTGATCCACACAGGAGAGCCAGGGAGATTTCGGATCCACACAGAGAGCGGGGAGATTCCTGATCCACACAGGAGAGCCAGGGAGATTCCTGATCCACACAGGAGAGCCAGGAAGATTCCTGATCCACACAGGAGAGCCAGGGAGATTCCCGATCCACACAGGAGAGCCAGGGAGATTTCGGATCCACACAGAGAGCGGGGAGATTCCTGATCCACAGAGGAGAGCCGGGGAGATTCCTGACGCTCACAGAGAGCCAGGGAGAGTCCTGACCCTCAGAGCGGGGAGACTCCTGACGCACGACAGAAGAGACAAATCACCAAATCACAGAAGAACCAGAAGAAGGGATTGTTCCTCGCAGAGCGGAGAGCGCAGGAGGTAACAAGCAGCAATGTGAACCGGAAGGAACACGGGGACCAGAGCGTTTTGAGGGACGCGCGCAGGAAGCGCATCAGAAAGGCGGGCCATGGCAAGCTGATGCGAATCTCAAGCAGAGGCTCAATGGCCTGCATGCGGATGGGGACCGGGAACAGCCTTCCAGATGTGTTAGTCACTGCCAACAGAGCACAGACTCCCGCGACTTGGTGGAGAGGAATCAACAGCTGCAGCAACAATCTAAAGACAGGCTGAGGGGCTGGAGAGACAGCACAGTGGGTTAAGGTACTGCTGTGTACCCAGTGGGCCTGGGTCACCTGAACACAGAGCCAGAACCAAGGCCTGAGTACTGCTGGGTGTGGCCCCAAATGGAAAAAAAAAACACTGAAAACAAAACAAACAAAAACCCCTGAATAAGGAACTTTTAATTTCTTTCAGGCTCACCCCTCATGATGCTGGGGGCGGTGCTGGGGACCCACTCAGTGCTGCAGCTGGAACCTGGGGCTGTCACTCCATGAAGAAAGGAGAGAAATGGGGCGGGTAGAAGAGCAGAGATTTGTGGGGCACGGAGAAGGTATCCCTGGTATCAAGGGCAGGGCAGGGGGGGGGAAGGGGGAACCTAGGACAGCAGCGCTTGGTGAGGTAAACCCTGTGCTCAGGGTCAGTACCAGAAGGAGATCATGCACCCCTGTCTTTCCAAGGCTCAGTGGAGCGACGGCCAAACCAGATCTGGAGGATTGCAGAAAGGGGCAGCTGAGGGCCAAACGGGCAACAGGAGACAGCCCCTCCGTGGGGGTCACCCTCCGTCCAATACTCAGTATTTGACCCCGCACAGAACAGGACCTTTCAACTTCATCACAAGTTTGCCGGCACCTTCCCATGTTTCCCCGCTCGGTTCCAGCTGAGTAAGGACCTAGCGGCTTGGGTGAGCGTCACGGTCTGGGGAGCGGAAGGCAGGCAGTGAGAAAGGGGGCCTCGACCCTCACTCCTGACCCCCCTCTTAAATTTCCCATCGCAGCCCAGCTGGTGCCCCTAATCCCAAAATCCCTTCTTTCCTTCTCCGTGCTCCCCCCAGACTCAACCGCATAACCCAATCCCCTGCTTTTCTCCCACCTCCCCAGGCCCAACCTACTGGGATGAAACTGAAGGAGATACAGCCGCCTGTCTGCCCAGGATGATACAGGCACAGCCATCACTTCCTCTACAAAGGAGACTCAGCTTGGAGAACCCCCAATGGACCACTACAGCAATTCCCCACTCAGCACAGGACACCCAAAGGTCCACCGGCAATCAAAGTGGGGCGAGAAGGAGCTGATTCCTTTTCAGCACTGGCTCCCCTCTGCCACAGATAGCAGGAGCACCCCCGTTGGCGGCAAGGATGCTGGGAATGAAGTTTTCTTGCCCCAAAAGTGTAAGGGGAGGAACGATGCTCTGAGACCCGACACTACTCCTGCATGCATCACCCACACAGAGGCTCTAAGGTCCATCGCCAAGACCCTCACTGAAAGCAGCCAGGGCTGAAGAGAGTAATACAGTGAGAAGGGCATTTGCTCAGGACTGACCCAGATTCGATCTCCAGCACCCTTGGGCCCACCAGGAGTGCTCCCTGAGATCAGAGGCACAAGTAAGCCCTAGCCACCACCTGAGATCACGCAGAAACAAAAAAAGAGAAGCAGGAAGAGGTAGGATGAGGAAATGGGGCCAACCGGGACACGGGGTGGGGAGCGTCAGCATGAAGCCCCGTTTGTGGGTCCCACCGGTAGACTCAGTCCTGCCCGATTCTCATTCCAACCCCTCGGAAGCCCGGGAGGCCTTGGGTCGGGCCCCCTCTCCAGGACTCCGGGTCCTCGGTCTCAGGAGCCACCAAAAGAAGCCTGAAGAAGAATGGGAGACGGAAGCACCTTCAGCTGTGTTTGCAGCAGGGACTCGGGGGTACAGAGAGCGTCTGCTAAACTCGTCTACACCCACTCGATTTCCTGCAGAAGCGGCTGAGCAGCTCCCGACGCGGGGGCCGAGCGCTTCCTCAAAGGGAAAGTCTGGCGTCCAGCGGCTCACCAAGTCCTGTCTGTCTGCCCCGTGTGCGTGTTCCAGGCGTGGCAACTGTCACCGCCTCTCCCCGCACTCGCTCCAGCAACCTTCCTCGGGCCTCAATAAAGTGGTCCTCGTCGTGCCAGCATCCGCTCCACGCGGGACCTTTCCGAAACTCGAGGCCCCGGTACAGCGCGCGCACCCGAAACTCCGGGAAGCGCCGCTGGCTAAGTCTGCACTGCTGCGCACACGGTGGGCGCGAGCAGGGCCGGGGCCCCCCGCCCGCCCCCCACCGCTCACCTTGATGCGCTCCCCATCAATCTCCACCGCTCGCTCCCGGAAATCCACGCCGATCGTCGCCTCCGTGCGGTCCGGGAAGCGGCCGGCGCAGAAGCGGTAGGTGAGGCACGTCTTGCCCACGTTGGAGTCGCCGATCACGATGATCTTGAAGATGCGGGAGCGAGCGGGCGGCAGGGTCACCGAGGCCCCGGACGCGGCGCCGCTAGCCGAGAAGCTAGCCTCCAGCGAGGACTCCGTCTCCGAGGCCATCCTGCAATCCGTCCCGAGCTGAGGCGGAGGAAAGGAGTCGCAGGAGCGCTGAGAGGGGGAAGTGCACCGCCCGGAGACCCCCGCGCCCAGGCCCGCCAGCTGCGCCGCGCTACGTCGCGGGGCCACCGCCCCGCCGGCCCCGCAGTGCGCCTGCGCAGCACGGCTCCCGCCCCGCCCGCCGCGCAGCCGCCGCGTCCTCCAGCCCCGCCCACTGCGAACCCGCGCGTCCTTCCGCCCCGCCCACCGCGCAGCTGCGCGCCCTCAGCCCCGCCCACTTAGAGGCCGTGCGTCCTCCAGCTCCGCCCACTGAGCGGCCGCGCGCCCCTCAGCCCCGCCCACTATGAACCCGCGCGTCCTCCGCCCCGCCCACTGCGCAGCTGCGCGCCCTCCAGCCCCGCCCACTGCGAACCCGCGCGTCCTTCCGCCCCGCCCACTGGACAGCTGCGCGCCCTCCAGCCCCGCCCACTGAAAAAGCCATGCGTCCTCCAGCTCCTCCCACTGAGCAGCCGCGCGCCCCTCAGCCCCGCCTACTGCGAACCCCCGTGTCCTTCCGCCCCGCCCACTGCGCAGCCGCGCGCCCCTCAGCCCCACCCACTACGAAGCCTCGCTCCTTTCAGCCCCGCCCACTGCGAAGTCGCGTCCTCCAGCCCCACCCACTGCGCAGCCGCGCGTCCTCCCGCCCCGCCCACTACACAGCCGCTCGCCCTCCAGCCCCGTCCACTGCGAAGCCGCGCATCCTTCTGCCCCGCCCCCTGCGCACTACGCAGCCGCGCGACTTCCGGCCCCACCCACTGCGCAGCCGCCGTGCCCTCCCGCCCCGCCCCTGCACCGCTCCGTCCGCGCGCGGGTACCTGGGAAGGCGCCTGGCTAGCCCGGGCCGGGTTGGCGGCGAGGAGAGGCGCGAGTCCTAGCGCTCGAGCCTCGGAGCCTCGGCCCCTTTACCCCGGCCCGGTCCCGCGCCGGGCCCCTGCGCCCCGGAGGAAGGGGCGCGCTCACCCTCGGTGCGGGGAGAGCCGAAATGCTGCCGAAGGGAAGCGAGTACCACAGGCGTTCTGGCGAGGCGCGCGCGGAAGCGCCGGGGTGCGGGCTGGGCGCCGGGTGCGCGCTGGGTGCCGGGCGCGGGTCCCGGGCAAGGCCGGGGGGCGGGCGCGGCGGGCGGGGGCCGGGGCCGGCCGCGGGCCGGAGGCGCGGGCCCTGCGTGGACTGCGGCGGGGCGCCTTGTTGGCCGGCACGCCGGGGCCAAGAGCTGGGCCGCCCCCCGCCCCAGACGCCCCGGACGGCGAGTCCCGAGCGGCGCGGGGCCCTGTAACCCGCGGGCTTGGCGGCCCCAGGCCTGCCCCGGCATTGGCCGTGGTGCGCCGACCCCCAGTGCTCCTGGGGCCAGAAGAAGTTCATCGGGAGCAGCCGCGGACTTTCATAAATACTTGTGACCCCCGAGCTGGTCCAGCCAACGCCCGTGGCCCGAGAAGTAAAGGAAATCACATGGTGGCCCCTGGGGAGCATTCAGTCCGGCCCAGTTGTTACTCGGGCCACCTCTTGGGCATGAATAAGACCCATTGTGTCCTGGCTGTGTGCAGTGATGTCACAGCTGAGATGTCTCAGCATATGGGCAGGTTGTCTCGTACTTGAGTTTGGGGCCCTGGACCAAGTGACTTTCAAGAATCTCTTTTGGATGACCGGGAGCTTGTCCTCAGAAACCTATCATTGCAAAAAAGGCTGAAGGAGGGAGAGATAGGGAGACTTTTTTTTTTTCCTTCCATGAGAAGTCGTCTTCTTGTGTCACAGTGACAAGACAAGCCGTCTTTCCTGGTTGCACTGATGATTCAACAGTTTAGAACAAGGACTATAGAGAAGTGGACTTGGCCAGACTTCAAGAAGAGGAAGGGGAACAACCGAGTCCTGAAAGTTCTAGAAAAGGAGATCGAGGCAGCAAAGAGGTAACTCAAGAGGCTGACTGCGCAGGCTAGGAGGAGGAGTAGGGTTCAACCCCTCTCCCTGAACCATAAGGCCTGCTGAGCACAGAGCTGCAAGTACTTGCCAGGATGAAACTGGAAGGAAGGAAAAGCATAAACACTTCACTTGGATGAAGCAAAAGGTCGAAGAGGGAAGCGGTAATAAAAGGGTCCAAAATCCATGAGGGATTCCTAAAGCCTAAGTATACAACTTGTATTGTAGGAAAACTGCAGTCGATACTATCAAGTTAGGTTGGACACAAAGCTTATTCTACTTGAAAGTGCATCAAGTTCCTCAGTTTTCGTGGACTGGAAAACACGATTATTTGTCTCTGGTGTATGAGCCCACTGCCAGAGACATAGCTCATTGGTTAGAGCACTTGTATGTGCAAGGGTTTAATCATCAGCAGCACCAAAAACCACCCTAGAAAACTATTGCAGGAGAGCTCGGAATATAATCTTTTAAGTCAACGCATCAATTTGAATAAGAGAATCTGAAAGTGAAAAACAACACAGTTGAAGAATCCAGTTTTGGGGTGGGTAATCAGGTCTTTTCAAAGACTGGTTTAAGGGGGAAAAAGTGAAACCCTAAGGCCTTGTTCTTTCTGATTTCTGGTTTGTCCTGGAGCCACACTCTGGTACTCAGTCACAAAGCAGTGATTGAAGGGGACATTGTGCCTTTGACAGGCCAAGGACATGGAAGAGTGGCTAAAGCATTTGTCTTGCACTACTGCCACCTGGTGGCTACGAAGGGAGTATTTTGTAATTGTTTCCTAAAAAATATTCCTCCTGTTTCCTGTATTAGGAGGGTGGGCAGGAGCAATAGCACAGCAGGTAGGGCATTTGCCTTGCACGTGGCGCCGACCCAGGTTCGATTCCTCCATCCCTCTCAGCCCAGCAAGCTACCAAGAGTATCCTGCCTGCACAGTAGAGCCTGGCAAGTTCCCCATGTCGTATTCAATATGCCAAAAACAGTAACAAGTCTCATAATGGAGACGTTACTGGTGCCCACTCGAACAAATCAATGAACATGGGAAGGACAGTGCTACAGTGCATCAGGAGGGTAGGTAGAAACAAGAGATGGGCCAGCATGGTCAACTGTGAGCAGTGCATGCTTCAGACCTGGGTTCTAGCCTCAAAGTGGCATAAAGTTTGACTTAGTTCTAGCCATCGTTTATTGTAGAGGAAGTGAAAAGGTAGAGAGTTTAGGAGTCAGGGCTGGGCTGAGTTGATAATGGTGTTTGCCTTATGTGCAGTGAACACATGTTCAATCCCTGGCATCCCATATGGTCCACCAGGAGTAACCCCTGAGCACAGAGCCAAGAGTAATCCTGAGTACTATTGGGGCAGAGAGAGTATCGGTGTGAAGTTCCTTGTCTTTCACCTGGCCAACTCCTCTAGACTCATGTTAGTGGAGACTGTCAGTCCTTTTGCTAAGTGCTTACTGTGGGTGGTCTGTGTAGACATCAAGCTGCAATAGAAGAAGCTCCAGTAGATGTGGGCCCAGGGGAGCTGCAAACGGGCTTGAACACCACAGTTTAGTGTGGCCCCAGGCCAGCACCTGTACAAGCAGTCCAATGCCCTGCAAGCAGCACACCCAATGACACCCGATCACCAACAGTTCTGACAAGGTAAGGGGAAAGCTTGCCTTTTCTAATAAAGAACTGTTAGGCACCAGATAAATGGCTCAAAGGGCTAGCGTATGGGCCATGTGTGCGAACTTCCATCCCCAGCAACAACAACAAAAAAAAATGGTCAAGCGTCATCAAAGATTTGATGATCAAGTTTAACACTAAACAAATAAGGTGTGTCCATACCTCGGAGAGCAAGGAACTCCCAAGTGTGCTGCTGAAACAGCTCATCAACACACTGGTCTTCCCCTAGGCTGGTGACACAGCTCACAGCCTGCTACTTCAACAATCAATGAAATGTTCCCAATTGCATGCCTGCTCCAGAGCCATGCTCACAAATCCTCTAAGTACTAACAGTCATGTGGCTTGGGAATTAGGACTTTGTTTAGTTTCCCAGCTCAGAAAAAAAGACTTTACAGCTATTCAGGTCCAAAAGTTCCTGTTGGACCAAATAAGTGCAAATTGCACTGAGCATCTTTCTCAGCCCTTTGCACTTCCTCATTCTATCTCCTAGAGTCTGATATGTGGTCTGATTTGGTATATGGTCTGGTCTGATACATGGTCTGACCCATATATCAAATCTGATAGTCTGATCAAGCCTTTGACCTGTCACTTGTATTTTTTCAGAGGGTTTTTATTACTTTGAAAAAAATTAAAACCTGACTCTGCACTCAGGAATCACTCCTGGTGGGCCTGGAGGATCATATGGGATGCCAGGGGTTTGAACCGGGTGGATGGCATGTGAGGCAAGTGCCCTACCAAGCTGTACTATGGCTCCATCCCATCTGACTCATTAAAGCAGGTTGGTCAGCAAGCTGGGTCCTGCGAATTCTTCATCAGTCTGAAACTGATGATCTAATCTCTTCATCTCTTTGTGGAACTGAGGTCCCAGAGCTTCCTCCCCAGAAGATAAGTTTAAAAACCTGACATAACTGAATACAAGATCCAACCTGTTGACAAGATACTGGACTTAACCTGCTTGCTGGTCCCATGCAAAATCAGATAAATGGATAAAGTCTGGGATCAGAAGCACTGATGATACTCAGCCACAGCAAAACCAATTACCCCATCAAAGCATGGAGAGAGAGGAACAGACACATCCTGAAGACATGTATGGATGTCTTGACATGTATGGCTTTCATGCCAAGAGCCATGAGAAAGTGTTCATCACACATTATCCGGAAAATGCAATTCGAAGGACAAAAGCAACAACTCACACCAGCAGGACTAGCATATATCAAACATGAGAAAGCACCAGTGTTGGTGGATGGTGGGAAAGATCTGTCATTCATCTTTCTGGTTACTGAGTGAAGAGAATCCGGGGAGCACCGTGATGGTGGAGACAAGGAGCAAGATCAAGGCTCCAGGACCAACTCAGAGTCTTGGGTGTTAGGCAACACTTCCACTGGAGACTAAATCATCTGCACCTTTGAACTGGAAAGTACAAAGGTTAAGGCATATGGTCAAGCCTGGTTTAATGCCCGGCAATGCATACGGTCTCTCAAGCCCTGCCAGGAATAGGTCCTGAGCAGAGCCAGGAAAAAGCCTTGGGTACCACCAGGTGTGATCCAACCCTAATCCACCCATCCCCTGAAAATAAACATCCCCAATTGCAGAAATGAGGGAAAGGTATCCTGTGCATTAAAACGAAGAGAACAGCATTGACACAAATTTATCTGACCTGTCAAGGACAAATAAAGTGAAGGGTAGTCTATGAAGCTAACCCACTTCCAGAAAAAAGAGACTGGGTGTTCAGAGACCTATTCAATCATCCAGAATGTTACTCAGCAGCTTGAATAGAGCAGCTTTGGTTTGGCTCAGGCCTGGCACATCAATCTCTACATGCACAGACCAGCCTCGAGCTCTGAGCTCCACGTGGCCTAGAATCATGATTCTATCTGCAGCTGAGCTCTCACACCAGTTCACCTTTATTTTTAGGCACACTCAGCATTGCTCAGGGGTTACTCTTGGCTCTGCACTGAGGAGTTAATCCTAGTGATGCTCCGGGGACCATAAGGGATATTGGGGATCAAACCTGGGTAGGCCACTTCCAAGTCAAACACCCTTGCATTGTCCCAATTTTAGTATTTGTGCTGCCCAAGTGAACAACGTTTTTTGTTTGAGGCCACACCCAGCTAGGCTCAGCACTTTCTCCTGCCTCTGCACTTAGGGGTCACTCCTGGCACTGCTCGGGGGACCCTCTGTGGTGTCAGAGATGGAACCCGTCTCAGCTACCTGCAGTAAAGTTGCCTTAATTGCTGTACTCTTTCCAGCCCTCCACTTTTTATTTTTGGCCACCCTGGTAGTGCTCAGGGAGTACCCCTAGCTGTTCTCAGCAATCATTCCTAGTGGTGCTTAGGGGACCCCATGTGGTGTAAGGGGTACAAAGAGGAGTGGCCGCATGCATGGCAAGTTCTACTTTTTTTTTTTCTTTTTGGGTCACATCCAGCGATGCTCAGGGCTTACTCCTGGCTCTGCACTCAGGAATCAACCCTGGCGGTGCTCAGGGGACCATATGGGATGCTGGGAATCGAACCCAGGTTGGCCGCATGCAAGGCAAACGCCCTACCCGCTGTGCTATTGCTCCATCCCCAAGTTCTACTACTTTAGCCTTAATTCACTTTTTGCAGAAACCCTGGCCTCTGGAGAAAATCATGTAGGTGATAGGTTTGAGTGTTCCAAGGTTTGAGTGTTCCAAGCTTCCAAGGGTAACAGTCCCCAATCTGACCAGGCCAGTCAACTCTGCACTATCCTGGTACTCATCCACTCAAAACCTTAATGATGTTTCTTTTGGGACCAGGCAGTGCTTGGGGACTACTCCTGGGTCTGTGCTCCAGGTTGCTCGTGGTGGTACTCAAAGGACCATGTAGCACCGGAGATGTAGCCCCAGCTGCCTGTATACAGAGCCCGCTCTGCAAGCGCTCAGCCTTTTGAACTCCCTCTTGCCAGATCATTTATCTCTACACACAGCAGTGCTCAGGGCTTCCTCCTGGCTCTGCTCTGAGTTCACTCCTGGGTGCTTGGGGGATCGTATGGGATGCTGAGGGGTGTTGAACCTGGTCACCCAAGCATAAGGCAAACACCGAACATCTCTCTGGTCCCAGACGATTATTATTTTGGTTTGGGGGCCTCACCCAGTGGTGCTCGGCTTTCTCCTGGCCCTGCACTCATGGGTCACTCCTGGCACACTTAGGGGCCCATGTGGTGCTGGGGATCGTGGGCTTTATGCAAGGCAAGTGCCTTAAACGCTGTACTTTTCTGGCCCCCAAAGTTCACATTTTAAACCAGAAATATTTCTTTGTATCACACTTGGCTGTACTCAGGGATCAGTCCTGAAGGTAAACTGAGGTCAGTCACAAGTGTAGCAAGCACCTTACATCACTTTATTGTCTCTGGTCCGATTTTGGCTTTTTGGTGGGGAGTTGGGGGGGGGGGTCACAACCAATTATGCTCAGGGACCATTCCTGGAGTTGCTTGGGGAACCATATATGGTCCTAGGTATTCAAATTGGAGTCATCTGCGCACAGTCTTAACTCTTGTATCTCCTTTCTGGACCCTTTTTTTTGGATCTTGGAGAAAAAGGGAGGAAATGACACCCTCAAGCTATACTTTCAATATTTTCCTCAACAGACCATAGCACTGAACTGAAGGTCAGTGGCAAGAATTACTAGCATTGGCGTATATGCTGCCTGAACACATGTGCTGCTTGTGCCAACCTGGCCAAGCACATGTGGTGCGTGAGCACGTGTCGCCCGCATCTACCCTCTTGAGATGTATACTTTAATGCTTTCGTTTCTAATGCTGGGGTATATATATCCCAAGGTCTCTCTCCACCCTTGTAGAAGCCCGCATTTTCTCTTGAGCATGTTTCTTTCTCTCTCTTCCCCCTCCCATCTCTTCTCCACACCTTCAAAACCTCCGAATACAATGTTTTACTTAAAAAGACTGTCACTGAGTCTTGAGTTCCCCCAAGTACCACTAAAAAGCACCACCTACCCCTCCTACAAGAAAGGGAAAATAAAAACCCCTCCCATCATATATGACATCACTGGGAAGAACTACAGATTTTGTGTGACAAAATAGATTCCGGGAAAGAACATACAGGTCTGCTATGAAAATGACAAGCGACGTGAGCCACATCAGATGGCTGAATAGCACCTTGACATTTGACACGATCTATTGCTTTGGACACGGAACACTCTTGAGCACTGAAGTTTCAACTGTTCAGCTTGCCAAGCTCCTAAGAAAGTCCTCTTTAAATATTCCAGATGTTTCCTTTCTCCAGGCCAGTCCCGAGACAAAGCCACCTGAGTCGGGTCTGGCAGTGGGTTGGCAACGCCTAGGTGACAACAGAGCGGCCGAGGGGCGCCTGGCCTGAGATGAGCAGGAAGACATGTCCCGTCACACCCCGTCCCGTCCTCGGGACCGGACTGCCTCCCACCATGAGCATTTCACACTGGAAGGCTGTCCGGACTAAGGAAAATAAACGTGTCTTGAGAACCCCAACACCTCCCTTTTCTTCGAAAAGCGAAGGTGGGACTGTGGGTCATCTAAGTTCGCCAAATCCTGTGGTCTCGCCCTGGTACACGGCTGGACACACAGGATTCCATGGGCTGCCTGTCCAAGAAAGTCAGCATAAATATGCAAAAAGAAACGGCCGAAATGGATATTCCCTACCCTGCTCTAAACTGATGGCCTCCCGTGGCAAGAGAACCTAGAAATCCCCAGAAATAATGCAGGAGACGTGGTCACAACAGCCATCTTCACCTTACAGGGTCCACTTTCAAGCAGCAGCTGCAGTGGCCGGACAACACAAGGGAGGGCCAGTGGCGGGGACGTGGGCCTGGCTCAGCGCCGATCAAAGGAAGCTGCGCCCGAGCAACAGACAGCTGCCCGACCAAAGCCGAGAACACTAATCTAGTCAGATTTGAATCCTTAAACGAGAAATGACAAGAGTAGTAAATATAAAGAAAAACAAAACAAACTTTACTTTCCTATGTTAATACAGGCCAAAGGACCCTTTCTTCTCAAAAGGGTTGGTAACATCAGTTCTTAGCAATCGACATAAGGCACTTGTTGAGATTACAACATCACTGCATCGCCCCCACTCTTCTCCTCACCCTGCTGCCCCCCACAGCATCATTTGGGATTAATAGGGTGAGTGAGGCAAATGGGAGATGATCCAGCTGATACTAAGAGCAAAACAGTACAATGTTTTAGGAGTGACGCCTGGCCAGAAAGTGAATTTGTCAAGGCCCTCGGACACCAGACAATGTATCCACTAGCGATTAAACCTGGAAGAAAATAAAGTATTTATTCAATAGTTCCAGTAAAGTCGGGATGGGATACAATATACATGTCAGGAAATGAGCTCCTCACGGCTGGCATCCGCGCTGAGTTCTGAGACTTAAGGAAATTCGTTCTAAGACAATCTACATCGTGAACATTGTCAAGACAGATAGATGAGTTCCATTTCCATATACAGTAGAGTTTAAACAGAATTCACACACACACACACCCCAGCTTATGGCGGGTGCCTCCTCCGCCCCCTCGGCGGCAAGAGGTAGCACTAGTGTTCTTTCCCGGCAATGAGCACGGCAGTCGCCACTCACAGGAGAAGTTTGGAAAAGTTTGTGTTTGCCATCTGTGAAGATGTTCCTGAGACAGGGCCAGTTACTACCACCGAACAAAGCTCTGGGGTTCGGCTTGTCCTTCTCTGTTCGTCACTAGGTTGGTGGCCTGGGCCGAGACTGCAGGTCGTGTGCTCGGACAGGCTGCCCTGAGCCCACCGGGTCAATCGGTAAAGGATCGAGGCTGCTGAAACTGCCCTTTAGAACCTACTTCCTATAAATGAAAAAGTACCACAAAAAGGTCAATTATATACACAACTGCTTCATTCTACTTAAATCTGATTTGCTGAGAGCTTGCAAATACGAGAAAACCGAGCCTGAGGCTAGTTCTCGGTATACACGATTAGCATTTGGAAGTTCATTTTCTTGATCGAAAGAGCAGACTGCGGGTTTCTATTCCCATCGGGAATTCCATTCACGGGACCTGCTGCCTTCCTGTCTCCTTGAACGGCGTCCTGCAGCAGGTGCGGCCCTACACTGGCGTCCTGGCATCCCCGGCCCAGCACTACCTGCCAGCCTCTGGCTTCACCTCTGTTTCCACCTGTGTATTTCCACACAGAAGCCCAACACAGAGTAGTTGAAAATTCACACCACTGTTTTTCAAAACAATTTATTGCATCATATTTGGTACCTTATGTTTGACAACAAAAAGGAAATTACATCTGTAACTGCAGGAAAAAGAAGCTGGTCTGTTATTGAAAAAAAAAAAAATCTTGGGCCCTTTAAAAATTACAAAGTCTCGGGCTTGCCTGAAATAACTGAGCAAGAAATATATTCTTAGAAATGTAGGGCTTCAAGTATTACAAACCTGTGACACTGTGGAAAAATTCCAGAGGTATCTAAACTGCAGCACTTTTTTTCTGCATATCGTGAACAAGGCCTGCCGAGGTTTGAAACTATGAGTCTCTTGATCAGTCAGAGAATGGTAGGAGTTCTGCTCTTGAACTTCAAGCCATGGTTGAGTTTCTTTTTCACGCTTGGGTGAAAAAAATTCATGCTTGCTAATTAAGTTGGTGCCACATCACAGTGCATTTGGTTCTTGCATTACAGTTTTAACAAGTTTGGCCAAACAACGCTGAAGGTTTGCATTGTTATTTTAGTTCTTCAAGTTTGAGTTAAAAATTGAGATTGTTCCAACTGGTTCCTTCAGTTAAAAACTGTGGTACAAGAACACCAAACTGATCATGTACAGTGAATTTGGGAAATACAACAAGCGTTACTGAACACCCTCTAGGTTTCTTCTAATTCTGTTGGCATCGCTATGTCCCAGCCTCTCCAACAGCAAGATCTGCTGTAGGCATCTCTGTAATAGTGATTCACATTGCATCCTTACGGTCAGAATCAATCCCGTAACAAAATCAGTCAGATGCTAAAGCCCCAACAACTGTTTGTGCTCAGTGAAAGAATCCAGTGCTAAAACAGCGCTCACGCTGTCTGAGATATAGTCAAATCTCACAAGACAAATTTAAAGAAATATTTCTGCCACACACCTGCTTTGTTAGCTGTAACAGCCTCCAGATTTTATATAAATTAGTTTAAAAACATGGGTGGGTAGGTAGGAATAGGACAAGGTGTCTTTTTGTAATCCCTCAATTTTAGCAGCTTTTAATTGTTTAAGAAACTGAACCTAGATCCTGTAATATGTTAGATATTTTATATATACTTTTCAGCAGGATAAAAAACGTAAAACACTATTTGAAGGCATGAACATTTACTCTTCTCATTCTGTGTAAGTTAGAGCAATGCAGCAGGTGCGTGACAAAAATATTATACACTAGATATGGTCCAAAGTCATTCCATTTGCTTGTTTCGTGATGTTCAGATTTCATTGGCCAGTTCTTCGGGTTCGGCAGAACTATCTCCATTGACTGTGATCTTCATATCCTCTTCATAGCCAGGAGGCAGGAAAGCCAAAGCGTAAGGGAAAAGCTTATGACAATTTGCTCGATAAGCGTCAGCAGCTTCTTTACAGTCTCCTAGGCTCCCGTCACACAACGCTTCTAAGACCTCCATACATGTCTGGAGAAAAAGACAGGCCCAAAAGGCACCATTATAACTTGAAAGAAAGGCAAAAGAACACAAAGCAACCCACGTAAATCTTTATGGTGTATATATATTAAACATGCCATTACCAACAGAAAGGCAACTGTACAGACTTATGACCAACTGGCACAAATATATTCCATTAGACTGAGTCTGGGGCCACGGATGTGGATCAGTGGTACAGCACGCTCCTCGCATGCAGGAAACCTCAGTTTAATCCCCAAGACCATAAAAATGACAAAGTGAAAAGGAAGTTTCTTGGAAGCGTGGCGTTTGTGCAAAAGGAGGACAGCGGGAGCACCTGCGGCTGCCAGGACACACTCCAGTCCCCAGCCGAGGAAGCCAACCTGGTGGGGCACCCATGCCAGATGCTCCAAGTAGGCAATGAACTTATGTGGAGCCTTGATGGAGTTGGCACAAGTACACATGGTTTTCAATCTTGTATTCAATGCAAGGAAACCTTAACGGCTGGTCAGTAAGAGGGTCTTCACAAAATACAAATATGCACCAAAAATCTGGTTCACGAAAACAGCGATTCTCTCAACCAAATGCATAGGACTGACTTCTTCTGTGTTTAATATATTCTGACTTGAGTTGCTCAGGGTTTTCTTCAGATTTCCCTAGGAAAAAGCTAGGTACCACATTTATTAGAATAAACTTTCAAATGTTGGGGGCTGGAGCGATAGCACAGTGGGTAGGGTCTTTATCTTGTACTTGGCCGACCCGGGTTTGATTCCCAGCATCCCATATGGTCCCCCCCCGAGCACTGCCAGGAGTAACTCCTAAGTGCAAAACCAGGAGTAACCCCTGTACTTTGCTGGGTGTGACCCAAAAAGCAAAAAAAAAAAAAAAAAAGTAAGCAATCAAATGTTTCTCTTAAAGGTATTTCCTAAGCTGAAGATATAGTTGAGCAAGTAAGGTGCTACTTGCTTTGCATATACGCCAACCAGGTTCAACCCCCAGCACCTCATGGACACCAACGAAGTGATTACTGAGTGGAAAGCCAGGACTAAGGCCTCAGTACAGCCAGGTGGGGGATGGAGAGACAGAAAGTGACGGAGGTGGGTAGGGGACAGGACAAGAGAGACAGGTGGAAGAAGGAGAAAGATTTCCATTCTGTGCTATTATAGGAATACACAGAGCTGATTCCATCTTTACAGTGTGGTCAGGAAGCACGGGGACTCAGCTGTCCTTGGATCCTGGCCTCACCTATACTCAATGTTGCAAAAGACCCATATAAAATCTTTGTTGTACTGGGCCACACCAGCAGTGCTCAGGATGTTCTAGAGCTCAGGGTGCTCTAGAAGTAGGGATCATTAATGGTACGGCTTGAGGGACCATATGGGGTGACAGGGATCAAACCTGGGTTGGCTACATACCAAGCCAGTGCTCTACCCACTGTACTATCAATCCAGCCCCCTTATAAAATCTTAACTCATCTCCCACTGCAAACTATTAAGTGGGTCTGGTCTTCTCACATAGCTCTGGTCTAAAACGTGCCAGAATCTTCACTGAGAATCTGTTCTGAAATGTAGCTATGAATCAAAGTCCAAGTATAGTGTAATTATAGAATGTATAGATGATTTGATTAAAATGAGTTCCTAAAAAAGCTATTCCAAGTCACAGGCAGGAAAGTAGTTACTGAATGCCAAGGAGCTATGCGGGTGAACAGAAATAGAGCTATACAGAGACTTACTTTTCAGACAGATTCTAACGGTCTAGAGAATGTGTGTGTGAATAACACCAAAAGTTGTCTGTGAAAGAGAAACAAAAGTCAGATGCTCTTAGAAATTCTAGAAAACTCTTTACCTGAAGGTTCCTGTTAGTGAGGGATTCATCAAGCGTTGTTGCCAATTCTATAGCTCGCTTCTGACTAGAAGAATCTAAATAAAATACCATTTTGGCAGCTAAATGAAAAGAAAAAAAAAACATGCTTTACATGAAAGGAAAACCAGCATCTTCTCTTCATTTCAACATAAAGCTTAACATATATGTGAACTGTTTTGAACTTTAGTAGAAAAATCATGACCATTAAAGAATAATCTTATGGGATGTCAACTCACCCATCTGGCCAGCTCTCAGATGCATGACTAATTCTTGGAGGAAATACATGACAAGCTGCAAAAATTCATGGTACAATGGTCTCTGGGCCGAAAATAAAACTAGGGTGCCCTGAGAAAGGGGGACGGAGCTCCCATCCTGCCAAAGCCCCAGCAGACACATCCACATCCCACAGCTGCCACCATGCTAACAGTCCCACTCCACCTCTTCACAATTAATAGCCTGCACGGCAGAGCCTGGCAGGCTATCATGGCGCATTCGATATGCCAAAAACAGTAACAAGTCTCACAATGGAGACGTTACTGATGCCCGCTCGAGCAAACTGATGGACAACAGGAGGACAGTGCGACAGTGCAGTGCTACATCAGATGTCAGCCCGAGAACTCTGGGGTCTTCTCAGAGTGGGCTGAGCAGACAGCACCCCTCCCTCTCACCCGCACACTTCTGGAAGCCCCAGCAGATACATACAATCCCAGGCTCCACCATGAAAATTCATGGGTCTAGCCCTACATATTCTGGGGCTCCGGACAGCTCCAAATTCCACAATACTGACAGCCCAGGAAGAGCACACCAAATTAGATGAAAAGTAACACAGAAGCCAATTAAGCCCAATCATCACAGTAACACAAAAAGCTCAGTGAACAAACAGCTTAGTAAAACCCTCAAACAAGGATTTACTGAGCCCATGCAGGGATAAAGTGACTTTTAAATTTTCTTTTATTCCTGTTTTTTGATGATTCTGTTAGCTATTTAGTTGTGAGAAACAATATAAATTATTTGTGCCTCCTGAGGGGGCAGGCATGGGGGGAAGTAGCTGGGAAAATGGGGCCAACAATAGATAGAAGGTCACTGGTGGTGGGATTGGTGTTGGAACATCTGAATAGTTTTAACAACTGTATTAGGAAAATTGTGTGAAACATGATGTTTAAATAAAGTCAAATAATAATAATCTTGTGAGCTTGAGACCAAATCCAGCAGGGATGGCGCTTGCTTGTTGCATACAGCTGACCCTCCAGACCACATATGCCCCTGAGCCCCTCCAGGAGTATACAGAGTAGAGTCATGAGTAACCTCTGAGCAGTCAATGGAGCCAAAAAACTATTTATAATAATCCTTAAAAGGAAAACCAGAAATAAATCTTGTCTAAACTAGAAAAATGACTGTCGGGCTGGAGCGATAGCACAGCGGGTAGGGCATTTGCTTTGCATGCGGCCAACCCGGGTTGATTCCCAGCATCCCATATGGTCCCCCAAGCACCGCCAGGAGTAACCCTTGAGCATTGCTGGGTGTGACCCAAAAAGCAAAAAAATAAATAAATAAATGATTCACTATGAAGAAATATTGAGAACTCTTGTCTAATATTCCTTGCCTTTGCTGCTTAATACATAAATAGCTGTTTTCTTCCTAAAATGAACCTACTGTATGGAGGATAATACTTCATATTACTGACAGCGGGGAGAGGGGATGGGAGGCAGAGGGTGGTGATCTGCCCAGCAGCCAGCTTCACAGAAGCAAGCACAGCTATTGGGCTTCTCAGTACGTGTTTCCAAGAATACCAGCAAAGTCTGACACAGGCCCAGCAAGTCCCACGTTGCACTCACTGTCATGGACCCTTAGAAAGTTAGCCTTTCTGGGCCAGAGTAACAGTACATCAGGAATGGCCCTTTGCACACGGCTGACTTGGGTTTAACCCCTGGCAACCCGTAATGTCCCCGAGCACCGCCAGGAGTAACTCCTGAGCATCACCAGGTGTAGCCCAAAAGTCAAAAAACAAAACAAAACAAAACAAAACAAAAAAGCCACAAAAAAACCCAGAGAGAGAGAGAGAGAGACTTTCTAACTCTGGTATGTTACGTAGGCACAAGAAATAGATGCTGGTGGTGACATCTAAGCAAAATTCAAGAGTAACTGACAGTGGTAGAGAAATGCCTCAAGGGGCTCACACTGGGTATGTGGGAGGCCCGAGTTCAATCTCTGGCACTAGTCCCCAAACAGCACGAGGATATGCCACCTTCCCCATCCAGAGGGACATTACAGTGATGGGGAAAAGTGCATCCGAATGAAATCTCCCCATTCACCAAATAATAACACAGAACCAAACTCAGCTATATCTGTAATGCCTCTGGGTCTCAGGAGAAACCAAATTAATTCACAATGATCTTGTCTAAGAAAGTGAATGATTATGAACTAAAATCTGACACAGGCCAAGGGAGAGGGCTCTGAGGGACAAAGCACTCACTGCTCTCTGCCTGCTGGAGCCCAGAATTTGAGCCAGAGCACCCCGTGCTCTCCGCAGCACTGCGGGAGCAACCCGGAAGCACCACTCTCTGGGGCCCAAGGGACTTCAGGTGCCAGCGCTCTGGTTCCTTTCTATGCTTGGCGTGCTGTGACCCCTGCATGCATGCCTGGCACCATGCAGCCCAGGCCTGTGCACAGCTGGACCTGGGCCGCAACCACAAGCCAACAAAGGGACATATGTACAAGGGACCCCGTTCGGCTGGAAATCGATCAAGTTATTCAGAAGACTACAGAACAAAGTAATTACCTGATAATCTGTGTGGCAATGAATCAGAATTTCTTTTCAGAAATGTTTCATTAAAATTCTTTGGATTTGTTGCTCCAAAAAGACGATTCATTTCTTGTTTTAATACTGTTCTAACTGCATCAGGTAAATCTTTACTTTCACATACTGCTGAACAAATTAAAGAATTATTAGTACTCTAAAATAAATAGAATTAAAAAAGTTATTAGTACTGATTAAAATTTTACCTACTTGTAACATCAGTGAAATAAAACAATTATACACAAGATGATATAAAAACCCAGTAGTAAGTCAAGATTCAAAGGATATCAGAAAAATGAATGATCTTCTAAAGGCACACCAATGATAGACGATATCCAGAAAGAGGAAAAAGCAGATGACCAAAGATGATCTAAGCCCTTCATAATGAAGGCAGCCTGGTAGGCAAGAGACTTACCTGGTAAATAACTTCACTATATATCTGAAGGGCTGGGCCAAAAGAATTTCCTTCACCCAAACCATCTTTAAGTCTGCATTACCAACTAAACCATTTTCCAAGAAAATCTGCTGGCCCTGACTTTACAATCTTCACTCGCTTGGGCCGTGTGAACTCCGCTTCAGTCTCAGGAACTCAAAGGGGCACCTTTCCCAATGCACATGCACAGTCAGTTCTTCCTTTGGCACTCGGAGATGCCAGTCACCCCTACCCTCCCTGGGTTGACCTCTAGAAGTGCTTCTTCTAGTAAAAAGAACCATGTGGAACTTTGGCAGATAAACCTGCATCCAAACCTATACTTAGACAAATCATAACCGGTCTGAACCTCCTGACCATTTATCTCTAAAATTCAGAGATATTTAACCTAGAAGGATCACAATAAGGAAAGGCTATGTGTGAAAGACATACCAATAAGCTAACACCAATGAAAATCTGAAAAAGTGCCGAGAATGTTTCTTGTAAATTAAAAGGAAATAGGAAAGAGATGCCATATAGTATATGATTCTATACAGCAGATATTAAATTACTTCAACATTCAATCTTTTATGGTTTCTGAATTTTGGGCCATGCTCTGTGGTGCTCAGGACTTACTCCTGGCTCTGAGCTCAGGGATCCTTCCTGGTGATGCCTGGGACCAAACGCAGGTTGGCTGTGTGCACGGCAGTACCCTACCAGCTGTCCTATCACTCTGGGCCCCAGGAGTGAGCCCTTGAGTTCAGAGTCTGGAGTATTTCTCGGGCACAGGATGTACTCCCACAGCCCTCCCAAAAATCTTAAAATAATCCTGCTTTTTTTTTCCCTCATCCAATTTGATACATGGGAGCTTTAAAATGATTGAATTTATGATAACTTCTACAGATTGCTTATACAGTCTCTATCAATAACTGTAATAAAAAACATAACGGGAACTAAACACATACCAGTACTAAAGAGTCGAATCATACACTCGTGAAGCCAGGGATGACTAGAATCAATCGCAAATGCCCTCTTTACTGATTGTAGCATCAAAAGAAATTTCTCTGTAAAAAAAAAAAAAAAAAAAAAAAAACTCTGATCACAGAATGAATAAAAGATACCCACTACTTCCTTCGGAGGGCTAAGACCTTCCGAATAGAAAGTGTAATTTTGAGTCAATCACACCTGAGCTGCAGTACCTGAGAAGCAATTACTATCCAACTATGAAAGTAATATTAGGAAATGTTTTCCACACAACACTTAAGAAAAAATTAAAACGAGGCTACCGTGTATCCTACTTATTTAAAATGTACATAGAAACTTTTCTCCAATATTTTAAGCACTGTATTATTTTTAAATGTTTTGGTTTTATGGCTCATCCACCTGTGTTGAGTGCTTACCCCTTGGGGGGACCACACGTAATGCTGGCAATTAAATCCAAGCTGGCTGTCTGCAAGGCAAGTGTCTTACCTGCTGTACTAGCTCCTTTAATAACTTTCCATCAACAAAATTTCCCAGTGGATACCCTAGAGGTGCCTCTTATAGAAGAGTTATACTGCCACCTCTTTAATTCCATTTTCTTTCAAATGAAATGTCATTTTATGTAGCGGAAGAGCCATCTGTCAGATCCTAGTGACCAATTTCCCTTCCACATGTGTCACCTTAATTAATTTCCCCTGCTTGATCAATTCTATATGGAAGTATAATCTAGAGACCGTTGATTGTTCACCTGGTGCAGGAGATATAGACAACCTCCTGACACTCAGAACCACTGTGTTTTCTGTTCAGAGGCTCTTTGAGCTCCGCATCTTTTTAGAATACAATCCATTTGGGGCTGGAGAGAGAACACAGCAGGTAGGGCGCTTCCTTGCACAGCTTTACCCAATCTGATCCCCAAGATCCAGTATGGTCCCCCGACCACCGGTAGGAGTGATCCCTGAGCAGAGACGGAGTAAGCCCTGAGCAAGGCTAGATGTTGGACCCCACCCACTATAATAAAAAATAATAAAGTAAAATACGCTCCATCCAGAAGTGTACCTCCTCCCCACCCCCTCCGCCATCGTCCCGAGCTAAAATCGAATGCTTATTCTCTCAGCAGTGTTTCCCAAATTGGCGAGGAGCGCTGCAGGGACCTGCCCTCCCTCACCCACTCAGGAGGGCACTGAAACAAGGAGGGTGGGGGAAGCCTCAGTGCAACTGGGGATCACTTTGTGTTTGCTCAAGTAAAGAAGGCAGATTTCCAGGGAGATTCCGAACATACATTTCTGTTCTGAAAGAGACTCGAGGCCGAGGCAGCTCTAGAAGCGTCTGGTCCCGGGAACTGCTCTCCCCTAAGGGCTGTCAACTTCCATCCACACACGTGCACGGCAACTCCATCTGAACTTGGTCCTTATTCTAACATCACCCGAGGGACCACTGCACCCCTACAAAGGCCACTAATGAACTAGAAACTACGCAAAACTAACTCTAGCATGATTTTCATTTTTATTAAAAAATTTAGACGACCATGTCAATTTAGAAAGAGGTAGGAAGACAGTGGTCTACAGGGAAGGGAGCTGGTCTCTGGCGAGAGCCCTGGGAGGATGCTGCACGGCCATGGCCAAGACAGCGGTAAGTCTGCCAGGAAGCGCTGCTGAGTGTGGCCTACCTTTCCGAAAGTAAATCTCAAAGGCAAAAAGATGAGTTTCTATTTTGTTCTTCACCAAGTTCTTCAATGGTGTTAAAAACTTAATGGCTTCTTCCAACGGAGTTTCAACCTAACCAAAAAAAAGAGGAAAGCATTACTGGTGAGGGAAAGGGAGAAGGGATGTGATTTTACTTTTTCAATGGGAAAAAGAGCATTTTTGGCAGAAAATAAATAAATCACTCAGCAGGCAACCCAAAGTATGTATTCTTATTTTAACCTCCCAATTACTATCTAAAAAGGCGATCTGCTATCCTTCAACTCACTGCTTGTTTTCACCCACAGATATTTCATTTTCAATGGGTAGAAATGACCCCACAAGTAAGGAAGAAGAGGAAAACAGAATTACAAGACAGTAAGAGAACTAGGCAAGAGAGGCATGAAGGGAAAAAGACAGGGGATGGGACATACACAGAATGAAGAGGGGGAGAAGGAAGCCACAGTTAGCATGGGAAAGAATGCTTTTCAACTCCAAAGAGAAATACAGCAAGCAACTTTAGACAGTTCCCATGTCCACTCTACACTGCTCGGCTCATCACTGAGAAGGCCTGGAATGCCTGCAGGAAAAGCGCTGGAGATCAGGAACGAGTCGGGCCGACGGCAGCTGAGGTGTCCGCACAGCACTGCATGCAAGGACTCAGGCCCCAGCACTGCTCCAGGGCCAACAGCAAACAGTAAGACAGCCGCTTCCATCAGGACACCAGACACACACGCTTCACCGTTTCCTTTTTTCCAATCTTAACTGTTATTGTAGCTGCTGAGAAAACTTTTAAATTTTACGCTATGAGATCCTGAACTGGTGAAACAAAACTAAACAACTAAGTAATTCAGGAAAGAGGACGACTTTGAAATGCAGGATCCCAAGAAACAAATACAGACACAGACCAAGACTTGACGGGAATCTTTAGAAACAGCCTCCGACGCCACTTGCGACTGTAAGAGCTTGGAGTCACCGACACTGCCTTATGTTGGAGGCCGCGACCCAAGGAAAAGTAGGGTTACGTGCCTAGCAGGTAAGAATACTATGTACTAAAGAACTATGTACTAAGAACTGCTGATTAAACTGAGGCCTCCACTAGTGTCCTTCTAATTAGTCATCAGAAGCACTTCCCTTTATCCCCTTTGGTTCTAGGGTCACAAGCAGTGATGCTCCATGGCTCCTGCTTCTGGCTCACAGGGTCGCTCCCACTGTGCTGGGAACCAAGTCTCAGCTACCAGAATGCAAAGCATGTGCTCTGGTCTGTTAGGCTATCATCTCCCTGGCCCCAGGCCCCAGGAAGACTTTCCTTATCCATTTGTAGAGATCACAGCCCTCAAGTTGCACATGACAACAATTCAGTATCTGACCATGCGGGCCGGGGCAGACACAGGAATACCTGAAAGTCTCTACGACGGCCCTGGAATGAGAATTCTGCTCTGCAGGGCTACTTGGTAGTCAGCAGTGGCTGAGCAATTCACACAGACACTTTTAAGAATCACAAAGCAAAGACATCGAGAGTTACAAGGAAAACAACCGTGAAACTGAAAGAGAAAGAATAAGGGCAGCAGGCCATCACTAACAGGTAGAGACACAAGACTGCCACTCTTCAAGAAGCCGCAAGGTTAACTTTCTTCACTTCCTCAATTCCTTGTACTTCCAACCAACTCCCGACCACAAGCAGACAGGCTCTTCCTTCCTAGAAGGTATGTTACTAGAGAAACAACGGCACTACGTTCTGGTTACATCCAAGCCAGGTTTCTCTATGGCTTTATACTGCATAACTGCAAAGAGATACTGATGTTCATCAGCTGTTCAACTCTACTTATCATACATAAATTTACCTTAGTTATGAAACCGTGATTTAAAGTTTTCAGGTAACTATGAGGCCATCAGAATTAAACAACGAAGATCAATAAATACTATAAACTGACAATATGGTGAAAAAGATCCATACAGTGGACCCATACTTTTCAACAAGTTCAATTCAGCCTAGACACAAAAACTTGCATGCTACCACTTATAACAGAAACCGTATTCTTGCTTTTCTTTTGGGGCCACGACCAGAAATGCTTAGGGGTTACTTCTGGCTATAGACTCAGGAATTCCTCCTGGAGAACTTGGGTAACCATATGGGATGCTAGGGATCAAACCACGGTCAGCCGTGGGCAAGGCAAGTGCCCCCTTGCTGTACAATTGCTCAAGCCCTCAACACTGCATTCTTAACACATATTGTCTCCAATTCCAAAGTCTCTATTGTAGTGCCACTACAAAGCTAGGAAAAAGACGAGAGGTTATAGAGAGTCCAGCAAATAAGATAAAGTATGAGGAATGACATGGTTCCAGATCAGAATAACGCCAAACGCACCACTCCCAACTATCCAAGATGAGACGACTCTGGGTCAGGATCATTATGTCAAGTTTTAAATGAGAAATACGTATTACCAAGGGGAAATAGTACCATTAACAGTAATGAATTTTCTGGCCTAGAAACTGTCGATTTGTTGAGTAAAACAATAGAAAATGTCAGTAACTAGCTTTGGAATGTCACCCTGTTGCTCTGAACACTGGTTAAGTACCTTGGCCAGTTTCTCGGGGATGAGTTCTTCTTTGGGGCCTCCAATTTCCTCATCATCATCATCTTTCTTCTTTTTCTGATTTCTCTGCTGCTTTTCTTTCTCGGCATTTTTTTTCTCCTCTTCTATCTGGGCTTTCTTTTGAGCTCTTCTTTGTTTATTACGTAGTTTCTTTAGCTCTTTGTCAGACATATTTGCTGTTGGCATTATTAATGAACAAAATTATTATCGTAAGATGGGCAATGAAGAACTACTTTATTTCATACACATGCCTAGGAAGATACTGCACAGTAGTCAGAGAAGATCCTGGGCCAGACTCTCATTTGAATGTTTCTGGATTTCTGATCTACAGAAACAGTTTACCTGCAAGTTTGTGGCAATTTTTATGTAACAGATAACACCCATTAATAAATACCTGCTTTTTTTCCCCTTTTCAAATACAAAACAAAAACTTTCAGAAGACAAATCAATTCTAAGGCTAATCCTCCCACAAAGGATTTAATGAAAAGTACAGGAAAAATTTAAACAGTTTGTAAAAATGACAATGTATTATACAAAGACACAGACTTTCTCGGGCTAGAGCGATAGCACAGTGGGTAGGGCATTTGCCTTGCATGCGGCTGACCCGGGTTCGATTCCTCCTCCCCTCTCGGAAAGCCAGGCAAGCTACCAAGAGTATCTCGCCTGCACAGCAAAGCCTGGCAAGCTACCTGTGACGTATTCGATATGCCAAAAACAGTAACAACAAGTCTCACACTTTGTTGTGAGACGTTACTGGTGCCTGCCAGAGCAAATCGATGAACAACGGGAGGACAGTGCTACAGTGCTACACACGTTCTCACATGATCACAAACAATACCAGTCTGTGGGTACTAGCCTGTGTCAGCTTCATGCTCTTTGTTCTCATCTGTAAGGGGGTTGTCGTGAAGCTTTAAATAGATCTCGATAGCAATTCTTGCTGCCTTGAAGTAAAACGGGTGCTGTCGAAGTACGTCTTCTAGTTTTAATAAGTCCACATATGATCTAAGGGTAATCTTCCTCATACAGTATGTATGAAAGTCAAACTGGTCATCGGTAATTTCTATAAAATGCTGACAAAATTATCTTTATTATTATACTGAAGTATATAGCAATTTCAAAGAAAAGTACAAAAATGAAAACCTTGGAATTCTTTTTCCTTGGCATGAAAAAGAATTAGAAAAATACAAACGTACTAAATGATAAGCAATATACCTCCTACTTGCACAGCAACAAATACAACTAATCATCACCTAGTACAGTATGTATCTACATTCACATACATCAGGCAATAAATTGTTTAAATAAAAAGTAAAGAAGATGGCCTTTAAAATACATGAATATATTCCTTCTGTAATCATACCTAAATAAAGCTATGACAAACATATATAAATTGTTATACAATGGATCAGTACAATGGATCACATATTAAACAGTTTTTGTAGTATTGTTTTTGAAAAGAATTACAATTTGTAGTATTTGGTAATTTTTATGAGGGTATAAATTCGATATACTGAAATAACTAAAATGATGGTTTCTGGAAAGAAACCAATTAGCAAGGACGTCAAGCAATAAGAAACCAACATTTATCATGTAAGCTCTGGGTTCTCTCTTGATAAAATGACAAAGATGAAATTTATAAACTTTTTATCTAGAACACAAAAAAGGAAAAGTCCACTACTAGTGATACAAATGAATTAAAGTGAAGACTATGAAGGGCCTGAAAGATAGTATAGCAGGTAAGCCGCTCACCTTGCACACAGCCAACCTGGGTTTGATCCCTAACATCTCATATGATCCCCCAAGGACTACCAGGAGTGATTTCCGAGTACAAAGCCAGGGGTAACACCACTGGGCATTGCTGGGTGCGGTCCCAAACCAAAAATAAAATAATGAAGACTATAAAAACAAATGCACCCCAAAAAAGTGATTATACAGGGTTTAGCAATATTTAAGAGCTACCTTTAAATATAAATATGTGGACCCTAAATAACTTAATCAGCTGTGCAGCGAAGGCAGCAGCATGAATCTGAGACAGTTTAATCAATGCAAACAGAAAGCAAGGTAAAAGTTTCTACTGGGGCCAGAGTGACAGTACAGCAGAGAGGCAGTGCATGGGGCTAACCCAGGTTCAATCCCTGGAATACCATATGGTCCCCTGATCACTACCAGGGTTAAGCCCTCTGCACTTCCAAGTATGGCCCATAAACAAAACAAAAGTTTCTACCTACAAAGTTTAGCATTTCCATCATAAAATAAAAAATCATAAAAGTTGATTTGGGAAATCATATGCAGTGAATGTAAAAGTGAAAAGACAAAACACTACGTGTTTGGCCTTTGACCTCTAACAGAATAAAAGGAGGCAGGCGGCTTAGGGTACTTACTCTCTCAATCTCATGACATTTCTTAAGTGCTTCACCAAATTTATTCATCGTCTTATACGCCTGGGCACATTCTGTCTGGAACCACATGCACTGCATTTCATTCAAATTCTCCACCGCAGATGTTCCTTCCTATTTGAAAAATCACATATATTCAAGACACTTCTTAGCTAATACATTATATCTAAGACGGATCAAATAATTAAATGATTTTAAACCATTCTCTGAGTAACAATTTCTGTACAATAAATCAAACTGATTTTATTGATTACGGGGGGCTCCCTACCTGGTCAAGTTCAGGGGCTATTCCTGACTCTATACAGGAATGACCCCTCGCAATGTTTGCGGGACCATATGCAGTGTCAGGGATCAACTGGGGGCAGGTCAGGTGAATGGTAAAAGCCTTACCTCCCATACTATCTCTCTTATCCCAGGATGAGAGTTTTAACCACTATTTTTTTTCCCCAATCATCGTTTTGGGATCAAAAAGATGGGACGCAGGTAAGGTGCTTGCCTTTCATGGGGCCGATCCATCTTCAATCCTGGGAATCCCATATGTTCCCTGAGGCTGACAGGAGTGATCCCTGATCACAAAGACTGGAGCAAACCCTGAGCACTGCCAGCTGTGGCCCAAAGTCCCCAAAAATCACTTCTGAGAAATGAGTTTTATGTAACTTTAGAAACAACTCATGAAAAGATTTACATAACTTGGGTTGGAGAGTAACATAAAAGAACATTAGCACAGAGAAGGTCCTCAGTATTCATTCCTTATACCCCTTAAACTCTCATCTGAACATAAATCAGAGTCTTAAAACCCATTGCATAACTACCCAAGTGGGCAGAGGATTCAGTTCAATATCCCCTCTCTTCCTTCCCCCGAAAGTCACGGTCACGGTTCTCCCATTGTTCATCGATGTGCTCAAGTGGGCCCAGTAACGTCTCCATTGGAGACTTGTTGTTACTGTGTTTGGCATATCGAATACGTCACGGGGAGCTTGCCAGGCTCTGCCGAGCGGGCGAGATACTCTCGGTAGCTTGCCGGGCTCTCCGAGAGGGGCGGAGGAATCGAACTCGGGTCGGCCATGTTGGCTGCGTGCAAGGCAGACGCCCTACCCGCTGTGCTATCGCTCCAGCCCCCTCCCCCCCGAAAGTAATTTTTAAAATTCTATTCTGAAGAGCCAGATACTACAGCAGGTAAGGATACTGCCTTATAAGCAGCCAATCCCCGGATTCAATCCTGGCACTACGTATGGTCCCCTGAGCACCACCAGGAGTGATCCCTGAGCACAGAACCAGGAGTAAGTTCTTTTCGGTCACACAGTTGGGTATGGCCCAAAAACTAAACAAAACAAGCCAAGAAAGTCTATTTTGAGGTTAAAACTACTAGAAGCAAATTTTGAGAAAATCAAGGTCTGTCCCTGTTTATTCGTAAGAACACTCGTGGTACAAACCCTTGTGAACTTGGAGCACATTTCTTCAGCCTCCTTGATCAGACTGGCTTTCAGCATGTACTTTGCACACTTGGAGTTGATGAATCTGTCTGCTGTGTCCAAGGCCTGGGCCTCATCCATCCACCTTGCAGCTTCCTTAATATTTCCAGCATGCTTAGAGGGCACAGAAACCGAATAACATGGTCAGTATGCTAACTTTACTAGTTACCTGATGGTTAACTAAAGACCTAAAATAAGAGGTCTTCTGCTTCCTGAAACTCCAAACGACTGGAGGTGCCTATACTCTGCCAAAATGTAAGTTCTGGCTCCTTTCTAGACGTGTGAAATGTAGGCATCTGACCTGCTACAACAATTCTGATTCTGCCTACTGTTACAACCTCATCGCCAACATAATGAAAACTCAAAAGCAGCAGCAGAGGGGCTGCAGAGTGCACAGTGGGAAGGATATATCGTGCGCAAGACCAATCTCCGTTTAATTCTTACAACCCCATTTGGTTCCCCAAGTCTCACCAGAAGCGTTCCCTATGCAGAGGCCAGAGTAAATCTTGAGCGCCACTGGGTGTGGAAAAAGTAATGAAGGAAACGAGAAATAAAATAATTAAGTTATTCCATTAAAAAAATCATGGAAACATTCCTAATCAGGAAATTAGTGGAGGATCCACAATGATTCTCATTCAGCTAACTACTGCATGATGCAAAGCCAGAAGCCAATGAGTCAAACAAGTTTGGATAAATAAATGTAAAATGACCGTGACCGTGGGTCTGGAAAATAAGTATCAGTCCAGTATCTCTGCATTAAGAACTTTTTCTCATTCAAGTTTCTGTGTACTTAGAGAAAAGCCCACTTCTTTTCTTTCTATTTCTTAACGGGGACACACGGAGGGAATGTGGCTCGGCAGGGACTGACGATACTCAGGCCAGTGTTCTGGGGGCAAGAGAGCAAGGGTCGAACACCTGCTATGCATCGGTGCTACCACTGGGGCCAACTCTCCAGCCGAGATAACTGCACTTGAAAACAGTATTAGAACCTAAGACTGCAATTCTCCAGCTGGACTCAGGAGTTGAGAAGGCAAAAGAAATTAAAGCCAGAAATACAGTTGAGTGGATAAGGTGCTTTCCTTGCATGCAAGCCACCCAGGTTCATTCCCCGGCACCCAATATGGTCCCCAGAATGCCTCCAGGGGTTAGCCCTAGTTCTGCACTCAGGAATTACTCCTGGCTGTGCTTGAAGGACCATATGGAATGCCGGAGATTGAACCCAGGTCTGTCATGTGCAAAGAAGCACCCAACCTGCTATACAACCACCCCAGCACCCTCCACACTGTATGTAGAACACATACTCTTCAATTTCAGTTAAGAGTCTCAGAAACTAATTATGATCATATTCAAATGTTTAGGTGAACAAAAATTTCACAGCAAATGCAGTATTCTTAAAACTTCAATCCAAAACATCAGATATATGCATGTATGAATATATAGTTAAAAATAAATAACCTAGCGAACCGTATGTTCACAGGTTAGAGCAATGAAACCATCAAATCAGCAAGATTGTGACAAGTTTAAAAGAATCAAACTGGAACTTCTCTACTCATTTTTCCACGTTTTATGAGTCATCAAATACAGAGAAATGTAGGTAAGTCTCTTACCTTATAAGAAAAGACCATGTAGGACCCCTGGGTTCAATGCCCAGACTACCTGCTCCCCCCACCCTGCGAAGGAAAAGACTTTCTTTTACCTTATAGATTTTCGCTTTCACAAGGAAGAGTTCGATGAGAGTCGGTGTGCTTTCAATGGCGGTGTTGATGTAGTCCAGAGCAATCGACGGCTGACCGATTTTATCATAATGTTGTGCCAGGTAGTACTGGACCCAAAGCAGAGTGGTGGGTGGTTCCTCTTTTCCGTCATCTTCAGAGGGGGTTGCGGGAAGTAGAGGAAAAAGACCATGATAGGTGATTATATTTAGAGAGAGAATCTTCATCAAAATGACTGTAGCTTCATTAGTAAGTATTTTGAAGAATGCCATTTCTTATCTAGTTTAAAATTACTCCTAGGTGCAAAGATATGAGGAAAAGACCATGTTTTCTGTCCTGTACTGATCTGAACTTTATTGCTTTGTATTTAGTAAGATACTTATATAAGAGGGAGAGAAATGAGACGAAAGGAAAAAGGGAAACTACATGGGCTGGGGAGGACAAGTAATACAAAAACTGTGAGGATATCGTTCATGAGGGGAAGAGGGAGAAAAAACCCTAAAACAATTTTCCTTAATGTGAAATTAAAAATGAAAGAACCAGGGCTGGAGTGATAGCACAGTGGGTAGGGCGTTTGCCTTGCACGCAACCAACCCAGGTTGATTCCCAGCATCCCATATGGTCCCCTGAGCACCACCAGGAGTGGTTCCTGAGTGCAGAGCCAGGAGTAACCCCTGTGCATCGTGGGTGTGACCCAAAAAGCAAAAAAAGAAAAAAATCTAAGTTTGGAGGTGCTGCTAATAACCTGATTCTATGATGTCTAAAACTTTGAGACTTTGTCTGAAATAATGTGATCTGACACTTGCTTCAGAAAAATATGGGAGTGCAAAGAAAGAAGAAAGTATTAATCGGTGTGCCTGAGCACAAGGTGAAATTACTGAAGCTGGCCCAGAGATGGCATTGGGGCTTACCCTGCAGACCCCAGCAGTCTGAGTCCCTGTTATCAAACATGGTACCTGAGCACCACCAGAGGTAACCCCCAAGTACAGAGCCAGTAACAGCCCCTTAGCACTGCCAAGTATGGGCCAAAGATCCTACAAGCAAAAAAAAATACTGAAGCTAGGCAGTGGGTAAATAGAGGACCACTGATTACTGCACTGAGTTTTATAGATGCCTTGGACATTTTTTTGTAATTTTTTTTTCCTTTGCGATGCTCAGGGATTTCTTGTGGCTCTGCACTCAGGACTTAGTTCTGGCATTGCTGGGGATTAAACCCGGGTCGGCTGAGTGCAAGGCAAACGCCCTACCCACTATACTATCTGGCCCATAAATGTGATTCTTTCATCAAAAATTGTCATACAAGGTACAAATGAGTATATCTCCACCTTAAAGAGGAAAAGGTTTATTAATATATTAATGAGGTAAGGTAACTCAGCTGGAGAGAGGGCACTCTATATAGTCCCCAGTGCCCTGCCAGGAGACCCGAGAACTCTCTCTCTCTCTCTCTCTCTCTCTCTCTCTCTCACACACACATACACACACACACACACACACACACACACATACAATGTGCAGCATGCAGCAGGTCCAGGCCTGACCCGGACCATGTCCTGAGAGCTGCCAGGTGTGCCCTGGTGCCCAATACCACCATGGAGCAACCCCCGCCAATATCTTCTAATTGAGAATTTAAAAATTCTAAGATGTTTGAAACACAAAAAGCAAGCACTTACCATTGGGGTTAAATAACCGGCAACTTTTTAGAGAAGTTTCATAACCTACTACTAATTCTTCTATGATCACCACCTAGAGTTCAAACACAGAAGCAGGCCTTAATTACAAAAATGTTTAAGTATATACAGACAGAGATATCTATATATTCAGTAACAATCCTTGATTATTTACTATTCAAGGGCTAAATAAACATTTCCATACACATAGCCCTTAAGGACCTTTCACACTTCTGGCTAAAACTTCCAAGAGCCTTGCTCTTCTGGCCCGAGTCCCACCCCTCTCCTCGCCCCCACAACGCTATCTAGTTTGCTCACCTATTGCCTATCTCTACTCCGGGGAAGCCTGTGTTGGCTCTTAAATACACACTTCTTCCTCTCTCCTCTCACATCTTTTAAGTAAGTTTCAATAAAAACTCTTGCTTCACTCACACACACACAACTAAATAAAAGAAATGAAACCATGCAGTTTTGTAGGTGTGTATTAAAGCACTCTAAAAATGTTTTTTCTAAATATAATGGCAACTTCCATTCCTGCTAAAAAATAGAAAGTACCAGGCTAAATTAGCAATCAAGGCAAAAAATGTTAGGGACGGTTCTTATCTTGGTTCATCTGATCTCAATTCACAAAAATAACACCCACGGATAACATTCTTCAGGAATGGGAAAGGAATGCTACGTGGAAAGAAGCCGGAGAACAGGAGTAAATCTCAAGTGTGGGTCAGCAGGGGCCGCTGAGGCCCAGAGAACGGCAGTCGGGGTCTGGAGCCGCCGCATCATGATCACAGACCCCGGCTGCCCAAAACACCTAGAACTACTTTAATGTTAATCCCTTTGTGGCTTAATCCATCAATAATGAAATAAATTGGTTACTGCAGAAACTCTCTTCTATGAGGGCAGCTTAACTAACTCAGCGGATTACCCCCAGCTCTCTCCATTACCTCAGAAAGCTGTGAGGACCCAATGGTCACATCTAGATTATTCTGGTGCGCTCAATCTTCTGCTCCCACAAGTTGAGCTACAAGCTTACTAACAATTTTGTTTTCCCAAACCTGTTTGAATCAGTTGCATTTATTATCATCATTACAGAATTTAGTGACTTCGTAAACTTAACACATGAATAAAATAAAGAACTGTTTCTGTTCAATTGAATATTGCGGACAGACTAAGGGACAAATTTCAAGTTGTGTAAGACCAAAAAGGGACAAAGTCATAAACATGTAAGAATTCTGTATTTAAGACTGGTTCACAAGAATCGTGCTGTCATACTATCAAAACTGGAAAAAATGGGCCACATTAATGGGAATTAGGGAAGAAGTGAACAGTTGCCAGTAGATGGGGGCCACAGAGATACGAGGGAGGGCGCATCCCTTGCACATGACGGCAATCCCTGGCGGCCCATCAGGTCCCTGAGCCTGCCAGGAGGAATTCCTGCGTGCAAAGCGAAGAGGAACCTCTGAGCATTGCCAGAAACCTCAAAAACCCAACCAGGTCTCGATACTACTGTACTCGTAGGCAAAATAATTCAAGTTGAAGATTCGAATACCCCCTTCCCAAGCATCTGGAATATTGTAATACATAGCTGAAAGAGTAAGTTGACTTACTAGGACAGCAAACAAACTCTTCTGACAGAATTTTCTTCTACCAAATGAAAAAGGAGAAGAATTACTAAGCTAAAACTTTGTTGAAATTAAAAAAAAATCACTTCTGACTTTCACCATTAAAGACGGTGAAAATTACTTTTCAGATCTACACTAACTTGTTAAAGTCGACAGCAGAAATATACGACAGAGAACAAGCAAGCACTAAGTCACGTAGCTAAAAAGAAAAGAGGATGAGAAAGTAGCGCGCACGTTAGCACCGAAGACTGCAAGCTAGGCAGTCTGACAGCGGGGACGCAGTGTGCTGTGGACGGAAGTTACATATCCCAAAATACTGAGCGAAGAAACAGTGGTTCAAACCATCAGCCAAAAAAGCATGCGTTACTTTACCTTTTCTTTATCTTTGTATAATGATCTCAAAGTGTTGAAGACGGGTGGACAACCTTTGCTGAAGTTCATCCTGAGGAACTTATCCAAACACTCTTTAAACTTCTCACCTTGAAATACAAAAATCCTGTTGGCTTCCAGTCACATCTGACACTGCCTGGTCAGCACCAACACGTGCTCAGCTTTCAGACCAAGGCAGAGAGGCCACAGGCGACTGGCACTTACCCGACAGGAAGTTTAAGGGCAGTCTTCTTGGCACCAGGCCCCTGGGATATTTCATCCAGGCCTCTTCGTAAATTTTTAGTCTTTCTAACATATTGGCTGCAGACAAAGAAAAACTTTCACTCTGATTATCAGTGCGTATTTTTCAAGGAAATCACAGTTTTCTTGAAGTATTGTATCAAGGGGGAGACGAGTAGGCAGAACTAAGTTGTAATCTAACCACCCACATGAGTTTTGAGAATATTCCCTTCCAGTGTTTTCATCTCCGAATACCTGTCCCATCTGAAGTAAGTAAACTGGGAGGCGGAGCGCTGGCGCAGCAGGCCGAGTGCTCAGCCCTGACCACAGGGACAAGTGTGAACCCAGGGCAAAGAAACAAAGCCCAGAGTTGACAGCGAATATAAAGAACAACAAGTGTTTTGAAACAGAAAGGAGCACTACCTGGCTTCAGTGCTTTTTCCAAGCCTTTATAATAGGCCCAGTTTTCAGGATTTCTCTCTTGCAATCCTCTATAAACATCAGCTGCATCTTCTAAGCGACATAATTGCAACAGAAGTTCCCCTGAAGGGAAAAAAAAAAAACAAAGTATGTACCTCCTTAATTTCATTGGTACTAGAAGGTTTCATGAAACCCTATAAATAACAGTATGAAACCCTACCAGTAACAGTTTCATAAAGCACAGTGCCTACAATGAAAAAAAAAATTTAGTTATCTTGGAGCCAAAGTGACAGTACAGTGGGTAGGGCACTTGCCTTGCACATGGCAGATGGAGTTCGATCCCCAACTTCTCATATGATCCCTTGAGCCTACCAAGAGCGACACCCGAGCACAGAGTCAGGAGTTAATCCTGAGCACCACTGGGTATGACCCCAAAATGAAATGAAACAAAAACCAAAAATGTATCTCCCAATTACAATCTAACTTTTAATTTTTGTTCTCTTTTTTTCCTTGTCCTCTTTGTGCCAAACTCTGTGGTGCTCAGGGATCACTCCTGGCAGGGCTCCGGGATCATACAGAATGCTGGGGATCAAACCTAGGCCTGCCGCGTGCAGCACCAACGACCTATCTGTTCACTATCACTCCAGTCTCTTTCCTTTCTCTTTTGTTAAGTGGCTGGGTGAGCAGAATTAGCCACAACTCCTGGTGGTGGCATATATTGAACCAGGACCACTGCCACTTGAACCACATCGCCAGCCCCCATAACTTTAAAGGATTTGGTACTTAACAAGGCTCCAGTCTCCCTCAAGGAGACTATCCTATTATCTTACTGTCCCTCCTTTTCTGGATTTCAAATGACTTAAGAAAGCTTCACAACCTCAGTGTAGTCAGGTAGGTTCTGAACTCCAGACCACTTCGCCTGATCTGCTCAACATTACTATCACCAAGACACCAGACGTGACTCACATGAACCATGTCCACATGGAAATGAATGGCTAAATCTAATATGCTAGCCTGTGAGTGCTTACTCAACTATAAATCGATTCTGCTGTCCATCTCAAGATCACAATCAAAACCTCCTTTACTCTCTCTCCACTACCAAATAGTAACCATGTTTTAAAGCTTAACTGCCTTGACTTTCTCATCTCACTAATCTACCCTTCAACCACAGAGAAAAAAAAACACTTTCCCAGATGGTGTGGAAAGTGAGAGGCTCGCGGTCCCTCTCTCTGGGTTGTGTGACCAACCTCAACCCTGAAAGACTGCAGCAGCCCCGAACAGCGAAACCCAAAGCCCAGGCTACTTTGCTTATCGCTACTAATTTTAAGTCCCAGATCACCCCACCCACTTGCTTCAGTTCTTTTTCACCTAAGGAAGCAAGTCACCAGTGAGAAGAATGGGTTCTGGTTTCCCAAACATGCGCCCCCAAATACAAAGCCAGCACTGCCTGGGAATCCTTTTCTCTACCCTAACCAGTTCTCACGATGCCAAGGGATTATTTTCAAAGTACACCTTCACTTTGTGTTCATCAAGTAATCGTAGCGAACTCCGAGAGTGCACTGTGTTCCAGTCAATGGCTCAATCTTCTCTCTGTTAGGGGGACTGGGCTTCAGCCAGTAGTGCTCAGGGGCTGTTCCTCACCCACTGCTCAGGGGTCACTCCCAACCATGGTCAGGTGATCACACGTGGTGCCAGGGGTCAAAACAGGGCTCACCGTGCAAGGCAAGCAATTTAACCCCTGTATTAGCCCCTGAAACGTTTTATTGAAGGTTAACCCTTCAGTTTATCCACTAGGTCACAACCCCTGGAATCTAACAAAGATTCCATCTGTATGAGTTCATTCTGAGCCTAAGAATAATGTGCAAGAAAATATCGTCATTGACTTTCTTAGAATACCTCTTCATCTACTTCTGCCCTCGCCTGATTCTCTTTCAGGAAAATGCTTTGTGCAGTTATTTATGCACGTGGTCTTCAATCCCTCCACTTCTAAGTTCATTTAAATCTACATCATTTGTTTGGGTTTCCTATCACCCTCTTTCCAAATGTTTCCTAAGTGTTTTTGACCAAAGTCACCTGAGAGTTACAAACTACTGAAATGTCCTGTCAGGTGAGTCCTCATTCGACATGACTCACCACAGTCTGATATCTTCACTGATAAAGTTATCAAAGGAATAACACAAAATTATATAACACAAAATAATAACAGTACGAAACCCTACCAGTAACAGTTTCATAAAGCACTGCAGTGCCTACAATGAAAAAAAAAAATTTAGTTATCTTGGAGCCAAAGTGACAGTATAGTGGGTAGGGCACTTGCCTTGCACATGGCAGTGCACTTTGAAAGCTTCTGCATGTTTCCATAAAGTAAAGCTGTGGCCAAGTCTTTCTCCTGATCATACAGCTAGCTAGTAGAAAATGCAGTCATCTACTTTTTCCAACTTTGTGAATTCCTCCATCTTATTGAGAAATCACTTGACAACAGACTGACTACGTAGGGATAATCAAAGCTAAATCAAAGAGGGCAAGCTAGATTTACTGTTTATGATTGAGTTCTAGGAACTACAGAATTCCAGTTTTTCTTTTTTTCCTCTTGGGTCACACCTGGAGATGCACAGGGATTACCCCTCGCTCTGCACTCAGGAATTACCCCTGGTGGTGCTCAGGGGACCATATGGGATGCTGGGAATCAAACCTGGGTCGGCCACGTGCAAGGCAAAAGCCCTACCCGCTGTGCTATTGCTCCAGCCCCAAGAATTCCAGTTTTTCTTGCCAGTAGCATTATCTTCTGTTGAAAATTCATCTGGCAAATAATGGGTGTCTCTACTCTACACACATCAGCCTATCTTTCTAGTATTCAACTTCAGGGGAACTAAAAAAAAATCTAAAACCAGCCTTCATCAGTTCCATATACCAGCAAGGGCAAAAGAGATCTTGATAAAAATTCTAAGGAAGAACTTGTATTTTCAATGATCTTTCTTCTCTCATTTTCCATAATCACTTCCCTATTTGTTAAAAATAAATAAATAAATAAATAAATAGATTCAGACTCTTGGGGCTGGAGAGTGTGTACAGCAGGTCAGGCACTTGTCTTGCACACATCCACCCGGAGTTCAGTTCCCGGCTTCCCATGTGGTTTCCTGAGCACTGCCAGGAGTAATTCCTGAGTGCAGAGCCAGGAGAGACCCCTGAGCGCCACCAAGTATGACCCAAAAGCTTTAAAAAAAAAAAAAAGCAAATAAAACAAAACATTAAGACTCCTTTTTCTCAGCCTTCTAATAACTAGCTGCATTAAAAACCTTTATTAGGGAAATAAGTCTAACAAATTCACATATATAAAGCTAAATATCTGCTTATAAAATCATAGAATATTGTCACAAAAGAAATTCAGATAAACACAAAGACTAACAATGTAATGAAACAGTCCCATGCTTAATTTAGAATGTGCTGATTCATCATATGCATTAATACTAAGAAATCTAAACTACACATTCAATTTCAGTACAGTTATTTCTAAACTTTAATACTGTCATAAAATCAAACAAATTGTGTTCTGATCAAATTTCACATTTTTAAAGACACTTTAAGTATAAAGTATTTTATCAAGTCACTTCATTCAATGCCTTTTATATTGTTCATAATTATTTTTATGTTGGCAATATCCATTAAAGTTTCCATATCTCAAATTATTCAAAGTGCATAAATTAGAAATAAAGTACCTTTGGTTTCTTCTACAGCAAGTTTATCACAAATCTGTTTTTCATAGGTACAAAGATGTTCCAGGGCTTCTCTATAGAGACCTGCTTCCCGAAGAACTTGATTCTGATATAAAAGTAGTTCACTATATTCATAATCCACTTTATCGGGGGATGTCTAAATATGAGTATAAGAAATCAACAGGAATTTTGTTTTCATATTAGAAAAATTTTACAAATGCAAACATACAAGAAGTACATTGTATACAAGAAGTGCATTGTATCCCACTGACAAACTTGTTTTTTAATCCTTCACATATCTTTTTAGAAAACAGGAGGCCAGTGAGATGGTACAGTGGTTAAGCGCTTGCCTAGTAGTCTCAGATTCAATCCCGGCAACCTAAATGAGCACTGCAAGGAGTGATTTCTGAGCACAGAGCCAGGAGTACCCCCTGAGCATTGCTGAATATGGCCCAGAAACCAAAATTTAAAAAAAATAAATTCAGAAAATAGCAACATTAGCTTATAGTCCATTAAATAGAAGAATCCCCGAGATCATACATATAATCACGGTCACGGTCCTCCCGTTACTCATCGATTTGCTCGAGCGGGCCCTGTAATGTCTCCAACATGAGACTTCTTGTTACTGTATTTGGCATATCGAATACGTCACGGGTAGCTTGCCAGGCTTTGTCGTGCAGGCGAGATACTCTCGGTAGCTTGCCGGGCTCTCCGAGAGGGGCGGAGGAATGAAACCCGGCTCAGCCGGGCTGGCTGTGCGCAAGGCAAACATCCTATCGCTGTGCTATTGCTCCAGCCCATACATACATATAATAAACTAGGAAAATGAGAAAGGCTCCCAGAAACAGTTCAAGTGAAATAAAGCAGGAAAAGAGAATTAGATAATCAGCATTTTGCAACTATCACAAGAATAGTAGATTCGGGCAAGAATCCTAACGAATTCAAGTGGCTCAAATTTGATGAAGAACAGGCAACTTACAAAATTCCAAACTCTTAAATAAATACAATGAGAATATTTTGGGAATTTCTGTCAAACACACATCACTATATAAGTGGAAATACCAAACAATCTCAAACAGCTGGCCATCCCCCAAGAATGCTACCTATGCACCCCAAATGATCAACGTAATAACAAAAAGAATCTATGATACTGGCTCAAACTCAAAGAGACTGAAAGCAAACGATAACCATTTATTTAGGCGAGATACAGTTCTAAAGTGGATCGTAATAGTGGTGGTGGTGGGGACAGGGATCACTGAAAAAATATAAAGAGAATAATTAGCAAATCTGGGTGTCAGAGAGGCGGAAGGGGCCCACACCTACTGTAAGCACTGTTGTCCCTTAAAGTCATCTCCTTGGCCCAGAATCAGGAACTTACTCAAATGAGCGGTACTGGTATACTTGATGTATTCCTCAAATATCTTGGCTTCTCAAACTTCTTCCACTCATAAGCCCTTTTCACCCCAAAAATCTTTACTATCCAAGTGTGTGGATACTTGTACACACACACTCACACCCACACCCACACACATTAAAAAGCAAGTATACTAGTCAAATATCTATTAATGATAAATTATAAACTTAAAACAAAAATTTTTGAAGTTCCTCTACTGGGTTCATGAGCCACAGATGAAGAAGCTAAGGCCCCACCCAGCGATGCTCAGGGCTTCGTTCTGGCTCTGCGCTCAGGGATAATTCCTGGTGGGGCTCACAGGACACATGGGATGCCAGGGATCAAAACGTGCAAGGAAAGCACCCTACCCGCAGTTTATTTCTCCAGCCCCCAAGCTATTTCGATTTATTTATTGGGCTTTTTAGGTCACTCCCAGCAATGCTCAGGAGTTATTCCTGGCTCTACACTCAGGAATATCTCCTGGCAGTGCTCAGGAGACCATCTGGGATACTGGGGATAGAACCCGGGTTGGCCATGTGCAAGGCAATCAACTACCCAGTGTACTATCACCCCAGCCCCCAAAATATTTTCTTTTAAAGCAGCCAAGTCGAAAGCTTGTAACTATTTCACGGTGATTCAATAAAGTTAAAAAAAATAAATTAAAAAAAAAGTAGCCAAGTCTACACACTTCTTTAAATATACTTAAAGCAGGATGTAGTTTACTATTCTGAGGCTTGATTATTACCTGTTGTGTTTTCCTAAATTCTTCTAAAATCTTTGCTGCCATTTCATAATCTTCTAATAAATGATAAGCAATAGCATAACCAATCCACGATGCTCGCTGTGCAGGTCGAAGCTGAAGTAACTGATATCTCGTTTCCTTTAAAGAAAAAGAAAAACTCACTTAGGTTTACAGATAGAGCAAATAGTCCTTTAAAGAGCAACGCAGTGAGCCAACACTCAGTGATCTAGAACACAAGGCTGGAAATAATAACGAAACATCCACACTGTGGTTAAGAACTATTCAGAAGAGGTACAACATAGGTGGCAGAGAAATAGGACAGGGGAAGGATAGGGGACAAGCAGCTGACCTGGGGTCAATCCCTGGCATCATACATGGTGCCTCAACCCCACCAGGAGTGACTCTTGAGCACAAAGCCAGGAGTAAGCTCTGAGCACTACCATGTGTGGTGCAACCCACCCCCACCCCAACCAAGAGGGATAATGAAGTAACAAAGCTTTCAAGGTCACGCTGCCTTTTCTTTTTTGAGAACTTAGGGTCACTAATGGGCTGGAGCAATAGCACAGCAGGTAGGGCGTTTGCCTTGTATGCAGCTGATCCTGGTTCGATTCCTCCACCCTTCTCGGAGAGCCTGGCAAGCTACCGAGAGTATCTGGCCCACATGGCAAAGCCTGGCAAGCTCCCCTGACATATTTGATATGCCAAAAACAGTAACAACAAGTCTCACAATTTGTTTTGAGATGTTACTGGTGCCTGCTCCAGCAAATCTATGAAAAACAGGATGACAGTGCTACAGTGACACAGGATCATTAACATTTGTTTTTTGGGTTATTTTTTTGGGGGAGGGGGTGTCTGCAGGAAATGGATCTGGGTCACACCTAGCTGTGCTCAGGGATTATTTCTTACTCTATGCTCAGGAGCCCCGCTGGGAGGTGCTCAGACAAGCACATAAAGTGCTAAGATTTAACTGAACAGAGGTGAGCTGCCTGGCTACATGCAGACAAAGGCAAATGCCTTAAACTCTGTACTCACTCCAGCCCCAGAACCCTTTCTGCTTTATGTCTTCATCTACTTACTAAGAAGATAGAAAAGAAAAGCAAAGAAAAACAATATTCAGGTTTTTTTTTGGTTGGTTTGTTCTGGGCCATATCAGGCTCTGCACCCAGGGATCGAAACCATGTGTGTATGGGGGGAGGGATACAGGGGATACTGGTGGTGGGAAATGTACACTGTGGAGGGATGGATGTTAGACTGAAACTCAATCATGAAAGCTTTGGGGCCGGAGTGATAGCACAACTGTTAGGGCGTCTGCCTTACATACAGCCCACCCAGGTTCGATCCCCAACATCCCGAATGGTCTCCTGACCACCGCCAGAAGCAATTCCTGAGTACAGAGCCACAGGTAACTCCTGAGCATTGCTGGGGGGAGGGGGGGGGGAGAGAGAGAGAGAGAGAGAGAGAGAGAGAGAGAGAGAAAGAGAGAGAGAGAGAGAGAGAGAGAGAGCGTGGGAGTGGGCGCAAGAAATCTTTGTAACTGTATCTCATGGTGATTCAATTAAGAGTAAAAATTAAAACTGAAAAAACAAACAAGAAAACAAAACATGTCCAATGTCCAATACATGCAAGGCAAGAGCCCTATCCTATGTTCCACGACTCTGACCCCAAAAGAAAAATGTAGTGCCCCAGTAATAAAACTCACAGAAAACACCTCCGCAGGTACCATTAAAAAGAGAAAAAGAGAGAGAGGAAAAAAAAAAAGAGGATATACAACTAAACAGAAAGATTAAAGACTGACTAAAAAGAGCTAAAAATGTAGCTACAGAGAGATTATTCTCAATGGAGGCAGAAACAAAAAATGATTTCCTAATGAATGTCAGAAGAAACTCTATTTACATGTTAGTACTACAAAGTCATTGCCTACTTGATGGGCATTAATGTCACTTCCCTGAAATGAGTAAATCTATAAAGTAATTCAATTCTGCCTCACGGTATCTTCTGTTTTTTTGGTGGGGGGACACTCAGCAGTGATCAGGGGACCGTATGTGGTGCTACAGGTCAACCATATAAAAGGGAAGCACTACGTCCTCTGTTCTCATAAATATAATTACTGGTAGAAATAAAATTTATCTACACAATGCTTTAAAATACAAAGTTTGGGGGTTAGAGACAGTACGGCAAGTAGAGTGCTTGCCTTGCACACGGATGACCTGTGCTGGAGTCCCATATGGTCCCCCAGGACTACCAGGAGTGATTTCTGAGTGCAGAGCCAGGAATAATCCCAGAGCACTGCTCGGTGTAGATCAAATACCAAAATAATAACAATGTTTTGTTATCAAGTTGTACTCAATAAAGTTTTAGGTAGCTTAACATTTTTTCTGCTTAAAAGTTAAAAAGAAAAAAGAATTCTTTACTTACCCTGTAACCCTCTAGATCCCGCATCTGAATCTGTAGTAAAGAAAGGTCCCTTAAGATTTGAAGATTGTCTTTATCCCATTTTAGCGCATTTCTGTAACACTTAATGGCTTCATCATATTTCTTGTCTGACCGCTGGAGAAGGCCATATACATGCCAACCTATAGGATTTAGTTAAGGATACACCTACAAGCCAGAAAATAAATACCCCAATATCACACACACACACACACACACACACACACACACACACACACACACGCCCCCGGGAAACAGAGAATCAGAACTATTTTAAAAATCCCAAGATTTCAAAAGGGGAGAAGAAATGAGCATAGAAGGCATTAACACAGCAACCAGCACAGCCTTGTGTGTTCGAGGAAATGAAGACGATATCCTGGGTCCACTGCGTGGCCGTGGACACACACACCGCAACAACACAGCACAGGGGCCGAGGACCAGAACACGATGAAGCCTCACTTTAGACACACAAAGCTCTTTCACCTGCCTGGATTCCTTCTCTCAGCTCCTCCCACTCTGTGTTTTAGTTCTGGGGCCAATCCCAGCTGTGCTCAGGGATTACTCCTGGTTGGGCTCAGGGGACCATGTAAGGTGGCAAGGATCAAACCCAGGCCAACTACAGGTCACATAAGCACCCTACCTACTGTACCATCTCTTCAGGACCCGACTCTGCCTTCCTTCTCCCCGGGCTGACTCAGGGGCAGCAGCGCTAGTACAGCAGGCGGGGCATCTGCTTTGCACACGTCCAACCTCAGCTGGATCTCCAGCATCCCATATGGTCACATGAGCACTGCCGGGAGTACTTCCCGAGTGCACAGCCATGAGTAACCTCAGAGCATCTCCAGGTGTGACCAAAAAAAAGTATTAAAGGAAAGGCAAGAATTAGCTTTATCTTTATTACTAAAAGGGAAAAATAATTACGGCACCTACCTTTTCTTTTCTTTAGCTAGGGCTGGAGCGATAGCACAGCGGCTAGGGCGTTCACCTTACAAGCGGCCAACATGGCCGACCCGAGTTCGATTCCTCCGCCCCTCTCGGAGAGCCCGGCAAGCTACCGAGAGTATTCGATATGCCAGACACAGTAACAACAAAGTCTCCAATGGAGACGTTACTGGGCCCGCTCGAGCAAATCGACGATCAACGGGAGGGCCTTTACCTTTACCTTAGCTAGACAACGCTTAGTGCAGTACAAAGCGACCAAAAGTCAACTACATGTGAAGAAAAAACATTTAATTCACAAATAATTACTTAAATCTCTTAATAATCAGTATGTATACGTGAAAAACTGCATTCAAATTCAAACTTGCATTCTCCTCTATTCAAACACTGCCTGAAGTCTAGCATGGGATACAAAGAAAATAAGCAAAAATACAGGTTCTACAGAATCCTGAACTGTGCACTGAGGGGGGAAAAATTATTGAATAATAATAAAGAGAGGAAGGGTCTCTGCCCCTTCTACCCACTCACCTCCCATCTATCATCTGTTTATATTCCCACCTGCCACAGAGACTTCAACACACATGATCTAAGCAACAAACTCGACTTCCACGTCAAAACTTGGTTGTAATAGAAGACATTTAAAAAAAAATCCACAATTTTCCCCTTAATTTCCCTTAGACATTTGTGCTTACTGATAACCCTTAACTCTCCCCACCCCACTCCCCCCCAGTTTTAGGGCCACAGCCAGCAGTGCTCGGGGCTTAAGCCTAGGTCTGGCTGTACACTCAGGGATCACTCCTGGTGGGGCTGGAATAGGGTACCGGGAGTCACATCCGAGTCAGCCATGTGCAAGGCTAGTGCTTTACCCACTGTACTACCACCCTGGCCCCTCACAATGGTCTTAATAAATGTGTCTGAACCAGAGAGGAAGAATAGGGGGAAAAGCACTTGCACTGCATTGGCTGACCAAGGTTCAGCCCCTGGTATTACATGTGGTGCTCTGAGCACAGGCAGGTGTCCCACCCCACAACATAGTGAGTGTGTGTGTGTGTGTGTGTGTGTGTGTGTGTAGTGCAGCAGTACTTCGCATTACAGGGCATGCATAAATAGAGCTTATATTAAATACTATGGCAACACACCAGGCGGAAATGATTGTTCTTGTTTTACAAATTAAACGCCTCCCTGAGATTTCTTACTGCACAGTCTTCTCTAAGGATGAAATACATGTAACACACAATCAGAGCGAGATGTTTTGGCTTTAAAAAATATATATCAGAATATGGTTATGTACGTTAAAATGTCCCCTGAATAAAGACAGGTGCCATTACTCAAATTAAGAAGGAATTCCTCCAGGGGCTGGAGTGGGTAGGGCGTTTGCCTTGCACGAGGCCAACCCGGGCTTGATTCCCAGCATCCCATTCGGTCCCCCAAGCACCGCCAGGAGTAATTCCTGAGTGCATCAACCAGGAGTAACCCCTGTGCATCGGCAGGTGTGACCCAAAAAGCAAAAACAAAAACAAATAGGAAAAAAAAAAACACACAAAGAATTCCTCCAGAGCTACTGGTAAGAGGTAACTACAACTTCTGACACCCAAACTACACCCGTAAGACACACCAATCCCCACATATCCCAAAAAGGATACATACATGACTCTTCAAGTCATTTCTCAAACCTCTACGAACCAATTCATAAGCTTCTTCCTTTTTTCCCAAACAGTTCAACGTTAATCCTTTCATAGCCAGGGTCTCTAAAAAATTATTTTTAAGATGAATTAAATATTAGTAACAATTTACAGAAACTAGAGAGACAATAAAACAGGTAGAGCCTCCAAGTGCCACCAGACTCGGCATCATTACATCCTTGGGTCCTCGCACTGATCTGCCAGGCTGGCTGAGAATTAGCGGGAGTGGTCACAAGTCCCCAGAAACTGCCTGTGAGGCCCAGTCAACCAACCAACCAATTGAAATGTATAATGTGCTGGTTGAAGCATTACCGGTGGCTCACACTTGAATGTGGGTTTAATTAACACGAACTGTCACGTCCCTGTCATCGTATTAGCTTCAAAATACAGTATTAAACATCTTCCCACAGGAGTCAAGAATAAGATGATCTGTTCTCTCGGGAAAACCAGCTGATAGTAATACAATCCACACAATCAGAAGGAAAAATGTATAGAAAGTCTTATTCACTTACATTTACAAGTACACAGTTACAGTATTTATACTTACCTCCATGCTCTGCAAATTTGGGGTTAGAGAGGATTTGTTTGCAGAATTTCAGCCCATTTCTATACTGTTTATGTTCATAACATCTCTGCCAAAACAAAAAGAAAACTTTGAGTTAGGCAAAATGCAATTTAAAATATAAAACCTTCGATTTATTCTTTTTTTTTGGGGGGGGGTCACACCCAGTGATGCTCAGGGCTTACTCCTTGTTCTGCAAATCAGAAATTACTCCTGGTAGTGCTCAGGGAACCATATGAGATGACAGGGATCAAACTCAGGCCAACTGTGTGCAATGCAAACACCCAACCCACTGTTCTATCACTCCAGCCCCCTAAAAATACTAAACCTTTTATTGGTTAAATACATCCATCCAATTTAAATGTCAGTTTTCTTTTGAAAAGCACAGAAAGTCAGGGCTGGAGCGATAGCACAGCCGGTAGGGCATTTGCCTTGCACACGGCCAACCCGAGTCTGATTCCCAACATCCCATATGGTCCCCCGAGCATCGCCAGGAGTAATTCCTGAGTGCAGAGCCAGGAGGAACCCCTGTGCATCGGCAGGCGTGACCCAAAAAGCCAAATAAATAAATGCACAGAAAATCAAAAAGAAAAAATATAAATGAGGAAAAATAAGATCATTAAGCTTAAAAAGGTCAAACAAATGGTACAAAATTAAACACTGACAAAAAGCCTAGGAATTAATTTGGTTTGGGGGCCACACCTGGGGTGCTGTTTGTGGCTTACTGCCGGCTATGTGCCCAGGGATTACTCCTGGTGGGGACCATACGCAATCCCAGGGCCCAGGCAAGTGTCTGACCTGCCATACTATACCTCTGCAACACCCAGAAATTAATTTTTTAGACAACATTTTCTTTTGCTGAAGAAAACAAGTCTCTCTAACCAAAAGGCTCAAACAAGAAGCGTGCAAAATAAGCAAGGAGGGCGTGTTTTCTTCACCAAGCACCTTCTAGTGAATTTTCAAATCTTGAAAATAAGGGCTTTCTAATTTTTCAGAGAGGAGAACATATTGCTTCACAACATCAAAATGATGTCACTGTCACTGTCCTCCCATTGTTCATTGATTTGCTCGAGCGGGCCCAGTAACGTCTCCATTGGAGACTTTGTTGTTACTGTGTTCGGCATATCGAATACGTCACGGGGAGCTTGCCAGGCTCTGCCGTGCAGGCGAGATACTCTCGGTAGCTTGCCAGGCTCTCCGAGAGCGGCGGAGGAATCAAACTCGGGTCGGCCATGTTGGCTGCTTGCAAAGCAAACGCCCTACCCACTGTGCTATCGCTCCAGCCCATCAAAATGATGAAGGGTACTAATTATTCTTTCAGGGTAGCAATCGAGGGGCCGAGGGAGGGTCAGGTCAGTGTACATGCAGCACCCCATCAACCAGCCTGAGCACGGAAGTGCCGGGTGAGACCATGGGGGGTATCCTTGCCCCCTGAGCACTGCTTGGGAAGTCCTCTCCTGAAAGAAGATCAGGTAGTAACGGGATAGTGCTGAAAGCTAGAAAGCATCGTTGTCAGAAGTCCAAGGAAAGGTCAGGGATGTCACTCAGCAGTACAGGACACACATTGCATATGTGAGACCACTGTGGGAGGGGGAGGCAAACTTAGTAAGTTTAAACTGTGATTCAATACCCAACCAAATCACTGATCAAGCATACGATGAAAGTGACACTTAAAGTCTTCTCACCAAGCTAAAATTTTATCTTTATGCATGCTTCCCTAGGAAGCTAAAGAGCAAACAGGGGCTGGAGAGTCCACTTCTATGACCGAGAGCTTCATATATGTGAGGCCCCAAGTTCAAAACCAACCCCACACACTAGTATTTCTAGTGGGCCCGGAGTACCTCACCCTTTTGGCCCGCTCCCACAAGGGAGCACCACCAGCGTGGCCCTCTAAAAGACCCCAGGAAACCCACTGCTTCGACTCAATGGGGGAGGTGAGCGCAAGGGCGCCCCAACAAAATAAGGCACCAAGGTCATCCTATCGTGTGCAACTCAAGCCTAACATCCTATCCACTTCCCCCGGAGAACCCACTGCTCATCTCCTCTTCCTCATCTAAGTGGACACTGTCCAACTGCTCAGATGATGAAGCAAAAGATCTACTACCCTCGACGCTATCCTCTCATACTTCCAGCCTTAGGAGGCTCCATCACTCCCGGTTTCCCTGCAATCGCCTTCGAACTCTCTGCTCGCCAATCAACTCATCAGGCAGTATTGGGGGCTGGGGGGCTGGGGGCGGATGGAAGGGGGAGATGAAGAGAGCAGAAGGGATCACTTGCAAGTTATCCTTAACCCTGTGTAGCCCAAAAAACACAAAATCAAGCAATTAATTTAGCCAGCCGAGTTCCTTAGCGGAAAACTTTAAAATAATCTCTCCTGTATTATAAGTTCTTATACTTTACAGTTTATTAATATGGCCATACTTTGTAAGACTCTCCACAGCCTGATATTACACGATCATACAGAATATAAAATGGTATGTCCTATGACGATATAGTTGATCTCTATTCTTTTTGGTCTTGGGGGCCACACTGCAGTCAGGGGCCCTTCCCTGGGTCCCCCATGCACAGCAGGTACACCTGCACGTTGAGCTGTCTCCCCAGCCTGAGAACTGACCTTTGTCTAACTGATGGGTTAGAAGTGCAGACTTGCAGGCAACACTTCACATGCAGCTTGGGGCGGAGCTCTTGCCTTCCATGTGCGAGCAGTGAGCTTAAGACCCAGGACTACAAACACCCCCAACATTTTCATGTGTTAACTTTTGATTCCCTACATACTTAACCACTAATAGTTTACTGTTTAACGGAAACCCTTCCCAAAATGTCAACAATAAATTCATACAGGGCCGGAGTGATAGGATAGCAGATAGGATATTTGCTTTGCACGTGGGTCATCCCAGGTTCGATCCCCAGCATCCCACAGGGCCCCCCATGCACAACCAGGAGTGATTCCTGAGTGAAGAGTCAGAACTAAACCCTGAACATCACCGGGTGTGGCCCCAGAACAAAGAATACATATTTTGTATTTCCTAGTCATTAAGTGGAAGCAGGTCAGTATCAAACGTAACTCTTTAGGGTCAGAGAGATATGACAGTGGGAAGGGGGTCTGACTTGCATGCGGCCAACCAGGTTCAATACCTGGCATTACACTCAGGAGTAAAGCCTGAGCACTGCCGGGTATGGCCCGCACACACAGCACACACGCACAAACACACACATAGCTAAGTCTTTATTCTCATATTCTGAGATGAAAATGGAAGAGAAAGGTGCAGGTAGAAGGTCACACCAGGCAGTGCTCAGGGACTATTTCTGGCTCTGTGCTCAGGAATGACCCCTGGTGCCCAGAGAACCGTAAGAGTCAGGGATTTGAACCTCCATCACAACCAGTCAAGGCAAGCATCTCACCTCTCAAAGTACATCTCCAGCCCCACTATAAATTCTGACTTCTCTTTTTTATTGTTTCTCTAAAACTGCTTCTGTATAGTACCCGATCCCCTCTCCGGCATGTGCTGCTGTTCAGAGTAAATCATAGAAGTGCCCATGTTGGAAAGAAATCCAAAGCAGTCTTAGAAAACAGGACTGCTTCAGCCAGAGGCTCAAATCAGAACTAAAAATAACAACAAGGACCGAGAAATAGAACTGCAGGTAGGGTGCCTGCTTATACATGGGGCCAACCGGGGCCGGAACCCCAGCACCCCAAATGGTCCCTGAGCCCGCAAGGAGTGAACCCTGAGCAGGGCCGGAGTAAACTTTGAGCACTGGGAGGTGTAGTCCCCTCGCTCCCCAAAAAATAATGAAATAATCATAACAAAAATAACAACTAAGGTCAACTGTACCACGAGAGACTGTGCTGTTAGTATCCGCCGTCATTAATGGCTTCCTCACCCCCTGGCACAGTCCCCCTCCACTAAGTCTGCTCTTAAGTCAGCAGGAACTGACTATTAACTCCTGAATCTCCCCAACACACAGCGAAAACCCTTTCACACACCCACTGTTTTGCACCACAGTCTTAATCTCTCACAATTTTCCTTGATGGGTTCTGTGCAGTCTTTCTCTAGTACAAATGTACTGTTTCAAGCGTAATGGTTTTGTTACTCTTTAGAGAACAATGGCATCTTCAGTGGGATCCTCCCAAACGCTCAAGTCCTCTCAGCACTGTTCTCTTGGGAGGTGTTGACAACTCTTCCCCAAATGCCCAGTGTCACAAAGCTTAAAGGACAGGCTGAAGTGGTGAGGCACCGGGCATACATGTGCAAAGCCCTGGTTTGGAGCCTGAAACCACATGCCCCTCCTCCGCCCCCTGGCACCACCAAACATCACTTACTGTTGCCCCCACAACAACTAAATTAAGAAAGACCCTTCAGAGGCCCTGATCCAGAGGCTGACTTCAGAGACGGGGTGCCTTGAGGCTAAACTCCTGGGGTTCTGGGTGGCCCGTGTCCAGTACTGAAAGAACACTCAAACATCACTCCTTGTTGGCAAGGTTACTTCCTGACTTCAATAACAAAGCGTGAGTGGAAACCTGCCAAAGAAACAGCTCTCAGTCCAGACCTTTAGTTTAGTTGTACGACCGAAAGACTGGCAGCTGATGTTGATTTTTCTCTTCAAGGCTCAGGAGTTAGCGTTCCAGATAAAAGCAACCCCGATCATCAGCCCAACTGCATTTGCTCAAACTAGAGGTGAACCTTTCCATTCCTGCCTTAACTCCTGGTGCTTCCACAAATGTTCTTCATAGCACACTGCTTTCCCCACAACATTAAAAACCTGTTCAGGGGACCAGAGAGAGAATATGCTGAGTTAAGTGCTTTCCTTGCACACAGCCTCCCAGGTTCGATCCCCAGCTCTGCCAGGAGTGATCCCTGATCACAGATGGATGTGGGCCCAAAATAAAATACCCCCTCTTCCCAAAAAAGATCCCCAACGAGAGGGCAAGAGAGAGCCCATGGGTTTGGCAGTCTGGTTTGGTCCCTCGAAGTACAGAGGAGCACCACCAGGAGCAGACTGCGCTGTGACCTAAAAATACAAACAACAAAACAAAAACTCTTTGGGCAGAAAGCCTTTCTTCCCCAGTGAGTTTCTTCTTTATTCATGGTTGTCTTTTAGATCACACCCAGCTGTGCTCAGGATGGAACCAGTGTTGGTCATGTGCAAACCAGGCATCCTACATTACCTCTCCCAGTCTATGCTTTTTAAAAAATGGTCCTGAGGCTGGAGAGATGTACAGTGGGCAGGGTACTTGCTTTGCAGACCCAGATTCAATCCTCAGCATCCCATATGTTCTTCCGAGCACTGCCGGGAGTGACCCTTAGCACTGTCAAGTGTAGCCCCCCCCCAAAAAAATAAAGTATCTCATGAAGATCTAATATCCGAAACTCCCCTTAAGTCGGAACAGAGACTGGAGTGACAGTACAGTGGGGAAGGCATTTGCCTTGCATGCGGCCGAGCCAGGTTCGATTCCCAGCATCCCATATGATCTCCCGAACATCGCCAGGAGTAATTCCTGAGTGCAAAGCCAGGAGCAACCCCTGTGCATTGCTGGGTGTGACCCAAAAAGCCTAAATAAATAAATATTTTTTTGTTTAAAGTCAGGAACAGTTAAGAAAGAGAACAGCGTGTAAACTCTCAACAAGCTTTTGAAAATAAACCAAATTTGGGGATAATTACAAACTGACTTATCTATAATGCACCGAAAAGGGATTATTCTAGTGGCTATTAAAAAAAGACATAAAAGGTGCTAATTACATCAAAACCACAATGCTTTCCCACCAAATTAAACAATGTGAACTGAAGCAAACCAACTGGGAAAGTTACGGAGAGCCACTGAAGCTCATCAACTGGCAGCAAAAGGGCTTCCCAACACACAAGAGCCGGCCCCAGGCTTGGTCCCTAACACCACGTGGCCATATGTGCCAAGAGTCTCTGCATGCAGCCCCTAGAGCACTGCTGGGGAGCCCCACTTCGCTGTAACAAAACAGAGTTTCAGTTCCTTTCTGCTTGGACTTACTCGAAATACTTTGCTCTGTTTATAGGACCACATTCTGGCTTCCTTATTTTTCAGCTCAATCCTGGTAACACTAAGGTTTCAGGCATAGCACATCCCAGCACCAGACCCGCCACAAAGTATCAGCGCTTCCATCACTGTCCCAGTGTCCTGTGTCATTGTTCCCCTGCCCAGTCCTATTCCCCCACTTTCCCTCCCCTCCAAGTGTCCTACTAAAGATCAGTTCCTGGTGCTTCTGGACATGCTGTAACCCACTCCCACTTCTTTAGATCCCACTGACTAGAGCTTGCTGGGTCTGTCTCTCTCCCCCTTCATTTGTTTCTTTATATCCCACTCATGAGAGACGACTGAGTCTGTCTCTCTCCCTCATAACTTCACTCAGTATGATACTCTCCAGATCCAACCACTTAGCAGCAAACTGCCCAATTTCATCTTTTCCGAGGGCCGAGTCGTCTTCCATGTGTATAGTCCCCATAACTCCTTTCTCCAGTCATCAGCTCTGGAACACTTGGGCTGCTTCCAGAATTTGGCTACTGTGAATAGCGCTGCCATGAAAATGGATTTGACATTGTTTTCCATTTTGTCAAATGGATTTTACACTACCATTTCAATTCATCTTCATGATACTCCTATAACATAAGCACTGCTACGTATTCCATCCTTCTTGTGTAGGTAAGATTTAGAAAATAAGGGGTGGAAGCAGTAACAGGCAGCGAGCTTGTCATGCACATGGCTGACATGGGTTCAGTCCCCAGAACCCCATACGAACCCCACAGCCCCACAAGGAGTGACCCTGAGCACAGAGCCAGGAATCAGGCCTGAGCACCAGAGTGTGGCTATGCAAACTTAAAATTAGAAAATAAACCTTTGCCAGAAAGTACAGTGTCAAAAGATAGGGTGCACCTAGGTCCTGAGTCCAGTTGAGAGCAAATATGTATTGTATAAATATTATTAAAAAATCAAATATTTAAATGTTTTAGTAGATCACCCTTTTTCTTAGATTACTTATTCTTGTGTCAGAAAAGTAAAAAATGACTACACAAATATTCAGAGTAATTAACCAATTGGATAATCCCCCCAAATAACTGAGAAATTAAAAATGAAAAACCAGAGGGTCAGAAGAGTAGTACGTTTGCCTTGTTATGCAGCCAAAACAGGTTCCATCCCAGGTATCCTATAGGATACGGCGAAGCTCGCCAGGAGTGATCCCTGAGCACAGTCAGGATAAAGCAAAAGCACTGCCAGGTATGGCCCCCAAACAAAAACAAAAAACAAAATACAACCAGAGGCTGAGAGACAGTGCAGGGATTAACAGTTTGCCATGCAATGTAGCTGACACTGGTTTGATGCCCGGTTCCAAGTATGGTCCCACAGAGTGACTCCAAAGCACAGAGCCAGGAACAGCCCATTGAGTACCACTGAATGTGATCCCCAAACCCAAAATAATAATAAAAATAACAGCCAAACCCTACTTTCCTTTGAATAAGATATAATTCTATAACTTTTTTTTTGGAAGGGGGGCACAGGAGTGGGGGCAGGGGATGGACACTCAGCTTTGCTCAGGACTTACTCCTGGCTCTGCACTCAGAGGTCATGCCTGGCTGGCTGGGGCAAACCACAGAGAGTGTCAGGGACCAAACCTGGGTCACCAAGAGCAAGACAAGCATTCTACCTACTGTACTATTGTTCCAGCCCCCTGTAACTTATTTTATCACACTTCAGGCCTGTAATTAAGTTTCAGTTCCCAATTAATGAAATCTGGCGGTCTTCCAAACTGAAGTTACACTTAATCCCATTAACCCAATTATCTCCTGTCAACTCAGTCCGTAAAAATAATCAGAATGGCACAATTCTTCCAATTACTGGGAGGACCTCACTTCTGTCCCATGAAGAGTCCCCATGCACTTAAGGAGCCAAGTCTCACTTTTTTCCTTCTAAAAGCATTTCTATAGGGCCAGAGAGATCACATAGGGATTAAGGCACACATCTCTGCATGTGGCAGACTCCTGCTGAAGCACCAACCCATACCCAGTATAGGACCAGGCTGATGCAAATCACCAGGAGGGCCCTGAACGCTCCTTGGGAGGCCCTTCCAAGAGAAATTGCTGGACAAGAGGCCACTCAGAAATGAGAGCAGTTTCTTCAGTTTAATCGATGAAGTATACATTATTTGTTAAAATACTCAAGTTCCTTCGTCCTGGAATGAAGGAAGTTCTCAGAAACTTGGCTCCTGGGCCAGAGACAGACAGGAGGACTGGAGTGAGGAAGGCCCTGTCCTGTACACAGGCAAGTTGGGCTCCAGACCCCGGCACTACTACAGTCCCCAGACAACTGCCGGGAGTGACTCTAGAGCACAGAATCAGGAGGAGCCCTGGGTACAGCCCAAAATAAACAAAACAATTCAGTTCTTGTTCAGGATAAACTCTAGTGGCAAATAGTACTTTAACAAGAAAAACTAGAGACGCTGCATTGTTCAACAATTTCTCTTTCTCCCAAACATGTTGCAAAGGCCAGATCTTTGAAATTCAGTTTAACACTGAGTTTTGCGTAATTAAAATTGAAATCTTATAAGAGCAGTCTTAAAAATAGCATAAATATAAAAAGTGGAAAATTAGACTTAAATGCTTGTTTTTTTAAAAATCCCACATAGGAATCAAAGAGCTAGTCCAGGGGATACGACACAAGGTACACACCTACCACTGACCAACATCTCTGGCCCCATTAACAAAATTCTGAATGTTAACCAAACCAGTAGGTTAAAGTTCAAAATTTTTTAGGAACTTACTTGGATTTAGGGGAAGAGAAACAAAATACTATACATAAAATCGTCTGAGCAAAAGTTTCCTACTTCATTAATAAAGATTTCATAAAATAATGCTATAGACAGACCTATTGTTTTTATGACATTATTTTATATATCTCCCCAGCAGATGCACTAAATTGAATGAAAATGCAAGTCTATAGTCCCCTATTTAAAACTTATGCACGTGGCGTGTTCTTAATTCCATAACTTAGTTAAGGTTTCCCTTACTAGGGAATAATACGCCACAGAGTTCTGGTTCTTACTACATCATCAACATGAACTCAGAATTAAATAACAGTAGTGAGAGAAGACTAGTATTTGGATCAGCAGTTACATTTTAAAATATGAATACTGTGCCATAGAGAAAGCGAAGCAGGCAGCATCAGTACAGGAGTTAAGGCGCTTGCCTTTGCCTTGCATGTGGCTAATCCGGTTCCACCCCTGGTTCGACAGATGGTCCCCAACACCACTGGCAGTCAGCCCTGAGCCCACTGGGCGTGGCCAAAAAGAAAAAAAAAGACAAAGAGAAAAGAGAGCTGGATCCTCAAGCCCATGTTCTCCCTCGATTATCTCCCTTGCTTGCCTCTAAGTTTCTTTGCTTCCCTATTTCCACTCTGGAGAAGCCTGTGTTCTCTTTAACACATACTTCTCCCTTTCTCTGCCCTCACCTCTTTCTAAATAAACTTCAATTAAAAAAAATTTTTTTTCACAGAAGAAAAAAAGTACAGCAAAACAGGACATAACAGAAACAGAATAAACTGTTCTTTCCAATGGATTAAAAGTTCATGTACTAAGGGCTGGAGCAATAGCAAAGCGGGTAGGGCGTCTGCCTTTCACGTGGCCAACCCGGGTTCGATTCCCAGCATCCCATATGGTCCCCTGTGCTGCTCCAGGAGTGGTTCTTGAGTGCAGAGCCAGGAGTAACCCCTATGCATCGCCAGGTATGACCCAAAAAGCAAAAAAAAAAAAAAAAAAAAGAGTTCATGTACTAAATATTGGTACCATATATTCTGACTCCTGCTCCCAAATACAAAAAAAGGACAAGCAAAAAATGGTTGAATATGAAAAAACTGTTTCAGCCATTATACAAAACCAACACTTGGCTGTGACCACAGAAGGAAACAATGTAATTTTTTTAAGCCTATAAGTGTTTTCTCTCTCTTTTGGGGGTAGGGGATGGATCACACCCAGCAAGGCTCAGGGTAACTCCTAGCTGTGCCCTCAAAAATTATTCCTGAAGGTTCTCGGAGGACCATATGGGATGCCGGGAACTGAACCTAGATCTGCTGCATGCAAGGCAAACACCCTATCCAGCTATACTTGGCTCTAGCCCCGTAAAAGCATTTTTTCAAACACAAGTAGGAAGGGGAACCCTGTGTGGTATCTCCTACACAGTATCTCAGCTACACACTGCTTACACAGCTGAAACTTAGGGGAGCAGGAGCCAGAGAGAACCGCACAGAGATGGGGCTATCAATATGACAGGAACCTGAGTGAGTCAGATGGGAGATCCTACTGAAACTGGGGGCTCTGCAGGAGCTGACGGAATGATGCTCACACACAGCTGGAGACATCTGTGCACAGTCCAAACACAAGAGCTTTGTGAAACAGTCCAGATTAAAAAAGACTCAATGTCCACTAACCCCACCTTCTGATACTAGTACTTAGAAACAAGTCCTCAATGGGGTAATACAGCACCTGCTTATAAGCACAAGATTAGGCCGAATTCCACCCAGGAAACTGCATCCTGACACAGAGAATGTGGCCACGCCAAATGTGTGCTAACACCGAGACTCAGGTAGGGAGTCCCATCAAGTGATGCAGAGAACAATTAAAGTGCATCGAGGACAACTAAAATGTACAGTCCCGGGTGGGGAGAGGGTTCCAACAGTGGGAGCACACGCAGCATGCTCAAGCCCCTGGTTCAACCCCTGGCACCATATGGCATCCTGGAGAGGCCCGAAAAGGTAAAAGAAGAAAAATTAGGTCACTGCAAAGACCAGAGAGTAAAGACTTTAAAAAAAAAAAGTCCTACAACCTGAAAACAAACCAAAGAAACAAGAGGAAAAAAAACTAAAAAAATGAAAAGAATGAAAAAGAGAATGAGTCAATTACATGAGCAGTAATTGACAAAGTAAAAAACTGTTTCACTGCAGTCCAGGTAACAGTGGAACACATTGTCTGCATCTTCACAGCTGCCAGCCCTGTCCTTGTGTCACTTCTGGGCAGCCTCTTCCTCCCCCACTACTTGGTAACTTCAGTTTTGGAATCCGAGGCCAAGGGCTTGTCCTTACTCTGAACCATCTATTCCCTTGTTTGGTTTCTCCATATTCCAGATGAGTGAGTTCATCTGGTGTTTGACCTCCTCTGACTGACTTTGTTTACATTACATCCTCCAATTCCATCAAAGTTACAAATTGGTTGTAAACACTAGATTTTGTCTTTTGTTACAGTTGAGTAGTATTCCATTATGCACAGACCACAACTTCTTTATCCTTCTGTCACTGACATTTCGGTTTTCCCAATATCTTGGCTATGAAACACTGCAATGAACCTGCAATGAACATGTGTGTGCACGTGCACTGTCTATGTTTATAGTGTGAAGATGCCAGGAAGTTAGACTGATGAAACAGAGAACAGATTTCTCCTCTATCCATCCTTTTGGGGTCACACCCAGCAATGCTCAGGGATTTCCCCTGATTCTGCACTCAGGAATTACTCTGGCTGTTATTTGAGGGGGCATACCCAGCTGTACTCAGGACTTAGTTCTGGGGGGCCTTGGGGCAGGAAGCAGGGGTCTACCTGGGGTGCCAGGGATCAAACACAGGTAGGGCACATGCAAGGTGTGTACCTGCTGTACTATCTCTCCGACTCTCATTTCCAGTCTAGTCTTTAGGAAAAGTATGTGACAAAACAAACCTTTAAACGAAGACAACAGAAGCCAAGCATTCAATACTGTCGTGCCAATATTATGTACCACATTATGATCATCACAAGGGTGGACACGCAGGAGAGGGGGTAAGGCATTTTGCCTTGCACTTGTGACAACCCTGGCTCAAACCCTGGGCAACAACAAACTCCTGAGCGCAGATCCAGAAACAGCCCCTCAGCTGATTCTAACCCTTCCCCAAAATCAGTGGGCACTGGAGCAATAATACAGCAGGGGAAGGTCACTTCCTTACACACGACCAACCTGCCTTTGATCCCCAGCATCACCTAAGATCCCCTGAGCCCAGCCAGGAGTAATTCCTGGGTGCAGAGCCAGGAGTAAGCCCTGAGCACTGCTGGATGTGGCAAAACAATAATAATAATTATAATAATAATTTTATTATTGGCGGTGGGGGGGGGAGAACAGCATGGGCCCTGACGACCTGTATGGGCTTAAGATCAAAATGGAAATAAGAAGAAGAATAGTATACCGGGAAATAGCTCGGTAAAAAGCATCCACTCTGAAGAGACTGCATAAACAATCTGAGACAGACTGGATAAGCAGAGTTTTTTTGTTTTTGTTTTGTTTTGTTTAACAAAATAAACTATCTCAGGCCCTTGTGCCAGAGGAAGCCCTCTCGGAGGCCAGCCCAGGCTCGGAGCATGTGAATGACATCCTCACTGCTAAGAAACAGAACATGTCACCATATGGGGAAGTGTTCCACAGATGCTACCAGAAAAATTCTCTCATTTCAGTTGTAAGAACATTATGAAACAAACAGGTTAAGCTCTCTCCAAAATGGTTGGTTGCTTATGTAAACAAGAACAGTTGGCAAAGCTTAAAGTACCTCCTAAAACCTACATAAGGTCATCAGATACAAAAAAACTATCTTGGGGCAGGATCAACAATACAGAGGGTAGGACGCCTGCCTTGCACACAGCCAACCAGAGTTCGATTCTCAGCATCCCATATGGTCCCAGAGTACCACCAGAGATGACCCCTAAGTGCAAAGTCAGGAGCAAGCTCTGAGCACACGCTGGTATGGCCCAAAACCAAGAATAAAAGCAGGGAGGGGAGTTTGCGAGGACTATCTTTTAGGGGCTAGAGACACAGCAGAGAGGTAAGATACACACAGCGGATCCAAGTTCAATTTCTTGTACCCCATATAATCCCTTGAACAACAGAAGTGATCCCTGAGTGCAGAGCCAGGAGTAAGCCCTGAGCACAGATGCATGTGGCCCCCAAAACAAAACAAACAAAACCCCCTTTTTTTTATATTGTTCTTGTTACAGCGGTGGGGAAAAAAATCCTGAGAAGCGGGAACTGTGATGTGATTCAAAACTTTTTAAAAACCAACAGGCCATTACATAAATTAAAGCAACACAGGGGTGGAGGTTGGTTCAAAGAGCTGGAATGCATAGTTCTCAGGAAGGAGTCCCATGTCCACCCCCAGCACATGGTCCAAACTTTACAAGGTATGCCTCACCTGAAAAAAGTTAGTGACACAATGTATTTAAGTAGAGATCAGAAAGAGAGTAAAGGTAAGTGCTTGCCTTGCACACTGCTGACCCACTTGCAACGCTCAGCACCACAGATGGTTCCCTAAGCACCACCAGGGTTTACTCCTGAGCAGAAAGCCAGGAGTAAGCTCTGAGCACAGCTGGGTTTGGCCAAAAGGGTAAAACGCTGGGATTTCTATAAAGTACTGCAGGGGCTAAGAGTCACAGAGAGAGAGAGAGAGAGAGAGAGAGAGAGAGAGAGAGAGAGAGAGAGAGAGAGCGAGCCAAAAGTTCACAACTGCCAAATCTAGGAGTAGCTTGCTCATGATACCATTTATTTCTGGATGCTTGTAATGTTTTATAATTTAGCTTCTGAAGAGAAAGTCTGAGGTTCGTGTGTTTGAACGACACTAGCAAACAGAAAGGAAGAGAGAATGGGCAGTCTTCAGAGTGACAGGCCAGAGCTGTAGTTATTTACACTTTCATTTACACCAAATCTAACTCTCAGTGAAACTCTTCGGCATCACCCACTCTCAGGTGTTCAAGAGCCACATGTGGCTCGTGGCTAACACATCAGACAACATAAATGCCTCACCCAAACTGCTGCTGGGAGGCCGGGAGAGCTAGCAGAGCGGGTGAGGGGCCTTGTATGCACATGCTGGTGCCAGCTTTGATCCTGGCTTTATGGTTCCCCAGGCACCCTTAAGAGGGACCCTGAGGACAAAGTCAGGAGTAAAATCGGAGCTGGGGTGGTCCAGCCCATCCCACCAAAATTCTACTCAACAACACTGGTCTAGAGTTCAAATCTTTGCCAGATTTCAATAAACAAGTCTGTGTCATAGGCCCCAGTCCAGCCTCAATTATGTCACCTGCAAAAGGAGGGAATAATGACCTTTCAACATTTCAGTGAGAATGAAATGCAAACGTGTACAAAGAACCACAGGAAGCAATCCATAACAGAGTTTCACTAAGCACAAAGTTTTCAGTTACAGCGTCTAATTTTTAGACCCATTCCAGCTTAAAACAGAGAAATCTGAAAGCAAAAGCTCAAGTAAAGTGAAAAAAAACAATTGGAACAAGGCTTCATGAGATGACAGGAATGTTCCACACCTTGAAATTGGCAATGGCTACAGGGCTCAAAACTACTAGAAAGCATCTGTCAAAACTGTTGTTATCAAGGCCAGAGCGACAGAACAGCGGGCAGGGCATCTGCCTTGCACGAGGCCAGCACCCCATATTGTCCCCTAAGTCTGCCAGGACTGATCCCTGAGTGTAGAATTAGGAGCAAGCCTTGAACACCGTCAAAGTGTGCACCCCCCCCAAAAAAAAACCCTATTACTATCAGGCCTGAGATAGTAAAGGGGTAACAGGGGTAAGGCACTTGTCTTCCATGCAGCCAAGCCTGGTCTGGGCACCTGCACCCTCTATGGGTCCCTGAGCACCACCAGGAGTGATCCCTGACCACTGCCAGATAAGCCCAAATCACAAAAGAAAAGGGGAAAGGGTCGATGGGGAGGGAAGGGGAAAAGGAGAGGAGAGACACAATCTGTAGACAAACTGTTCCACTGCTAAACAGTAAAATGAAAACGGGATCTCTGGGAAACTACTATTACCCCTCCCGTTCCAAAATTCTTTTAGTTGAAGATTCCATTTGCAGATAATTATCGTTATCTTTTTCCTATCATGCTATTTCAAGCAAACTACTAAGAAAAATCCTCAAAGTGGCTTTTTTCTTCTAGTAGTAAGAAGACTGTACCATTTCAGTGAGAGACAAAATAAGGCCCCTGGAGTGAAGTAACAAGTGCGGCTGTCTGAGAGTCTGGAGAGAGAACTGAGCTGCCATGGTATGGGACACCGTCATAACTCCGCTCTAGGACCAGGACATTCAAATTTCTCTGGAGCACTTTTAGACAGTCTTAACTCTAACTCCCTCTTATTCCGTCTACTCTTAGAGCTCTCTTTCTTATCCAAGTAAAACACGTCTATTATTTTTAGCTGTTCCTTATTTGAATGTAGCAAGTCCTTTGACACTCTGGGCCACCTTCTTGAAGAGTGTGTTTACACATATATGATTGAGAGGATCTATTTAATAGAACCTTATAATGATTTCAATTACTACTCCCAGAAGACTTTGAAGAGAACAATGGGACTGACCCTAGGGACATAGAAGCAAAGGATACCAATTATTCAACTATATAAAATTTAAATTGTAAGTAATTTTAAAACAAGCACTATTACTTCAAGAATACCACATAAAAACAAAATTGAACTCTACAGGATAATGGCTGCCTGCTATTTTTAAACACTTCACCAATCCCTATAAAAACCATACAATGGGGCTGGAGGGGATGGTACAGTGGGGTAAGGTCTTTTCCTTGCATACAGCCAACCTAGGTTTGATCCCTAGCCACCCACAGGGTCCCCTGAGCCCAAGTGACTTCTGGGGCTTTTTTGGCTTTTGTTTTGCTTTTTGTGTCACACCTAGCGGTGCACAGGGGCTACTCCTGGCTATGCACTCAGGAATTACTCCAAACCCAGGTCTGCCGCGTGCAAAGCAAACGCCCTACCCACTGTGCTATCACTCCAGCCCCACCAAGTGACTTCTGACTGCAGAGCCAGGAGTAAGCCCTGGGCACAGCTAGGTGTCCCCTTCCCTAGAGACACCCCCCCCAAAAAAAAAAACATAAAAGGGGGCTGGAGAGAGTATAGCAGATAGGACACTTGTCTTGCATGCAGCTGGCCTGTTTGATCTTGGGTACTGCACATGGTCCCCCAAACGTTCCAGGTGTAATCCCCAAGCATAGCTAGGTGTGGTCCAGAAACAGAAAGTAGGGGCTGGAGCAACTGGGTGGGGGGGGGGGGGGGGGGCGGGCCGCGGAGTAGGGCATTTGCCTTCCACACGGCTGACCCAGGTTCGATTCCCAGCATCCCATATGGCCCCCTGAGCACCGCCAGGAGTGATTCCTGAGTGCATGGGCCAGGAGTAACCCCTAAGCATGGCCGGGTGTGACCCAAAAATGGAAAAAAAAAGGTCTGGAGTGATAGTACAGCAGGTAGGGCATTTGCCTTGCCCATGGCCCACCCAGGTTAGATTCCTGCCATCCCACGTGGTTCCCCAAACACTGTCCCAAGTGATCCCTGAGCACAGAGCCAGGAGTAAGCTAAAATGGCCCCCAAACAAAAAAACTTCGAGTATGAGGGGCTCCGCCCAGAAACTTGATGTGAGAGCCTGCGTGCTGCTGCTCAGGCCCTGAAATGTCAGGGGTTACCCAGGCCACCCTGACAGTTCTAGTGGCTTCCAGGGCCATGCCTGAAGTAGCTCCACCAGCACTGCATGTGGGAAATCATATGGTGGCAGGATTGGAACCGGTTCACGAGCCTTAACCCCTGCACTGTTTTTCTGACCCTGAGATATTTAACATTAAAAAAAAAAAAAACAGGAATACTTCTCAAATGCACAGTATAAAAAAAAATAGAGGCAAAGAGAATGGAAGGATAGAAACAGATATAGAGGCAAAGATCCCATGGACAAAGATTACTGAAAAATGAAATAGGGCACTCAAAAAGAATGATTCCTGGGGCTGGAGTGATAGCTCAGTGGGTAGGGCGCTTGCCTTGCATGCAACAGACTCAGGGTTCAATCCCTGGCACCCCATATGTCACCCAAGCACCGCCAGGAGTAATTCTTGAGTGCAGACCGAGGGTTGCAAAGTGCAGCCCAAAAACAAATTTAAAAAAGCCTTCAATTTACAATCTGGTCTTGTTTTGCTTTTTTTTTTTTTGGTACTTCTGGCCACACCCAGCTGTACTCAAGCTTAATTCTGTGCACGGGGATCACATGTGGTGCCGGGGATCGGGATCAAACCTGGGTCAGTGAGCACTCACCTCTCTAAACTATATGAAACCAGAGCAAAGAAATGCATCCAGAATGGTGAAAGCCAGCATGTAGCAATTGTTGGGAGGGAAGGAGGGCGGGAGAGTGCAAGCCTAGTAAAATAATTCTAGTCCACAGGAAGAATCCAGTAGTACACACAGGCAGCCACTCAAGACCCGAAGCTTTGGATGCTTGGGATGAAGGAGCCCCCGGCTTGATCTCTGGCACCACATGAACCCCACCACTGCCAGCAGCAACCCCCAGTACCACCAAGGAGCAGCCCCCAAGAGATGTACCATACCAATGGGTATGGCACTTTGCACATGGCCAAGCCGGGCCTTGGGAGCTCAATCACGGGAATCCGTGAGCTCAGAGCCAAGAATGGTCCCTGAGGACCACTGGGTGTGACCCAAACAAAAAAAAATTGAGATTTTGGGTCCAGCCAAAGTGTGCTCCAAACATCAAGACTCCAGGAGTGTTTGAAATAGGCAGGGTGCTTACCCTGCAAACAGCCAGCCCATGTTTGATCATCAATACACATATGGTACCCTGTGAACTACTAGGTATGATCCCTGAGCAGAGGAAGGAGCAAGTCCTGGAAACTGTACCAACGCCCCCTCTACTGCCCTCCCCCAAAATATACTACAGGAAAAGTTTTAGCCCTCAAGTACTTAAAGGACTCAACCCAGAGAGCAGAAACAGCTGCAGCCCTTGGAAGCCCTCAAGCATCCCTAGCTGTGACCCTTCATGAAGGCTTTCAAGCACCAAAGTATCCTTGTACCAAAGCATCGAGCTGAAGATGAGCCCCCTGATCACTTCCTAGTAGCCCTGCAAGCATGAGGCTAAGGACCCAGTCCACATCACTGCACCCTACTGGCACTTCTGCTATGTGAGCTTGGTAAATCCCAAGCCCGGCACAAGGGAATTCCACCACAGGAAGCCAGACCCCAGATGCAGCCAGATGCCGGCGAGCGCAATGAAAGGATGTGCCCCCCCACCACCACACACACACACACACACACACACACGGTACCATCCCATAAACATCTCAAGGACAAAACAGGTATGTTAGCACCTCAGGGAGGAGTGCAAGCCCCCAAAGAGCCAAACACCCAGAACACGTGGGAGCACTACCACAAGAAATGAGACGCCAGAGCACACAGGCACAAGAATTGCAGCCCCTGCTGAGCAAGCACACCAAGCATGTGACCCAGCAACAGTGGATGGGAAAGCAGGATGGGAGAGCCAGTCACCCCAAGAGTGACTGCAAGTCCACATTGACCCCGGTGTGATGCCATAATCAGGAACACTGCATACTACATGACAAGCTCTTCTACTTCTGCGGGTTTTGTCTGCCTCAAACACCAGGTGGACAGGAAACTGTACCACCCCAACTGAGCGCACAGACACACCCCCCACACCCCTCAATCATGGACCAACGACCTGTCCCTGTGTTACCAGTGACAACACCCTCCACCTGGGTGTTCCACTCCCCGCCCTCAGGTCACCTTCTTCTTTCCTCCCCTTCACAAGTCCTCCCACCCTTGGCCTTCACCAAGGTCAGGGGCACTATTTACCTTACAGCACTAAGGTATTTGCTATCAGCTAAAAGGTGCTATCATTTTTGTTAGGTTCTTATCTTTTTTATTTTGGCTTTTTGTTGTTGGGGGGGTAGGTCACACCCAACTATGCTCAGGGGTTACTCTGCACTCAGGAATTAGTCTTGGCAGTACTCAGGGGACCGTGAGGTGGGATCAACCCAGTCTGGCCTATTGCAAGGCAAAGGCCCTATCCACTATTTTTGAATCTGTCACTGACAACAGCTGAGTGCTGTGCTAAGCCCTTTTTCTGATCAGCCCCATGGGGTTTTAACCACTTGCTTCTGCACAGTGCAGTGGCTGAGGAAGCCAGCTCCGGGCCGAGACACTGCTGACTGTATATAAAGCAATCAGGAATCACAACAGGCGCAAAGGAATGATGCAGGTTTCTATCAGCTCATCTGTCAAAAGAAGCCTTTTAGTGGGCCAGAGAGATAGTAGGGCAGGTAAGGTGACTGGCCGCCTTGCAGGTAGCCAACCCAGGCTCATCCCAACACCATACATGTTCCCCAAGTCCCCTCAGGAGTGGTTCCCGAGAACCTCTAGTGTGGCCCAAAATAAAAAGAAAAAAAGCCTATCAAGTTGAGAGCAAGAGAAAGGTTCAATGAAGGCTAATTTTTATTATTTTCTCCCAATCTTACAGATTCTAACTGTTCTCAAGCACTGATATTCAAAGGTGATCTCATCCCCAATGAGATCTCTAAAAAATGAGTACCATATTATATGCCTGCTATTTTCAAAAGAAAAAGAATTTTTTGAATTTGAATAACCATGTGAGGAAGTGGACAGCCACCCTAAAGATTTTTAAATCCATTGGGAGAGGAGGGGCACTCTTCAGCAGTGTTGGGGAACACACCCAGTGATATTCAGTCGAGCAATGCAGCGCCCTTCATTCCGCATTGCAGAGTGGGGGAGAGGTCGCCAGAGCCACGTCCAGAGGGTTCTTAGGGACCACTGGGGACCCTCAACAGCACAGGAGGGGGCTAGAGCTGAGGTGCTAAGGATCAAGCTCAGAGCTGTGAACAGGAAACTTCTTTGAGCCATCTCCTATTCCCTTGTCTATACCTCAAAAGCAAGCTTTAGTGGTCCGGGTGATAGCACGGTGGGCAGGGACAGCTGCCTTTCACGCAGGAGACCTCCCTTGGCTCAATCCCTGGCATCCTATATGGTCCTTTGAGCATGCCCAGGAGTGAACCCTGAGTGTGGAGCCAGGAGTAACCCTGGAGCATCACTGGTGTGGCCCAAAACCTAAAACTAAAATAAAAGTAAGCTTTAATTCTCTATGGACTAGCAGGTAAGACGGCTTTATAGACATTATCCAGTAATGTCTAAGTTCTTCAATGTAATAAAATCATATTAAAAAAAAAAGAAGAAAATTATCACTGGATGTGGAGAGCTATATGATAAGTCCCCTTGGGACTGACTGCAGTGACAGTACAGCAATAGGATGTTTGCCTATGTTTGTCAGCATGTGGCCGACCCAGGTTCAGCCCCTTGGTTCGATCCCTGGCATGCCATTTGGTCTCCTGAGCACCATCAGGAGTAATTCCTGAGTGCAGAGCCAGGAGTAAGCACTGAGCACTGTTGGGTGTCGCCAAAAATAAGAAAAAAAAGATGTTACTTTCCTTGCATATGGCCAACCCAGTTCAAATCCCTGGTGCCCATATGATTCCGTGGAATACCATCAGGGGTCACTCCTGAACACAGAGTGAAGACTAGCTCCTGATCACTACCAAGGGTGCCTAAACTCCCCACACGCAATATATATCTCACCTGCTTCGAACAAGATTACAACTTCCAGGCCAGGAAAATGGCTCCAAGAGATGGAGTACAATGTTTTGTGAGCTGAAGCCCGCCCTGGATCTGACCCTCAAGCCACATACCCCAGGCACTGTGCCTCCAAGTCAGGAGTGAGAGCCCTGCTCCGTCCAACTAAAAATGTAGGTGTCAGAATAAATTTCAAGTGATTTTAACTTAATGGAAATCTCAGTCAACTAGGCCAAATCAGGTAACAAAAATATTCATTTCGATCACTGATTTTCATATTGGACTCAGTAGGGTGGGGTAACAGGGGAAGGAGGACCTCCCAGCAGTACTCAGGGGCTACTCCCTGGCAACACTTGACCAACTGGTTTAAGACCAGGGCCCAAGGATTAGTATAGCTCAGGTTTAGCAGTGCTGTAGTGCATGGAAAGACGGGTCAGACTAGAGATCAAACCATGCTCACCGGACTCTAAGCTTTCACCCTGGCCCTTTATCTTACTTTTAGACACACACAAACCCATACCCACACACACACACACACACACACACACACACACGGGGGCATAGTATGAGACATTATATTTAAATTTTAATAAATTACCTTAATTCCAAAGTAAGCATCAAAAAACAAAATTAAGAGATAGTATACAGCTAAGCCAGGTTCAATCTCTGGGACCTCATATGGACAAGAGCACTCATATTGTCAAAGAGCCAGGAGGAAGCCCTGAGCACCACCCAGTATGGTCCCAAAACAAAAAAGAACCCACATACAATAAATTAAACTAGCTTTATATTTTTAAGTCACAAATTCAACACAAGTTTGTACAGCATGCATTAACACAAGGCAGCTCAGCTCTAAGTGCAGAGCTAACACTGCAAGAAAACGTCCCCAGTCAAGACCACAGACACAACATACAACTCCCTCTGTACCCTGGTATTTATCCTAAGAACAGTCACTCTTTTTTTTGGTTTTTTGGCTTTTGGGGTCACACCCGGCAAAGCACAGGGGTTACTCCTGGCTCATGCACTCAAGAATTACCCCTGGCGGTGCCTGGGGGACCATCGTGGATGCTGGGAAGCAAACCCCGGTCGGCCGTGTGCTATTGCTCCAGCTCCACGATCACTCTTTTAAAACTCTTCAAGACTCGCCCTTCTTATCATCAGTACTGGCAACAGACATTCTTTCAAAAATCATTTTCCACTAGTAATCCTTAAGTTTTCCTCTTCAGCAGGGTTAGTGCTCAGAAACAAAGAGGAAAGTGGCCTTTTGAGGTAAACACTGGTGGCCGGGCACTAATCAGACTCCAGAGCTGGGCTCCGGGGGAGGAGTAATAGCACAGTAGGTAGAGTGTTTACCTTGCACACGGCCGACCGGGTTTGATTCCCAGTATCCCATGTGGTCTCCTGAGCACTGCCAGGAGTAACCCCTGAGCATCACGGGGCGTGACCCCGAAAAGAACCAGAGCTGGGCTCTGGCATGTGCTTCCTAGCATCACCTTCCCAAATTCCAAATTCAATTTGATGTCGAAACTTTCTGAGACAATCATGAAGAAACTCTAAACAACAAAATTGTTTCTCTTCAATCTCATACTCTGGTTTCATAACATACACAGTGTTCCTCACTCCTGACTTTGAATATGAACCAGTTATAATGCTTCAGGAAACTAGGGATGACTCTTACTCTGATCCAGCAAGCTCCCCCTGAAAAACATCCTCATTTAATCCAGATGCCATTAAAACCACCAAATAAGAAACCATCAACTTTTCCTCTCTCCATGCTTTTGTGATGAAAGACGGCATAAACAAACCAAACCATGATTCATTCCTAAATGGAGCTTCCAAGGTGTTCCCGAGTAATTCAGGTTCTGCCTGATACCCTACAATTACCTCATATGATAATGCAGTCTACAATGCCAAGACCCAGCTTTACCCTCTGTAAAACCTTGATGCAAGCACAAAATCAGAAGAGCTTTCTTTCGTGACGATAGGTACTGTTTCAGCATCCATTTCATTCAACAAATATTTGTTAAGTATCTACTGGTACATTACTCTGATCAATGGAGATACAGCAATTAACAGTACAAGTCGCCTTCTTCACAGAACTTATTGGGGGGGCCACACCTCGTGGTGCTCAGGGATGACTCCTGGAGAGTTCAAAGGAACGCATGACATGCTGGGGATCAAACCTGGCTCTGCTGCATGCAAAAGTTACATTTTAATTAAGACAAATGATAAATTAAACACATTAATGTCAGGTAGTGATACTGAAAGCAAGGAAGAAAACAAAATTTAATTGAGGATTTATCAGTCCAGGAAGACCTTTTTAGAGCACTGGAGAAAATGAAACAAACCCCGTAGGTACCAGCAGTAGAAAATTCTGAATACAGTCATACAATGATCCCGTACAAGACCTAGCTTTTTGTATCCCAAACCACTTTCACGGACAATGACTCTGAATGAGTACTGTGAGAACTGCATTTTCAAAAGAAATACTACAGGCACCAAGAACACATTTCAGAGGGCCCGTCTCCAGCAGGACACCTCTCCAGATTCTTTAACGAGGTGTCAAAGACCTGGAATGGCAGCTCATCATCAAATAACTAAATCTGTGCAATAACGATCCAGGACTGTAAGGCTGAAATACCTGCAGAATCTAACATTAAGTTGAATGCTTTTCTAAAAATGTACTGTTCTGTTACCTATTTGTACTGAAAATTGAACTGTGATCATTCCTTGTATTTTTTTTAAAACCAAAGTACTCATTCAAAAACAATTTTGTACATACAGCAACTTAACCTATTCTCTTAACTCAAAAATTCTTTTCTGGGGGCTGGAGCGATAGCCCAGCAGATAGGGTGTTTGCCTTGCACGCGGCTATAAGGCATTTGTCTTGCACGCAGCTGACCTGGGTTCAATTCCCAGCATCCCACATGGTCCCCTGAGCACCGCCAGGAATAATTCCTGAGTGCAGAGCCAGGAGTAACCCCTATGCATCACGAGGTATGACCCAAAAGGGAAAGTAAAAAAATTCTTTTCTGAAATATTTCTGGCTTCTAACATAATAAAGAAGTTTTTAATTTGTTTTTGTTTGGGGCAGGTGAATGCAGCTCAGCAGCAGATGAGGATGTATGAGACCCTGGTTCAAGCCCCAGTAGTACAGGGTAACTATATACATTATATACATATGTACACATAAGCTTTCACATTATGCAAAAATATAGAGGGCAGCAATTTAAGGGGCTGAGCATGTGGCTCAGGAGAACAACTGTGAAACCGCCATGTGAAACCCCCAGCACAGCAAAAAAAATTAAAAAAAGGTTTACTCATACTTCACCCCATTCCAGAAAGATTTTAAGACAGAAACTTAAAAAGAAAAAAAAAACAATCAGTGGAGTCAGAGATGCAGCTAGAGCAGTAAAACACATGAATGCCTTGTGTGCCTGAGTCCTCGGGTCCGATCTCCAGCACCGCATGCCCACACCCCCACCTGCAGTAGCATCTGTGTGGCCCCCACAATGGAAGAAAAATTAAAACAAAATTTGGTACACCATCAATTTTTCTGTACAAACATTTTGTTTTGTTTTTTTTTAAAAAGCATTTTGTGAATTTTATCAGGCTGGAGTCTATGTACATTAGCATAAAAAGATTTCTCTTTGGGGCCAGAGCTGCAGGGTTCGATCCTCGTCATCCTATATGGTCCACCAAGCACCCACAGGAGTAATTAGCAGCCCTAAACATTTGGGTCACCTACCCTGAAATTCTTTAGGATTAAGTTATTCTTACACTACGAGAAGCAAAACACTAACATTCACCATCACATGGGACTATTTGAACCTGAATTCACTGCAGTTAGAGGTGGCACAGCTCAAGCACACTAGTCAACCCTTCAAGCGTACACTACTGCAGACGGCTAACAGTCAGAGCACATGAAGAATACGTCCAGGGCCCAAGTGACAGTACAGGAGTATGGTGCTCGCCTTGCATACGCCAGCCCTGTTCGATGCCTGCCACCATCCATGGTCCCCCAAATCCCATCAGGAGTGAGCTCTGGGCACCACTGAGTGTGGCTTACCTCCCAACTGCTCCCCCCAAAGAGAGAAATGTTAAGAAGAACCTTTCCATCACCCCAGAAAGTTCTATTGTGCAGTCCAAATGAGTTTGCAGTACATCATATATTCTTTCTCACTGTGCTAGCACCTCTCACCACTTTTCTAGGAAAATTCTACCTTTAACATAAGTCATCCAGGCAAAAATCCAAGAACAGATTAATGAAACAGTATTTTCAGTACTTCCAGCTCGGCCTCTTTTTTGTACAGCTCCCACCGACGGCTCAAGAGGGAAGGGAAGGGAAGGGAAGGAAGCTGTGGCACCCCACCACCCGACTGCACGGCTCAGGGTAGGCCCACAGGGGGAAAACCAGCTACGAGGGGCTGCAGCAGGCAGTGCGCTTGCCTTGCACGCAGCAAATCCTGGCTCTAACCTCGGCATCCCATATGGGCCTCCGAGCACCTCCAGGAATAACCCCTGCGCAGAGAGGAGTAACTCCTGAGCACTGTCGGGTGTGACACCCCCAAGAAATAATGATAAAATAGAAAGAAGAAAACCACCTAAAAGGGAAGACGTGGATTTGCACCTGCTGGACAAACCACACTTCTCTCACTACCCTTCAACTAGAAAGTGAAATAAAGACTTAGAGGTGGCCCTCAAGTTACTGAGGCAAACAGAACGAGGAGTAGGCAGAGCCCGTTTTCTAAAGACTTCATTTTCCAAATTGCTAAAACTGGTCATTACAGCAACACATAAAAGGCTGCTGCTGGGAAACAAATAACTTCTTTAAACTTCTAACAACATCACATTCAGTTTATTCCCATGCTTTCCCTAAGACAAATTATAGACACAATACATTTTATAGACAGTTGGCCAACGTATGACAATGCTTTAATCAAAAACAAATAAACATACTGAGTGGGGATAAAAACAGGTCAAATATGAAGAAACTGAATGTGAGATACCAAATAGACGAAAAGAAGACCGGCATATCAACTACAGAATCTAAGGTCATTTCACAAACTGATGAGTAAGCCAGGTTTCTTTTGAAAACTCAAAGCAAAATCATACTTCATTGGGGCGGGAACTCCAGTACGGCAAACAGGATGCTTGGCTTTCACGCCCCAGTTTAGATCCGCAGCATCCATAGGGTCCCCCGAGGCCCACCAAAAGCAGAGCCAGAAGCCCTCAGCACCAAGCAGTGTGGCCCCAAAACCACCAAAACAAGGGATGAGGGAAGGACCAAGATAAAATACAGGGGTTAAGAAAGGCATTTGCCTTGCCAGCCACTGACCCATCACAGCTGCAATCCCTGGCACCATATATGGTCCCTCAAGGAAGACCAAGAGTCATTCCTGGGCAGACAGGAAGAGTCCCTGAGCATCACTGGATATGGCCCCAAACCAAAAAATTCAAAGTACAAATAACAATAAAGTGCAACAGGGGACCTTTGCAAGAGCTGTTGGGCATCTTACGGCAGAGCTGAGGCTGTCCTGTGAGGGAGTTTACCCCACACTCAACAATCAGACAAAACAGGAACTAGAGTGAAGGATACGTAAGGTCATTAATTGGGCATGACACTCAACTGCAGTACTTCTGCAAGTACTGGAGGGAAACCCAGGAAAGGGTTTAAGAGGGTAAAGCAAGGGGGCTGGAGTGATAGCACAGCAGGTAGGGCGTTTGCCTTGCACGCGGCCAACCCAGGATCGAATCCCAACATCCCAATGGTCCCCGAGCACCGCCAGGAGTAATTCCTGAGTGCATGAGCCAGGAGTAACCCCTGTGCAATGCCAGGTGTGACCCAAAAGGCCAAAAAAAAAAAAAAAGGGGGGGTAAAGCAAGATCTCTATATTGCTTTGTAAAATTGCATGTGAAGGGGTCAGAGTGAAAGCACAGTGGGTAGGACGTTTGCCTTGCACACAGCTGACCTGGGTTCGATCCCCAGCATCCCGTATGTCCACTCATGCACTGACAGGAATAATTCCTGAGTGCACAACCAGGAATTACCCCTGAGCATCACTGGGTGTGACTCCAAAAGTAAAAGTAAAAAAACACAACCTGTGAAACAATTAGCTCCATGGGGGGAGGAGGGAATATTTGGCGAGCCAGACCCAGCAATCTTCAGTGGTTTCTCCAGACTATGCACTCAGGAAATACTCTTGGTGAAGCCTGAGAGACCATATGGGATGCAGACCCAGGTCAGACACATGCAAGGTAGCACCCTACCCTCTATACTGTCTCTCCAGCCCCTAGCTCAAAATTTATTCTTTTCCAAAGCACACCAACAAAACAACAGGGTGAATTTAAATGTAAACATGGGGCACCATGGGAGTGATGTCCAGGTACAGCACCAGGAGAGATAAGGCACTTGCCTTGCATGTGGCCGACCCAGGTTGAATCCCCAACACTGCACAGGGTGCCGAGGAGTGATCCCCAAGCAGTGATGGGTGTGGCCCAAAATCCAATAAATAAAAACTGGATCAGACAAACTAGGGAATGACTGCTAACAGCATTGTGGCTACACAGGAGAACTTCAGTGTCTATGCTGCGTCTTCAACGTTTGGCTTTCCCACGTAACAGAAGAGAAAGTCAATGTGGCAGAAGGTTATAGATTAAATTTAGGTACAGGTTTATGTCTGTCAATCACAGTTGGAAATGATCACTCTGGACAAGGGCTGAGTGCTGAAAGGAGGTGAAGTGACGTACATGACAAGCTTTCATTACCCGAACTGCAATCCACATTGCCCAAAAAGAAAGGGGGGAGGGGTGGCTGAGGGGAGGGAAACTGGGGACATTGGTGGTGGGAAATGTACACAGGTGAGAGGAGGGGTGTTGGAACATTGTAAAACTGAAACCCAATCAGGGACAACTTTTTAACTGTGTATTTCATGGTGATTCGAGGTAAAAAAAAAAAATTATGTCTGTTCTGTTCCTTGTTCTTTTATTTTTTCAGCCGAAATTTTTCAAAGGGGCCAGAGAGAGAGCGCAACGGACTCAGCTCATCCTTTGCAAGCCGGAGGCAGGGTTCAACCCGATGCACTGTGTGGTCTCCCAAGCACCACCAGCAATGTGGTACTTGACACCCAAGTACAGAGCTAGAAATAGCCCCAGAGCACTATCAGTACGGAGCCCAACCCGAAAGGAAAAAAAAAAGTAAATCACACGCTTTCCAATGAGAGCCAGGGAGTGTAGTTACAGATCAACTGCCATCCTAGAGCACCAGCAGTCAAACCCAGAGACCAGGAAGTGGATGGTTCAACAAAACTATCCGAGGGTTGCACCTACACGCCAAATTTCCTTGAAATAAAAAGAAAACCTGACAGTAAGGATTTCAAAACCACCGAGTCCAACTAACACTTAGCACGAATTACACTTCAAGAAAAACTGGATCCCCGAAGTTGTTTCCCCTTTGCAAACCAAACAAAGTGAGTTGAAAAAAACTTGCAGGCGCTTCTCAAAAGGCGACCGACTATTTTGATACCCGCCTTCCGAATTCGGCACCTCGGGACGTTTGACAAACACCGTTCATTCTCCCACCAAGAAACGCGGGCCACGAAGGGGGCGACCCCCCGCCCACCCACTCAAAATGCCACACACACACACACACAAAAAAAAGTGCTACAAAGACATTCAAAAGAGAAGGTTCCGGGGCCCCCGGGGCTCCTCGCAAGCCAACGATCGCCCCCCACCCCACCCCATCCCACGGCCCAGAAGGCACAGCCAGGACGGCGCTTTCTCTTGTCTTTCTCCAGACAGCAAAGTGCCGACGCGGAAGCGTCGCGGGGCAGGAGTGTCCAGGGGCCTCCAGACTCGCCCTCCTCCTCCTCCTCCAAGTCCTCCCACTCTCCGCGGCCGGAGTCGGCGCCCCGCGCTGGGGAACACCGGGGTCCCCCCGGAGATGGGGGGCACTGCCCCCTGGCCCCCGAGGGGGGTGGCGGGTGGGGCCGTTTCCCGCTCGATCCCGGGGCCCGAAAGGCCTCTCCCCCCGCCCGCGCCCCCGGCCCCGAGAGGAGTCAGGGGGGCCGGGCCGCCCCCCACCCCGCCCGCCCGTCCGTCCCGCGCGGGGGCAATGAATGAGCCGCGCGGCCGCCGCGCCACCTGTTCCCTCCCGGGGCGCCCGCACCCCCCCGCCCCGCCCCGCCGCGCCCCGCCTCGCCCCGGCCCGGGCCGCCTCGGCTCGGGCTCGCCTCGCCCCGGCCCGGCCCCCCGCGCGCCGGGGCCCGGGGACGCGGCGGGGCGCGGGCCGCGCGCGCGGGGCCTAGGCCGGAACCGCGGCCTCCGGGGCGGCCCGGGCCCGGGCCGGCGCGCTCGGCCCGCCGGGGCCGCCGACGGCCGGGTCCCCCCCCCCACTCCGCGCGGGGGCGGCTCAGGGCCCCGCGCGCCGGGGCGAGCGGCTGACAGGCCCGGGGACCCGCGCGCCCCGACCCCGGCCGGCCCGGCGCCTCCCACCTACCAAGATCCGCTTGAAGAGCGCGTTCTCCTTGGGCGGGAGGCTCACGGCCGGCATCGTTCCGGCTCCTCCCGCGGCGCCCGCCACCGCCCGGCTCGGTCAGTCCGTTCGTCCGACCGCCGCCGCCGCCGCCGCTCCCCGGCCGCCTCAGCCTTGACTGCCCCGATCCCCCGTCGCCGCCGGGCCTCGCGTGTCACCCGCGTCGCCCAGCCTGGGCGCCCCCCCCGGCCCCTCGTTGTCTTCGCTCCTTCCTCACTCAGCGCCGCCGCCGCCGCCTCACCCCTTCCACGGGTCTCCGTCGGCGGTTCACGTGGTAACTGAACAGACCGACAGAGGCAGCCAAAATGGCGGACGCCGAGGGCTTTCCCACCCGGGTCACGCCTCCCAGCGCGCAGGCGCCGTGACCCCCGGCCCCGCCTCCTCGGCCCCGGGGCCTGCCGGGAAGGCCGGGGCGGGCGGCCGCGAGGGTCGCCGCAGGCCCCGCCCCCGCCCCACCCCACCCCCCTCCGCCCCCCCAGCTGCGGCCTCGGCCGCCCGGCGCACCCGCCTGCACGCCGCCAGCCCGCCCGCCCGCCCGCCGCCCGGCCCTCGACTCTAACCCCGGCCGGGCGGCGTCGCCGGAGCCGCCAGTGCTCGCTCGCTTGCAGCGGGGGGTCGAGCCGCGCCCAGCGGAGGGCAGGAGGGCGCATCCTTTGCCCTCCTCCGCCCCAGCCAGGGCACCCGGGAGCAGAGGCTTCAACCGCCTCTGAAAAGCTCGCCAGGGCTTCCTCAGTGCGATGGGTCCCGGCTGGGGGTCTGGCGGGGGGTCGGGGGCAGGGGGAGATGGTCTGGCCGGGGATCGGTGACCTGGAGGAGGCGGCTGGGGCCGAGCGTGGAGAGGAAGGGGAGGATGAGGGCGACGCCGGGTGCGTTGGCACCGCCCGGGCGGGAGCTGAAGGTTAGGGCGAAAGTTGTGCGGCGCGGACGGGTCCCGCCAGCGCCGAGTGGCCCGGAGATCGTATGAGTCACCTCGGGGGTAGGGGAGAGTCCAGGGGCGCCGGCCCCCCCGGAGCTGGCCTCCCGCCAGCGCCAACGACGGTGACTTGAAACCGCCTTGCCAGAGGTCTTCCTCCTAATCTCAGGGGCCCGGGCGCTGCCAAGGATGCTGGAGGGAACTGCTGCAGCGGCAAGGTCAGCCCGCGCTCACCGCTGCGGCGGGTCGTTTCCTTCACGGCCGACAGCAGAACTTCTGGAAAGTGGCATTCCCTGGTGTGTGCCACAGTCTTCCTGGCCTCCTGGCTCATTTTTAAATCCACGTTGCGGGTTTTTTTTGGTTTTTTTTTTTTTTTTTTTGCTTTTTGGATCACACCCGGCGTTGCACAGGGGTTCCTCCTGGCTCTGCACTCAGCAATGACCCCTGCTGGTGCTCGGGGGACCCTATATGGGATGCTGGGACTCGAACCCGGGTCGGCCGCGTGCAAGGCAAACGCCCTCCCCGCTGTGCTACGGCTCCAGCCCCTCGTTTTGTTTTTGTTTTTGTTTTTGTTTTACGAGTTGCCGCATCCCCTCGGTGCGTGGACGCAGAGGTACTCCGGGGCCAGGCTCAGAGCTGGTGGATCCCACCCGGAGCCTCGCAGGCGCTGGCCATGTGCTCAGGGGCCGCATTCTTCCCTGCCTACCCGAGATCGTTCTTCTCCGGTCACATCGGTAATAGTCCTTGCACCCTGGATCACTAATGTGCAGTCGTGTTTCTTTTTTTTAAAAGTATGCAGTGAGGGGGCCAGAGAAATAGCTCAAAGGGCCACCCACCCCCCACCGTCAGCGGTGGACCCCGACCCTCAAGCGGTGATGGGTGTGGCCCCAAAAAGTAGAAAAGTTAATTCAGAGACAGTTTGCCATTTCAGTTTGCATTTCCTTAACCCTCCTTGGTAGCAGTGAATTGAGTTAGATGTTTCCCGGTGGAAAAATCTGGAACCAAAACAGATTTTCTAGGTGCTATCTCTAATGCCTTCACTTTCTTTTTTTTTTTTTTTTTTTGGCCTGGGTCAATAAATGAGGTTTTATCAGTCAACTCCCAGGACTTCCTCGAATTCTGTGATCTCCAAAAGTTTCATTCAGAAAATTTTATCTAAAAAAAAAAAATTTTTTTTTTAATCTAAAGGAACCATATTTGACTTTTGGAATACAGCCAGTTTTTTGTTTTTTTTTTTAACTTTAGCTATGCAGGTTTTTTCTAATTTGGTTGTTGGTTGGTTGGATGACTTTTGGGCCACACCTGGGATGTGCTGGGAAACTAGTCCCAGCTCTATGTTCTGGGGTCTCTTCTGGCAATGTTGGGGATCCAACCCAGACCTCCTGCATACAAAGCGTATTGCTCCAGCCTGTTGAGCTATCACTCTAGCGCTTATCGGTTTAAAACTAAACTCAGAATTTTTTTTAAAGAAAGGACAACAAAAATATAAACCAGGTGTGGGAGAAGAAGATAGCCAGACGGGGCACGTTCCAGGCATGCTCCAGGCCTGGCTCATCCCCTAATCTCTGCCACCACCCCTGCTGGCCAGCACAGCTGAGAACGGCCCTGCTGGCCCCCAGCATGTCTGGAAAAGACTAAAAAAGCCTAGACAGTTTTTATTTAGTGATAATCTTTGCCCTTCGTTGTCCCCCAGAGCTCTTTCTACCACTAAGGCTGTTAGAACACTGACCTCTACTACAGGTACTAATGTGAACTTGGTTTTCTTTTGATGTCATAGCCAAGAATCCCGACAGCAACATTATTTTCTATAATTTTTTAAATGCCTCCCTTAATTACTATTTTATTGATGGGGATTAAAACAATAGTAATTTCCACCAAAATCAGAGCATAAATGAGCCATCAACATAGTTTGGCAGATAAATGACTTTGGGAACTGGCAGCAAATAGTAGTTTTGAAGACTCTGCAAATTTCAGGCTGATTCAATATTTATCTGAATTTAAATGCACCCAGCAGGGGCAAGTCGGACAGTTGCTGGTCAGAGTTTCATCCCCGACATCCCCTATGGTCCCTTGAGTACTGCCAAGAGTAACCCCTGAGCGTCACCAGATATGGCCCCCAAAATAAAATGATAAAAATTTTCAATGTACCAAAAAATCATCAAACTGAGGCCTGAAAGAGCTCAGCAGATTGGAACACATGCTTTGGAAACCTGGGTTTTGATCCCCAAGACCATGAGGACTCCCCAAGCACCACTGGATGTGGCCAAACCAATTCAAACAGAAAAGCCAAAAACAGCTGAACCAATCAGTGGCTTAATAGCTTAAACTCAACAATAAAATATTCTGATAGATGACTATTTGGCTCATAAAAGTGCTAATTGAGTTATACTATTAAAAATACATAGGCAGGGGCTGGAGTGATAGTACAGCAGGTAGGGCGTTTGCCTTGCATGTGGCCGACCCGGGTTCGATTCCCAGCATCCCATATGGTCCCCTGAGCACTGCCAGGAGTAATTCCTGAGTGTATGAGCCAGGAGTTACCCCTGTGCATCGCCAGGTGTGACCCAAAAAGCAAAATAAAAAACAAAATAGGCATGGAGCTGGAGAGATAGCACAGCGGGTAGGGCGTTTGCCTTGCACATGGCCAACCCGGGTTCGATTCCCAGCATCCCATATGGTTCCCTGAGCACCGCCAGGAGTAACTCCTGAGTGCAGAGCCAGGAGTAACCCCTGTGCATCGCCAGGTGTGACCCAAAAGGCAAAAAAAAAAAAAAAATACATAGGAAAAGTCATTAAATCTAAGGAATAATGATCATGATATCTTATTTCATGTGTACCTATCATTTTTCAAAATGTCCTTTTCCTATAACATAAACCAAAAATATATAATTTACCTCATACACATTCTACAAAAGTGATAAGAAGAGTAAAGTCTTTCCACCTTCATATATATGTATATATGTAAGATATTTTCTAATGACAGATTTAAAGCTTCATTACTAAGTACTTAAAGTTTACAGGAATTCCATGACTGGGGCTAGAACAAATGCTGGCGCTCTCAGACAGGGATCAAACTTCCGGCCTCATGCTTGAAAAGCAGGTGTTTTCGGGGGCCAGAGAACTTGCCCTGCCATCACGGCTGCCCTGGGTTCAAGCTTCATCACCATATATGGTGCCCGGAGGCCTGCCAAGAGTGATCCCTGGGCATATAGCCAGGAATAAGCCCTAAGCATTGCCAAATGTCACCAAAAAAAAAAAAAAAGGCAGGTGATTTTAACCATCGTGGCGTTTCCTCGGTCCCATCGCTCTACATTTTATGGTGATCCCAAAACTTTTGGGGGGGCCACAACTGGCAATGATCAGAAGCTACTCCAGATTTGGCCTCAGGAGTCATTCCTGGCTACACCCACTACCCTTCCACGCAAAGCATGCTCTCAGCCATCTCTACTGCCGCATGGTTTCAAGTCTTTAGCCCTCCCTGGAAGATGTCAGTTGAGGAAGATGCTTCCCACTCAGTGGAAACATCTGGGACTATTTTTCAGATGTCCCAGGGTGGAGAGATAGTTCAAAGAGTACGGTGCTTAGTCTGCACGTGGCCAATCCAGGTTTCACCCCTGGCACCCTAGATGGTTCCCTGAGCCCTGCCAGGAATGATATCTGAGCAGATCAGGGAGTAAGCTATAAGAAATTCCAGATATGGCCAAAAGTAATAATAATAATAATAATAATAATGAGATTCAAAAATAAAACAGGGGTCTGAGAGATAGTACAGAAGGTAAGGTTCTTGCCTTGCATGGAGCCAACCCAGGTTTGATCCCCAGCCTCCTATACAGTCCCCTGAGCACTGACAAGAGTCATTCCTGAGTGCAGAGCCAGGAGTAACCCCTGAGCATCACCTTGTATGGCCCGAAAAGAAAACAACCCCCCGCCTCCAAAAACAAGTAAAGAAAAAAATATCGAAAATACAACTTTGCTTTACCCATCTGCTAATTCAAGTCCCCTCTTCTTTGCCTAAATCACAAATAAGGTTTCAGCATTCAAGTTCCGGAGACGTGTGAAGTGATTGTCACGGGCTCACTTGCCTGAAACTGCTTGGCTGTTCGCTCCTGCTGGCATTCTGTCAGAACCCTTTCAGGATGGAGCTGCCTCTTCCAAGTCCAAGACTCCGTCAGCTCTAACTAATGCTGGGACAAATGGGCTTCGACTTCATCACTTTCCTAAAATATATATCCGAGTAAAAGGATACGGGGTGGGTAGGAGAGCTGGGGGGGTGGAGAATAAAAATCCTTTTCCAGCTGCTGCTGAAGTGAAATCAGCAATCTGGCTCCTGCCTAATCATGGTTTCTGTTCTGACTTGTTGGGGACCAGCAAAAGCTGTGTCAGGGCAAGTTCCCGAGGGTTGGTGTAGAAGATCTACAACTGACAAGTTGCTGAGTGGACAAGAAGCCAAGAAGCTAAGAAACCAACGACTGAGCCAGCACGTTCGCTGGGTGGTTGGCTGGCGGAGTGCGGCCAGCTCAGAGGCAGTGACAGTCAGCAGGGAGACCGCTGAGATGCCCACCGGTCGCACAAAAGGGGAACCGGAAAGCACAGAACACGTGTCTCATGTTTTGGTCACTCATTTTTGGTGTAAAAAATTGCGTGTGTGGTGGGAGGGGGGACTCTCAGAGTGATGGCACACCTGATGGGCTGCTTGTTTTGCACAGGGCTGACCCAGGTTTGATACTCCTGGACACTTCTAGGAGTACTTTCTGAGTGCAAAGTCAGGAATAACCCCTGAGCATCACTGGATATGGCTCAAAAAAACAAACCACAACAACAACAAAAAGAAAATACAGGGGCTGGACTGATAGCACAATGGGTAGGGCGTGTGCCTTGCACATGGCCAACCCGGATTTGATTCCCAGCATCCCATATGGTCTCCTGAGCACTGCCAGGGATGATTCCTGAGTGCAGAGCCAGGAGTAACCCCTGAGCATCGCCGGGTGTGACCCAAAAAGCAAAAAGAAAGAAAGAAAAAATACATTGGCTTTAACTTTCTTTTTTCCATTTTGGGCCACAAACGGGTTGTGCTCAGGTTTGACTCCTGTTTCTGAGGTCAGGGAACACTCCTGAAGCTGCTCAGGAGACCACATCAGGTGCCAGGAATCGAACCTAGGTGGACCACGTACAAAAAAAAAAAATTTGTGTGGGGCTGCCACACCTGGTGATGCTCAGGGATTATTCCTGACTCTGCTCTCAGGAACTGTTCCTGGTGGTGCTCATGGAACCATATGGGATGCTGCGGATGGAACACAAATTGGTGGCATGCAAGGCAAGTGCCCTATCCACTGTCCTATCTCTCCGGTCCCAAGGCCTTAAATTTTTTAATATAAAAAAAAGTATTGGTGCTAGGGTGTTGGGAGGATCCTCCCAGGGTGGGAGAAGCATGCTGAAAGTAGACTCTAGACCGAACATGATTGTCACCCATTGCCTCTTTTGCAAACCACAACACCCAAAAGGAGAGAGAGAACAAAAGGAAATGCCCTGCCACAGAGGCAGGTGGGATGGGGGATGGGGGTGGGGGATACTGGGATCCGTGGTGGTGGGAAATAGGCACTGGTGGAGGGATGGGTATTTGATCATTGTATAATTGAAACCCAAGCACAAAAAATTGTAAGTCTACAACTGTACCTCATGATGTCTCACTAATAAAAATAAATAAATAAATAAAATTTTGGTGCTAGAGAGATAGGACAGTGGGTAGGGCACTTGCCTTGCTCATGGCCCACCTGTGCTCAATTCCTGGCACCACATACAGTTTCCTGAGCCCCGCCAGGAGTGATCCCTGAGCACTAAGCCAGGAATAAGCACTGAACATAGTCAGGTATGGCTGAAAAAAAAAAAAAAGACAGAAAAAATTACTATTACTTTCTAAATTTCCCACAGGCTAAGAGAGGCTTTAAGTTACACATGTCAAACTGAGTCATTGCTTAAAGAGGTTGATTAGTGAAAAAATCCCAAGAGCAGCACATATGCTGCGCGAGCACATGTGTTCTTATTGAGCACATGTGGTGCTGAGCATATGTGTCACCTGTATCTCCCCTCTTTTTTTTTTCCAGTTTTTGGGTCACACCGAGCAATGCTCAAGGAGTCAAGGATTAGTCCTGACTTCATGCAGGGGTCACCCCAGGCGGGTTCAGGGGACCTTCTGGGGGGCCCGTGATCCCCTAGGTTCTGCTGTGTGCAGGGCAAATGCCCTTCTGTTGGGGACCAGAATCCAGAATGCTGGAGCCCAGATATGGAATGATGCCCTGGAATGCCAGCCAGGCGGGGTCCTTTCTGTTCTCTCTCTTCCAGCTCCTGGAAGAATTTCTCCTTAAGAAAGCCCTTTACGGGGGACTGGAGCGATAGCACAGCGGGTAGGGTGTTTGCCTTGCACGCGGCCAGCCCCGGGTTCAATTCCCAGCATCCCATAAGGTCCCTCGAGCACCGCCAGGAGTAATTCCTGAGTGCATGAGTCAGGAGTAACCCCTGTGCATCGCCAGGTGTGACCCACAAAAAAAAAAGAAAAGAAATAAAGCCCTTTACATTGATGTTTATCCCATTAAACTAACGTCCTCAGATATGTAATAATCTAACCTGGAGAGATTGTTAGGCAACCAACAAAAGAATGGTATTCTCCTTTGAATGATTACTGACTCTAAACAATAGTGTTCATGTAGGACAGTGAGTCTGTGAATCCATGCCTTTTCTCTCTCATTTCTGGCTCTTTTCTTTCTTTTTTTTTCTTTTTGGGTCACAACCTTTTTTTTTGGGGGGGGGCACAAGGGTTACTCCTGGTTCATGCACTCAGGAATTACTCTTGGCGGTGCTCAGAGGACCATATGGGTTGCTGGGAATCGAACTCAGGTCGACTGCATGCAAGGCAAACGCCCTACCCGCTGTGCTATTGCTCCAGCCCTCTGACTCTCTTCTTAATTCTTGAGGTGCCCCTGCTTCAGGCCTGTTCATCTACCTGCTGTAGTCTGGCTCTGACCCCGGCCCCTCATCTTCCCACTTGAGATGTATACTTTCATACATTCATACTAGGCGGCTGGGATGGGTACTCTCTCATCTTTGGAGAAGCCTCCCAATATCTCCCCCCCATCCCCCCGCCACTGGCTTTTGGGCAATGCTCAGGGGTCAGGGTTACTCTGGCTCTGCACTCATGAATTACTCCTAGAGGTGCTCAGGTGACCATATGGGATGTGGGGGATTGAACCCAGGTCATAGGTTTGTCCTAAACGCTGTACTATCACTCCAGTTTCCTGCATTCTCTCTTGAGCACGTTTCTCTCTTTCTCTCCTTCTGTCCCCTTCCCCAAACCTTCCAAATCAGGGGCTGGAGCGACAGCACAGCGGGTAGGGTATTTGCCTTGCATGTGGCCGACCCGGGTTCGATTCCCAGCATCCCATATGGTTCCCTGAGCACCACCAGGAGTGATTCCTGAGTGTAGAGCCAGGAGTGACCCCTGAGCATCGCCAGGTGTGACCCAAAAAAGAAAAAAAAAAAAACTTCCAAATCAAACTTGTTTTACTTCAAAAATAAAATCCGAAGAGCTAGGGTCCAGAGTAACAGTACATGATGTAACGCGTTTGGAGACCCAGATTAGGATTCCCAGCACACATATGGTACCCCCACAGTCAGGAATAACAGATGAAAGTGCTGGGTGTGGCCCCCCACCAAAAATCTTTCAATACCCCTCACCGGCCCCGTGTCCGCCGGAAGTGATCTTTGAATTAGGCACTTTGAATTCTGCTCTACACTGCCTGGTCTCAGGGATGACCCCAGTTTATTAGGTCAACAGAGGAACGCTAGATTGGGGGTTGGGGCGAGGGCAGCCCCCTGAAAAGACTCAGTCCTGCCGCCCACGGTCGCGTGATCCTGAAATGCTCAGGGCACTGCAAATCCTCTTCTCTGCACGGGGCTGTGAAGCTCCACAATGGTAAGTGCGCGCCAGGCGCCCCGGGGACCGCAGGCTTCCTTCTCCAACACCAGGTGCGGCCTGGGGACGTTGGCTTGTCTCCTGGGCGCGCCACCTGTCACTGGAGGGCAATCATCACGGCACGTCAGGTGCTCACTGGAAGATGAAATGAGACAGTGCGTGTAAGCCAGACGACGCCCGGACGCGCGGGGCCTGCCTGGAACCCGGGGCCGAGCCAAGGCCCGTGCGAATCCCACCTTTCAGGCTCACTTCCCAGCTCGCTCATGCAAAAGCGGTCGGGAACTGTGACGCCAGCAAACCCTCGCCGAGGGGAAGGTCTGGAATAGAACCAGAGGGCAGGGACGTGGAGAAGAACTCCCGGCGCGCCCTGGACCCCTCCCGTCCCCTCCCCATCTCCCTCTACCGAGCCGCGGGCCAGCCCCGAGCCTGCAAATCGCGCGCGCCCCCGCCCCACGCGGAGCGGCACCTCCAGCCTCCAGGGGGCGCTCTGCCGCCGCCGCGGGCGGGGCCTGGAGGGGCGGGGCCTCGAGGGGGCGGAGCCTCGCGGGGGCGGAGCCCGACCAGCAAGATGGCGCCGTCCTGCCTGCTGCGCCCCCTGGCCCGGCTGCTGCCCCCCGCCTGGCTCCCGCGCGCCCGTGAGTGCCCCTCTTCGCGCGGGCCGCCCCCCAGCTCCCAGGCGGGGTCCTGCCTGGCCACCGCCGGCTCGTGGGGGCGCGGGGCGGCTGCGGCTCGGCCCGTCCCGCGGTGACCTTCGCGGCCTCGCAGCCCGGAGCCCGCACTAGTCTCCCCCGGGCCCCCCCGGTGCACCCGGGTGGTCTCGGGCGCGGGCTGGAGAGGGGGCTGGGGGGCACGGATCCCGCGCGGCGCCCCCGCCCTCCCCGGCGAGCGCTTCCCTCCGCGGCCCTTGGGGCTTACAGACTCTGTCCCCGTTGCAGTGCCCGCGCGGTCCAAGTTCTACGTCCGGGAGCCGCCGAACGACAAGCCCGACTGGCTCAAAGTGGGGCTGACCTTGGGCACCTCCGCCGTCCTGTGGGGCCTCGTAAGTGGCGGGGCGGGCTCGGGGTGCGGGAAGCGCCGAGCTCGGGCGCCCCCCGAGGTGTCCGGGGCGCGAGCCCAGGTCCAAGGCGGGAACCCAAACGCTCCACCGCCCGCGACCCCCGGGACGTCGCAGGAGGCCCAGCTGCTCCCCTCGCGATGTCCGGGACGCGAGCCAGGTCCAAGGCTGGGGGGCCCAAACGCTGCGACCCTCGGGACGCCGCGGGAGGCCCGGCCTCAAGCGTGCAGTCGCCGAGCGTGGTTTCGTGAGATATGTCAGTTTTACCGAGTATTGAAGGGCTGGGGTGATAGCACAGCGGGGAGGGCGCTTGCCTGGCACAGGGCCGACCCGGGTTCGATTCCCAGCATCCCATAGGGTCCCCTGAGCCACCGTCAGGGGTCATTCCTGAGCGCAGAGCCAGGAGTAACCTCTGTGCATAGCCGGGTGTGGCCCAAAAAGCCAAAAAAAAAAAAAAAGTACTCAAATGTTCTTGGATTTCTTGATTTCTTAATCTTTCTTGATTAAGATTGATGGAGTCTGGCAGGGGTCTTATGATAGCTGTGGTTGCCAGAACATCCGGGAACAAAGTTAGACAAGTGAAATCCCGTTAGACTTCCGGAGTATTAGACTTGAGTCCGTGCGTCATTGTTGTTGGGAGTGTTTTTAGTGGGTAGCTGCCCCCACCCCGTGTCTGTCTTCACAGGCTGGCAGTAGCTCCGAAGGCCCTGTTGCTCACCTCTTACCGATGAGAAAACTCTTTTTTTAATTGCTTTTGGGGGCACACCCAGCGATGCCCGGGGGTTCCTCCTGGCTCTGCAGCAGGAATCACTCCTGGCCGTGCAGGGGGACCATATAGGATGCTGGGATTGAACATGGTGGGCATAGTGGGCTGTTGCTCCTGCCCCCAGGTGAAAAAACTCCCCACGAAATTCACCAGTTTTCCTTTCCAGAGCTACATTGAAATACCCTGTGAAGTCCTCTTTAAATATTCTTAATTGACTTAATGTTGTTGCTCTTTGGATTTTTTTTTGTTTTGTGATTTTGTTTGAATGAATTTGGCACTTCCTGTCAATCTCTCCACCTCCAGCTCTTAGATTTTGTTTTGTTTGGGGTTTTTTGTTTTGTTTTGTTTTGTTTTTGCTTTTTGGGTTACACCCCAGGATGCACAGGGGACTCCTCCTGGTTCTGCACTACACTCAGGAGTTATCTCTGGCGGTGCTCAGGGGACCATATGAGATGCTGGGAATCGAACCCGGGTCAGCCATGTGCAAGGCAAACGCCCTACCTGCTGCGCTATTGCTCCAGCCCCCTCCAGCTCTTAGATTTCTTATTTTGGATTTTGTCTTCCGAGTTGACACGAATGTATGTTAATTGACCATATTCAGCTGTGAGCCACTGATGGTACACACAGCATCAACGTGTAAGAGTGGTTCAGTTCTTTGCCAAGGAAGTCAAGAGGTGGAAAGGCACAACAGTGATCCTTTGTAATGAAGTTTGTTGGGACGTTTTGTATGCTCTTTGTTTAAATGTCTCCTAAAAAGGGTTGGAGCGGGGACCTGGGCCGAGCTGAGCGCTCTCTTTGCCTTCAGGAGCGCTGGTGTGGGTTCATCCTGGCCCTGCCTGGCCCTGAGAACTGCAGGGAGTGACTCCAAGCCGGGAGTAGCCTCCAGCACTACCAGTAGTAGTTACCCTGATGTAAAAGTATAGTAAGTGCACCCAGGTACTTGGGGGCAGTTGTGTTGTAGGGTCCTATAGTGGTTGTGGACCAGGTCCTGACCTCCTGAGTGCCTAACATATGCCCAGCCCTTGGCACCATTTCTCTGACCCCACAGCAAGATATTTTGAGGCAGACTCCATTCCAGTAACTTACTATAGTCTGTTGTTTTAATTCTACCTGATTTTTTTTTTTAGGGAGAACCATCACACGCAGGGCACAGGAATCTAGGGTCTACCAGGTCACACAGTTCCATGCTAAACCCTGGGCCAGGGCCAGGGAGCTTGGGACCGTGGCTTCCCGGCCCCCGCATATCTTAGCTTTGAATTTCTAACGAATACCTTACCGAGGGTTTTTGTTTTTGTTTTTTAAGTCTATTCGTCTTCCTCTTGTATATGTGTAAAAAGATAGAAGTATCTTTAGTTTGCCTCCTTAATTTGCTGGAAGATTGCATTTCTCATTTTAACTTGTACCTGCTTCTAGCTCATCACGCAACATAACGAAGATGTTGCAGAGTATAAGAGAAGAAATGGATTGGAATAAACTTTTGAGACAGTAAGTATGAAATTTCATGAGATGGAAACAATTATATAGGTTGATGTAACCTCTTAAAAGAATTTTTTTTTTCTGTTTTTTGTCCACATCCAGATATGCTCAGGGTTTACTCCTAGCTCTGCACTCAGCAGTTATTCCTGGCAGTGCTTGGGATTCTGGGGATCAAACCCAGGCTGGCCTCATGGAAGGCAAGCACCCTACCCACTGGAGTATCTCTCCAGCCCCTTGTTTGTTTTGGGATCACACTCGGCATGCTCAGGGCTTACTCCTGGCTCTGTGTTCAGAGAATCACTCTTAATGGGCTTGGGGCACCATCAGGGGTTCCAAGAATCAAAGTCAGGTCAGACGGGTGCAAGGAAAACACCCCTATCCTCAGCCCCACTTGTATGAATTCATAGTGCTGGACTTAAGCATCTTTTATCAAAATTGTTGGTAATCATTACTCTGTTCAAAGAAGGTCTTAAGAATGAAGCCAAGGGGCTAGAGCCTTGCACTATGGCTCTAGCCCCAAGCTTTGCACTGCTTTGGTAATTTCTATAAAATGTTTCTTGCCTTGGGGCTGGAGCAATAGCACAGCGGGTAGGGCGTTTGTCTTGCACGCGGCCAACCCGGGTCGATTCTCAGCATCCCATATGGTCCCCTGAGCACTGCCAGGGGTAATTCCTGAGCGCAGAGCCAGGAGGAACCCCTGTGCATTGCCGGGTGTGACCCAAAAAGAAAAAAAGAAAATGTTTCTTGCCTGGCCAGAAAGATAGTACAGGGGTTAAACAAGAAAAAAAAAAATTGCCAAAGTGTAAATAAAATAAGGGATTAATGCTCTCCCTGGATGTGTTTTTTATTCTTGTTAGGATTCTCTGAATTTTTAATTCTTTTTTTTTTTGTTATAGGTTTGCTCTCCGTAAAGTTAACAGCAAGTCATCTGGATCCACCAATTTGTTGATTGTAAATATGAAAGAAAAAGTTTTAAGTTATATTCCAAGTCAGCATTTATTTTGCATCTTCAGAATGAAAAAGTAAAAATTATCTGTGGTGACCACTTGGACCAATGAGCCTTTTCATAATTCAGAGTAAAGCTGGGTCCTACTACCTGAGTGTGTTGTGTATTTTGGCGTCAGTGTTCAAACTGGGGGCCTCACCTCATGCCCTCAAGGCCCTTCCCTGTCTCTCGGCAGATCCCTCGCATATCTGAAGGGTGGGTTGGTTGGTTGATCCCAACAACGCTCAGGGCTTACTCCTGGCTCTGTGCTCAGAAACTACTCCTGAGATGCACAGAGGACCATATGGGATGCAGGGCTCGACCCCAGATCGGCTGCACGTAAGGTGAGCTCCCTGCCCCCAGGACGAGGTCTCCAACACGCAGTAGTTCTTTTTCACCGCATTTCCTTGGATTTGAAGGCTCCTCATTTGAGGGCCCTTTTATTTACCTTACGTCAGTGTGAAGTTTATTGTTCGTATTGGCTAGTAGTACTTTCTGAGGAGTTGACAGGGCACGTCGAGACAAATTGCAATACAGGGTATGTTGGGATTCTGTGCATGGGAAACCATTGTTAACAGTATCATGCATCTCAGAGTCTTGGTCAATAAAAAACATAAAGGGGATTGGGGTGAGATAGTACAGTCAGAAAGACACTTGCCTTGCTCACAGCTGAGTCTAGTTCTATCTGCGGCACACCACATGGTCCCCTGGCCCGCCAGGGGTGACCCTGAGCCCTGCTGGATGTGGCCGCAAGACAAAAAGCAAAGAAAGTCTGGAGTACAGTGTAGCAGGTCGGGTGCATGGCCAACCTGAGTTCCATCCCTGCACCACATGTGGTCCCCTGAGCGCTGTTGTGTATGGCCCACAAATTAGAACGATAAAAATAAACTACAGGTAATTCCTCATCTAAATCTTACAAAACAGTTAAAACTTAGTTGCGGGCCTAAGGGGTTAAGACCAGGAGCACCCCCCAAAAAAACACATTGTAATTCCAATATTGTATGTCACATATTTACAAAATTGGGGACTGGAGAGATAGTCTGTTCAGGGTGTATGGAGTTGCTTTTCATACAGATCCCTGTTGCTGTATAGTTCCAGAGCATAGCCAGGAGTAAGCCCTGAGTATGGCCCCCTAAAAACCAAAATCTTCAGAGCAAGAGAGATTGAGGTCATACAGGGGTTAAAGTTAGGGCCTTTCACGGAATGGGGGTGGATCCGGTCCTTTCCTCCCCACTCCAACAAGACCCCGAGTCGCCACCCATGAACGGCATCTCTGGCTCCTGATCAAGCTGCTTAACGGCCATGATCCCAGAGGCTCAGAAACAAATCTTGGAACCCAGTGGCTTTTGGCAGAAATGTGTCCAGACCCCACAGTAGGTTACTGTCACCAGGCCACCCCAGAGGGAAAAGGGTCTTGACCCTCCGCCTGCTCCCCCTAGGCGGCTCAGTGGCCGCCATCCTCCAGAGGCCACTGGAGAGTAGGTTTGGGCCCTCAGTGACAAGACACGTGGGGCCTTACAGGATGGGGGTGAAGCCGGCCCTTTCCTCCCCGTCCCAACCATACCCTGAGACGCCGTCCATGAACGCCCTTTCTGGCTCATGATCAAGCTGAAAAAATGTGGTGTCAAAATGTTGAATGATCCCAGAGACTCAGAAACAAATCTTGAAACCCAACGGCTTTTGGCAGAAATGTGTCCAGTCCCTGCAGTAGGTTACCAGCGCTGACCAACCCAGGTGGGAATAGGTTTCATGCCTTGTCCTCTTCCCCCTGGCAGCCTGGTAGCCAGCATCCTCCAGAGGCCACTGGACAGTCAGGTTTGGGCCCGCAGTGACAAGACAAGCGGGTCCTCATGGGATGGAGGTGGAGCCGACCATTTCCTCCCCACCCTAACGAGACCCCAAGTTCCCACCCATGAATGGCCTCTCTGGCTCCTGGTCAAGCTGCTTACTGGCCATGATCCCAGAGACTCAAGAACAAATCTCGGAACCCAGCAGGTTTTGGCAGAAATCCCTCCAGATTTAATTGTTAAAATTTCGGAATTTCAAAATCACGTAGCCACTACTGCAGCCATGCGACATCATATGTTATTCTTAACCAGCAACAGAAAATAAATTGTCTACTGTTGCCCTTTCGGCAGATCTGAGTGTTGGGGTAAAGTCCCAAATAATAATGGTGGGTGTGGTGTCAAAATGTTGAATGTAATCAAAGTATAGAAAGAGTAATTATCTGCCCCACAGGTAGGGGGAAGGTGGGGGATGGGGGTATACTGGGGATTTTGGTGTTGGATAATGGGTACTGGTGAAGGTACGGGTGTTTCATTGTATGACTGAGATTTAAACCCGAAAGCTTTGTAACTGCTCTCACGGTGATTCCATAAATAAAATTATAAAAAATGGGAAAAAAAGTAAGGGGGAGTTCATGCACAATTCAATCAGCCTAATCAGTGGCTGAATAAATAGCAGTACTCCTGCAAAAAAAAATAAATAAAGTTAGGGCCTTTCACTTGTCTGATCCTGGTTCTATCCCCTGCACCACATATGGCCCCAGGCAGTGCCGGGAGTGTTTCCTGAGCCCACTGCATGCAGTTTGGTAAACACAAACTCCTACCCTGAAAAAAAGAGAAGAATTTGGTGTTAAGAAAACAAATATTTATTTCTGTGGCATCTAGGAAATCACTCTTTGAAAACTGCTTTTAATTGCACCGCACTTAAGCCAGAATCAGTCTGTTAAGTGCCAACAAAGGAGTCTTGGACTGTTCTCCAGACGACATCATCTTTGTCCACACGCAAGTAAGTGATAAGTCACTGGAACGCAGCCAAGTTAGCTCTGACCCTCGAATCATGTTTCTCCAACCAGTTCAAGAAAAATGTCAAGGATGTGTCCAAGGGTAGCCGGGGAAGGGAACTGGCCTTCCAGAGCAGAGTTAAGACTCTCCCCCGGGTTGGGGCAATACAGATCACTCATAAGACCGCAACTTGAGCCTGGCCAGCACAGGTCCCGAGTTTGGTCTCCCCATCCCTGCAGTGGACAGAGCTGGGCATCCCCAGGAAGCACCCTCCCCCAAAAATCGGGATACCAAGGCTACTCAGGTTTGGGAGAAGCAACTTGCCAGAGCGGCCTGACCACCAGGCAAGCCTTCTGTCAGACACATTTCCTAAAGATGCCGGAAGTGCTCTCTAAATGGAAAGTAACATCTCCCTCTAGCAATGAGCTAGAACATTCTCTTTGGATGTTCTAAATTCTCTTTGAATGTTCCAAAGCACTGAGCTACAGGAAATGAAAAGGTAGCTGGGGAAGTTGGGAATTATTCTCATCTCTCAAGGCTGGGTGCTCTGGCTGGAATGGCCACATGCAACCTGGAGGGGCCTCCTGGGGGAGCCATCCCGAGCACTGAAATGCAGAGGCCAGATGGGGACCTTGGCACTGCCTTGTCCAGCAGGCTAAGAACTTCCACCTAATGTGCTTCAGAGCCCACCTCAGTCCCTCAGTAAAAGCTTTCCCTCAGGCCTTTCCCTCAGACCCCAAACTCACCCTCTTAGGCTGGAGAGAGTTGCTTAGCACTCTGCCAACCAGGGTTCGCTCTCCATCGCCATATATGGCCCCACCAGCCCTCCCAGGAGTGATTCCTGAGTACAGCCAGGAGCAAGGCCAGAGAACTGCCTGGTGTGGGGCTCCCTGCCCAAAAATGTGAGCTGTTTTTGGGGTGTCCACACCCAGTGATACTCAGGGCTTACCCCTAGCAGGGCTCCGGGGACCATTAAGAGGTGCTGGGGATTGAACTCGGATCAGTCGCAGGACAGCAAGGCGCCCTACCCACTGTGCTATGGCTCTGGGCCCACAATTTTTTTTTCTTTTTCTTTTTTGAGGGGGGAGTGCCAGGCTGTTGGTGCTCAGGGATGGTGCTGGGCTCATTATTGGGGAATCATCGCGTGGTTGCTGGGTGCTGCAGTCACGGCCAAGTGCGAGGCAAGCACCTGACTCCAGCCCCACATCAATTTCTCGCGGCCCCCACGAGTCGCAGAACTGAGACCTCGGAGGAGCCCCCGGCAGCCCCGCGTGCCCGTGGTGGCGATCCGGGCTCTTGCCCACGCGGGAACGTGCGGCCCCTCGGGAGAGCAAACCCGAAACCCCCGGCCCGAGATCCTCCCGCACTGAGCCCTGTTCCGGGCATTGCTCCGGAGGTGACACGGCCGCAAGGTGGGGGGGCACCGAGGGCTGGCGCCGGGGACCCCTCTGCTCACCTCCCTCCAGAAACTTCCAGCCGCGCATTCCACTCCGCAGCCGGGTCGCAGGGAGAGGGGGTGGGCGCAGAGCCCGCGCGGGACCCTGGGTGCGCTGGACCTCTCCTGCACGCGCCGAGCAGGTGCGCAAGCCTGGAGACCCGGGTTCGAGCGGCCTGCTAGCCCCGCAGGGCCTGAGGCGTGGTCTCCGGTAGCCCGGGGCGTGGTCTCCAGTAGTCCCGGGGCGTGGTCTCCTCCGGCCCCTCCCCGGGACGTGGTCTCAGGTAGCCCCCGAGGCGTGGTTTCCTCCGGCCACTCCCCTGGGCGTGGTCTATGTTAGTTCCGGGGCGTGGTTTCCTCCGGCCCCTCCCTGGGGCGTGGTCTATGGTAGTCCCGCGCCGTGGTCTCAGGTAGCCTCCGGGGGGGGGTGGTCTCATCCGGCCCCTCCCCGGGGCGTGGTCTATGGTAGTTCAGGGGCGTGGTCTCCTCCGGCCCCTCCCGGGGGCGGGGCCAGCAGGTCGGGGCGCGGGCGCGGGCGGCGTGGGCCGCAGAGTCCGGGTACCCGTCCGGGCGCGATGTCTCTCCGCAGAGCCGCCTCCAAGACCCTGGCGCTGGCGCAGCCGCTGAGGGCGCCCCCCGGTCCCGCGCCCCTCCGGAAAGACGGTGAGAGCCCCGCGTCCGGGCTCCCCCTAAGCCGTAGGAGCCCGGGGGGCGCGGGCGGAGGATGCAGGAGTGTCCTGGGCGCACCCAAGTTTCTGCAAACTTGGGAAGCCGGGAAACTTCCCCGCACGCTTTCCGCATCCCCCGGCCCGCCTGGGTTCTCGCCCCTTGTTCTGGAGCGAGGGACCTGGCCTCAGTTTCCTCATTAGTGAAAAGGGGGCAGCACGTTCGTGCGGAGCTGAGAGCGCGGCGGAAAGTGGTTCCCGGCGCACTCCCGGGACCACCGGGCTCTCCCACCTCGCGGCCCAGCTGGGGGAGAGCGCGGAGCCCTTGGAGGGGTGGGGGCGGGCCCGGACCCGCGCCAGGAGGAGAGGAGCTGGGGGCATCTATCTCCCGGCCGGGACGCGTCCCTGCCAGGCAGCCGCACGGCTGGAGCTGTCCAGCGGCGCGCTCGGTGCTGGCTCGCAGCGCGGGGAAACGGAGATCCGGACCCGAGAGGTATAGGGTCAGGCCCTTTGCTCTACCCGCAGCTGACCCCGGCCTTCCCTGACCCCTATATGCCACCCCCCTTCTGTACCTTGGCCCGGGGCTCCCTGGAGAGGCGGACAGGGAAGATCCCGTGGCCCCTCGTCCACGACTGTCCACCCCGCTGCCCTGTTCTCCTTTGAGGCTGGTGGGAAATTCTGCTCCAGGGACAGGAAAGATGCGTTTGCCTTGATCTTTACGCTAAGAAAGATAGAGCGATTTGTCTTGATGAACCAGGGAGAAGCCTTTCTTGGGAACTTCTAAAAAGCAGAGCCGTCGCGTTAGGGGGAGGCGGGACGGCAGCTTGAATGACACACCCCAAGCCCCCCACAGTCACACCCATGTCTTCTCTGCAGACTCACACACAGAGATGGGGTGTGGCCCAGCGGTGCTCTGGGCTTACTCCCGGTTTTGCCCTGGGTTGTGGTACCACATGTGGTGCAAGGCTATGCTATCTCTCCAGTCACAGAGGGTACACTTTTAACTGCTTCACCAAAGTTTGCTCTCTCCTTTTTTGCTTTTAAAATGCGGAACTTTTGTGCTTAGTTTGGTAATTCATGTGCTGAAATTGGAACAATACAGAGATTAGTATGGCCCTGTCCAAGTTTGGCGCACAAATTTGTGAATGTTCCATGTTTTCAAAAATCCGTGTACATTTTTTTTTCTTTTTGGGTCACACCTGACTCATGCGCTCAGGAAATACTCCTGGCGGTGCTCAGGGGACCATATGGGATGCTGGGAATTGAACCCAGGTCGGCTGCGTGCGAGGCAAATGCCCTACCCACTGTGCTATCACTCCAGCCCCCGTGTACCTTTTTTATGGAACCGGAGCAATAGTACAGCCGAGGGGGTGTTTGCTTTGCACGCATCTGACCCTGATTCAATCGTTCGCACCCCCCCCCCCCAGCTGGCCAGAAGTGATCCTTGAGAATAGAGCCAGGTGTGAGTCCTGAGCACCACCGGATGTGGTCCAAAAACAAAATACATAACTTTGAAAACATTTTTGTTTGTTTTGGGGCCATGCCTGATGGAGTAAGTCAGGGTTTACTCCTGACTCTGCATTCAGGGATCTGATGTACTCGGGGGAGCATATGAGGTTCCGGGAATCAAACCCGGGTCAGCTGTATGCAAGGTAAGCAGTCTACCCTCTGTACTGTCTCTCCAGTCCCCAAAACATAACTTTTGAAAACAAAAATTAGAAGGGCTGGAGAGCTAGTCCAGAAAGGAGGGCAGTGACTTGAAAGTGGCAGCTCTTAGGCTCTTTCGATGCCCCAACTTTGTCAGGAGTCACTCCTGAGCACACAGCCTGGAATAGCTCCCAGCCCCAAACAAAACGACACACACACAAACACACTCACAGACACACACACACGCACAAAACCTAAAATCATAAGTCACAAGATTTGCAATCAGGGGCTGAGGAAATAAGACAGTGGGTAGGACCCTTACCCTGCACACAGCTTTGATCCCTGGAATCGTTTAGGGTCTCATGAACATTGCCTGGAGTGATCCCTGAGCAGAGTCAGGAGAAAACCCTGAGCACTGCCAGCTGTGACCCAAAATCCAAATAGCTAGATGTCCAGTAGGTGCCTTTAAAGCTTTGCCCTCTGCCCAGGGCACATGTTCTGGGCTGCCCAGCCAGCCCTCCACTTGCATTCCCTTTTCCTACCACCAAACTCATGATCTTTTGCTTCCCCGGTGGCCCGTTCCCTTCCTCTTCTGCCCAGCCAACACCTGATTTTCTTCAGAATTCCCACCCTGTCTTCTCCATCGCGCCTGTCACCTTGGGCAGCTAGCCTGAGCTTGTTCATGCATCTTCATGCATGACTGCAGCTTCTGCCCCCGTGAGCTGCAGCATCTGTCACGCCACACTGATGTGTCAGTAAGGATTCGCTCAGCTGGCCCTGCCGTCGAGCCTGGGGCTCTGTCCCGTCTTCTTCAACTACCCTCAGTGCTTCTCATCCTGCCAACAGCATGCAACTGTACTTCCTGAGTGAAGAAACACGTCTCTATCTTCAAAGTTATCTTCACTGAATTCTATGAGCTTTTTAAAAATTTTGTCCTGGGGAAGTGTGTTGCTCCAGAAGTCGCAAGGTCTCATCAGCGCATGTCCCTGGAACTGGGCTGCGAGAAGACCAAGTGTCCTTCCTGCCCTGCCTGGTGCCCTCCATTCTCTGACTTTGATGTCAGTAGGTTCTAGACTCACAGAGGGGAAATCTTTTTCTCAAATGTAACTTAGGTTTTTGGTTTGAGGGCTACACCCAGTAGAGCTCTGGCTCTGCACTTAGAGATCACTCCTGGCACCCTCAATGGCTCAGGGACCATCAGGGTGCCAGACTTTGAACCTAGATGAGCCAATCTGGGTGAGCCATTTGCAAGGCAAGAACCCTACATGATGTCCTATTGCTTTGGTCCTCATATGTAATTCTTCTGTTTGCTTTTTCATTTTGGGGTCATACATGGCAATGCTCAGGGATTACTCCTGGCACGGTGCTCGGGGGACCATATGGGTACCAGTGATTGAACCTGGGTTGCTGCATGCAAGGAAGATGCCCTTCCTGCTGTACTGTCACTCCAGCTCCTGTCAGATGCAGTTCTTCACACTGGCTTTGTGGGAGAGGCGGAACTAACAGGTTTGTCTTACTTTCTAGCATCCCGTCGCTGGATGTCGTCCAGCAAATTCCCGGGATTCTTGGGATCAAATACGGTCTATTACCTGGTTGTAGGGGTCACCATCAGCGCTGGCGGATATTATGTAAGTATTTCAGTGATCCCAGCAGGGTTGGGGAGGGGCTCCAAGGTCCGGGGCACAGGCTATGCATGAAGGACCTCTGGGTTGAACCCCTGATACCACTTGGTGCCCCAAGCCTCATCAGGAGTGATTCCTGAGCACTGTTCTGGGAGTGACCCCCGAGCATTGCCACCTGGAGCCTAAAAGAAAAGAAGCTAACCTTGCCCAAGAGATTGTCTTCAAGTGCAGGAGGGAGCCTTTGTAAGCAGGAATCCCGAGCTTGGGCCTGGCACCACTGCTCAGTGTGACTCAGAATACCCAAAAGAAAGAGGGAGAAAGAGGAGGAAGAGGGGGCTGGAGCGATAGCACAGTGGGGAGGGCGTTTGCCTTGCACGCGGCCAAACTGGGTTCGATCCCCGGCATCCCATATGGTCCCCCAAGCACCGCCAGGACTGATTCCTGAGTGCAGAGCCACGAGTAACCCCTGGGCATTGCCGGGTGTGGCCCCCAAAAAGAAAAATAAAACAGAGGGAAAAGACAAAAGAGGTGGGGGAGAGAGGAAAGAGGAATAAAAGGGCAATGGGGGGCTGGAGAAATATCACAGCGGGTAGGGCGTTTGCCTTGCACGCGGCCGACCCGGGTTCGATTTCCAGCATCCCATAGGGTCCCCTGAGCACCGCCAGGAGTAACTCCTGAGTGCAGAGCCAGGAGTAACCCCTGTGCATCGCCAGGTGTGACCCAAAAAGCCCCCCCCAAAAGAAAGGGCAAGGGGGGAAAAGGGAGCTAACGCAACCAAATGCCCTGACATTCTGCTCTCTGCCTCTCTGTCTCTCCCCTTCTCTCTCTCTCTTTTTTTTTTTTTTGCTTTTTGGGTCATACCCAGCAATGCACAGGGGTTACTCCTGGTTCTGCACTCAGGAATTACTCTTGGTGGTGCTCAGGGGACCATATGGGATGCTGGGAATCGAACCCAGGTCGGCCACGTGCAAGGCAAATGCCCTACCCGCTGTGCTATTGCTCCAGTCCCTCTCTTGCTCTCTGTCCCTCTTTCTCGCTCTCCCTCTCTCTTGCCCCTCCCCTCTCCTCCCCCCCCCCCTCTCTCTCTTTCTCTCCCTCTCTCTCCGCCTGACAGTATCTTTCTGGTCACCTTGGCCTTTAGCTCTGGAGCTCAGAGACGTCCGTGAGTGTCACTGCTTGCGGGCCTGCACAGAGGTCAGCTGTCTGTGCCAGAGCCCAGGGCCCCCCAAAACCCCCACCTGTAAGCTGCCACCAGCTCCCCTTCAGGGAAACGCCACCAGCCTTTGTGTCGGTGCCGGTGCCAGTTGTCGTGAAGGTCATACCACTGATCCTGTCTGCAGTGTGGGTTCCCCGCCCTGGGCGGGGGGGAGGTGTGAGGGACTCCCCAGGGATCTTTGCTCCCTCGGGGGTAGTAGACTTTTCTTATGTTGGGGGTCGAATTTAGCTATAAAGGATTTCCCCTTTGCATAGCCTATTTTTTGTTGTTGTTGTTGTTTTGGGTCACATCTGGCGATGCACAGGGGTTAACTCCTGGCTCTGCATTCAGGAATTATCCTTGGCGGTACTCAGGGGACCATATGGGATGCTGGGAATCGAACCCGGGTTGGCTGCGTGCAAGGCAAACGCCCTACCCACTGTGCTATCGCTCCAGCCCCAGCATAGCCTATTTTTACAAGGTGCTCGGCTTACGAGTATCAGGAACGTAGGAGCTAGAGAGATGGGCCCACGGGCAGGGTGCCGTGGTGTGGCAGCGCGGGTTGAAGGACCCTTGCACCGTCTCGGCCAGCACCACGTGGTCCCAGCACTGCCGGGAACAGCCCCTGAGAATCACCAGATGTGACTCCCTCACCGCCACCCCAAAAAAGCAGGGTGTGGGATTGCCTTGTATGAGGCCAACCTGGGTTCCATCCCAGATATCCCATATGGTCCCCTGAGCCCACCAGCAGTGATCCCTGAGCGCAGAGGCAGAAGTAAGCCCTGAGTGCCACTGGGTGTGGACAAAACGGAAAGTAAAATAAATGGGGGAGGGGGTTTAGAGTGACAGTGCAGCAGGCAGGGCGCTTGCCTTGCACACGGCTGGCCCAGGTTTGATCCTGGGCATCCCATAGGGCCCTCTGTGAGAACCAGAGTAAGTTCTGAGCCCTGCTGGGTGGCACCACTCCCCAAAAAAAGAGGGGGTAGTGATTTGATTTGAAAATGCTAGATGAAAATAGACAGGGCTGACGAGATAGGACAGGAGGGAAAGGGAGCTTACTTGCGCACGGCTGACCCAGACTGAATCCTTGGCACCAAGGAGGAAGCGCTGAGCGCTGCCAGGGGAGAGTTGAAAACAGAACAAAACAAAAATCAATTTTTGTCGGGGCTGGAGCAATAGCTCAGCGGGTAGGACATTTGCCTTGCACGCGGCCGACCCGGGTTCAATTCCCAGCATCCCATATGGTCCTCTGAGCACCGCCAGGAGTGATTCCTGAGAGCAGAGCCAGGAGTAACCTCTGTGCATTGCCAGGTGTGACCAAAAAAAGCCAAAAAAAAAAAAATCAATATTGTCTAAATGAGAAGACAAGCTGTTGGGGAAGGGGTGGCCACACCAGCAGCACTCAGAGGACGACCCGGAGCACTGGTCTACATATAAGGGAAGCACCTGACCCCCTGGACCGTTTTCTCCAACCTCTGGAGACTTAGCACCGTCCTCCTGTTGCTCATCAATTTGCTCGAGCAGGCACCAGTAACGTCTCCATTGTGAGACTTGTTGTTCCTGTGTTTGGCATATCGAATACGTCACGGGCAGCTTGCCAGGCTTTTCTGTGCGGGCAGGATACTCTCTGTAGCTTGCCGGGCTCTCTGAGAGGGGCGAAGGAATCGAACCCAGGTCCGCCGCGTGCAGGGCAAACGCCCTACCTGCTATGCTATCGCTCTGGCCCCCCTGAAGACTTACTTTTTAAAATTAATTATTTTGGGGGGACGGGGAGGAATACCAGCAATGTTCAGGGCTTGCTCCTGGCTCTGCTCTCGGAGATCACTCCTTGCAGGTCCCCGGGGACCGTATGGGGTGCTGGGGATCAAACCTGACCACGGCAAGCACCCCAGCCACTGTACTGTCTCTCTGGCCCCTGGAGACTTACATTTGTTGTTGTTGTTTTTGAGTGGGGTGGGGCCCACAGCCAGCAGTGCTCAAGGCTTACTCCTGACTCTGAGCGTAGGAATCACTCTTGGAGGTGCACAGGGGACCATATGGGATGCCGGGATCAAGCCTGGTCGGCCGCGTGCAAGGCAAACCCCCCTCCTGGCTCATGCAGCTTTTTCTTTTAAGCAAGTTACGTGACGACCAGGCTTCCGGGTAGCAGATGCGTGGCTTGTAGTGGCTTCTCCCCTTGGCATTGCATCCACTTTTAAACGTGGCCCGATGACCACAAGCACTTGCACTGACTTTCAGACCTACAAGGCAGTCACTCTGGAGCGGGTCAGACGTGCAGAGCGTGCGGCTGGTTGGAAGGAGAAAGCCCGAGCAGAGCCGCAGCAGCCTCAAGGTACCGTGAATTCATGACTTTGTTTTCCTCTGGGCCCTCATTTCCATCTTAGTCTTTTTTTTTTCTTTTTGGGTCACACCCGGGGATGCACAGGGGTTACTCCTGGCTCTGCACTCAGGAATTACCCCTGGCAGTGCTCAGGGGACCATATGAGATGTTGGGAATCGACCCTGGGTTGGCTGCATGCAAGGCAAACGCCCTCCCCGCTGTAGTATTGCTCCAGCCCCTCCATCTTAGCCTTGCAGTGAACGCTGCTGCTTGCTTTGCGCTTCTTTGTTAACTTGAGTGAAAGGGCTCTGAGTTAAGCTCCTGCAGGGCCGAAAAGGAAAGGGGAGCGGCAAAGGCCGGCCCGAACGGAAAGGGGAGCGTGGTTGGTGGTGGATCGGGGCTTGTAAGCCGAACGTTTGCTTTACACAGCTTGCCGGCCACGGGGACTTTTGTGTGCTCATGTCTCCTTACCCCTAAAACTAATATTTCTCTCAACAGGTTGAAAGCTTATTTCCCTCATATTTTGTTTGCTATTTGGTTGGATTTGGGGGCCACACCCCGCGGTGCTCAGGACTCACCCCTGGCGGGGCTCAGGGCTTTCTCCGGACTCTGTGCTCAGGGATCACACCTGGCAAACTTAGAGGTGCTGGGTCGGCCACGTGTGATGCAAGCACCTTACCCCCTGTACCATCTCTCTGACCCCCCTGTACCTTTTTTCTCTGGGGGGTGCCACACCCTTTAGTGCTTGGGTGTTGCTCCCAACAGTGCTCAGAGAACCTGCAGTGTTGGGGATTGAACATGCAAAGCATGTGCTCAGCCTATCGAACTCTTGTATCAGCCCTAATTTTATTGGTTGTAAGCCCTTTTTATTATATGTTACTTAATTTAATTTATTTATTGTTTTTTGGGCCACATCTGGCTTTGTTCAGGGCTTACTTTTGGCTCTGTACTCAAGGATTACTCCTTGTGGGTTCGGGGGATCATATGGGATGCCAGGGTTCAAACCTGGGTCAGCCGCATGCAAGGCAAATACTCTACCCACTGTACTATTGCTCCAACCCCTGCTTACATATTATTTTTTTCTTCTTGGGTCACACCTGGCGATGCACAGGGGTTCCTTCTGGCTCTACACTCAGGAATTAGTCCTGGAGGTTCTTGGGGGACATGTGGGATGCTGGGAATCGAACCCAGGTTGGCACGTGCAAGGCAAACGCCCTCTCCATTGTGCTGTCACTCCAGCCCCCTTACATATTATTTTAATCAATCTTCACAATAGCTCCATGGGACATATTATTACCAACATCCCCGTCTTATTACCAATAACCCAGCCACAGCCATGCTGAGACCACTCTCCACATGCTCGGACGAGCCTCATGCATGAAGGAACCGGCAAAGGAACCCAGGTGTGCGGGACCCAGGGCTGAGATCTCCAAGCCTGCTTGGTTCGGGAGTGGGCCTCCTCCACCCAGATCCCCCATCTTCCAGTAGCTAGACTGTTACACCCACCAACTGCCGTGTAACCCTATCAGCTGCCAAGATCCAGAGACTATAAAACCAAGCTCCACGGAAGCATTCGTGGCCGCGCGACCTCTTATTGTCTAGTTCTCACTCTCAGAGAACCCAGCAGGGTACTCTCAGTAGCCTATGCCTGACTGGGAACACCTGTAAAGGTGATTAGATGCTGCCCCAAAAGCCTCCATCCCTCTCGGAGAGCCCAGCAAGCTACCGAGAGTATCCCGCCCGTATGGCAGAACCTGGCAAGCTACCCGTGGCATATTCAATATGCCAAAAACAGTAACAATGATGGTCCTCGTTCCCCTGACCCTGAAAGAGCCCCCAGTAAGACATCGGGCTACACTAGCACGTGACAGGGACGAATGGAGACGCTATTGGCGCCCCCTTGAGCAAATGGATGAAGTGATAGTGATAGTGATCCCCGTCTTACAGGTGACAAAGCCGAAGTTACCAGGATCTGATTTCACATCACTAATCAGCTAGTCCGCTGACTGCTTTCCAGGGTACCCCAAATTTGCCAGCTGTTCATGTTCTTTGTATCTGATTTTGGGATTTTTGTTTTGGGGGGCCACACCTCAGGGTGTGCCTGCTGGGGATGAGATCCAGGTTGGCCTCGTGCCAGAAAAGTACCTGTCCTATCTCCAGCCCCAAGCGATTATTTTTTAAGTTCAGCAGAATTTTTTTTTTCTTTTTGGGTCACACCCAGCGATGCTCAGGAGTTACTCCTGGCTCTGCACTCGGGAATTACTTCAGGCAGTGCTTGGGGGACCATATGGGCTGTCGGGGATCCAACCCAGGTTGACTGCATGCAAGGCAAGAGCCCTACCCGCTGTACTGTCACTCCGGCCCAAGATCAGCAGATTTTACAGGTTTTCCAAAAAAAAAAAAAAAAAAAGCAGGTCTTGTGTTCTCCATCTTAGAAGCACCTGCAACAGCAGTGTCCTTGGCTCCTTTTGGTGACTTTGGAAAAGTAGTCGCTTATTCTGAACTGTGCCTCCTTTTGTGACGTAGCTTGGGTTAGGGCACTTGCCTTACATCCTGACCACCCCAGTTCCAATCCTGGGCCCCAGAGACGGTTCCTGAAACCCCATCAGGGGTTACTTCTGAGCACGCCACCTTCTGACCTGGCAGGAATAGCGTGGCCTGTCCACGTGGCCTTGCGCTTCAAAGTCTGCAGAGCGCCGGCCGTGGCTTGTCTGTGCACTCAGTGCTCACGAGTTACCTCTGTGCTTCCTCCATGGTGCAGACGGGCCTGCAGGGGAGACCCCAGAGGATATCCCGGCGAAGACCCCAGCAGAGACCCTGGTGGAGTCAGTGGTGGAGACCCAGGCAGAGTCGGTGGTGGAGACCCCGGCAGGGTCAGTGGTGCAGACCCCAGTGGAGACCCCAGAGGAGGCCGTGGCATCGGTGGTGGAGACCCCGGCGGAGTCAGTGGTGGAGACCCCAGCCAAGACCCCGGCAGACACCCTGGTGGAGTTGGTGGTGGAGACCCAGGCAGAGTCGGTAGTGGAGACCCCCATGGAGACCCCAGTGGAGTTGGTGGTGGAGACCCCGGCAGCGGAGTCTGGGGCATCAGTGGTGGAGATCCCAGCGGGGTCGATGGCGCAGACCGCAGCCGAGACCCCGGCAGAGACTCTGGTCGAGTTGGTGGTGGAGACCCAGGCAGAGTCGGTGGTGGAGACCACCGCGGACACCCCGGTGGAGTTGGTGGTGGAGACCCCGGCAGTGTCAGTGGTGCAGACCCCTTCGGAGACCCCGGCGGAGTCAGTGGCTGAGTCCATGTCCGAGTCAGTGGCTGAGCCCGTAGCCCAGATGACGGTGGCCCAATGGGAGGCGCAGACCACGCCAAGGTCCCCTGCAGACGGTGCCCCCCCAGAGGAGGGCTGCATCCCTGTCAGCAGCCCCGAGCCCGCGGCCCAGGCTGCTGAGTTCAGCGCCTAGCGCCCCCCAGAGCCGGCCCAGGCCTGGCTACCGCATGCAGCCCCTGGCGTCTGAGTGGCAGGGGTGTTGGGCTGCTTGATGTCTGGTTTGGGACCACACCCAGTGATGATGCTCAGGAACCATCACTGGGGGCCACAGCGGGTGCTGGAATGGAACCCCCGGCAGCCAGGCAAGGCGAGCGCCCTACCTGCTGTACCCACTCTGCTTGGTTTTTCTTTTTCTTTCTTTTTCTTTTTTGTTTTTTGGGTCACACCCGGCGATGCACAGGGGTTACTCCTGGCTCATGCACTCAGGAATTACTCCTGACCGTGCTCGGGGGACCATATGGGATGCTGGGAATCAAACTCGAGTCGCCCGTGTGCAAGGCAAACAAACGCCCTACCCACTGTGCTATCGCTCGCTCCAGCCCCTGGTTGGTTTTTCTTTTAAGTTCCTTTCTGTATGCTAGAATTAACATGCCCTAGAGAGGAATATCTACTAGGGGGAAGTTCCCGACAGAGATCAGAGATTTGCCGTGAACGGTCCTGCTCGGAGACCTCATAGCCTTCCTTTGGATTTAAATTTTTTATCAGAGAGGTCCATACCTTTCCCTTTCTCGTGAAAGATGTTTGGAAGCGGAGATCTTGAGTTTCGATCTTGATTCATTTCAATTGTAGAGGCTTGGGGCAGGAAAAGGCAGATGAGTCATGACCCGAGGTCGGCAGTGGAGGGGCAGGGTGTCCCCTGGGTGTTCGGGTGGTGGTGCAGGTGGTGAAGGGTCAGTAACTTTGTTCAGCAAAACGCTCAATATTAACACTACTGTAAGCAGGTTTCCTAAACTGCAATAAAAATAACAAAATGGGAACATCTTTATCCTGTTTTTGTTCACTAATTGGCATCGGAATAGTCTGTATTCAGTGCACACATACAGCATCACGGGAACATCGTGATATTATCCACGAAACCTGGATGGGAGCAGCAGATGGTGCCTCAGTGCCACAGACTGGAGAGCCCGGTGGAGCGCTGGCAGCTCGGGCACTGCAGGGCTGAGGCCCGAACTGCTGGGGTTGGCCAAGTACCACCGGGAATGGCTTCCGGGTCCCCCCAAAACAAACAGGCAACCAATGGAGAACTCTGTAGATTCGGGGCCCTTTCTCGTCCCCCAGTGGGGCCAGTTTTTCCCAGTGCGTTTCAGTTCTATTCTGCAGTGTTTGTTCTCAGGCTTTGTGCCAGGAATCATTCGTTCATTTGTGGGTCCAGCAGGTACTGTCAGAACGATTCCCGGGTGCTGTCCAGGCGCTGGGAGGCCATGCATGGGGAAGGGAGGCCAACGAGAGATGGTTTTAGGACAGCAGGTGCTTCTGCAGGGCCTAGCCTCATGGCACAGGACAGGAAGGCTGGGTGGCGACGGGGTGACGACGGGGTGAGTTGGGGCACTTGAGTGGGTGCTGACAGAGCCACGAGCCAGGCCAGAACAGCCCCTCCCTGCTACCACAATCAAGGGCACCCCAGGCAGCTCACAACTCATGATTGGCCTTCCGAGGCTATGAAAGACAGAACTGTTTGTGGGGGACAGTCCACTCTCCAGGGTGCCCCAGGATGGCCAGGGTAAGCTGGTTCCCATGAGCGATTTCGTTCTTAGTTGGTTTGGGGTTCTTCTGGGAGGCACATACCAGGTGATCTTCATGCTGACTCCTGGCCCTGTGCTCTGGGCTCACTCCTGGTGGGACTCGGGACCACAAGGGATGGATGCCGGGGATCAAATCTGGGCAGCTGCATGCATGGCCAGCGCCCTACTTGCTGGACTATCACTCCAGCCCCTGCATTCTTTTTCCCTTTCCCTCCTCTGCTGTCTCTAAGTTGAATAGGGGTCGGGGGCCACACACTTTGTGACTCTCACACAGTTGGTCTTTATTTGGGGGGAGGGTCACACCCTGAATCAATAGGGGTCCACTCCCAGGAGTGCCTGGAGGGCATGGTGGTCCCGGGACCCAAACTCAGGGCTCCTGTTTGCAGAGCAGAGGCGAAAGCTCCAGCCCGCGAGTCATCTCCACGGCGCCCCTGCAGCTGGTTTGAAGGTCCCTGCCAGGGATCCCCAACAGCTGAGACTCTGAGAGCACAGGATGATGTGGGGGACCCCTAGGAGTCAAACTAGTAGCCTCACTGCGCTCTCGCAAGGCAGAAGGCTTTAGCCCAGTGCTCCCGGGATCCCGAGAGTGTCCCGGCCCTGTTCTCACTCGGTCTCCTCCCTTCTATTCTGCCGAGTGCCGCAGCAAACAGCACGCTCCACCCAAGGGCCCCATCCCAGCTGGCAACAGAGAAACCCGACCCTGAGGACCCCAAGGATCCTGGAATCGGATCATTCCAGTTAGTGGGTCACAGGGGACCCCCCATCACCACCTCATGCAGCAGGCAGATGATTTTCCCGGCCTCCTAGAGCAGAGGGACCACCAGAATTTTTATTCCTGGAGGACTGGGGTGTGAGTGAAAGATGAAAAGTTGATTGAGACCCAAAGATAGCAGAGGCCACAAGAACTTCATCCTTAAGAGCAGGTTTGCCTCTGAGAATCAGGATGGACACGGAGGGCCAGACAGATGGCTCAGTGGGCAGAGCATAGATCTGGGGGTGGGCAGCTTTGATCCCCAGCACTGCATGGCGTGCTGGGCACCTCTGGGAGCAAGCCCTCCGCAGAGAGCTGGGAGTCATCCCCTCAAAACCCCAGCACTGCCAAACAGGCTGGAACCTTAGATTTATTTTGCATTTGTTGCTGCATCAACGGCATTAGTCTCATAATTCATGGCACCCACAATAATTATCAGGTACTATTTACAATTAATTTCTGGTATGAAAATTAAATAGGGACTCTTCATGCTTATAGTAGTGATAGTGTTATTAAAATAATTGGATACACTCTTATTTTTATTAATATTTTATTAATATGGGCTGGAATGATAGCACAGCGGGTAGGGAGTTTGCCTTGCCCGCGGCTGATCTGGGTTTGGTTCCTCCGCCCCTCTTGAGAGCCTGGCAAGCTACCTAGAGTATCCCACCCGCAAGGCAAAGCCTGGCAAGCTCCCCGTGGCGTATTTGATATGCCAAAAACAGTAAGAACAACTCTCACAATGGAGACATTACTGGTGCCCACTCGAGCAAATCGATGAACAATGGGGTCAGTGGTACAGTGATATTTAAGGCAATATTCTGTAAAATAGGGGCTCTGCAGGGCTGCTCTTGGGACGTTTTCAGTCTGGGTTTATTTAGTGCAACCACGCGTATTTGTATTTTTGTTGTTGCTGTGTTGTAACACCTTCTTCTTACTCTGTTTTTTTTCCAGTGCTGGGGATCAAACCCAGATCTCTTGCGTGGAGGCATGATACACTTTGCCACTGAGCTGCTCCACTGGTGCTCTCTGTGACAGGCATCTAAACTGTGACTGAGCTGCTCAGTGCTGGTTTCACTGGTCACTGTTTTCCCCGGGTACTTCTTAGGCGTGTTGAGCTGGCAGTGTGGCTCCCAGTTCAGTGCCTGCGCTGGAGTTTGAAGTTATAAAACGATGGTTTTTACACTGCAGTTTGGCGGGGAGGGAGGGGCCGGGGCCACACTGGATGATGCTCAGTGGTTTCTGCTCTGTGCTCAGGAGTGATTCTTGGCAGTGCTCCGGAGACCCTATGTGGTGCCAGGAATTCAAACCAGAGTGATGCCTGAGGCAGCCACTTGAAGGCAAGTGCCTTTCCGCCCGCCCTGTCTCTCCAGGCTCCTTGTGTGACTTCTCCTCTCTTCCTCCAGGAGCTGGAGGGGATTCACTCCCACCCCAGCACTCACCTGCAGGAGTTTCCAGACTGGCAACCAAGAAGGTCCACTGAGGCTAACCTGGTGTGGGCAGTGGCCGGTGGGGCGTGAAATCCTAAATGTTGGGGTAGAGTCAGGTGGTTGAGCAATCAACCCTAGCTGGAGAGCTCTTGAACGGAACTTGACTTTGAACCTTGGATGGACGAAAGTTTGGGGTGGGTGAACTTCACCTTATTGACAGATATAGGCTGTCAGCCTTTTCCTCCTGGCCCAGGCTTGTATTTTCTGGAATTTTCTTTTTCTTTTTTTTTTTTTTGACTTTTTGAGTTACACCAGCAATGCTCAAGGGTTACTCCTGGCTCTGCACTCAGGAGTCACTCCTGGCGGTGCTCGGGGCACCATATGGGATACCGGGACGCGAACCCTGGTGGACCATCTGCAAGGCAAATGCCCTGACCACTGTACTATTGCTCCGGACCCGTCTGAAATTTTCTTAGAACTCTAAAGGGCCACTGTGGGACTGCCTGAAGTTTTTTTTGGGGGGTAAGGGGATCAGGGGGAGTGCTCAAACCTGGCCATGCTCAGGGGTTATTCCCATTTCTGCACTCAAGAATTACTCCTGGAGATGCCCAGGGACCATATGGGATGCTGGGAATAGAACCTGCGTCGGCCGCGTGCAAGGCAAACACCTTCCCCCGCTGTACTATTACAACAGCCCCTGGTTCTTTTCTTTAAAAACCTCAATGTTAGAAGGGCTGAAGTGATCGTACAGCGGGGAGGGCATTTGCCTTGCATGAGCCCACCCAGGTTCAACCTCTGGCATGCCATATGGTCCCCCAAGTACCACCAGGAGTAATTCTTTTTATTTTTTTTAAAGAATGTATATTTATTTTTATTATTTTTTAAATTTCTATTAGTGAAACACCATGAGGTACAGATGTAGACTTACAGATTTTTGTGCTTGGGTTTCAGTTATGCAATGATTAAGTACCCATCCCTCCACCAGTGCCCATTCTCCACCACCACTAATCCTGGTATCCCTTCCCCCCCCTATCCCCCCATCCCACCCTGCCTCTGTGGCAGGGCATTTCCTTTTGTTCTCTCTCTCCTTTTGGATGCTGTGGTTTGCAAAAGAGGCATTGGGTGGCAATCATGTTCGGTCTATAGTCTACTTTCAGCATGCGTCTCCCATCCTGGGCGGGTCTTCCCAACACCCTTTGTTTGGTGCTCCCTTCTCTATCTGAGCTGCCTTTACCCCTAGCATGTGCAGCTGGCCTCCAAGTCATGGAGTAAGCCAGGAGTAATTCTTCAGTGTGGAGCCAGGAGTAACCCATAAACATTGCCAGGTGTGCCCCTCTCCCCCGAAAAAACAATCTCCAAACTCACTCTTAGGATCAGAGAGGTAGAGTGCTTGCCTTGCATGTGGCTGACCCAAGTTCAATCCTCAGCACTCTTTATGGTCCCTTGAGCCCGACCTGGAGTGACCCCTGAGCAAGGAACTAGGAATTAACCCTGAGTACTGCCAGGTATAGCCCAGCTCCTTCCCCACGAAAAAAAAAAAAAAAACAACAAACCCGGCAGATTCAGATAATCAGATTGTTTTTGTGCTGCAGACCAGCATATGAAGGAAGACTAAGTTGGGAAAAATGCAGTGCATCATTCAAATGAATGCCACAGCCTTGAAGTCTCACTCAGGGATAGTTTGGGAAAGGAATGCACCCAGCAGCCTTGAACAATGGCTTGGAGATAACCACTGCACAGGCAGCTTTCTCTTTTAATGCGAATTTTCTGTCGCAGAGTTCAGTGTATTCTCTGGGAGAACTTTGGAGAGCTGAAGCCGGATTTAGGGTAGATTAGTTTCTGAATGTGTTAGTGATTTCCGTGCCAAGTATTTGTCCTGTCAGATAACCTCTAGTGACCAAGGTAACACCGTGCATTATAATAAAGCACCACATGGGCTGAAGAGACGGAGCGGTGGGCAGGGAGCTGGCCTTGCATGGGGCTGACCTGGATTCAATCCTGGCACCACATATGGTCCCTTGAGGCCTCCCAGGAGTGACCCCTGAGCACAGAGCTAGGAGTAAGCCCTGAGTACTCTGGTGTGGCCCCAAACGAGCAAACAAACCAAAAAAAAAAAAATCAATAAATACGCGGTGAGTTAAATTAGGGATTTAGATTTAGAGAGTTTGGGGCTGGAGCAATAGCACAGCGGGTAGGGCGTTTGCCTTGCACACAGCCAACCCGGGTTTAATTCCCAGCATCCCATATGGTACCCTGAGCACTGTCAGGGATAATTCCTGAGTACAGAGCCAGAGTAACCGCTGGGCATCACCAGGTGTGACCCAAAAAAAAGTAAAAAAATAAATAAATAAAATGAAAAAAAATAGATTTAGGGAATTTGACCTGTTTCCTATAGTCGAATACTATGAAATTACAATTATTTGACTGTCATTTCTTTTTAGTGCCGGGCAGTGCTAGGGCAACTTGTCCTGCTGTGTTTTGTTTGCCGGCCACAGCCAGCGATGTGTTCAGGATAGTCCGGCTCTGTGCTTGGGGACTTCTCCCAGAGAGGCTTGGTGGGTCATGGGGTGCCAGGACCAGAACCTGGGTCTCCCCAAGGCAAAGCCAGACCTCAGCCCTTTGAGCTAGTTCTCCTGCCTGTTGACCATTAAATTTGAGGAGTTTTTTGGGCCATTTTGACCCATAAAAACAGAAGTTTTCTTTTAATGTTAACATTTTATTTTATTGTATGGGGAAATGGCAGCTGGTGTCACAGTGGCACGCAAGGCAAAAATATGTGTAATAAAATCTTTTTTTTTTCTTTTATGGTCACACCTGGCGATGCACAGGGGTTACTCCTGGTTCATGCACTCAGGAATTACTCCTGGTTGTGCTCGGGGGACCATCTGGGATGCTGGGAATTGAACCCGGGTCGGGCCGCATGCAAGGCAAACTCCCCACCCGCTGTGCTATCTCTCCAGCCCCGTGTAATAAAATTCTTAACCCTACATTCTGGCCATAAGGAGATGAGATTATGATGAGCATTAGTGTGAAATTTTTCGATTTATTTCATTACCTATAGTTTTTCTGAAAAAAGTTGGCAAATTGTCAAAAATAAATATTTCTACTTAAAATTAAAAAAACCCGCATTGATTTCTTAGGTTTGAAGCAAAATCTATTCCAATAAGCCAGTCTTGGCAAAAGGTCAGATGGGTAGCTTCACTAACATTATTGTAAGTTTTTTGTTTTGGTTTGGGCCACAGTGCTCAGGGCTTGCTCCTGGTTCTGCACCCAGGGATCACTCCTGGTGGGCTCGGGGGACAGTATGGGGTGCCTGAGCAACGGGGGATTGAACTCGGGTGGGCCATGTGCAAGGCAAGTGACCTAAGCCCTGTTCCGGGGCCAGAGAAGTAGTAGAGAAGGCAGGGCACTCCTGGTGGGGCCCCCAAACTAGAAAGACAAAGAAACCTTGTTCTCTCTCTCTCTGCACTCTTTCTCTCTTTTCTTTAGAAAAGTTTGTTTCTACGGATTAGTTGCGTTGGTCTCTAAGCAGACAGTTTGCCTCAAATCTTGGTGCATAAGTCAGAGAGGACAAATGGGATTTGGGGTCAGCAGTGCGCCAGAGAGTCTGGCTTCAGCACAGGCTGAGTGAGCTCATGGGAGCTGCAGCTGCAGGCAGATTCCAGAATGATCCATGTGTCACCTCGCATTATCTCAGATCCACTCTTCCTAATGTTGGTAAACATGACTCAGTAACAGGACCGGCTTGCTCCTAGGCCCAAAGAAAGACCCGTCATCTTCATATTATTTCTTATAACTCAATGAAAAATCAAATCGATATGGCAAGCTTGACCTGAGGACTTCCACAAGTTTGGCAGAAACATTTCTAGCCCAATTTAAATGAGCTAACTCATTTAAAAGGATTTTCGGCAAAAACAGCTGTCATAAGGCAGGGTCCGTGGTACATCTTGACTTATTGAACGGCTGTTTTGGGGACAGAGGTATTTCCTGCTCCTCTCCCAGGGTTAATTTCCTGTTTCTGAGCAATGCTGTGTTCACTGGAAGCAAACTCTCTTGGGGGAGGAGGACACACCTGACGGTGCTCAGGGCTCACTCCTGGCTCTGAGCTTAGGGCTCACTCCTGGAGCTACTCAGGGGACCACATGTGGTGCCAGAGATCACACTAGGGTTGGCTGCAAGTATGGCAAGAGGCCTAATCCCTTTATTATTTCTCCACCCCCAACATGAAATATTCTAAGATTTAGAATACAAATATTTTTGTGATTTCAAAGGAAGAAGGTATTGTGGGGCTGGAGAGATAGCACAGCAGGTAGGGCGTTTGCCTTGCACGCGGCCTGACCTGGGTTCGATCCCCAGCATCCCAATCCCATATGGTCCCCTGAGCATGGCCAGGAGTAGTTTCTGAGTGCATGAACCAGGCATTGCCGGGTGTGACCCAAAAAGAAAAAAAAAAAAAGAAGGTATTGTGATATATGATTACCAGGCAAAGGAGAAGATTGGTAAATCTGATCATATTATTTTGTTTTTGCTTGGGGACCACACCTGGTGATGCTCAGGGGACAGTATGGGGTGCTGGCAATCAAATTTGGAGTGCCTGTGTGCAAGGCAAACACCCTGCCAGCTGTACTATCACTCCGGTCCCTTATTCTGATCACATTAGTGTCAAAATCATTCTAACTGGGGCAGAGAGAATATGGGGATAAGAAGCCTGACTTGCTTGAATCCTCTCCCAGAAAACTCTCAGCACTGAATATGGCCAGGTTCTGCCAGGACTAGCTCTTCCGGGTGTGGTCCAACACTCATTCCTCAAAATCACAGCAAGATGCTAGGTCTGGAACATAGAGCAGGAGGTAGGTGCCGAGTGCAGGGCATAGAGCAGCGGGTAGGGCATTTGCCTTGCCTCTACAGGTCAACAGCAGTTAAGGTGCACGACCTGCAGACGAATACCACATGTTCTCCTAAGCAGCCCTGAATGCCCAAAGCACTTCGGGGTGGGGGGTGTGTCCTGGATAGACCCGCCCCAAACACCATATCCTCACACACTTGCCTTGAATCACCAGCCAAATGAGCAGAATTTCTGGGAAGACCCTGGACGCCTGGTGAGCCATCTGACCCCAAAGAAAGGGAACCTTGGGGAGGAGATAATTGCCGGATAGAAAAGCAACAAAGTGGGCCCAGAGCCAAAGTCCAGCGAAGAGGTCATTTGCCTTGCATGCAGCCAACCTGGGCTCCATCCCAGCATCCCATACAGTCCCCTGAGCACTGCCAGCAGTGATTCCTGAGTGCAGAGCCAGGCCTAACCCCTGGGCATCACTGGGTGTGACCCCTGAACAAAACAAACCAGCAAAGCATCAGAATTTTTGTGTTTGCTTGTATGGGTGTGTGTGGGGTCACACCTTGTGATGCTCAGTCACTGCTGGCTCTGAGCTCTGGGATTACTCCTGAAGGTGGTCAGGGGACCACATAGGTGCTGGAGATTCAAATTGGAGCTGATGTCACCCAGGGCCGGCACCCTGCTGCCACTCTTGACCCCTCCCCAGCCCCTTTCTGTCTCTTTGGACTCAGGACTCTGCAGTGGTCAGACGGGCCCAGAATGTCCCCAGATATGCAGAGAAATAACTTGGTAATTGCATCGATGCCCATGGCACAGAGAGTGGAAAACTCTTTTTTTTTTTTTGTCCTCCTTGGGATTTAAAAGCTAAACATTCCATGCTTCCCCTGCCTTTGTTAAGTTTCAATTTTAAAAAATATTCCTTCCTTCTGAAATGGTTTGAAGATATTTGATCTTCTTCCACATATTTTCTTGAAGTAATTTCCTGGGTATTTTGGGGGGTGGGTGGGGCCACCTCCTGCTGTGCTCAGAGCTTACTTCTGGCTGCACTCGGGGATCATTACTGGAGGGGCTCAGGGGACCATATTGGGGTTCTGGGGATCAAACTCAGGTCAGCCACATACAAGGCAAGCGCCCTACCCCCCGTACTCTCTCTCTCTCTCTCTGACTCCAAGTAATTTTCTGCTTTATTTTCAGAAATGTAAAATGTGGGGTGTGAAGAAGGGAAGATTTACATGACTTGGGGCTGGAGCAGTAGCATAGCGGGTAGGGCATTTGCCTTGCACACGACCGACCCGGGTTCGATTCCCAGCTTCCCATATGGTCCCCTGAGCGCCGCCAGGGGTGATTCCTGAGTGCAGAGCCAGAAGTAACCCCTGTGCATCGCCGGGTGTGACCCAAAAAGCAAAAAAAAAAAAAATTACGACTTTCAGAGAATAACGCTGATGAGTCTTAGCTGACATGTCCTAAGAGCAGGAGAGACTGTGTGTGTGTGTGTGTGTGTGTGTGTGTGTGTGTGTGTGTGTGTGTGTGCGCGGGGGGGGGGGGGGCGGGGGCTGGGAAACACACTTGCCAACCTGAGTCCAATCCCAGTACCACATATGACCCCTGACCCCATTATGAATGATCCCTCAGTGCTCCTGAGAGGGACCTCCATCTGGGACGGGGCGATGTCTTAAAGAATGCAAGGCCCCAAGTTTGATACCTGGTTATGGATGAACCCCCCAGCCCCTGGAGATGACCCTGGTGACCCCTACACCAGCGCTCGGGCAAGTATTCTGAAAAATGACCCTTAGGAAATAGTATCGCCCAGAAGACCACTCCTCTCCCAAAGAGATAAAATAAAAATGAAATCCCTCACCAGCTGTCTTACAGCCCATCCTATAGAAGCTGCTGGCTCTGGGGCCGGAGTGTCTGTACTCCGGAGGTTGTTTGCTTTGCACATGTCAACCCGGGTTCGATTCCCAGCATCCCATATGGTCCCCCAAGCACTGCCAGGAGTAATTCCTGAGTGCAGAGCCAGGAGTAACCCTCGAGTATTGCCAAGTGTGACCCAAAAAGTCAAAACGAGTAAATAAATAAAACCTGCTTGCTCCAAGTTATGAAGCTTCTGGGGTTCTGGAACCAAGGGCACCCCCAAGATTTCCTCCAGGACCCCTCTACAAGAGCTGTGATCTGCAGAAGGGGGGACGGGTGCGGTGGCCCATGCAGAGTACTTGTTCTCCTTAGCAGAGCAACAACCATCGGAGCTCTGTTCTCCAGAGAAGGAACCGCGGGACCTTCTGATTCCTGCCGGTCACCCCGCAGTCACAAAGCAAAAACTTCCCCGCTGAAATCAGAAAGAGGTGACAGACTCCTCCTCCTGCTTCCTGGTGAGCCTGGAAGGGGCCATCTGAGCCTCTGAGGGGTCCTCACCGGGAAGACTCCGAGAGAGCAAAGAACGGGGTGTCTTTTTTTTTCTTTTTGGGTCATACCCGGCCGCGCTTCGGGCTCTGTGCTCAGGCACTACTCCTGGCGGTGCTCTGGGGACCATATGGGATGCTGGGAATCGAACCCGGGTTGGCCGCGTGCAAGGCAAATGCCCTGCCCGCTGTGCTATTGCTCCAGCCAGAACGGGGTGTTCTTTTGGCCCTCTTGGAGAAATACCACGGAGCAAAGCTGGGTGTGGGCTCGCTCTCTCCACAGCTTCTTGTTTGCTCTTGGTTGCTTTTGTTCTGGGGCAACACCCGGCTCTGCTCAGTGGTTCCTCCCCGCTCTGTGCTCAGGGGTCACTCCTGGCAGGGCTTGGGGGACCCTACGGGGTCAAAGCCAGGTCGCCCGTGTGCAGACAGGATCAGATCAGAGCCAGGTCGCCTGTGTGCAAATCCCCTACTCACTGGTCTGTTATTCCAGCCTCTGAATTCTGCTTTTTCTGTTTTTTTTTTTTTTTTAGAGCTTTTGGACATTTCAGATTCTTGGAGGAAACCACACCACCTGTGGCCTCTAGCGTTGTCTTCCAGACACCCTACACCATTCTTGGGAAGCGGGGACAAACGCTTGTGGTTGTCCAGTGGGTTGCCTTTGATGAGGACCTTTTACAAGGGAAAGCGGCCTGGAAGCTTCTGGCTCAGCCCTGTGCCCTCACGCACCCGCCCACCCGCGCCGCTGGGTTTCCACGTTCCGCTCTGCCCCCTAGTGGCCAACCTCCAGAAGCGCATCCGGACTTACCGCGTTTTCCCCCAGAAGGATTTTGAGGACCTTTTTTGAACCCTGGAGGCCTTTAACAACGCGAAATTCCAGGGAGGTGTTGTCTGGCATGCTCTGCGGTCCCCTCCCGCCACCAAATCTACCAGGCTCCCTACACAGAGTAGAGGCCAGCGCTGCACCCACGTGTCTGGAGTGGGTGACCTACAAGTTCAACCCCTGGTACCCCCCGACCCCCCACCCCAAAAAGTCTCACGTGTGGGCCTGAGGAATCGCTCAACAGACTGAGGGGCACTTTGCATGGGTTCAAGTCCCACGATTTCTTGAGCACCGTCAAGAGGGACCCCCCCACCCCCAAACAGCACAGGATGTGGCCCAATCTCCCACCCCAGAGAAACCCAGCACAGCCAGTAAAGTCCTGCCCTGATTGCAGCGATCCTGGGTTCAATCCCGAGAACCACAGAAGGTCTCTGAAGCACCACCAAGAGTGATCCCTGAGCACAGAGCCCGAAGCGCGGCCCTGTAAGGCTCATAAGCAAGAGACAGACAGACAGACAAATGGGTGTCTTGCTTAGCACACTGGTGGGAACCTGCCTGTGGTCACACTCTCCCGGCCTTCCTGCTGTCCTATGTGTGTTTCCACCCCCCAGGCCAGGCGTGTGGGGACATGCGGCTGTTCAGGGTCCCTGGGACGCTCTCTTGTCCTCTCTGGCTCTGGGACAGCGGGGTGGGGATGAGCAACCTCCCTCCCGAGAGGCCCAGCACCTACTTTCCAGACCTCACAGTCAGCCATAATGGGAGTCGCCCTGAGTCTCTCGGCAGTCAGAGCTGCAGGGTCAGTGACCAGCCCGCAGCCTCCTGTGTCCTCCTGAGAAACTGGGCCCCAGTGGCCGACCTAGCCTCGGGCAACTGAGCAGAAGTGGTGAGAGGTGATAGGCCGGAGGCCCCTGTGTCACAGTGTTAGCCAACGGCACTTCACACACACACACACACACACACACACACACAGCAGAATAGAATGGACTGCATTGTGTTCCCGAATGTTCCTCCTCGGCTCTCTGCAATGATTACAAGTCTAACATGTTCATGGCTGGCTCTGGAGGCTCAAATTGAAACTTGAGTGAGAACCAAGAAAAGTAAAAGTTTGGTTCTACTGCAAAATGGTCCTTTTCTTCTTCTTCTTCTTCTTCTTTTTTTGGAGAGGGTGGGCCAATGCCCTATCGGCTATCTTTCAATCTGAAATCTGAAAAGTTGGGAAATCTAGGGCACATTAACCCTTTCATTGCACTTCAGTAAATAAACTTAACATTCATGTTGCAACCGTTTTCTTGTTTGTTTGGTTTTGGACTATACTCAGCAGTGCTCAGGGGTTATTCCTGGCTCTGCACTCAGGAATTTCTCCTGGTGGTGGTCAGGAGAGCATATGGGATGCCAGGGTTCAAACTCAGGCAAGCAAATGTCCTCTCTGCTATACTATCACTGGACCCCTATTGTAACCTTTTTTTTTTTTTTCCTTCTGGCTCTGCACTCAGGAACCACTCCTGGCGTGGGTCCCAGCTTACAAGGCAAACGCCCTCCTCTCCCCACTGTACTACGGTTCAGACCACTATTGTGACCATTTGTTAAGTGTATGATCAGTGTATTAAGTTACACGCACAGTGTTACACCACTGTCTCCGCGCTGACACTTTTGTCTCTAAACAGAGTGCTAGTTAGTGTTCTCCAGTACCATGCTCAATCTGAGCCTGAGACCGGCAGACTTTTACAGGTCTGAGTACTAGTCTGAACAACCTGAAATAGACCCGCTGTCTGCCCTATTTCCAAGGCCAGCCTGTACACCTGGGTTAGAGCAGAGGAGGGCTTGGAACCGAGGCTGGAGTTGCCTCAAACACTGCAGTATGACCATGGCCATGCTCTTTCTTATTTTTCTTTTTGGGTCACACCCAGCAATGCTCGGGAGTAACTCCTGGTGGTGCTTGGGGGACCATATGGGATACCGCGAATTGAACCTGGGTCCACTGCATGCGAGGCAAACATCCTACCCCCTGCACTATCACTCCCGCCCCACACTGACTATTTTGGGGAGGGGGGTCTGGCCACACTTGGAGGCACTCAGGGATCATGGCTGGCAGCCTCAGTGGACTAAATGTGGCGGTACTTGGGGGGACCATCGGGGATGCTGAGGTTCAAACCAAAGTGAGTGGGTTGCATGCAAGAAAAGTTCCTTAACCCTTGTACTATTTCTCCCCCAAATCCAGATCTCACCTTTATTTATTAATTTGTGGCCACACCTGGCAATGCCCAGGGGTTACTCCTGCCTCTGCATGCAGGAATTACTCCTGGCAGCTTCAGACCATATGGGATACCTGGGATTGACCCTGGTTTGGCTGCATGCAGAGCAAGTGCCCCACTCGCTTTACTATGTCTCTGATCCCGGATTGCACCTTTATTTTTATTTATTTTTATTTTTTGCTTTTTGGGTCACACCTGGCGATGCACAGGGGTTACTCCTGGTTCTGCACTCAGGAATCACCCCTGGCGGTGCTCAGGGGACCATACGGGATGCTGGGAATCAAACCAGGGTCGACCGCGTGCAAGGCAAACGCCTTACCAGCTATGTTATCGCTCCAGCCCCCCGGATTGCACCTTTAAAAGGAACCGTATGCCATGATACAGGAGGGGTGAGCCTTAAGGACCAGCTGCTAGGTGAAATAGACCAGAACAGGAGCCAGAGGGATAGCAAAGCCCCTGAAGTGCTTGCCTTGTCTCTGGCCAATCTGGGTTTGATCCCCAGCATCCCATATGGTCCCCCTCAAGCACTTCCAGGGTTCCTGAATGCAGAGCCTGGAGTAATGCCTAAGCATCACTGGGTGTGGCCCCCACACCAATACGTAAACAAGAATAGGGGCTGGAGAGTTAATACAGCTGCTCGGGTGCTTGCCTTAGATGCTACTTACACAGTTTAGATTCCTGGTTCCCTGTATGGTTCCGCAAGCCCACCAGGAGTGATCCATTAGCACAGAGCCACAAGTAAGCCCTGAGCACAGCTCAGTGTGATCCTAATAATAATAATAATAATAATAATAGTAACAATAAATAAACAGGACAGAAAGACATAATGTTGAGCCTGAGAGATAGAACAGTGGTGGCCAACCTGGTTTTCGTTTTTTTTTTTTTTCTTTTTGGGTCATACCCGTCGATGCACAGGGGTTACTCCTGGCTCATGCACTCAGGAATTACTCTTGGCGGTGCTCGGGGACCATATGGGATGCTGGGAGTCGAACCCGGGTTGGCTGCATGCAAGGCAAACACCCTACCTGCTGTGCTATGCTCCAGCCCCTGGCTAACCTGGTTTTGATACCTGACATCTTATATGGTCCCCCAAGCTCCACCAGGAATGACTCCTGAGCTTAGCAAACCCTGAAAAAAAAAATGGCGTTGTTCACCAAGCAGACAGCACTTTCACCGGTAATTTTCTGTTTGTTCCCAAGTTATTTCCCCTCCCAGAAAGGAAATGGTCTACATTTGGGGCAGGAGAAAGACTTCTACCTTCTTTCCTTTTTTGGGGGGGGGGTCACACCCAGCAATGCTCAGGGGTTACTCCTGACTGCAGGAGTAATACTCAGGAAATACTCCTGGCGGTGCTTGGGGGACCACATGGGATGCCGGGGGTTAGAACTCAGGTGGGCAGCGTGCAAGGCAAACGCCCTCCCCGCTGTACTATCACTCTGGCCCCTTGACCTCTACTTTTTATGCTTTCATTACTTCATCCATTATTTATCATCCTCCTCATAAGCCTCTTCGGGAAAACAGGAGCCAGGCATTTCTGCGGAAAGCCGGTTCCACCGGGTGGACCGCACTCTGGAGAACTCGCTCATCATCCCCGCTGGGTGGGTCAGCCCGGCTCGGAGGGACACCTTGGACTCTAGGAGGACTCAGTGCTGCCCCCTGGGTCCTCTGGCGGGAGGTGCAGCCCCCACGGCCCGTCTCTGGGGCAGCGCAGTCCCCGCCCAGCTCCTTGGCGCCCCAGCTGCTGCCTTGAACAAATCTCGCGGTGACGCTTGCTCCAAGTGCTCTTGGAACTGGTGGTGAATAATCATGAAGGACCCGCAAGTCAATGAGCAGCCTACAAGAAAGACCCAGAAGTGGGGGCTGGAGCGATAGCACAGCGGGGAGGGCGTTTGCCTTGCACGCGGCCGACCCGGGTTCGACTCCCAGCATTCCCTATGGGTCCCCGAGCACCTCCAGGAGCAATTCCCGAGTGCATGAGCCAGGAGTAACCCCTGTGCATCGCGGGGTGTGACCCAAAAAGCAACAACAACAAAATACAGAAAGTATTTGCCAGCTCTCAGTGATGGGAATATGGGAATCTGCCTAAACTGGCTAATAATGTCAATGTCAAGTAGGAAAATGGAAAGACAGAATTTCTTGCTTCTTGCACCCGTCTCTTTCCTGCCCGGCGGGGTCCGTGCCAGGGAGCCGGGGTGGGCCATCCCCCCTCCCCCACACGGCCTCTTTTACTGCGCTGGGAGATGCGGGGGTCTGGGTGCGAAGCCCCCTCCTCCGCGGGCGGCACGGAGGGAAGCAAGCCCCCGGTTTGTAAAGACCCGGGACCTTGGACTGGGCCCCCCGAGGCGGCGAGCTGGGGGCTGCGGGGCCTCCCGCCCGCCCGCGCGCGCGGTTCCGGGCCGGAAGGGGCTGACTGTTCTGGTCGGTCCAGATAGCGCGCGGACCCACTCGCCCTGGTCCTCCACTTAGTCACGCGGGGTGACTAATAGAAGCCTTGGAAGCACGTTTTCTTTCCCCACCCAGGTAAACAAACAGGAACAGGGACTCGCCCAGTCTCCGAGTCTCCCCAGCCGCCCCGGGGACCCCCGAGGCGGGCGGAGCGTGGGGTGGGGGGCAGGGGTGGGGGATGGGGGTGCGATCACCTCCCCCCTCCGCAGGTCCTAGATAAGGGCCTGACTTTCGACCCTGGAGATGCGCCCTGGGGTGGGGTGGGGGGCGGGCCTGCTGCCTTCCGAGCCCCGCACCCCACCTTCGGGGGAGCCGGGCTGGCCGGGGCGGGAGCCTGGGGGGGCCCTTGGGGGTGGGCTCGGGTGCCTGGACTCTGCACGCTGATCGCGGCGCCCTCCGGGCCGCGAGCGCGCGGGGGGCGAGGAGAGGGGCAGGTCGGACCCCGCAGCCGGGCTGGGAACGTCCCCACCGCGGCAGGGGCGCGGGGGCAGGGGTCGCCGCACCCCGCCCCGCTGCGCCCCGCCGCGCCCCCGCCCCCGCCCGCCCTCGCCTTCCCTCCGGCCGGGTTCTGGTTCTTTATCTTCCCCTCGGGGGCGCAAGGCCACCCGGTGTCCCTTATCTCCCCGGGCAGCGCCGCCCGCCCCGCGCCCGAGCTGCCCGTCGGGGTTCGGGGCGGCGCGGCGCGGCCCGGGCGGGTGGGCGCGCGCGGGGCCGTCGGCGCCGCTGCCCGGGCCGCGCGCCTTCACGCCCCATTCACAGCGTCCCGCGAACTTCCCGGTGCTCGGGTTCCGCCCGGTCCGGCTTTCACATTCCAATGAGCGCCTGGCCGCGGCCCCTTTTATCTCCCCAGACGGTCTGGTGGTTGCAGCCCCCGGGGGCGGGCCGCCCGAGGGGAGCACTGCGCGCGGTGGGTGGGGCGCTGGGGAGGGGGGTGTCTGTCCCCGGGGACGGAGGGTCCCGGGGGGAGGCGGGAGAAGGCTGAGCTTTCAGCTCTGGAGCTTTTATTTAGGGGTGGGGGGCTGCCACACCCGCTCGGGGCTTGCCCTTGACTCTCTGCTCTGCTCAAGGGTCCATCTCAGTGATGCTCCAGGGGACTCCCTGGGGTATCCCGGATGCTACCTGCGTCATTTGCATTCAAGGCCAGCGCCGTCCGGGCGGTGCTCTCTGAGCCCTGGGGGCTGGCCCCGGGGCAGGGGCCGTCTCCAGCAGGGTGATGTCTCTGCAGCGTGACGGGGTGGGGCTCAGATCTTCAGGGTCAACGGTGCAGGGAAGCCAAGACACTGAGCTCAGGAGATTAGGACAAGCACGGTCGGGAGAAGCTTGAGGGACACTGGCCTTGGTAGTGTTTATTGTTTGCTCTATCCCCGGTGACCTCCTTAATCAGAACTGGCCATCGGACCTCCCCCCCCCCCCCCCCCCCCCCAGAGGAGAAACCGGAGGGAAAACAAGACTCTGGGTTTGTTTCTCTTCTTGTCTCTTTTGGGCCGTACCTGGCAGTGCCCTGGGCTTCCTCCTGGCGGTGCCTGGGGGACCATATGCTGTGGCCGGGATGGAACCCAGGTTGGCCACACGGGCAAGGCAAATGCCTGGCCTGCTGTCCCCACGTCTCAGGGCCCTGCTGGTCTGCTTCCAAGGTTACAAAATGAATGGCAAGAAAAAAAAGTCTTACTATTTTTCACTGCATAGCATGGACGGAGCAGGGTTAAAAGTTCCGGAAAAACTAGGCAGCTCACGAATAAGGAAATTCATTTCGATTCTTTTCCCATGGAAGATACTTATCGTTGGTTTCAATTACTGCAGCATTTATCCTGAATTTTATTAAAAGGCTAATTTTATTCAGAAACTTTAGAAATTAATATATTAAATCTCGGAGGAAAGGTCAGCATGAACATTTCGTTTGACTTTTAATTTCATTAAAGAGAGGCAAAATCTGCTTACAGAAATGGGTTTTTGACATGGAGAGCATTAGAAATTCTCACTAAGTGTAGTAAATTCTCATTTGGTTGTCTTGAACACTTCAAATATTTTATTAAGGCAATAAAATTGTTCTTTAAAAGTAATTTACATGTTTATACAATGTTCTCGGTCTTGGGGTCCCACCAGTCATGCTGGGGGAGAGGGTGACGGGTGCTCTTCCTCGCTGGCTGTCTGGGGCAGCTCCTGTCTGTTCTCTCATTCCCCGGAATTGTCTCACTGGCTTCTGGAAAGGCAACGTGCTCCTAATATCTTGGCTTGGGACATTCTCTAAGCAAGGCCCTTATAACTTGTTTTATACCTGTTTAAAAGATTCTGGAGTAGGGCTAGAGCAACAGTACAGCGGGTAGGGTGCTTGCCTTGCATGTGACCAACTCAGGTTCGATCCTTGGCACCCCAGATGGTCCCAAGCACCACCAGGAGTGATCCCTGAGTGCAGAGCCAGAAATAAAACCCTGGAGCACTGCCGGGTGTGGTTCCAAGACAAACAAAAAGGATTCTGCTGCAGAGATAGTTACAGGGGTTTCCGTGGTTGCTTTGCAGACAACTGACCCTGCTTTAATCCTGCGAACCACTATGGTCCCCTGGGCATCTCCAGGGGTGATCTCAGAGCACAGCTGGGTACACTCCCCAGTCCCTCAGGTCTTACTCCTGGTTCCGTGCTGAGGGGATCCCTGTGTGTGTCAGCGATTGAACCCGAGTTGGCCACATGCAAGGCAAAGCCCTTGCCAGCTCTCCTGTCGCTCCAATGCCCATTAATTCTGTTTATGGGGGCCGGAGCGATAGCACAGCGGGTAGGGCGTTTGCCTTGCACGCGGCCGACCTGGGTTCGATCCCCGGCATCCCATATGGTCCCCCGAGAACCGCCAGGAGTAATTCCTGAGTGCAGAGCAAGGAGTAACCCCTGGGCATTGCTGGGTGTGACCCAAAAAGCAAAAAAAAAAAAATTCTGTTTATAGGCCACACCCGGTAGAGTCAGGGTCTATTCCTGACTGGGTGCTTGAGAGAGACCCTGTGGTGCCAGGGACTGAACTGGTTCATTCATGCAAAGTATACTGTTCAGATATATTTAAAAAAAATATATTTATTTTTGGGGCCACACTCGGCAATGCTTGGGATTAGGCTTTACACTCTGGAATTACCTCTGGCGGTGCTGGGGTGGAATGGGAGGTGGAACAACATCATGTGGGATGCTGGGATGGAACCTGGGTCGGCTGCATGCAAGGCAAGTGCCCTACCTGCCGTACAATTGCTCCGGCCACTTTAATTCAGACCTTTGAGCCATTTTCCTGGCCCCAAGTGCCACTTTTATGTGTGTGTTGATGTCATCAAGATCCACTAATGACTCCTTTGTTGGGCCACACTCACAGTGCTCAGGGGCTATTCCTAGGTTCATGCTCAGGCACGGTGCTTGGTGGTCTCAGGGGATCACATGCAGTGCCAGGGCTTGAACGAGAGTCTCTGCCAAGGAGGCTGCATGTGATGGAAGTGCCTTGCCTCAAGACCTGCTCTTTCAGGAGGCAACAGGCTGCAGCTACGGCCCTTGCTCTGCTTGTGGCCAGCCCCCTGCTCAGTTCCAGGCATGACTTACAGTTTCTTGAGCACTGCCAGGGGTCACTCCTGAGCACAGAGTGTCAGGAGCATTTCCTCAGTACTGCTGAGTAGTGTGTGTGTGTGTGTGGGGGGGGTGGACAGAGAGAGGGAGAGAGAAAGAGAGGAGAGAGAGAGAGAGAGGGGGAGAGAGAGAGAGAGAGAGAGAGAGAGAGAGAGAGAGAGAGAGAGAGAGAGAGAGAAATTTTTTCTGGCTAGTTTCACGAACTCCATGCTGACCGCCTGGGGTTTTGCCCAGCCAGAGGGAGTTCAGCTTCGAGCTACTCAGGCGCGGCTGCCCACTGGTGCCGAATGCCAGGAGGATGAAGGTGCTGCCCGTATGTGGCTGACCCTGCTCCGTGTCTAGCCCTGCCTGGGCCTCTGAGCACCCAGCTGAGAGTAAGCCCCGAGCACCGCCAGGTGTGGCCCCCAAACCAAACAAAAGAGTCCTGGGGGGCTGGAGTGATAGTTCAGCAGGGAGGATGTTTGCCCTGCTTGTAGCAGGCCTGGCTTTGATCCCCAGCACCCCATTTGGTGCCCCAGCACTGCCCGGAGTGATTCCTGAGTGCAGAGCCAGGAGGAACCCCTGAGCATCGCTGGGTGTTGCCTCCAAACAAAGAGCTTTTGGGGGCGCCTCTGAGGTGGCCCAGCTTCCGTCATGTCTCTGGTGTGCCTCCTCATCTGCCGCAGGTGGGCCCCAGGATCTGTGTGACCCTGGACATGAGTGTGGGTGGCCCAGGAGCTAGAAGGCTGGCAGGGCAGGCAACATCCCTTTGATCTCTCAGAGCTCTTGAGAAGGGGACAGGGCAGGATGGCTGTCCTGGTCCAGAGATCAAAACAGGTGGGCAAGGCTACTTATTAACACCCCTCTTTTGCTGGAGATGGGGCAGGGGTTTGGTCCACACCCAGCTGTGCGCAGGGGTAGGGGGAGCCATGGGGACGGGAATGGATGGAAGGTCCGCATCACGCAAGGCAAACGCCTTACCCGCTGCGTTATCTGTGGCCCTGGTTATTGCTCCAGCGGGCCCAGTAACGTCTCCATTGGAGACTTTGTTGTTACTGTGTCTGGCATATCGAATACTCTCGGTAGCTTGCCGGGCTCTCCGAGAGGGGCGGAGGAATCGAACTCGGGTCGGCCATGTTGGCCGCTTGTAAGGCGAATGTCCTACCCGCTGTGCTATCGCTCCAGCCCTGGTTATTAACTGTGCAAAAATATCAAAGAGGCACAGAAGTCAGCCCAGAGGTCAGAGGACTTGCCTGGCCTGTGGCTGTAGCAGGGGCACCACACATTGAATCCCTGCCTCTCCCTCCAGCTCCCCCTCCCAGGGGCACAGGAGGGTCCCACTCCCAAATAATACCAAAGTGCACTTTGCTATTTTATTTAACTTTGGTTTTGGGGCCACTCCAGGGCTTAGTCCTGGCTCTGCACTCAGGTATCATTCGAATTTTTTTTTTTTTTCTTTTTGAGTCACACCTGGCCATACTCGCTCAGTATTTCTGGCTCTGGGCTCAGAAATTTGTCCGGGCGGTGCCCTGGGGGGACGGGGTGAGGGGGGAACACCACATAGGATACCAGGGATGGAACCCGGGTCGGCAAAAGCCCTCCCCCCTGTACTCTCACTCCAGCCCCTCGGGTATCACTCCAGGGGTTCCCAGGATGCCACCGAGGATGGAACCTGGGCTGGCCTCCAGCGAGGCAGGGCCCTGCCCGCTGTGCTGTGTCTCGGGCCCCAGGGACAGGGTCATCTCCGCGCAAATAGGGGCGGTCTCAGATGCTGCCCCGAGGAGGGATGTCCTAATCCAAGGGGCCTGTTGATGGTGCATCGATCAGAGGCTCGATTGTCGCCGTTTCCGAAACGGCCGGGGCTCGCCAGGCAGGTCTCAGAACTCGGGAACCCGAAGAAACGTCACCAGCGTGCACAGAAGCCTTCAACTTGGAAAAACTCAGAAGTTTCCCTTTGCTTCCGAAAGTGAAACGGCCTCGGAAAAGAAGGAGTTTCCGGTGTGGAACTGGGTTGGGGACAATCACCCGGTCGCCTGCCAGCTGGCGAGGAAGAGGCAGCGCCAGCCTCGGAACCACCGGGAGGCGGGTGCCCGCGGGGAGATGCCCGCGGTTCCCGGGGGCTCGCACCCGCAGCGCCCGCTCCCCGGACGATCCCACGAGGTTCCCACGTTACTTTCCACCGCAGCTCCGAGTCCCGCGGCGGTGCGGGGGCGTCCGGACGAGCGCGCGGACCCCGGCCCGGTGCCGCCGCCGCCCCCCCCACCCCCCGCGCGTGTCCCCGCGCCCCGGGACGGACGGCCGCGGCTCTTTGTTAAGGGACCCGGCGACAAAGCGCGGCGGCGGGGCCGCGTGTGCGTGTGTGTGCGGGCGTGGGGGGCACAAGGGGACCAAGCGGGGCGCAGGGTCGAGGCGCTCGGGGCGCGGCCGGCCGTGGGCACCGGGTCCGCCCGCGGCTTTTGTGCCCCGGCCCGGCCTCGGGGCTTCCCCTTTGTGTGCGCGCGGCGAGACCCGGCCCGAGGCGGGCGGCCCCGGGGGCGACGCTCGTGCGTTTGGGCTCCGGCGCCCGCGCGCGCCCGCACCGGGCCCGCACGGCGGCCGGGCCGGAGTTGCCGGGCGCACGGAGGCGGGGGCGCGGGGGCACCCGGGGCAGCGCACGGGCCGGCCCGCGCCGCGCTCCGCAGCTGCGCGCTGGGCCCCGCCGCCGCGTCCCGACCCTCCGCCAACGTGGGCACCAACCGCCGCGCCGCCCGGCCGTTGGGCGGGTGGGAATTTCTGGGAACGGGGCGGGGCCCGCGGGCCGACGCGGCCGGGCGTTGGCGGGCCGGGGGGCGGGGCGGGCGCGCCCGGGGCCGGGCGGGCGGGGCGGGGCCAGCGCGGCGTCACGGGCGGGGCGGGCCCGGGGCGGGGCCCGGAGCGCACGGCCCGGCCCGGCCCGGCCCGGCCCGGCTCGGCCCGGCCGCCCCCCCTTCCCTCCCCGACTCGGTCCCGGGAGCCCCGGGGCCCGCGAGTGGCGGCGATCGGGCGCGGTGGCGGTGGGGATCCGGGCTCGGAGTTTCTCCCCAGCCCCCGGCCCGCGCGCGCTGCCAGGGCGGGGGTCCCGAGGCGGGCCGGGGGGCGGCGCGGGGAGTGACAGCGGCTCCGTGGGGGCGGGGGGCGCCCGGGCGAGCGCCGCGCGCGCGGGCCGGCCCCCGGGCGGGCGCTGCAGGTGCACCCGCCGAGGGGCGCCCGGGTCCTCACCTGCCGGCGCGCGCGGCCGGCCGCGGCGAAGTTGGCGGCCCCGGGGGCGCGCGGGGCGGGCGGGCGAGCGCGCCGGCCCGCGGGTATAAATAGCCGCGCCGGGCTTGACAGGCGCGCCGGGGCCGGCGGCCGCCCCCCGCCCCCCGCCGCGCGGGCAGGGGAGGAGCGCTCGGCGGGCGGGGCGGGAGCGGCCTCGAGTGTCCTGGCGGCGGCGGCGGCGGCCGAGGGGGAGGAGCCGAGGCGGGGGGCGGAGGGCGGGGGCCACCATTGCTCCCCGCGCCGGGCCGGGTGTCGCCGTCGCCGGGGCGCTCGGGGGTCGGCGGGCGGCGCGCGCGGGGGGCGCTGCGCGGGGCGGCGCGCCGCCGTTGTGTCTCCTCCTCTCCCCGCGGCGCGGCGCGGCTCGGGCGGCGGGGGAGGCCCCGGCGGCTCCCTCCGGACGCCGGCCCGCGGCGGCCCGTGCGCGGCGGGGCCTGCGGGAGGGCGGGCGGCGCGGCGAGCAGGTAAGGAGCGCGGGGGGGCGCGGGGCGCGGCGGGCGGGCGGGCCCGGGGCTGGGGGGGTCGCGGCGCCCCCGCCCCGCGCGCGGGTGCCGTGCGCCCGGGGCGGCGCGGAGGGCTGTGCCGGAGCCTGCGGCGGTGACACGGGCGGCCCCGGGCAACGGTCGGGGCGCGGGACTTGGAGCCGGGGGACGGCGCGGGGAGCAGCCCCGGCGGCGCGCGGGCCGGGGCGCGGGACCCCCGCGGCGTGTTTACCTCGACGAGCCGGACCGGACCGAGCCGCCGCGTCCCGCGGGGCGCCGGGGCGGCGGGCGGGCGGGCGGGCGGGGGGGCCGCCCCGGAGGAAGCGCGTCCTGGGAGGGTCCGGGCGGCGGGCGCGGGGCGGGACCGCGGCGGCCGGGCCGGGCCGGCGGGCCGGCGTGCGGGCCGGCGGCGCTGGGGGTTCCGGGCGCCCCCCGGCCGCCCCGCGTCCCCGCGCGCGCGCTGCTGCGCGCCGGCCGCGGCAGGTGGGACCCCCGTGGCCCCGCGATCCGCCCCCGCCGAGACGCGGTCCTCGAAACAAAACAAAAAGGGGCCCGGGGAACCCGCGCGGCCGGCGCCCGCCTTCTGGAGCCTCCCCGGGGCGCGGCTGCCCCCCTCCCCCCCCGGCCCCCAGGGGCGCGGGCTGCGGGGCGGCGCGGGGGGCGCGGGCGGGTCGTGGTCCCCGCGGCCCCCGCGCCGCCGCCGCCGCCGCCGCCGGGCCTCGGGCCCGGGCCGCGCTCGGGCGTGTTTGTTCGGTGTCAATAAAGAGCCCAAGTGCGGCTGGTGGCCGCCGCCGCCGCCGCCGCCGAGCCCCCTCTCTGCAAGTTCTCGGTACTTCCTCCCGCGAGCGAGACCTTTCGGCGTGGAAAGTGCGAAATTTCCGCCCCGGCCGGTGTCCGCGAGCCCCGAGGGCCGCCGCCGCGCGGGTCCCGCTGGAAGCCGGCGCCGGGCGCGGGCCGGGCCGGGTCGCTGCTCGCCCGCTCGGGGGTCTCTGCCTCCCGGGGCCGGCTGGCTGCGCACTTTCCGCGGCGCCCGAGCCCCGGAGGAAGCGGCGCTCGCGGTCCCGAGTTTGTTCCTCTGGGCCCGAGAGGGAAAGGACCGAAGGAATCGTGGACGGCTGCAGGGAGCGCCCGAGGCAGGACCCCCGAGCCACCGCCGGGGACCCCGGTTCCCCGGGCCGGTTTGCGGTGCACGCACCGCGGCGCGTTTCTGGGCATGTTCTCCAGGCTCCGCCTGAGTGAAGTAGAGAAGTGATATTTTAAGCGCTTTCAAACTTTGGCTCCTTAAGGTAGACCTTTTTTTTTTTTTTTCTGTAAGCTTCGAGTGATTCAGTCATTGGCGTCTCATCGCAGGCGTGTTAGACCAGTTTAAAGAATAATCCAGGGTGGAGGGGAGGGTGGGAGACGCCGCAGGGGTGGGGGTGGGGGGGGCTGAGATCCCTGGGGTTAGGCCCTCATGCTTGTGGCCCTGGGGGACCCCAGAGCCCTGCTGACTGTCCCCGGGGAGTTTTTAGCTAGTCGGACGCCTGGCCCTGAACGACAGTGAGTGCGATTGTCGGGAATGTGGGGCTTGGCAAGTGTCAGTAGTGTTGTGACTCTGGGGTGGAGGGACAGCACAGCGGGTCCCACGCTTGCCTTGCATGTGCTGGACCGGCTTCCATCCCCCGGCGTCCCATGTGGTCCCCCAGCACAGCCAGGAGTGATTCCTAAGTGCAGAGCCAGGAAAGGACCCCATGAGCATCACAGGGTGTGCCCCCCCAACTACCCCCAGCCCCAGAAAAACCCCAGACCAAGGGTGGGTGACTTGGACTTGCTTGGAGGCCCCCAGAGGTGCTACAAGGGCCTGCACAGTGATGCCGGGGTGTGGTGCCTATAGGATGGAACGCTGAACCACCTCTGCTTGCCCTCTGCTGTTCTGAGCTCCCTCTCCGGCTCATGCGGGAATCCTGGTATTCGGCAGTATGCCGGCTCCCAGGCTGTGGTTGCTGGCGTTCTAGAAACTTCCATGCTCGCTGGATGGGACTTCTCCTTGCCTCTCCCCTGCCCGTGTGGCTACAGCAGAGCCTGGATGAGGGATCACCCGCACTTGTGGCCCGGGTGCTGGCCTCGGAGCCATGCGTCAGGCCGCCATGTGGGAGCCCAGCTCCTTAACCCTGGGTGCAGGCCTGCGCCCCTACTTCCTTATTTTGGGGTCTCGCAGGCGGTGCTCAGGAGCAGGGCCTTGGGGGCAATTCTGGCCTGCTTCAGTGCAACAAAGGCTGCAGGGTTTAACCAGATACCCAGCAATGCTGCCCCTCCCTGGACAGTGTCGACCCTGGGGCACCAGTGACCCGCCTTCACCCTATGCCATCTCTCCCGCCCTGTTAATTTTCTGAGGTGTGGGGGGCATGAAACCCAGGGCCAGGGCCCCTGGTGCCGAGTCACAGCCCTGCCTTGCATCTGTGCTGTGCTGTGTGGCTCCCGGGGCTGTAGCCCTCGAGTGCTGCCACACACACCTGTGGCTCCAGCGAGGCCAGTAGCAGGGCCCCCGCCAGGATAGCCCTAGGCACTCAGGGGGATCCGCGGTTCGAACCTGGGACCCTGTGTTTGCAGGCAGGTGCTCTATGTCACTGCACCCCCCCTCGGTCCCCGACTCCCCAAGTTTAGGTGTCTAGTTGGGTGGTTCTTAATATAGTGACAGAATTGTGCACTGTCACCGTCCTCTATCTTGGGACATTTCCTCTACACCCGCGTGCAGGCTCCCTGCGGCCCCTAGCCCAGTCACACTGTAGATTTGCTTCTTCTGGACATTGTACAGGAGTAGGATGCTGTCACATAATGATCTCTTGTGATGGCTTGGCATGCATACTGTTTTTAAAATTCATCAGCCTTGGGGTACGGCGGGTAGGGCATTTGCCGTGTGTGCCGCAGATCTGGGTTCGATCCCTGGCATCCCACATGATCCCCAGAGCGCCACTGGAAGTAGTTCCTGAGTGCAGAGCCAGGAATAGCCCTGAGCATTGCCAGGTGTGCCCCCCCCCAAAAAAAAAGAACCTAAATGAAAATAAAGTTTGTCAGCCTGGTGGCATGTATTAAGATTTCATTTTAACTGCTGATGAATTGTCTTGAGCTATACCATACACTGTTTAACCATGAGTCAACTTATTTACCCAGGACTTGAGTAACTTTTTCCTAAATAGAATGAATAATGCTGTGAACATTTGTGTGCAGGTTATTTTAATAGTCATGTTTTCATACCTACTGGGATGTGCACACTCTTATAAATACCATTCAGGCTAAGGCTTTTTTGTTTACTTGGGGATAGGAGTTTTGGGTGATACCCAGCAGTGTTTGGGGCAACTCTTAGCTCTGTGCTGACGGTCACCTCAGGGATGCTTGGGGGAGGACCTTGGCGTTCCGGGGATCAGAATGGTGCCGCAAGGCATGTGTCTCCACCCCTGTATTCGTGGGTCAGTCTCTGGACCAGCTGTGGGTTTTTTTTTCAAGTATAAATTTTAAGAAACATGAAAAAGAAAAGTGAGAAACTCCATAAGGAAAGGGGTCACACCCCTCCAAGTTTGGATGTAGGTTACCCTAAGTGGAATGTGCCTTTTCCTATTTGTCTTTGGACCTCACCCGGCGATGCTCAGCACTTACTCGTGGCTCAGCACTCAGGAATCACTCCTGGCAGTACTTAGGGGACCACATGGGATGCTGGGGATTGAACCCAGGTTGGCTGCGTGCAAGGCAGGAGCCCTCCCTGCCTGCTGTGCCATGGCTGGGGCCTGGGGGAGAGCCTGAGGGCTGGACGGATGCTCAGGGCGCAGCATGCTGAATTTGTCGCGGTACCAGCCTGTGCCCCCAGCAGTTCCCGACCCTGGGTCGGGAGCATGGCCGGGTGGGTGTGGCACCCAAAAACCTCTGGTGACCCTTGAGCTTTAATATCGGTGGAATCTGACTTCCCAGTATTTTTCATTTATAGAGGATATTCCTGGGAAGGTCCCACCTGGTGGTGCGCGGGGGTCTGTCCTGGCGGGGCCCTGGGGACCTTGGGAGGCGCTGGGATGACATCCTGGCTGTCGGTATGCAGTTTGCAGTAGGCAAGGTCGCCGCTGGAACCGCTGTGCTCTTTCTCCGCTCCCCTTATCTCGTGATCTGCACGAACTCAGAATGTTCCAGGAAGTTAACTTAATTTTGTTTTGTTTTTGGGTTACACACAACCGTGATCAGGGCTTACTCCTGGCTCTGCACTCAGGGGTCACTCCTGGAGGTGCTTGGGGGGGACCGTCGGGAGGACTGGGGATCGAGCCTGGACCTGCCGTGTGCCCGGCGAGGGCCTCACCTGCTGTACTCTTTCTCCGGCCTCGAATTCTTGGCTTCTCCTTCCCCTGTCCTGCCTAAACATCTAAGTGCCGTCGCGATAGTGCGCTAAATGACCCAGCGTTTTTGTCTGGTTTTGATGTTTGGGCCAGTCCTGGCAGAGCACAGGGCTTCCTCCTGGCTCTGTGCTCAGAGGTCCTTCCTGCTCTCAGGGCGCCCTCCGCAGGGCTGGGACTGACCAGGGCTGGCCGCGTGCAGGGCGAGCGTCTTAAGCTCTGGAGTAGCTCTCCAGCCCCGACGGGGCATTTTGCAGTCGCCTTGAGGGGTCATGATGATCGTGGCTTTTATTGTCCTGTCAAAGTTGCTGCCGAGCTTGAAGAAGTTTTCTATTTGGCCACCCCCAGTAGTGCCCGATTGGGGTCCCTCCTGGCCAGTGGCGTGTGGCTACTTTCAGTGTCTGGGGACACAGCCCTGTGCTCCCAGGGGACTGCCTGACCCGGGTCCTGAAGCTGGAATTTCATTCCTTTTTTTTTTTTCCTTCTCGTGTGTGTGTGTGTGTGGGGGGGGGGGGGGAGTAGGGTGGGGGGTGGAACACTTCCTGATGCTCAGGGCTTACCCCTGACTCTGCTTGGGGATCCCTCCTGACCAGGGAGTTGGGGGGCAGATGGGGTTCCCCGATCGGAGGCAAGTGTAGGGCGGGTGCCCTGCGGCTGGATTATCTCTCTGGCCCGAGGCTGGAGGGCTAAGTGAAAGTATTGCCCTGTTGTAACTTTGTATACTCTTGCAGAGAGCTCAGACTATGATGGTTTTGCTCTGAAGTAGTTTCCATGACTTTTGTTTTCCCATTTTCCTGACCAGTGGGAGATGTTGGAGGCTTGAGAACTTTCTGTGCAGAAGAGAAGGAAGGCACGAGTCCCCGCAAGCCCCCAGAGGCCCGCTTTCCCCACCGGGGTCGGATTTGGGGGGCCCCCGAGGCAGCACTTGAGGGACTTGTTCAGGACAGGGCAGGCAGTAGCCGCCTGTTCACGGGACTGTGTTTGGGGAGGCGGCCTGGGGGCTCCACGTAGGTGGTGGTGGGGGGGCGCTGCCCTCCTGGTGCTTAGGGGTGACGCCCTGCTGACTCCTGACGGTGCTGAGGCCCGGCGTGCTCCTGGTTCTGGGGTCTCTTTTGTGCGGACTGGGCGCTGGGCCCTTCTGTTGGGATCAGGACCCGCCTGCCGGTGGTTCCAAGGTGGTTCTGTGCCCTCAAGGTGGATTGAGGTGCAGTCAGGGCATCTAGCCGAGTTGGGGCGAGGGTTGCAGGCTGGCGTTTGTTTCTCAAAACAAAGGAGCTCAGCCGTGCGGAGGGGGGAGTGGAGGGGGAGCGTTTCGGATCCTGGCCTCCTCCGAGGCCTACGCGGACACGACTGCTACTGAGAACATAGGTAGAAGCGCCTTTCCGAGGAGGCCGGTGCAGGAGGGCCTTCGTGATTCTGGCGCAGTTTTAATTTTGCTAATATCTTTGTTCTGCTCGGTTGGGGCTTCAGCCTGGGGCCTCACCTGTCGGGACGCCGGCGCCGTCCCTGGGCCCGGCCCCGCGGTGTGACCATCAGAACGTGCATCCTCAGGAGGCAGGAAGGCCGGTGAGATCCTGCCTCCACCGCGCAGGCCCCTGGAGAGGGTGGCTCTGCCGCCGTGCCCTGGAGGGGCGCGGAGGGGACGAGCCTGGCACGAGTGAGCGCCCGCTCCCTCCGTGCACAGCGCGCCCGCCCGGGAGGAACAAGCACACTTTGTTTCCTGCCTGTGGAGGCTCCCTGCTCTCTGCTCGAGGGCTGCTCCCGAGACCAGGTGCGGGGGATGGGCCCCTGCCCCGCTGGCAGAGCTGTCCTGGCCCTTCCTCCTCCTTTCCGCTCTCCCTTTCCTTTTCCTTTCCCCCTTTCTTTTCTTTTGGTCCTGGGGCCGCACCTGGCAGTGCTCAGGGTTTGCTCCTGGCTCTGTGCTCTGATCACTCTTTGCAGAGTCTGGGGGTATGGGATGGGACGCTGGGGATCAGACCTGAGCAGGAAAGAACCTTACCTGCCGTACTATCTTTGTGACCCCGAGAACAATATTCTTTTGGGGCTGGAGCGATAGCACAGCGGGTAGGGTGTTCGCCTTGCACGCGGCCGACCCGGGTTCGATTCCCAGCATCCCATAGTGTCCCCTGAGCACTGCCAGGAGGAACCCCTGAGCATCGCCGGTTGTGACCCAAAAAGCAAAAAAAAAAAAACAAAATACTCTTTTCGTGTTTGTATTTATTTATTCTTTCTGGTTTTGGGTCACCCCCGGCAATGCTCAGGGCTTACTCCTGGTTCTGGACTCAGGAATTTACTCCTGCCAGTGCTTGGTGGGGGGCCATATGGGATGTGAGGGATCGAACCTGGTTCAGCTGCATGCAAGGCAAACACTCTGCTGTGCTATCACTTTGCCCCCTGGAAAAAAGGTTCTTAGCTACTCTCTTGTTGCTGACTTTTCTCTAAGATAATCTCACTGTAATGGAGTCGTATCCTGCGAACCCATAATATTCAGGAGCTTCTCTTTGGAGGGGCCACACGGTGATATTCAGGAGTAACTGACCTGCTGGGGGCCACACGTAGTGGCAGGGACCAGAACAGCTTGGCCGCAGGGAAGACAGGTGCCTCCCCCGGTCCTGTCTCTGCAGCCCTTGGAAGATCTGCTAGTGGCAGCTGCACGCTTCCTTGCTAACTTGTAGGCGAAGCCTTTGGCTCCGGTTTTGGAACCATCTGCCCTCGGCCTTCTGAGTGGCCGAGGAGGCTGAGAGGCAGTTGATCTCTCCTTTAAAAGGAAATTTCGTCAGCGGGTAGGGCGTTTGCCCTGCATGCGGCTGACCTGGGTTCGATTCCCAGCATCCCATATGGTCCCCTGAACACTTCTGGCCAGGATGGTTCCTGAGTGCAGAGCCAGGAGTAACCCCTGTGCATCGCCAGGTGTAACCCAAAAAGCAAATAAATAAATAAGTAAAAATAAATAAAAGGAAATTTCGCCCCTCTTGCTCTGTTGGGCAGGACTGACAGTCAGCGTCCTGTGCAGTGGGGCTCGGGTGGGGTGCTCCCGGGTAGGCGGGGTCCTCACCCCGTGGGCTCAGCTGTCTGGAAGGAGCCTCTCCACCTGCAGCCGGAGTGCTCTGGGCGTACAGGAGGCGCTTCCGCGGCTGGCGAGACAGTGCCGGGCTCCATGGCTGGCCCTGGTATCGATCTGCCGTCGCTCCTCCGAGCACCGTGAGGTGTAGATTCCACAGAAAGAGGCGCTTCTGCGCAAACCCGTGACTGTCAGTCAGCTCATCGCCTGGCCTTTGACTGCTTCCTCCTCCTGCTCCTCCCACTCTTCCTGCTCCTCCTCACCCGTTGGTGCGCAGGGAGCCCTCCTGGGCTGGGGGCGCTGTATGTGGGACCGGGATGGAACCCCCATCAGCTGTGCTTCTGCTCCGGCCCTGAATATTAGACTTCCCTTTTTTCCCGTCTGGGTTTTGGTTCACACTCGGCGATGCCCACGGGTTACCTCCTGGCTCTGGACTCGGGAATCACTCCTGGAGGTGCTTGGGGGATCATATGGGGGTATCGGGAATCGGACCCGGGTTCGCTGCGTGTAGGGCAAACGCTCTCCCCGCTGTTACTATTGCTCCAGCCCGCAGCCCTTCCAGTTTGAATCAATAACCGAATAGACCTCCTTCCCAGAGTTGTTTTGCTATTTTACAATTGATAAGGATGCGGAAGTAACTAAGATTGCTAATAGCTATTTTACTTATAGTGATATCAAAGTAACTCATAGCGTGTAATTACTGAGCCTTCGAGGTGACACCACGATTCAACATTCGAGTTCCTGTGGCGCTTTGGGGACAGTGCGGCCAGCAGGCTTTAGACTGTTAAATCTTCCTAGCTCTTAAATATTACACTGTTACAATAGTCTTGATGTAGTAAGTGGAATAATTATACCGCTATTTCACAGTGCTATTAGAGGATGAAAAGACCATTAGTGATGTTGTCACACGTGTTACCTATACCCAATAAAGACTCACCATCTTTATTGGCCAGGAGCTGAACCAGAGAGGTGGGGTGCAAGGGAGCCCCAGGCTGGATCCACTGAGCACCCTGTAGTGAGGGCACCTCCCTGCCCCCCCCCCCCCCCCCCCCAACATCCCACCAGTCACAGAATCAACCACGGGGCTGCTCACGCATCATGTGAACACGAGGACTGGAGAGACAGGCCAGGAGGCAAGGCGCTGGCCTAGCTTGCGGCCACCCCTGGTCAATTCTTTGGGCCACTCCTGGGCATCTCTGGGCGTGGCCCAGACTCTCCCCCACCGGTCCCTCAGCCCTTCTCCCTGCGGCACTGCCCTTGTCTCTGAGGTCGCTCCCGCTCGCTCCCTAGGCTTGGGCGTCTCATCTCCCCACTCTGCGCCCCCCTAAAGATCTGGACCCTCTTTCTTCTCGAGGCGCTGAGGCCCGGGTGGGACACTCGTCCGAGCAGGCGGCCTTTCTCCTGCCCATGCGCATGGAGTGCCCACGGGGACTGTGCTTGTGTGTGTGGTTTGTCTCTGGGCCTGGGGGTGCCCGGGCACGGCCCGGCCTTTTGCTACACTGCAGGAGGAGGAGGGGCAGGAAGGTGGCTGGGTGGTGCTGGGGGACAGACCGAGGTTTCGGGGGACAGGGAGGTTGGGCCGAGATCCTGGCTGGGTGCCTGGGGCCCTGTCACTCGGCTGTTCTCCTCTGGCCTCGCCATCGCCCCCTTCTGGCAGGAAGAGAATTTGGGGGCCCAGGAACTTGGCCATCTGTTCTCTTGGAACCCCGAGTTCCCTGTCCAAGAAGCCTCCCGGGGCGCCTTCCTGCTTCCCTCCGCTCTGGTCTGGACCACAGCGGGATGGCCGCAGGGCTCGGAGAGGCCAGAGCTTTTTGGCATAGTGAGCCTGGGGGAACCCGAGAGTTCCAGGTGGGAAAGTTGCCTTGGAGGTGCCCTGAGGTGTCTGTGGCGAATAGGAGCTGCCAGCGCTTCCTGGCTTGCTCAGGGCTGGAGGGTTCTTTGGGCGCCTCGCCCCAAGAATGCCGGGTCCCCAAGAGGGAAAGTGATGTTTCCAGGAGAAACTGAGGCCCAGGGTGGGGCTGCAGCCACCGTGACTCCTGAGGGGCGGCTATGTGGCCCCTGAGTGTGAGGGTGCGACCTTCAGGTCCGGGGGGGGGCAGGGAAAGGGTGGAGACGATCCCCCCAAGAACCTCCAGTGGCGCTGAGCGGGATTTGCCATCGTGGAGATGGTGGTGAAGGAGGCAAAGGCGATGGAGAAGGTTTAGAAAAAGCAATGAGAGGATGGGCCTGGGCACGGGGGGCTTTGCTCAGAGCCTGGAGGGAGGGGGCTGCAGTGTGGGGTTCGGAGGGTCTGGGGGTTGCTGGGGGCGGGGGCAGGGAAGTGACAGCCGGGCTGTGACCCGGGCCCACGGGTGGGTAGTTTGTGGGAGAGTTTGTCTTTTACAACTTGATTTTCTTTTCTTTTTTTTTTTTTTTTTCTTTTTTGGGTCACACCTGGCGATGCACAGGGGTCACTCCTGGCTCTGCACTGAGGAGTTACTCCTGGCGATGCTTGGGGACCATATGGGATGGTGGGGTTCGAACCCTGGTTGGCTGTATGCAAGGCAAGGCAAACGCCCTCCCCGCTGTGCTATCGCTCCGGCCCCTACAACTTGATTTTCTGCTTAGAGGAAGGCCCAGCTGCTTCCTAGCCTGTTGGTTGGTGAGACTAAAATCCTCCCCGCTCCCAGGCCTGCTCATGTTGGCTGGTTTTGCTCAATAAACTCAGTAGTTGCTTCCACTGGTGACTTGACTTCAATTTTCAGTCTGATTAAAAAAAAAAACCTTGGGGGTTACTTGAGCGCCCAGACACAATCTCTCTCTCTGTTCTGGTTGAGGGCCCACACCTGGTGGTGCGGCGGACGGAACCCCGATCCCCGCTGTGTTACCGGTCTTGTCACTGCGTTTAGCATATAAGCCGCATCACTGGACTGGCTTGTGGTTTGTGGTCACGAGTACCTACCCTCTGAGTCACACCTATTTTGGACAAAATGTTTTTCAGGAGAATTTTATTAACGCTGGCTCCCCCCCCCCCCCATCCCACTAGTAGTTCCAGAGAATTGCTGGTTTATATTCTCGCTCTTGCTGAGCTGTGAAAATAGTGGAGGGTGTTTAGACTTCTTAACATTCGGATTGTAAGTAAAAATGATTTCTGTTACTATCATGCGGTCAGAAAACAGAAATTGAAAGTAGTCACCACTCTGGCAATATTGAGCGTTACTGAGATGGCATTAAAGACTTTCTTAATTTCTGTTTTTTTTGGGGGGGTGTCACACCCCCCGGCCGGCTCTGGGGACCCTGCAAGGCCGGGCTGGAATCTTCAGGCCAGCCTCCAGCCCTGCTTGCTTTTGATTCTTCAGAAACATCGCTTTCCATTTTCTGTTTTTGCGTTTCACTTCGGGGGTCACAGCGCTGCCCACTGTGCGTTGGGGGGGGGGGGTCATGCAGAACGAGGGCCTGAGCTCGGGTCTCTGGCCTGGAAAACACGTGCTCAGTCCTGGGGGTTCTCTCGGGGGCCCGCCCCCACCTCCTGATGACAAAGGGGTCTAGGTAATGAGGTGAACTGTCTTTTGCAGGGTTTTCTCTTTTGGGGGTGGCAGTGCCCGTGGTTCTGGGGATTAAATTGGGGGTCGCTGCCTGCGGGGTTATGCCTACCAACCAACCCGCCCGCGTTCCAGGTATTTCCTTTCTTTTGTTCTTGGGCCACACCTGGGCCGCTCAGGTTTTACTCCTGGCTCTGTACTCGGGGTCACTCTTCACAGGCTCCAGGGACCATATGGGGTGCTGGGATGGGACCCAAGTTGGCCGCATGCAAGGCAAGGCCTCCCTGCGGTGCGATCTCTCTGGCCCTTTCAGGCTGGTTTTGGTTCTTTTGGGGGGGCACAGCGGCCTCGGAGCTGCGGGGGTTGCTCCCGGCAGGGCCCCTGGGTGCTAGGAGGAATCTGGGGTCCGGCATTCGAAGACCGTGCTCAGCCCCTCAAACTGTCTCTCTTCCCTCTCTTCAAAGATGTTTGATTTTTCTGCGTTCTTTAATTTTGATATAAAAAAAAGTTCTGTTAGAAGTCTGAAAGCTTTGACATACAAAATTGAATACAAGGTAGCTTTCTGTTATTGTTTATAAGCAGACCTGGCAGTGCTCAGGGCTTTCTCCTTGCTGTGTGGTCAGGGGTCACTCCTGGTAGGGCTTGGGGACCACGTGGGGTGCCGGGGACTGAATCCCAGGTCAGTTGTGTGTAGGGCAAGTGCCATACCCACTGTGCTGGTCCCCCAATAAAATGTGGCATTTTAGGAATAATCTAATTGACGCCGGATTGACAGTCATCTCCCAGGGGAAAAACCTGCTTATCTTTGCCTGGAACTCTTCGCTGTGTCACATTTTGACCAAAAGCCGAGTGATATTGAGGAAAACATGCGAGATTAAAGATTTCCCAGGGGCCAGAGAAATAGTACAGTGGGATGGGCATTCTGTCCCTGGCACCTCGCATGGTCCCCTGAACCCTGCCAGGAGTGGTCCCTGAACACAGAGCCAGGCGTGATGCCGGAGCACTGCTGGGTGTGGCCCAAAAACCAAAAATAAAAACTTTCCAAGAGAAAGATAGGACAGTGGGCAAGGCACTTGCCTTGTGTGCCACCACCCCAGACCTGGGTTCCGTCCAGTACCGCATCTAGTGCACTGCCCAGAGCCGGGAGTAGGTCCTGAGAACCTCTTGGTGTTGGCCCCAAAAGAAAAACAAACCAGAAAAAGGAAAAAAAAAAAAATCTTTCCCCAGATGTCCAAAGAGTTTCATTATGTTTCATGATGTTGTTTGTGAACTTGTATTTGAAAGTCTCAGCAACTTGGATCCGATTGTTCTCCACTCCCTGGCTCAGGGTGCGGGGCTAGAGCCAGCTTGTCGCCAGGGCTCGGGGCAGTTCTACCAGACTGCACTGGTGAGGCTCAGAGGCGCTCAGGAAGAAGGGACCATGTGCCAAAAGGTTTCGATTTGTGTAAATAAGCAGCTGGGTCGTTTTAGAAGTTGTCACGATCCGGTTCATTTTGTTTTCAATAGAGGAAAGGTTTGAAAACTCCCACCCGAATGCCCGAGGAAGGAAAGGGCACCTTCCTGCGGCAACGGGGGTCCTGCCCCTCCCGGGCTGAGCCTGGGGTCCACGTCTGCCGCCTCCCCGGGCCAGCGGGATGGGCGCTGGCGCGACGTCCGCCCTCCTCCTCCTCCTGGGCGTCTGCAAATGTTGAAATCACACCTGCTGCTGAGGCCCCCGGGTGTTTCTCATCACTTTCCCAACGCTTCTCTCCCAGGCGCTCTGGCCCTGCCGTGCAAAGGCTGGATTCCCGGGCGTCCGCTCTGCGCCATCGCGGTTGACTTGAAGAACCCGGGAATGCCGACGACTGACCCTGGCCTCCCCTTATGAGCCTTGTGTGGCGCCCGTCGGTGGCCAGTGAAGCTTCCTCAGCGGTGGCATGATGACGTCCGCCGTGGTGGACAGTGGAGGGTCTCTTCTGGAGCTTTCCAGCGGCGGCTTGAAATGCCAAGAGGTCAGCAGCCCTCTCCCCACCCCCCCACCCCCACCTGTTCCAAGTGTCATGGTCCCCTGGGGTCCCGGCATGAAGGAATCTTACCGACAAGCATTTGAAAGGGTCCAGTATTGACTGTCGGGAGTCAGCAGTGTCCAGCATAGCGCGATGCCTCTGTACCCCGGAGGGTGGGAAACGGGGAGCACTGTGCCTGGGAGAATGCAGAGCAGCGGGGGCGCGCACGTGTCACTTCTTTTCCCTTTTTTGTTTTTTTTGTTTTTTGGGTCACGCCTGGCAGTGCTTCTGGCGTCGCACTCAGGGCTCACTCCAGGCAACCTCCAGGAACCTTATGGGATGCAGGGGATGGAGCCTGGCTCGGCCATGTTCTCGCTCCTCGTCCCTCCGGCCCAGAATTCTCAGAGCTGCCTCTGTGAAGACTCTGCCAGGCCTCGTAAGGCTCCACCTGCAGCGCCCCGGAGAGAGGGCGTGGAGGGCCGGAGTACAGGTTTGATCCCCGTGTGGCACACTCCCTAGGCCACCTGCCATGGGACCCCGGATAGCCATTTAATCATCACAGGGTCCGGGAGTTGCGCTTGTGCTCGGGAGGCAGATGGGCAGGAAGGCGGCAGAAAGCAGGGACGCGGGTGGGAGCGTTGCAGCGGCAGGGAGACGGCTAATGGATAGTGATGGATAGAGAGGAAGTACCAGGTGTGGGCACCAGGCCGCAGAACCTCACACTGACCCAAAGAACCTGGACTCACAAAGGGCACAGATTGTTCATGCAGTGTGAGATTTAACATTGCAAAGAATTCTTTTGGGGAAATTTTTTTGGGGGGCGGGGTAGGGCACACGTGGCAGTGCTGAGGGATTCCTCCTGGCTCTGTGCTCAGGGTTCACTCCTTGCGGAACTCAGGGGACCATATGGGATGCTGGGGATTGAACCCAGTCGGCTTCGTGCAGTGTGAGCATCCTCCAGCCCCTACTGACTGTCTGACCCCTCAGCAGGAGACGTTCAGAAGAGGCAGATATAATGGGGGTGCGCATGGCAGTGGGTGATGGCTACTCTATGGGCACAAGAGTGCTTTGGCACAATGCAAATTTCTATAGCGATAGTTTTTGTGATGGTAATTACAAATGTAATTCATAGGTCTGCATTTGTGAAAGGGCTGGGCTGGAGCGATAGCACAGTGGGTAGGGCGTTTGCCTTGCACGCGGCCGAGCTGGGTTTGATTCCTCCGTCCCTCAGAGAGCCCGGCAAGCTACCGAGAGTATCCTGCCCACACAGCAGAGCCTGGCAAGCTCCCCGTGGCGTATTCGATATGCCAAAAACAGTAACAACAAGTCTCACAATGGGAGACGTTACTGGTGCCCGCTTGAGCAAATCGATGAACAACGGGAGAACAGTGCTACAGTTCAGTGCTACATTTGTGAAAATCGCAAGCTGTACGTTTAAATAGGTGCATTTTATTTCAATGAACAGACCAGAATAAGTTGATTAAAGTAAATTAGGTCTGTTGCAGTACATTCCCATCAGCTTGGTGTTTGTTATGTAATAATATGCAAATAATTTATTTTCACAGTCTCAAAATGACCTCTGTTGGCTTTGAGGATTTTATTTTTTGTTTTTTTTTCTTGGAGATTTTGAGCCACACCTGGTGATGCTCAGGGGCTATTCCTGGCTGTGCCCAGGGGGTCATTCTTGATGAGGACTGGACTAGTGGGGATTTAACTGAAGTCAGCAGTGTGCAAGGCAGGTATCTTATCTGCCGTACTATCTCTCCAGATCCTCAAAAATAATAATAACAATGATTATTATTTGGTTTATACGTCATACTCAGCACTGCGCAGGACTTACTACTCCTGGCTCTATGCTTAGGGATTACTAAGAGGCTTGGGGGGATCATTTGGGGTGCCAGGAGCTGAACCCAGATCTGCCGCATGCAAGGCGCATGCCCTCCCCACTGTGCTATTGCCCGGGCCCCTCCTCACTCACTATGTTTCATTGAGGACGTCCTTTAGGTGGGGGATACCGCTCAGCAGTAGAGCCCTTTCCTGGCGTGTGTGCTGGGGGGTCGTGCCCAGCCACGAGTGCTTTCTGAGGGCTCGTGTGCCGGGGACACGGTGGTCCTTGCTCGGAGCAGACACTCCTTGAGTGGGCGTGTCTGAGCTTCCGCTGCAGCTTGTGGTCCTGAGGAGCGCCGGGGCCTGGGCTCAGTGTCCGGCATTGCCCGGGCATTCTTTTGATTGGATGTCTTGAACTCAAATGGAACTGGCTCTGCCATGTTTTGTTTGCTCACAGCCTTTGCTCTAGAGAGTGGGGTAGACCGTGCCAGGCCCGCTGGAGCTGGATTCTTTTCTTTCTTTTCTTTTTTATTTTAATATGTTATTTTTTTGCTTTTTGGGTCACACCCGGCAATGCACAGGGTTTACTCCTGGCTCCGCACTCAGGAATTACCCCTGGCGGTGCTCGGGGGACCATATGGGATGCTGGGAATCGAACCTGGGTCGGCCACGTGCAAGGCAAACACCCTACCTGCTGAGCTCTTGCTCTAGGCCTTCTTTTTATTTATTTATTTATTTATTTATTTAACTTTTTAATTGAATCGCTGTGAGATAGATCCTTACAAAGCTGTTCATGATTGGGTTTCACTCATACGGTGTTCCAACACCCATCCCTCCACCAGTGTATATTTCCCAGCACCAGTGTTCCCAGTTTCCCTCCCATGATCCCTACCCCCTCCCCCTCCCTGCCTCTATGTCAGGTCTTTTCTTCTCTCTCTCTCTCTCTCTCTCTCTCTCTCTCTCTCCCATCTCTGTCTCTCTCTCCCCCCCTCCCCTCCCCCCTCCTTTTGAGCACTGTGATTTGCAATATTGACACTGAAAGGTTATCCAGAACATCCCTTTCCCTACTTTTAACCCTCCGATCTTGTGCAGCGTGCTCATTCTGGAGCTGGCTTTCTTGCATTTTAATTAGTGTGTGCGCTGGGGACTTGAGCAAGATTATAGTAATCCTCGGTAAAATAACCTAGTAGATGTATAAGTTTTTTTTACTATATTATTTTAACCCCAAGACTGCTGATTCCTTCATTTCCCACTCTCCTTCCCTGGTAAAAATTGCTAACTCCAGTGCATAGCGCACGGCCGTCAGTATCTGCATCTCAGCATCGAGTCACCTCTGGGCACTGATTAGAAGGTTGAATCTATGAATGTCTGTTAATATTTTATTAGCTGAGCATTATCATTGGACGAGGCTACAGACTTCAAGTTCTGCCCCTCCTTGGAACTTGGCTTTGCGTGCATGAAAACGATTGGAACAGGTTGGATCTCTGGCTCCCAGTATGGACCCCCGAGCCTGCCAGGAGTGATCCCTGAGTGCAGAGCCAGGAGTAAGCCCCGAGCACGGCCGGGTGTGGCCCAGATCCTCCCCACCAAAAAAATAGCATGAGTAAAACTCACAAAAGCGGAAAAACCAAAACATGGGTGTTTCCAAGCCACGAAGGGGCAAAGCGAGTCACCGGGCAGCTGAGTGTGATGCTGGACGCGCACGAGGCCCGTGCAGTGTCTCCCACGTGCCCAAGCAGCTGTTTCCTGGCTCGCAGGCTTGGAGCCTGGAACTTTTTTTCTTTCTTTTTTTGGGGGGGCAGGAGTTTTGCTGGGTGTGCCCTGCGGTGCCCGGGGTTGTGCGGGAGTAGGTTTCATGGAAGGCCGGCACCCGGGTCCCTGCTGCTTCCTGTGACTTGGCCTCGGCAGAGGAGCTGGACCCCCTGCCCCGCCCCCATGGCATGCTCTCCTGCTCTTTCTGTTTACTTGCTGCTGCCACCGGAGGGCTTGCTCTCTGGCTCTGTGCTCAGGGGCCATGCGGGCCAGTGCTTGGGGACCTTGTGGGGTGCCGGGGACCGAACAGGAGCCGGCTGAGTGCAAGGCAAGGGCCCTTTCTGCTCTGCTCTCCCCAGCCCCGCCCTCAGAATTTTTACCTTCTACCGAGTACAGTGCTCAATGTTAATATTTAGTGTACACTTTAAAAAGAGAATCAAGCTTACCATAACTTTTTTTAAAAGTAAAATTTGCATAATACTTAAAAAAAAGTCGCATACACACACACACACCATTTAAGAATAGAGAAAGAATAGCACTGTCGCACTGTAGCATTGTCCTCCCGTTGTTAGTAACGTCTCCATTGTGAGACTTGTTGTTACTGTTTTTGGCATATCGAATACGTCATGGGGAGCTTGCCAGGCTTTGCCATGTGGGCGAGATACTCTCGGTAGCTTGCCGGGCTCGGGCAGAGGAATTGAACCCGAGTCGGCTGTGTGCAAGGCAAACGCCCTACCTGCTGTGCTATTGCTCCAGACTAGCAGAAAGAATCACTGTTACTGTCACTGTCACTCCTGTTGTTCATTGATTTGCTCGAGCGGGCCCAGTAACGTCTCCATCATGACACTTGCTACTGTGTTTGGCATATCGAGTACATCACGGGTAGCTTGCCAGGCTCTGCCGTGCGACGAGATACTCTTGGTAGCTTGCCGGGCTCTCCGAGAGGGGCGGAGGAATCGAACTCCTGTCGGCCAGGTTAGCCGCTTGCAAGGCAAACACCCTACCTGCTGTGCCAGCGCTCCAGCCTAGCAAAAAGAATATGTATGTAAAAAACATGTCATGGGAGTCAGAGCGGATTTGATCCCCGAGACGGCCTGGGCCCCTCCGGGTGTGGTCACAGAGCCAGGAAGTAGCAAGTCTTAACGACTTCACCCAGCCCCCGCACGCGGTGATAGCTCCTTCCTTCTGTCCCGGATCCATGAGACTCCGTGGCCCCTGGCGTCGGCCTGAGCTTCTTCTGCGTGTCGGTGTGGCCGGGCTTGGGAGGTGCCTGACGGCTTCTTCCCCGCTCTCGTAGGACAGCGAGAAGGTGCCCGAGTACCCGGCCGTGATCGTGGAGCCCGTCCCGAGCGCCAGGCTGGAGCAGGGCTACGCGGCGCAGGTGCTGGTGTACGACGACGAGACGTACCTGATGCAGGATGTGGCGGAGGAGCAGGAGGTGGAGACGGAGACCGTGGAGACAGGTGAGGGCTCCGGGCGGCGTCGGCCCTTCACACGGCCCTCGGGACACAGACACTCGCGGGATACGGGTTTCCGTCGTCATTCTCTCTCTTGTAGCCGGGACCCTAGGACAGAGCTACAGGGCCATAACTGGCCTCCTGAGCCCTTGTTCGTGAATCTTGCCGAGTGATGACTTGAAACCTGGTTAGTCTAGGAGAGAAACTTTTCAAGTTAAAAAATCGGATGGTCCCGTTCCCTGACGGAGCGTCTCCCGAGCCTGGGGCAGAGAGAGCCCCTTCCCGCAGGAGCGTCCCTGCAGTCATCCGCCAGAGTCCTCTTTCCCGTCCTCTCCAGGTTTTGGCATTTTAGTCTCTGTTGTGAGATAGCTGTGTATTTAATTTGGGACTAGGATGTCTGATTATTAAAGAAACCTTTTTGCTTTGGAGTGTTGGGCTGGAGAGATCGTCCAGCGGGTCGGGTGTTTGCCTAGCACGGGGCCCAGCCCCAGGTTCCAGCCCGTGGGGCCCAGGTTCCATCTCACGTGGTCCCCCTAGCATGGCCAGGAGTGATTCCTGAGTGTGAGTCAGAAGCAATCTTTGAGTATTGCTGGGTGTGATCAAAATTTAAAATAAAAGTTTTAGAAGAATTATTTTATGATTAGAGTTGCAAAACTTGGGCTGGAGTGATAGTACAGTGGGTGGGGTGTTTGCCTTGCACGCGGCCGACCTGGGTTTGATTCCCAGCATCCCATATGGTCTCCTGAGCACTACCAGGAGCAATTCCTGAGTGCAAGAGCCAGGAGTAACTACTCTGCATTGCTGGGTGTGACCCCCAAAAGCAAAACAAATAAACAAAAACCTTGAAAAAGCTCTTTAAAAAAAAGTTGCAAAACTTTGTTTTTGGTTAACAAAGGAAAAAAATTTCTTTGCTAGGTTTCCAACTGTAATAAACACTCCTCACCACTTAGATCTGTTCTGTAAAAGGAGCAAGTTGGGGGGGGGGGGCACATTGGTGTCTTTGCGGCGTGTCCGGAGCTGTGGCCCTCCGTCAGCCACCTCCAGCTCAGGCTGTCCTCTCGCCCGTCATGTGTGAGGTAGGGGGCAGGGAAGCCTCTTGCTGTGCCTGCTGGGGGGGACACAGGACAGACTGTGCCCTGGGTGCCGCCGTGTAGCCGGCGTCCAGCGGCAGGAGTGTCAAGACAGCGGCCCGAGCAGGTGGCGGAGGGGCTGTGCCCGGCCCCAGGCAGGTGATGGTGCTGCCGGCAGCTGCAAGTGGCCAGGAGGAAAAGAATGGATAGATGTTCGGGTTTGGTGCTGGGTGATGTGTCTGAGTGGGTGTCGCTACTTACCTTCTTAACATCACAGCTTGAGTGAAAGATGTAGAACTTGTGTGAAACGTCTGGAAGATGTTTTAAGAAAATAAGGAAGGCTTGACTTAAGAGGTAGATTTGAGACTCTTTCGGGGTTTGGGCCACACCCACACCTAGCGGTGCTCAGGGCTTACTCCTTGCTCAGTGCTCAGGGATTCTTCCTGGGGTGGGGCTTGGGAGACCCTATGAGGGTCTGGGGATCGATCTGGATCAGCTGTGTGCAGGGCAAGCACCGGACCTGCTTTGCTTTCTCGGACCCCACAGTTTGGGAGCCTTGCCCACCATGTCCATTCCTTTTCCTTTGGTCAGCAGAACCTTTCACCTGCCGTTGGCCACGCAGACCCCGCTGTTTGAATGATTAAAAACTCCAGTACAAAACTAGGGTATTTGTCGCGTCAGAGCACCAGAGCATGTTGGCTGGATCAGATTGATCTTATACTTTGTTGTCAAAGCTTCCTTCATGCAGATCGTTCAGGCAGAAGCACTCCAGGAGGTGACCATAGTCTCCTCCCAGAATTTTACTTTCTCAGTCTTGTAAAAGTCCGAGGAAGATGCTGTCATTGGCAGGGTGATTTATTTTTAAAATTTTTTAAAATTTTATTTTTATAAAGTTGTTCACAATTTATGACATTCAATATTCCAACACCAATCCCACCATCATTAAACCTTCCCATCACCATTGTTTTGAATTTTCCCAAACATCGCTCAAGTCTGTGCCCCAGTAGCAGGCCCTAAATATTTTATTTTGTATTGCTTGTTATGAATGATTTGCTAAAAATGATAAAAAAAAAGTTTCCTTAGAAGAAGGTGTATGAGGATTGTTGTATCTCACCTTGAAACATGTATTCGTGAGCTCTAGGAATTCTAAAATTTTAAGTAGGGTGTTGCAGCTGGAGTTAAAATTTTTTTTTTCAAGTATCACAATGTTTATTGATAGATACAAGTATAAAATCAGGGCATGAACATGACTTGATAAATTAAGTAGACTTGATTTCAATACTATATAATAAGAGGGACCAATTCAAATTCTCACCATTTGTTTCACACCCACAAAAACCACTTCAAGGGCATTAACGATCTCTGAAAACTGATTCAGTTTTGTGCAAGTAAACCATGTTTCTTGTGCACTTGCCCGGGCTCAAGGATATTAAAATCTAGCACGTAAAGCCCATTACTAGAGGTAGAAATACAGGCAATATATTTTTCCAGCAACAACCATCAATTACGGTTAAGAATTTTTTTTCTGTAACAACCAATGGATAATCAGATATTGCAACAACTCAAGAATTACTGAGCAAAGTGCATTTCTACAGTATTCAGTGTTGCTGTTCAGTTTTCTAACTTAAAACAGCCTATGATAACCGGGAGCAAAGAAGGTCTTGCAATAGACTGCCTCTGCTTGAGAATTTATGATGTAATTATTGCATGCTGCTAATATACTATCTAAACATTAAAGATACTCCTAAAATATTTGACGGTAGACTATGACTAAGAGGAGTTAAATTTCTAACTGGATGGTGACTTTGGGGTCTGGAGGCATCTCTGCAGCTCTTTGCTCTCTTCTGAGATTTATTTGTGAGTCTCTGAATCGTGGCTTATGTGAGCTTATGTGGCACCAGAGGCAGTTTGTGGGCGGGACTGCGGACTGAAGAACAGGAGGGGGGAGGTTGCCCGTCCCTGATGGGGGAGATTTCCGGCACAAAACCCACATACCTGAGTTTTTCAACAGATTCACTCTTTATGAGGCTCGTCCCAATCCGGTGGAGATGGGCCTTGAGCACGGTGGTGATCGGGTTCTGGGGGTTCCCGGCTGTTGGAGCTCTGTTTGTCCTGGTGGGCAGGGTGATTTTTTAATACTGGGCAGAGCACAAAACAATCTGAAGAGACAGTACAGCGGATGAGGTGCTGGCCTTGAGTAAGGCCAACCCGGTGCCATTCCAGCAGCCCATCCTGCGCCGCCAGGAGTGATCCCTGAGCGCAGAGCCCCGAGTGAGCCTTGAGCACTGCCGCCTGTGACCCGACAACCAAATGAACAGACTTGGTGACTTTGGAGCACACCCAGCAGTGCTCGGGGACTTTTCCTGGTTCAGTGTCCAAGAGTGACCCCTGGTGGTGCCGGGGGACCAAGTTGGCTGGGGATTGGAATCAGACCTGCGCTTGGCTGCCTGCAAGGTGAGTGCTTAATCCCTGGCATTTCTCTGGTCCCTCTGATGCCTTTGTGTGTAGGGGAGGGGAAGGGGGAGAGGGTGGTATTTGGGCTGCACCTGGCCGTGCTCAGGGCTTTCTCTCTGTTTTTGCATTTTGGGTCTCACTCGATGATACTCAGGGGGACTCCCCCGGGCTCTGCTCTTGGTAATCCCTCTGGCAGTGCTTGGCGGGCCACTTGCGGTGCTGGGGATCGAACCCAGTCAATGCATGCCAGGAAAGCGCTTTACTAGCTCTCTGGCCCTCAGTGCAGCTTTAAATGGGTCAAACTCTGAAAATCTATACTTTGGGCACAAGAAACATGAGGCAAAAGGTGGTTACAGTCTTTCTTTTTTTGGGGGGGAGGGGGAGGTTTGGGCTGTACCCGGTACTGCTCGGGGCTTCCTCCTGGCTCTGTGCTCAGGGCGTCTCCCGCAAGCTCCCTACCTGCTGCTGTGTGGTCTGTCCTTTAAGGCGGCAGGTTGGGATCAGGTGCACTTGTGGTGATGTGGCAAAAATCCGAACTAAGACTTGGAAGGAGTGGAGTGGGGAGAGGCCTGGCCTTTGCGCTCAGCCGGGTGCTGCCACCTGCAGGTCCACAAACAGGTGGGAACGTGGTTCGTGCTCGCTGTCCTGCCTGGCCTGTGCTTGCTGTGCCCTGAGCTCCGGTACCCACCGAGTGCTGTGTGGGTGCCCCTCGTGTTCCCTAGAGACGAATGAGGTGCTTGCTGGGGCCTGCATGGGCAGGTGGGGAAATGGCATGGGTGCTGCCCGCTCTTGGCACTCAGACTTGGCCATGAGGGCATCAGCTTCCTCGGAGAGAGCAGAAATCTGATACCGGCAAGGGTCCCTGAAGAGTCATGGTTTGCTAGTGGGTTGAGCTCCAGGCTTTGTAATTAGACCTTCAAGAAGCAGAAAGATCTGGAAGGTTTAGAATGGGAAGTGCAGGTAATTAGCAGCTCAAGAGTGAGGCTGCACCCTGGGGAGCTGTGGGCCTCTGTCTCTCGAGGGGAGCTGGCCTGGGATATAGCGGACTGACCGCGCAGGTGGACCGAGTGCTCGCGGGGTGGGCGCCAGCTGTGGCCTCCATAGCTCCTTTTTTTTTTTTTTTTTTAAATTTTATTGAATCACCATGAGATAGTTACAAGCTTTCATGTTTGGGTAACAATCACACAATGATCAAACACCCATCCCTCCACCAGTGCACATTCCCCACCACCAATATCCCCTGTATAACCCCCCTTTTCCGCCCTCCCCTGCCTCCATGGCAGACATGATTCCCATCATCTCTCTCTACTTTGGGGCATTATGGTTTGCAGTACAGACACTGAGGAGTCGGATGGGAGATGTGTGCCAAAGGTAGATAATGGACCAAACATGATGGCCTCCATAGCTCTTGCAATGATGACGGTTGTGTCATACACGAATTTACTCACTAAAAATGTTTAAAAGTTTGTTTTTTGCGGGGGGTGGGGGTTGAGCACACCTGGCGATGCTCAGGAGTGACCCCAGCAGCACAGGGGTTATAGGGGGCGAGGCTGTCCAGGAAGGCAGAGCAGTTGGGGACCGAGTGCTGGTTTGAAGAGGAGCAGCTCAGAGGAGGCCATCGGGTGTTTTCAGGGCGCTGTAGGGCCCCCCTCACGAGGCTGTGCCTGGCCCCACCCTGAGAGCAGACACCCAGGGAAGGATTACAGGAACCAGGAGCGCCCAAGAAAGACTGAGGCAGCCCCGGCCTTCCCCAGGGGAGCAGGAAGGAGCCGGGGAAGTGCTCAGGTTTGATGGTCTCCAAGGGGTCCCTCCAGGGCCTGCTGCTCTTGCCTGACCAGGTGCTGGGCCAGGGGCAGGGAGAAGAGGGCAGAGGGCAGAGGGCAGAGGGCAGAGGCTGAGCAGGCATGGCAGCCCGGAAGGCTCCCTGGATGCGGTGGCTTAGGAGGTAGATAAGTTCCTATGGAAACCTCAGAGGGGAGTTAACGCTCCAGGAAGTGGGGGTGGGGAGAGGAGCAGGAGGAGGAGCACTTGGAAATCTCCCTGAGGAGAAAAAGCGCTGAATTCTGTGGTTCAGAGCTGAAAAGAACAAAGAGGGAATTAAGATGTTACCCTCAGGGGGTATTTACATTTTAGCAATATCCGGAGGCACCGAAGAGTGATCTGCTAGCCAAGGGGGTCTGGAACCTGGGGGTTTGAGTTGCTCTTCTCTGCAGCCTGTGGTGGCTTAGAGGGGGCCTCGGGGCTGGGGGCTGGGCTCTGCCTCCCGCTTCTGCCCCTCGAAGTCGCCTGGGCCTGCAGGAGTGGCAGGTGGTGCCAGGGCCTGGTCCCAGGGTCTGCTCAGACCCTGCCCGCCTCCCCCTGCTCTATTTGTTGCTTCCAGGTCACTCAGACCTTCTCTGTGCTGCCTGTCTGTGAGCTCAGAGCCCCCAGGACAGGGATGCTTTATTGGAGTTCGAAGGTCACGCCTGTGCCAAATTCACAGATCCGTGGAATCATCCAGAAGCCATCCTACCCAGTCTGTCGTCCTACCCAGTGCTGAATTCGTTCTGTTCTCACTCCCATGAATGCACTCTGCGTTTATGCTTCCGAGCTGTGCTCAGATACACCCTCCATCCGGGACGCGTTCAGGTACTGCCTGTCCTTTAAGGCCAAGGCCTGGAACTTCCCAGGGATGGTGGTCTGCATTAACGCTGCTTTTCCTGGTCTCCCTCTGCCATGGAGTTTTACACACACACTTGCATACACCAACACACACACACACACACACACACACACAGACTCATACACACACACTCTCTTGCATACACCAACACACACACAGAGACTCATACACACACACTCTTGCATACACCAACACACACGCACAGACTCATACACACACACTCTTGCATACACCAACACACACACAGACTCATATACACACACACTCTTGCATACACCAACACACACACACACTCATACACACACACTCTCTTGCATACACCAACACACACACAGACTCATACACACTCTCTTGCATACACCAACACACACACACACACACACACACACACACACCCTTTAGGCCCAAACTGAATGTTTTCACGGAGTTTTACACACACACTTGCATACACCAACACACATTCAGACTCATACACACACACTCTCTTGCATACACCAACACACACACACTTACACACACACACACACACACATCCTTTAGGCCCAAACTGAATGTTTTCCCCACCTGAGTTTTTCCCCACCTGAGTGCTGCACTATTATCAAGGACCACATGGGGGTGCTGGAGAGATAATAGAGCCCGGGGGTGGCCCTTGCGCAGCTGACCCAGGGCTGATCCACAGCACCCCATAAAGTTCCCGGAGTCTGCCAGGAGTGATCCCAGGGTCTAAATCCGGAAGTAAGCCCTGAGCACCTCTGGGTGTGGCCCATAAACACACTAAACAGGAATGAGCGCCTATGTAAAATCTTAAATACATTTAATTTTTTGACGTTGAATGTTGCATACCTTGGGATTATTTAAACTATGAAAAAGTCATCATCCAGAAAACATGAATTGGTTATCCAAAATATTCTATCAAAGACATAATCATGCCATATTCACTTTATTTTATAACCCCAGGTTCTCATCGATCTTCCTTGTGCCCAAAACTGATTCTTTGTTTTGTTTCCTTGCATCCTGAGCTGTCCTGCCTCTTGCTGCCTGAGGCTCGCCCCATGGGGTTGAGCATTTGCACTTACTGGCCCTTTGAGTTGTTCTTTTTCTGGCCCATCAGGTGATTTTTTTGGCTTTGTGTTTTGGACCACCCCTGGCTCTGCACTCAGAAATCGCTTGTTGTTGGGCTTGGGGGAGGGGTGCTGGGAATAAACCTGGTTGGCTGAGTGTGAGGCAAGCCCCTCCCCGCTACCCTCTCTCTCCAGCCTTTTTGGGTCACACCCAGCGGTGCTTAGGGGACCGAGTGGGATGCTGGGGATCGAACTGGGTTGGCCACGTGCAAGACAAACACCCTAGTGTTGTACTATCACTCTGGCTCCAGCCCCCAAGATTTGAAAAAAACCAAACCAAACCAAACAACTCACGCTCATTGGAAAATTGGGAAATATTGCAAAACGTAAATGATGAAAAATCGCCCATCCTTTTACCAGTGAGAGGATAATAACTACCGCTTTTTCACATGTTAATTACACACTGAATTGTACATTTTAAGCATAATTAGGTGCTATTATTATGTAATGCAAGTAAACTGCATTCATCCTTGCTGACAAGTGCTGCTTGAAAGTGGTCTGATTTCTGCTTCCCCTGCTCACCGGGAACAAAACTGTTTTTCACCAGGTCTGAAAACAAAAGATTTGGTCTTATTAGCAAAATCACCAAGAAAAGGTGGAGCAGCTTGGTGACCAGCAATGTTTTGTCTAGAGGTTGTGAAAAAGATTCTCAACTGGCTCCCAGTAAGCAAGCAGCGAATTACAAAAAGGAAAAGCAAGTGAAAATTTAGGATTTAAAAATGTAGTTAAACACACAAACACACTCTCTCTCTCTCTCTCTCTCTCTCTAAATAAATAAATAAATAAATAAAACCAGGGGCTGGAGCATTTGCAGGGGTGAGGCATTTGGCTTGCAGGAGGCTGACCTGGGTTTGATCACTGCACCCCACACTGTCGTCCCCTAAGCCTGCCAAGAGGGATCCCTGAGCACAGAGCCAGGAGTAAGTTCAGAGCGCCACAGGGTGTGACTCACAAACAAAACCAGATTTCTCTCTTGGAAAATGAGCTTGGGAGCCCAGCTTTGCTCTTGTAGAATCTCTACCAGGCTAACGTGACTTCGTGATGATGACAGAAATCTTCCCTGTGGCACAAAAGGGCTCTTTTAATTAGAAAATACTGTTGCCACAGGGCGATAGAAGATCCAGCCTGAAACAAGGAGCTTCTGGCCGGGATCTCCTGAGGTGACACGGTGAACCCAGGAAGACAGGCTGGGCTTCAGCTTGGATTTACCAAGCAACCGTGTTGACACTTTGCCCTTGATTCAGCGGCTGCACTGTGTTCACCTACTGGTGCCTGCAGGGAACACATCAAGCACTTTCCACCTTCAGCCTCTCCCTTGCTGGCTCCACCAGAGCCCTGCCCCCTCCCTGCCCCTGTTGAATACAGCCCTCATGGTCTTCGCTTCCCTTGTCTTTGGGTGTTCGTTATTTCCTTGTTCTGTTTCCTTGTCCCCCCCCCCCCCCCCCCCCCATGAGAGAACTTACCCTGCTCCAATCTCCCTCTGCCGGCTTCACTCAGCGTTAAGACTCTCCAGGTCCCTCCCTGGAGCAGCAAATGCTTGACTTTATCTTTTCTTGTGGCCGAGTAATATTCCCGTCGTGTGCATGTACCAGAGTTTCTTTATCCAGTCATCTATTCTCGGACCCTTGAATTGTTTCCAGGTTGGGCTGCGGTGGATGGTGCTGGAACATAGGGGTGCGAGTGCCAGTTTGTTTATGGGCTCTCGGCACTTTCCAACTTTCCAAGAGGCGCAGTTGCTGGGTCGAATGGAAACTCAATTCCTAGTTTTTTTTAGGAGTGTCCATATTGTTTTCCAGAAAGGCTGGACCAGTGAGTGAGGGCCCTTTCTCCCCACCTCCGGCCTGCACTGCTCCTTCCTGTCCCTGTTCTTTCTGATGTGTGTCTGTCTCTGTGGCACGAGATGAGAGATGATGGCTCGTTGCTTTGATTTGCGTCTCTCTGATAATTGGTGGTTCAGAGCATTGTTTAGAAAGTTGGTGGGTTACACTTGTTGATGCTCAGGGGTCACTCCTGACTGCATTCAGGAATCATGCCTGGCGGTGCTCGGGGGACCATAGGGGATGCCACAGATCGAACGGGTCGGCTCTGTGCAAGGCAAATGCCCTACCTGTGTACTGTCTCTCTGGCCTCCTGAAGAGCATTTGTTCATGTGCCTTTTACTTTTAGCCTTTTTTTTTTTTTCTGCTTTTTGGGTCACACCCAGCAATGCAGTGGTTACTCCTGGCTCATGCACTCAGGAATTGCTTGGGGGACCATATGGGATGCTGGGAATCGAACCCGGGTCGGCCGCATACAAGGCAAACGCCCTCCCCACTGTGCTATCGCTCCCGCCCCCCATTTGTATTTCTTCTTTGAGGAAGCTTCTGTTCATCTCTTTGCATTTTTTGATGGGGTCCAGGATTTTAATTCTTTACTGTCTTTGAAGAGAAGACATTTAAATTTCAAAAAATTATTTAAGTGTATTATTTAAAAGTATGCTTTTAAATATAAAGTAACCAAGAATGTGGAAGATGAACGTATTTTATTTTTACTTAATTTTTAAATTAATTAATTTTTGCTTTTTGGGTTACAGCCAGTGATGCTCAGGGATTATTCATGGCTCTGAACTCAGGAATCACTCCTGGTGGTGCTCAGGGACCATGTGGGATGCTCGGGATGGAACCCGGCTCGGCCGCATGCAAGGCAAATGCCCTGAGCGCTGTGCTATCACTAGCCTAAATGAACACATTTTAGTATGACAGTTAATTTCAGTTAAAACTAGAGTTTTTTCACAATTGCATTACTATTTAATTTTTCTTAATTCATTTCTGGTTTTGAGACCATCCCAGGTTGTATTCAGAACTTCTTCACGACTCTGTGCTGAGGTATCACTCGTGGCAGCTCTGGGGGGCCCATCAGTCGTGCTGGGGCTGCGACCTGGCTTGGTGGCCTGAGCCCCTGTGTTCTCCATCGGCTCAGACTTTCTTTTCAAAAAACTGTCATATAAAACACTTTACTCAGGAGTTCTCTAAGACTTTGCTTATGTCAAGGCCCCTCGTGAGTTCTAATTGCCTTCAGGGTAGTATTCCGAGTTTCTAACGTGACCTCAGTCATTTGGCTTCTCCCAAATTGTCTAAAAACAATAGCAACACTACCCATACAAAACACAAACACAGTCCTCCTTTTGTTCATCAGTTTGCTCGAGTGGGCCCAGTATTGTCTCTATTTTTGAGACTTGTTGTTACTGTGTTTGGCATATAGGATACGTCACGGGGAGCTTGCCAGGCTTTGCTGTGCGGGCGAGATACTCTCGGTAGCTTGCCGAGCTTCCTGAGAGGGGCGGAGGAATCGAACCCGGGTCTGTCGGGTTGGCTGCGTGCAAGGCAAACGCCCTACCACTGTGCTGTCGCTCCAGCCCATACAAAAACTCTACCTTTATTGTGAGGAGTAGTTCTTAGGTCTTTGCCTAGTAGCATATTTACTACCTCGGCAACCCTAGACTAAATGAGTTTTCGAATTGTAAACAGTGGTTTAGGAGAGCGAGGTTGGAACTGTGTCAGGAGGACTCCAGAGCGCCAGCTCTGACACGCTCTCCTGATGGATTGCCTCACGGCTGCCTGTGCACGCACACATCTACACACTCACACACACTCACACATGCACACTCACTCCTGTATGCATGCAGAGTGCATCTGTCTGTACACTTGCCGCTTCCTCTGTGGAACCCAGGCCACGGGCCCCGCTGTCCTTCCCAGTCAGGTTCCCCGAGCCGTCTCCGCTCTGCGCCCCCTCGCCAGCCACGCCTTCCCCGTTGCTCTTCTCCTGACTTTGTGCCGGCAGCTTGTGACGTGAACGTGAGCTAGTCCCGCCAAGCCAGGCCTGAAGAACTGGGTGCTGTGGGGCCCTGCCAGACCCAGGTGTCCAGATGGCGTGGCTGCTGTGTGTCCTCCCCCACAGGGAGCGCTGTCCAGGACAGAGCACCCCGGGTGTGCCTTGCTCCGGGTGGTAGAGTTCTCTGAGGCTGATAGTGGCGCTTGTTTCTAGTGTGTCTGGATGGCACCGCAGGGTCAGGGAGATGTCCACTGCGTTTATGGGATTGTGCAGAACCAATATTTTGCTTTTATTGGGGCAGAGGTTGGGCCACCCCCTGACACTGCTCGCCCTCAGATCATGGAGTCAGGTGCTTAAGGGACCCTGTGAGGTGCTGGGGATCGAATCCGGCTTGGTTGCATGCCAGCCAGGTACCTTACCCACTAGACTCTCTGGCCTGAAAACCGAGGTATTTGGAACAGAGCACCTGCTGATTGTGAGTGAGAAGGCATCACCATGAACCATAACAAAATTGTTTGGACTTTGGCTTCCGTAAGCGGTCAGGTGATGTTGAAGCCTAAGGCTGAGAGAGAGAAGGCTGAGTAGTACACAGGGGACAGACTGCGGTGGGCCCCGGGCTTGGAGCCGTGGGACTTTGAACAGAGACGTTTATTTCAAACAGCGCAAGTTCACTGAAATAAGAGAGAAAGGGATCCAGTCCATATGCTCAGCAGAGGGGCGATTATGAGATGCACTGAACTTTACCCATTGAACAAAAGACAAAAGTGCCGGGGAGGGGAGGGGAGGGGGCGGGGGGGACAGGGCCTATGAGCCAAACCTGAGAACTTCACGTACAGTCCCCAGTTGTGATTTTCACATAGCCACACTGGAGTCTTCTTTGGGGGTCAGGGTGCTCCCAGGCTGGTGCTAGGCTCTAGCTATTTCAGTGGCTCGTGTCTGCTGTTTCCAACAGATTTAGAAGCACAGTTAAGTAAAATGAATGAAAACAGATATGGTAGAAAAAAATCCTCCTTTATAAGTAAAGAAAGCGGGTGGAATAAAATCGAATTTAGGCGGCTGGAGCAATAGTACAGCGGGTAGGGTATTTGCCTTGCATGCGGCCGAGCCAGCTTCAATTCCCAGCATTCTGTATGGTCTCCTGAGCACTGCCAAGAGTGATTCCTGAGTGCAGAGCCAGAAATAACCCCTGAGCATTGCCGGGTGTAACCCAAAAAAGCAGGAAAATTAAAAAAAAAATTAAACCTTTAAAAGAAAAAAATCCAGAAAATACAATCATAAATTTCACGTAGCTACCAACCTAGCCTTGAAATATCTTTAACAGAGGCTCCGAACCATTTGATTTCTGAAGCCTTTCCAGGAAAATACAACAACAAAAGTAGCAACAGTCAGAGCATCTTGGAGTGAACCAAGAAGCCGCCTCCCCATGCCAGTGCCCCAGAGCCCACCTGCCTCCAGCCCCCAAGGCCAGTGTGGAGTCAGGGTCACTGGGTTTGGGCACACTGATTCAGAGCAGAAGCGGAGATGACTCACACCTCCACGGCGACCAGCCGGCACGCCATCTAGGGGAGCTCTGGGACTGAACCACGCGAGTCAGGGGATCCGAGAACGTGACCTTCCGACTAATACTGAGTCCGGGCCACCCCAAGGTAGAGCTTGAAGGGCCGTGTGCCCGGGCCCAGTCCCAGAGCTACTGCGTGTTGCCCCCAAAATGAAACAGTTTTTTATCTATGGGGCCAAAAAGGTAGTCCAGTGGGTAGGGCGCTTGCCTTATACACGGCTGCCCTGGTTTCAATCCCAGCATCCCAGAGTGTCCCCTGAGCATCGCAGGAGAAAGCCGTGAGCATCGCTGGTGTGGTCCCCCCTCCTCGATATTTTTTTTTAATTCATTAAAAAATGAACACTTTCTCGGGTGCTCACTGTGGGGGTTTGCAGTGCTGGTCCCCCCGGATGTGGGGCGTCCACAGAGCCGCTGGGCCGTGCTTGGTGCTTTCAGACTGGCTTTGTTGTATTTTTTTTTTTCCCCTTTTTGGGTCACACCCGGTGATGCACAGGGGTTACTCCTGGCTCTGCACTCAGGAATTACTTCTGGCGGTAGCTCAGGGGAGTATATGGGATGGTGGGAATCGAACCCGGGTCTGCCGCGGCAAGGCAAACGCCCTCCCCGCTGTGCTATCTCTCCAGCCCCCAGGCTGGCTTTGGAGGCGCCACTAGCCCTGCGCTTTGGAAAGTATTCTCCTGTGCGCGGGGGCTCTGTGTGACTACTCTCGTGCTCCTGACTCCTGCACATTATTCCTGCAAGGCATCGCCAGCCTCTTCATGTGCCGGGTCGCAGATACCCATCCCTCGCACACCGGCTCGTGCTGCACCAGTAACCACCTCACACTCAGTTGGCTTGAAACAGGAGCCAGGAGTTGCTTTCCCCGGTCTGTGAGCTGGCCTGGGCTCCCCCCTCTTCCCCGGGGCCCTCTGCACATCAGGGGCGTTGACCAGCAGAGGAGAAGGCGCGGGCCCTCCTTCCCAGGCCCGGCCTGTGTCCTGTCGGAGGATGTCGGGCAAGAAGTTGGTGTGTGCACAAGCACAGATGCCATCCGGAGTTGCTGTTTGGTCCCAGCCTTGCAGGGAGAATGTTCAGCTTTCCGCCGAAGGTTCACTTTTACTGTTCAGCTGTGTTGTGAAGGGGGTGCTTTGTGTGATGGCACACGCCGTCCGCTGCTGACTCGGCTGTTAGTGCGGCCCGTGGTATCTGATGCCCGCTGAGCCCTCCTTGCGCTGAAGAGGCTTGGGCGCAGCCCTTGTGCCAAAAATCTTTTACGTGGAACGATGCAGATGCTCTCATGTCACCCTGATCAGAGTTTGGAATGGGTTGTCCCTAGCTCGCAGCGTCAGCCAGGTTGCTTTCACTGAGTTTCCTCCTCTGTTTTCCACAACAACTTCTGTAAGATAAAAGTTGAGTTGGGAGTCAGGGAGAGAGCGCAGTAGTGCAGTGGGTAAGGGCTTGCCTTGCAGCTGGCTGACCCTCGCCTGACCCTGGCACCAGATTTGGTCCCCCGAGCTTTGCCAGGAGCGGTCCCCATGCACAGAGCTAGGACCAGCCCCTGAGCACTGCCAGGTGTGCCCCCAAAATCTTTTTAAAAATTAATTTTAAAATGTGGTAATACTTATCTAAAAAGACTTCATGGAAAAAAAAAGATTTTAAACCTAGGATTTATTGAAGAGGAGACTGTGGACTGCATTTTGTTTTATTATTTATTTATTTAAAAATTTCACGGTCACAGTCCTCCTGTTGTTCATCGATTTGCTCGAGCGGGCCCAGTAACGTCTCCATTGGAGACTTGTTGTTACTGTGTCTGGCATATCGAATACGTCACGGGGAGCTTGCCAGGCTCTGCCGTACAGGCGAGATCCTCTCGGTAGCTTGCCGGGCTCTCCAAGAGGGGCGGAGGAATCGAACTCGGGTCGGCCATGTTGGCTGCGTGCAAGGCAAACGCCCTACCCGCTGTGCTATCGCTCCAGCCCATTAAAAAATTTATTTATTTTGCTTTTGGGGTCACACCTGGCCATGCACAGGGGTTACCCCTGGCTCACGCACTCAGAAATTACTCCTGGCAGTGTTCGGGGGACCATATGGGATGCTGGGAATCGAACCCCGGTCAGCCGCGTGCAAGGCACATGCCCTACCTGCTGTACTATCACTCCAGCCCCTTGACTGCATTTTAATTTCTCTACTATTTACTCTTCTGTCTTCTTTACGCAGTCTCTTTTATACAGTTCGTCCAGGTTTCAACTTTACTGGTATCTAATTGTTTATAATATTAACCTGACTTTTTATTTGTTTCTGTCGTATCTGTGGTTACCGCTCTCCTTTGTTCTGTCATAGTTGCTTTGTCTTTTCTTGATTAATTTCCCCCAAGATTTCACTTTTATTTTTTTCAAAATCATCTTTTGGTATTGTAAATGCTTCTATTAAAATTATTTTTCTGGACACACTTTTCCTGTTCTTTATTGCTTCCTCCTCCTGGATATGTTGTTGCTCTTTCCACATCTCTGAAGTGGATGCTCAGCTTGTTTATTTTTGAATCTTTTCATTTCCTGACTTCCTACATTTATAGGCGTTGTCCACAGTTTGACATGTCACACATAAATCTTATTGTAATGCATTTCTAAACATTTTCTAATTCCTTATGTGTCCTTTTTATTTCAGAAAACCGTTTAATGTACCCTGTCGAGGAAACAGTATTAAAAGGACTATAAAGAATAGATGGGGCGAGTTATCATAGGTGACAGAATCTGTCCTGCAGCCTGGAGGGAGATGGGTGACAGGGCTGTTGTGCTCCCCACCTGAGCACTCCCGGCCCAGGGCTGTCAGAAGACCTATCTGTCTGTCTGTCGCTAGACCAGAAGCCTGTCTGGGAATGTGATGAGGTGTGACAGAAAGATGGCCAAGGGCGATGTTAAAGGTCAGTAAGTTGATGACAAATATTTATCCTGGGTTCTGGGGAAGCACCAGCAAATTAACACGGACTCATCCCCCACCCCCCATCCCAGTGGCAGGTTCCTCCCCATGGGGTCTCAGACCGCTTCAGTTTCTGGGAAAGAGTCCCTGATAAAAACGCATCCATTCTACGGGTCACTCTGAGGAGAAACTAGCATATGTGCTTGTGAACACTTAAATATCTTTTGCTGGGGCTGGAGATATAGCACAGTGGGTAAAGCGTTTGCCTTCCACGTGGCCGACCCGGGTTCGATTCCTAGCATCCCATATGGTCCCCTGAGCACCGCCAGAAGTAATTTCTGAGTGCAGAGCCAGGAGTAACCCCTGTGCATCGCTGGGAATGACTCCCTCCCCCCAAAAAAGACCAAACAAACAAAATATCTTTTGCAGCATTCATAAAAGTGAAAAGTAGAAACAACCTGATTGGCATGTATTAGCAATATAAGCATTGTTATAGAAACCAATGTGAATGGAATCGAAAACTTCAAAGACTTTTTTTTCTGGCGGGGCAGGGGTGCACACCCTGTAGCGCTCAGGGCTTCTGGTCTTCACACAGGGGTCACCTCTGGCATAGCTTTGGATCGAACCAGGTTGGCAGTGCCACAGTGCCATCTCTCTGGTCCCCAAACAGTACATTTAAAAATGGCATACTTAATATAATGTCATTGGTGTTGTTAAGCCCAAATCAAAAGAATAATACTGTGCATCATTTGGGAACACACACACACACACACACACACACACACACCGAGATTGGGAACACATACACACACAAACACTCAGAAAAGTGCCCTAGATTCCCTGTGGAATATGCTCCATGCCAATGGGAGGGATTGTGCTGGTGTGAAGGGAAAGTGGAGAGAGGCCAGAGGTCAAGGGGAGAATGGTGAGGGGTCAGAGTTCAGAGCAGTGAACTAATGCGTGTCTGAAAGAGAAAACTGTGGCTGCTGTTGGTCCTGGGCTCTGGAACCCTTGACCGTTGCTTGTGTTAGTTTATGGAATCTCGTGTTTGCCTTGGGTCTCCCTCCAGTTATTGGGTAAACTCAGAGGAACTCTGTTTTTTGGCTTGGCTGCCGCCAGGTCTGGAGCTGCAAACTGAGCATGGCTCCTGGCCTTGCCCAGTTGGGACAGTCATGCCGGAGGCACTGAGGTAGGACCGACAGTCCTGGCAGTGAGCAGCTGTGGGCGTGGAGAAGGTGTTGGAGGGCACTGGGGCCATAGTGGGCCGCCCTCCCAGAGCCATGTACATGGGGTTCGGACAGGGGAGGGTTTGCACAGTAGTTACATGGGTGCTTTGCCAGCTGGGAAAAATACAGCCTGTTTGTTCCCCGGCAATCAAGACTGGGGACGTGTGGCCAAGTCAGGCTGGTCAGGTGAACCTTAAAGAACTTTCCAGTGGCGAGGGTGCAGAAGCCCTGTGTTGGCAGACAATGATCTGAATATTCTTTTTGCAGTAAATTCGATGGAATTTGACAGCACTGTCACTGGGTTTAGTGGGGAAGTCCATCGCGAATCTTCATAAGCATGCTATGGAATCTTACGTTAGAATCTGTAAGGTACTGCACATTCTCTAATGATAACCAAGAACCTAAGTTTGGAATTAGTTGTCAGAAACCAAATTCAGAGAGTTGAAAGAGGGAGATCACTGACTTTTCTCATGTTCTCTGGAACTCCGCCTGGCTCCAGCGATGCCCAGGAAGGTCATTGGTCTGCCGTGGGCAGAGCAGTGACCAGCTGTCAGTCTTCCAGGAGCAGGGAGCACTGATGGCTGACGTATAGCCATTCAGACCAGAAGTGCAGAGAACTGCCCAGAGCCCCAACTGGAGAGTAACAGGTCAGTGTGAACCTGCCGACTTCCCTTTACCCAGCTTGGGAAGAGGCCTGAAGTGTTCACATCGCTGCTTCCTTTTGCTATTTAACGGGTCACCCCAAACTTAGCAGTTTAATGCAGAAATATCTCCTCCTTCCTCCCCACCCCCCAGTTTTTGGGCCACACCCCGTGGTGTTCAGAGATTACCTGGTACTGCACTCAGGAATTACCCCTGGCTGGCTCAGGGGACCTGTTGGGATTCTGGGGAGCAAACCCAGGTCGGCCGCATGCAAGATAAATGCCCTACCCGCGGTACTATTTTTAACCTTAATTTTTTTATTAAGGCAGTGTGATTACAAAGTTAATTCCTAGTTGAATTTCAGTCATACAATGTCCCATCACCCATCCCAGCACCAGTGAGGCAGGTCCATTCCATTGGCATGTAGAGAGGTAGCACTGTAGTACTGTACCCGTTGTTCATCGAGTTGCTCGAGCAGGCCCAGTAACGTTTCCATTGTGAGACTTGGTTTTTACTGTGTTTGGCATATCGAATACGTCACGGGTAGCTTGCCAGGCTTTGCTGAGCGGGTGAGATACTCTCGGTAGCTTGCCGGGCTTTCTGAGAGGGGCGGAGGAATCGAACCCGGCTCGGCTGCGCTGGCAGCGCGCAAGGCAAACGCCCTACCTGCTGTGCTATCGCTCCAGCCCTATGTAGGGAGGTACAATGGAAAAACAGGGTCAAGCACCTAGCATAGTGGTCCTTCTTGCTGCCTGGACACAGCTATCCATCCGATCAATAGAGGGGATGTTATTAGCAGAATAAGAATTTGCTCTGAATTATTTATCGTGCTAACCTACCTGTTTTTATTCAACATTTTATCCTGCTTGTTAATATCTGCAAGTTTTAAAGCCTTGGAATGCAGATATGTGTATGTCTACACACACACATACACAACACTCAGACACACACCTTTGTATACTACATTTGAATCATTGTGTGTGGAAGAAAGACATAGTTATTTAAAACCTACCAAATTTACATTTTACTTGTTTACTTATTTTTTGCCACACCCAATGGTGCTCCGGGATCACTCTTGGCTGGGCTCAGGAGACCATCTGGGATACTGGGGATTGAATGCAGATTGGCTGTGCTCAAGGCAGATGCCTCCCCACTGTACTCTTTCCAGCCCACATTTACATTTTTAATAATAGAGCGTGTTAAAAATTCTGTAATATTATTGTTAGTACATCCATTGACTATCCTGATTACTTCACTGGAAGTGAAATTCCTGGGTTAAAAATATATGAACCCATTTAGGTTTCTGATATATAATGTAATGCCACATTACTTCCCTGAAGGTCTGTTCCAGTTTCATTTGCTGCAGCGGCCTCTCTTATTTGCTATTTCCAGTATGGCATTAGTGATCTCGAAAACATATCGATGGCTTTTAAAAGCCTGGCTGTGGTAGCAGTGCAGAATTAACATGGAAACCCAGGGAACTTTGTTTTTGCAAGGGCTCTCTCTCTATATACGAATAATTTTTAGTTTTCCTAAATTCACATATCACATGTATGTGTATATATTATGTATTGGTACAAGAATCAATACAAATTAAATGCTTTCACAGTCACTGTCCTCCCGTTGTTCATCGATGTGCTCTCGTGGGCCCAGTAACATTGTGAGACTTGTTACTGTGTTTGGCATATCGAAAAAGCTGCGGGTAGCTTGCTAGGCTTTGGCGTGCGGGCGAGATACTCTCGGTCGCTTGCCGGGCTCTCTGGGAGGGGCAGAGGAACCGAACGGGTTTAAAATTTGTTGTTTTTTGGTTTGGGGACACTGCCTGGTGGTGTTCAGAGCCTCAGTGCTCCTGGTCTCCTGGTCATGTTGGGGGTGGGGGAATGACAATGACGACTTCGTGTCCTGGATTGACCGCTGGGGCTCCATGACCTTTACACACTGCTTTTTTGGGTGGTGGGGTTTGGGCCACATTGACGGTGTGCAGGAATCACTCCCTTGGGGAGGGGGTGCGGTTCCGGGGTCCTGTGCTGCAGGGACTTGATCAACATGGGCAGGCGCAGTGCAAGGCCAGCGCCTCACCCCTGCGCTGGCTCTCTGCCTCATCTTTCTCTCCTCCTCTTGGGCATCAAGCGGTGAGGTTGGGGGTTCGGGGTCAGAGGTGGGGCCCCGCAGCTTCAGGTCTCTCGGAAGTAAAAGTACCAGGCTGACAGGCACATGGCATCGAACCGGACAGAGCAGGTAGACACTCGTTGCTGGGGCTGGAGTGATAGCACAGAGTAGGGCGTTTGCCTTGCACGTGGCTGACCCAGGTTCATTCCCAGCATCCCATATGGTCCCCTGAGCACCGCCAGGAGTAATTCCTGAGTGCATGAGCCAGGAGTAACCTCCGTGCGCTGCCGGATGTGACCCAAAAAGCAAAAAAAAAAAAAAAACACCAAAACTCGCTTCTTCGGATCCTGCCTCAGGAGCAGAGGGAAGAGCTGTGTGGACCGAGAGATTGGGGTGTCCCCTGCTAGACCCGGCTTCACTGTGGCCCGCGGACGAGAGGCAGCCTCATCATCCGTCCCGGTTCCGTGCAGGAGTGGACGTTGCCTTGGGTCCGGTTCAGATGCTGCCTTCCGGGCCGCCCTTAGCCCTGCCCCCACCGGGTTCATTTAGGTTCGGTTCCGGGGGCCCGCAGCGGGCAGTGCCCAGGACTTGGACCACATGCCGCGTGCAGGGGTCACTCGTGGTGGGCTGGGGGGGTCCATAGGAGATGATGCGGGGGACTCGACCCGAGTCCGGCGTGCGTCCCTCCCCGTCGTCCCTGTCGCTCCGGCCCGAGCCGCCCACTCGAGGGGGACAAGCGGGCAGCGGTGCCGGGTCGTGGGTGCCGGGTCCGCCGCGGGGACAGGCCCAACAGGTGCGGCCCCGCTGACCACTCGGACACGGGGCGGGGGGGGCGGTCCCCTGCGCGCTTGTGGGGGGCCAGGGCCCGGCTTCCGCGCACGTGGCACCTCGCGCCCCTCAGTGGAGGCGCGTGTGCGTGTGTGTGTGTGTGTGTGTGGTGGTGGGGGGGTGTCCCTCCTCAGGAATGTCCCCCACCCGCACCCCGCTATTGTGCTCTCCCGTGCCCGGGGCGCCCGGCCCCCGCCGCCGCCTTCGCTTCCCGCCTGCTGGCCGGGCGGCCGGCCGGGGGCGTCCCCGCCTCGGGGGCCGGGCGCCCGGGACTTCCTGTCTGGGCCGGGGCGGAAGGATCGCGCCGCCGCTCGCGGCCCCGCCGCCGCCGCCGCCGCCCCTGCGCCTGCCGTTCGGTGCTGGGCCGGCCGCCGGGCGGGCGGGCGGGCGGGCGGGAGGCGGGCCGGCGGGCGCCGCTTCCTGTGGGCGGCCGGACGGACGCGCAAGGATCCGGGCGTCGGTGCGCGGAGCGTGAGCGCCGCCCGCCCGCCCGCTCGCTCGCTCGCACGGCGGCGGCGTGGCCCGGCCCGCGGGTTCCGCCTCCTCCCCCGCGCCGCGCCGCGCCGCGCCGCGCCGCGCACGGCGGTGGAAGTCAATGTGAAGGCGCCCCAGCCCCGGGAGAAACATGGCGACGTCTCTGCATGAGGGGCCCACCAACCAGCTGGATCTGCTCATCCGGGCGGGTGAGCGCGGCCGCGCGCTGGGGGCCGGCGGGCGGGCGGGCCGGGTGGGGGGCGGCCCGGGCCCCGGCCGGGGGTGCGCGGCGCTCGCGGGGCGGCCGGCCCTGTCCCGGGGGAGCGGCGGGCGGGCGGGCGGGCGGGCGGCATGGAGGCGGCGAATCAGGAAGTGATCACCTTGGCCGGGGACCTGCCGCGCGCGCCGGGCGCTGTCGCCGCGGGCCGGGCGGCGGCGGCGGCGAGCCCGAGTGAAGTTGGGCGCTCGGGGGGCGGCGAGTCGCGCGCGGCGCCCCACTTGCCGGGGAACCAGGAAGTGAGCGCGGCTGTTGTCCCCGGCGCCGCCTGCCACGCTGTCCGGCCCCGCGCGCGGCCCCCGCAGCCCCGCACTTCCGCGTGTCCGCCGCCCGGGACCGCTACCCGCCAAAAGCCCGCGGCGGCCCTGCCCTGCCCCGCCGCCGCCGCCGCCGCCTCCCGCCACGCCGCGGACTAACGGTCCCGGCGGCCCGGGCTGCCCGAAGCCCCGCTCGGGGCCCGCCCGCCCGGAGCCGGAGCCGGAGCCGGTGCCCGCGCCTGCCGCCCTCGCCCCGCGGGCAGCGCCTGGGGGGCGGCGGGGCAAGGACGCGGGGCCGAGCCGGCGCGGCGGGGGACGAGGGTCATTTCTGCACACGCCGTGGGCGGGGGGCGCGGGCCCCCGGGAAGTCGGGGCCGGGGCCCGGAGCGCCCCCTCCCCCGCGCGCCCTCCCCCACGCCTCCCTCCCACCCGAGCGGAAGCGCCGCGGAGAGGACAGCGCGCGCGGGATTGACAGGCGCCGGGTTCCAATCTGCGGGCCGCCAGGTTCCGAAGGCGAACGCGGCTGGCGGGGGGCGGGCCCGCGGGCCGCGGCGGGCCAATGAGCGCGGGGCGGGAGTGAAGCCGCCGGGGTACGCATGGAATTGGAGGGAAGAGGAGTGTAAACACGGAAGTGGCCGGGTGGGGGATGTGCGGCGCCGCGCGCGGCGGCGGCGGCGGCGGCGGCGGAAGGGCACCGGCTTAGGGGACGGGGCGAGGCGGCCCGGCCGCCCGGCCGCCCGGCCGCCCGCTCGCTCCCTCGCTCCCTCGCGCTCTCCCCCCTGCCGTCCTTTGCGCTGCCCTTCTGACGAGAAGTTGGGCCGGAGGAGCTCAGGATCCCGTGGGATGGGGCTCGGGTCCGGGCGTCTCAGGCGGACCCGTGGGTGCGGAGGGAGGCCTGGGCTCTGGGCAGGGCCGCGCTGCGCTTCCCGGAGAAAGTGGCCGAGTCGTTGAGGCACGCCTGACCGTCGTTCTCGGACCCGAGCGAGGACTTGTGTTAGTGACGGGCGTGCTCTACCTGGAGAAGGGGGTTGTGCGTGTGTGGACTTGTGTTAGTGACGGATGTGCAGTACCAGGAGAAGGTGGTTGTGTGTGCGCGTGTGTGTGTGCACTTGTGTTAGTGACGGACGAGCTATACCTGGAGAAGGGGGTTGTGTGTGTGAGGACTTGTGCTGGTGATGGACCTGCAATGCCAGGAGAAGGTGGTTGTGTGTGTGTGTGTGTGTGTGTGGACTTGTGTTAGTGATGGACCTGCAATGCCAGGAGAAGGTGGTTTTGTGTGTGCGTGTGTGTGGTCAGCCCACTGATAACATACAGCAGGTGATACAGGATGCATCTTTTGACTCTGCTTGAAATTGTTCGGGCGACATCTCAGCCATGTTTGGGCCGGTGTCAGATCCGCTTCTTTGGGATGTTTCCCGTGGCCGTGGACACGCCGGAGACCCTTAGAAGGACCCCCGAGGTTGGAGCTTTTGACAAACGTTGTGAACGCTTAGTTTTCACGGTGGAAGGTATTTCCTCCCTAAGCCTTTTGGTTTGTCAACAATACTTAGCTCACCTGTAGGTCTTTTACTTCCAGTGCATACATACAATCTGTGGATTAAAAACAACAGAAAATCAAGGTTTGTTTTTTTTTTCCAAAGGTTTCCATCGCCTCCCCCGCCCCTCCACCCGTTGCTCTTCGGTGTGTACAGCCTTTCTGTCGAAGTTTCCTTTCTGCTTCTAAGGACCCTAAGGAATACTGTGGCTTTATTTCCCCCAGGATTTCTTCAGGCGTGTGTGTTACTCTGAACCCCCTTCATAGGTGTGTGGCGCCACCAGGTTTCTTGGTGGGCTGGGTTGGGTCCAGTGCAGAGCTTGAGCCTTCAGAGATGCTCGCTGGTGCCAATGACGTGGGACCCTGCAGGAGAGGTCCCAGCTCGGGGCTTTGCCCCACCGCCTCTGCGTCCTGTTCTGGCGGGGCATTTCTGCTGCACGTGGCCCTGAGGGGCAGGACAGCGCCTTCAGTGGGCCACCTTGGTGCCTCCAGAGACGGCAGGGGTCCGGCTCGTGCCCAGGAGCGGACAGACTGCGAAATTCTTCCTCAGCTGTCCCCAGGACTGTCCAGAGCGGCCGTCAGGTGCTTGAACGCGTTACTCTTGGTGGCTCTTGGACCCACGCCGGAGCTGGAGCCGCGACTGAGTAGTCAGGGGAACCGCGAGGGTCCCTCTCTGCGGTGTGTTGGTCGCTGCAGGGCGAAGGCTCCAGCCCAGCCCTTGCTTGTCCTGGCGCGAAAGTGTACACAGGGTCTGGCTTGCAGGGCGGTCTTCAAGTCAAAAGACGTTGCCAACAACTAAACTCTCAAGTTTAGTTTTCTTGATTTTTTTTTAAAGCCATCGAGAAATGTGATCATTCGAGAATTGGAAACTCAGGCCCCCAGAGAGCTTGTCTAGTTCAGTGCAGTTATTAAGTGGAAGGGGGGCTCTTTTTCTGGATAGTGAGTCTAAACCTTTTCACTGTCCAGTCTGTCAAAGTGCATTATAAGGTCATGAGTTGAAATTTATATTTATAATTTACCGTAAACTAAAATATCTAGTTATGAACCTTAAAGATCATTAAGGTGAAAAATTAGAATGTGAGCCGAAGCATGTGTTGGAATAAAAATGGAAGGATGGCATTAATTTTTAAAGATTTTGTCAAATGCTTTTGTCAGAAAGGAATTACTCTTAGGAATTCATTGCGTCATTGGGACGAAAATATAAAAAAGTAAGCTAAAGAGCAGTGTAGAATTAATCGGGGTATTTCAACATGAAACAGTTCCCTTCAGGAGCAGATTGAGTTGGTGGAGAAAGGCAGGCAGAAGAGTGTTCTGAGTTTTCCTTGAACTCCTTATGTTCACTTTTAACAAATGTTCAGAGGGGTGCAAGAAAATATTTACAGCTTTTGAGAAATTCGTTATGTGTAAGTGGACAAAATACTGTTGGAGTTTTATGAAAACAATTTCTCTTTTTTGGTGGGAGGGCGCCTATTTGGGCTCTACAGGCCGTGCTCAGGGCCTTCTCCAATCACTGCTGGCAGGGTTCGGGGTACCGTCGGGGTACTGTGTGGGGTGTTGGGGATTGTCTTGCTGCGTGCAACTGCCTCACCTCCTGTACTGTTGCTTCAGCCCTGGGAACAACTTCTGATCTGCACATTTAGGTTAGCGTTTAGAAACCAAAACTTTGAAGAGAAATCCGACACTAAGATTGGGTGTCCCACTAGTTCTATTTGATCATCAATTAGAGCGCCAGTTCGTAAACTCTCACATCTCTCCTGTGATGGTTCTGGTAGTCCCAGGACTCTGCTCTGGGTTTCTTTTAGTCAGAATGGTTTCCTGTCACAGGAGTAAAGGCATTATTGCTTTTTCATTTTCACAGTCCTCAGAGAGATTCTCCAGGGCTTACAAGACTTGGTAGATTGAAGAAACAAATATGACGCTACTATGTTTTTGACTACGACTTGCAGAACGTAAAAGCGCTCCCAACTTGTCGGGTTGCCAGGTCGGTTTTACAAATACATTACGTGGAGGGCCTGGCCAGATGGTGCAGAGCTGGTGAGGCGCTGGCCTTGCGCACAGATGACCTGGTTTGATCCCTGCCACCCCGTGTGGTCGATCCCCTGGACATGCCAGGAGTGATCCCTGATTGCAGAGCCAGGAGTAAGCCCCGAGAACTGCTGGGTTTAACACTTATAAAAAAATATATATGTTACTTGTATTTGCAAGTCTCCAGTATGTTTTAAATGCGTTTTCATTTTTAATCTTAATTTCGGGTAGGAAAAGCGTCTATACCTAGGACTCACGCGAACAGATTCTTAGCAGTCCTCAAAAATTTGACCACGGAAATTTGAGGATAGCTCAGCAGCTATACTTTCATTGCTGGAGCCACAAACCACGCAGAGTTATTGAGTACGTGAAGTGCGGCTGAGAAAGGGAATCTAAAATAGTTAATTTAACTCAGTGATTGAAGCAGTGGAAAACCCCTTTATGTTGTTAAAATGCCCGTGTTCAGGGATTAAGGTGCTTGCTCTGCGTGTGGCGAACCCACTTCAAAATCTGCACCTCATGTGGTCCCCTGAGAACAGCATGAGTGACCTGAGCGCCTCCGGGTGTGGCCCCAATCCCCCCCCCCCAAAAAAAAGGGAGATAATTTTGGACCTGCTGGTTAAATGAACGGAATCCACTTCAGGAAGTTTATTGAGGCGTTACTGGATTTGGCGTACAGGTTTAAGCACACGTCGCGGTCGCGTGTCCAGCACCTTGTGTCTCCGCCGCCCTTAGGCGCCCGTCTGGTGTGCACGCACCTCGCCAGGGGTCTCTTCCTGTCCAGCCACCCCCTTAACTGTTTGCCGCATTTTCTACCTTAAGAAAGTGTTTTTCCCCCCCCTCAACTGGAATGATTTTCCTCATTCTGGTGTTGGGGGCTCGAGCCCGGGACTAGAAAGTTTTTAAATTTTATGTGGCTCACATACTTAAATGGGGCGGCTCTACTTTAGAGAATTATTTCTGTTCTCTTTTCCATACGTACCCTTAAGGGCCATTTTTGATTGGAAGCTCTGCAGGGGGCAAAGCAGGGCCTTGTGGCCCGGCCCTCCCCGCTGTCTCCTGGCGCTCGGTCATCTGTGGCCTTCGGCTCCCCTCGGCGCTTCAGCCGTGGGGCATTAGCGGCCTGGTCAGGTAGGGTGAGGTGATGGCAGAGCCTTGACCTTGAGTGGCTGTGGATGGCAGGGCTTGTAGGGCTGTACCACTGCCGCAGGGAAGGGCTTCTCGGTTTTCCTCGTTGCTCTCAAGTGGAAGTGCTGGTAATTTTTATTTTTGACTGTAGGGACTGGATCTGATGGCAGCGGTCTTTTCTGCCACGCGGAGAGGGTATGTCTCTTGTCAGACTTAATTACCAAGTTTGGTATTTTCTAACAGCTGTTGAGTGAGTCTGGAATAGTCTCCCATGCAGACACCAGTTGATTAGAAAGCTGGAAATGGAACAGAGGACTTGCACCAGTAGTGAAGGAGGGCATAAGCAACATGAACGCGTGGCAACGTGATTAGAATTAAATTGTTTGGGATTTGGATGTATTTATTCCAAGAGAATTGATCAGCAGCATTAGCTGCTGATGGAAACTAGCAAGATACTTGTAAGGCTACTCGGGGCTCCATTGCTTCCCCTCCCCAGGATAGCAAACCAGATATGAAGGAAGTGTTTGGTGCTTTTCAGTGCTTGCTGTGGACTTGCTTGGACTGTGTATACTGTGAAATTTCTTTTCATCCTTACGCATTTGTGCCAGATATTAGTTTAACTTGAATATACATTTGTTAATCTCAACAGGAATGTAAATAGGAGAGGTAATACCATCTCTGTTATCAAAAATTACTAGTTCAAAAACATTACTAGTTAAGGGGCTGGCATGATAGTACAGCAGTAGGGCACTTGCCTTGTATGTGGCCACCGGGTTTAATCCCTGGCATCCCATATGGTCCCCTGAGCATTGCCAGGTGTGGCCCCAAAACAAAATAGTTACTAGCTAATGTCAAAAGAAAAGTAGAAAGAGGAAAATGTTCCCTTAACATAGTGGGCGAACAACTTTTGGAAATGATCAGGTGCACGTTATTGGAGAGTGATCTCAGAATGCTCTGTTAGCAGTTAATTTGTTTAGTTAATTTGTTTGAATATGCTTAGGTTACTAAAGTAAACTGAAAATGACGAACCAGTGCGCTTTTTTTTTTCGGGGGGGTTATTTTTTGTTTTGGGGTCATACCAGGGGGTGCTGAGGGCTTACTCCTGAACCTCTGGTTGGTTCGGGGGACCCCGTGGGTGCTGGGGCATGCACCCTCTCTGCTCTACTCTCTCCTGCCCCCCGCAGGTTTTGAAGTGTTTTACTTGTGTTTGGTCCTGAGAGTCTGATCCTCTGAATCTTAAGTCTTAGCTTCGTGAGGCTAGCGATGCAGTTCCACTTGCATCCGGGTAAGCACACCCCAACCTGAACAGAGTAGATCTTTTAAAACTTGATAATTTACAGGCATTTGATACCTTTTATGGGCTGGAGCGATAGCCCAGCGGGTAGGGCGTTTGCCTTGCATGAGGTCCACCCTGCAGACCTGGAATTGATTTCTCCGCCCCTCTCGGAGAGCCTGGCAAGCTACCGAGAGTATATTGCCTGCACGGCAAATGATATGCCAGACACAGTTAACAACAAATCTCGCAATGGAGGCGTTCCTGGGCCCGCTCGAGCAAATAGATGAACAACGGGGTGACAGTGACAGTGATACCTTTAATATTCTTATCCTAAGCTATTTAAATGGGAATACATGATTTTATTTATTTATTTATTTATTTGACTTCTTGGCTTACACCCGGCAATGCTTGGGTTACTCCTGACTCTGCACTCAGGAATTACTCCTGGTGGAACTCGAGGGTAGGGCGTTTGCCTTGCACGTGGCTGACCTGGGTTTGATCCCTGGCATCCCATATGGTCCTCCAAGCACCGCCAGGAGTAATTCCTGAGTGCAGAGCCAGGAGTAACCCCTGAGCATTGCTGGGTGTGACCCAAAAAGCAAAAAAAAAAAAAAACAAACAAAAAAGAAATAAATTGAATTTGGGGGCACCAACCCCCCACCCCGTGTTACTGGCTCTCAGCAGAGATGCTCCTGCATCTCTGGTGCATGCAAGACAAACGCCTTCTCTCCTGTGCTCTCTCCAACCCAGAAACAAAACTTTTTTGTTTTCGGACCACTCCTGGCAGTGCTTAGGTCTTTACTCCTGGCTCTGTGCTCAGGGAGGACCCTATGAGGCGCCGGGGATTGAACCTGGCCTCATGCAAGCGAAGTACCCTACCTGCTCAACCATCTCTCCAGCCTGGGAATTACTCTTGCAAGTAATAACTTCCACAGGCATAACTAACGTGGAATCTTGAATTGAGAGTGAACCTGATACTGCAGAAGCAATGTAATATGTACCAATGTAATGTGACAGATTTCATTTTGTGTGTAGCTTAGTCGGTAAATTGTTCCTGGGATCCTCTTATTCTGTTAATATCAAATACATCGCTGAAGCTCAGCTTTTACTGTGACAAGAGTTTAGGATATGTCTTAACACAATTACATAAATGAGTTTAGTCAGAGAGTTTTATTAATAGCCCCCAAGATTACAGCTTAATTGCAACATAACAGACTATAAAGGGGATGAAGCCGTTCAGAGCACAGAACTTTTCAAACTTGCCCCAAGTTCTTTAGTGTCCCAGACGTAGTTGGGAGGGGCTCTTTTTCCAGGCCCTTGAGCGCACTGTGGGGTGCTCCTGCGCCCGTTCCTCCGGGCCGAGCTGGAAGGGCCGGTGCTGGGGCCTGTGTTCAGAGAATAAGCCGGGTCACCTAAAGATAGACTGGCTTCAGGCCGGCTGCCTCCTCGGGAGCGTTGGCGTGGAGCAGATTGCCTTAAATGGACAGAGCAGCTGGAGACGCAGCACCTTGGTGGAGAGGCGAGCGGCGGGCGAGCGCGACAGGTGGCCAGCTGGCCTCTGCCGGGGACGGGCCTGGCTCACGCAAGTTTGTGTTTTCCCGTGAAAAGTGGCCTGGGAGTACTTTTTCAACATTTCCATCTTACATGGTGCAATTTGAGTTTGGAAAATTTTATTAAGTGTCTATAAATACACCATTATAATCCTTTGAGAGCACCTCTTAAAATCAAATTAGAAAGTGAAACAAATTCATGTTTCACAACATCTCACCAAGAAGAATATTTGCCCACTTAGAATCAGGACATGAGGGGCCCGAGCCATCGTAGGGGGCTAGGTGCTTGCCTCACATAATGTTGACCTGGGTTTGATTCCCGGCACCCTGCAGTGTCCCCTACGCACTGCCAGAAATAAGCCCTGAGCATCACTGGGTGTGACCCCAAAAACAAATAAAAATAAGATGAATTAGGATGTGAAAGTAATGTGTCCTGAAGGTCATCCTGTTTGTGCCGGGGCGACAGTTTTCTTGGAAGGGTACTTGGCACTTAGTGCTCCTTCGGCATCGAAGAGGAATCTTGGTGCCTGTCCTGTGGGGTCAGTGTTTGCAACAAGAGGTAGTTAATTATGAGTGCGTGGGTCGGAGAGAGCGTCCAGTGAGCAGGGTCCTGGCCGTGTGCTTGACTGGCCCTGACTGATCCCTGAGCATCACAAACCAAGCAAAAGGCTAAGGGGACAGGCTCCGTGACCGGAACCCCCGAGGGTATAGTCTTGAGAGGATGCCAGGCCCTGTGTTTCTTTCTGGGAATCGTTTTATCCTCCGAGCTAAGTAATCTCCTGTGCGAGGAAACTGAGGCTTAGAAGAAAGTAGGCTGCTGACTGAGATGAACAGATTCTGAGCAACAGACTTGAAAGTGGTTACTGCAGTTTCAGAGTGATAAAACCAGCAAAGCATAAAGGAAGTGTTTGGAGAGTTTGGAAAGGTGGAGTCAGAAAAAAAACTTGCATGGTAACTGGAGGTGGGGGGGAGCAGACAATTTTGTGGCAGGGTTTTCTTTTTGTTAGTTTTCGGTCACAGCCAGTGATATTCAGACTCCTACAGTCTGAATTTACTCCTGGTGGTGTGCTGGGGATCAGAACTGATGCCGGGGATCGAATCTGGGTGCACTGCAAACTCCCTACCCGCTGTCCGGTAGCTCTGGCCCCGCTAACAAATTTTTCAAGGTAAATTATGTGTGAATCTCAGCAAAGACAGCCAGGTCTTGATAAGACTACAAGGATCCATGTGTAATGAAGAAAGTTCTCGAGTGTTCAAGCTGAAGAACTCAGCCTGACAAGTCTGATACATTAAATTAATTTAGGAGTGTGTTTTTCTGACTGGTCTTTTTTCTTGGGATTTCTGGAGCTTTAGTGACTGTCAAAATATGTAATTGATTGAACCCTAACCCCCCTCCCCCCCCACACCGCCTGCCCCAAGTTAGTTTAGGCTTAAAAATTCACATTTCAAAAGTCTTTGTAATTTCTAACCTCAGTGATTGCTTTATTAACCTTCCTCCCACCTTTTTTGTTTTTCTGTCTGGGTGACACCTGGCTGTGCTCTGGGGACCGTAGGTGGCGCTGCGGCGGGCAGAGTGGTGGCCACCTTCAAGGAAACACCTTCCCCGCTGGCCAGTCTCCCTCTAAGCAGCTCAGGCCGAAGGGTGCGCAGTCCAGTGGGGCCTTTGGCCTTGCTGGACGTGCTTTAGACAGTCTGTCTCAGTGACGCGGTTCCTGTCCGTTTCTCGCACGGTACACGTGCATGGTAACTGAGTGGGTCTTTTCCCCCCACAGTGGAGGCGTCTGTTCACGGCAGCAGTGCGCACTGTATGGACAAGACCATCGAGGCTGCCGAAGCACTGCTCCACATGGAGTCTCCGACCTGCTTGCGGGAGTCGAGAAGCCCCGGTACGTGAACATACTTCACTTGTCCGGGACGAAAGTGTCTTCCTAACGGAGGGATGACTGTTCTCAGAGTGTGAGGATGAACATCGGTAGCAAGAAGAATTGATCTGTATCTGCAAGTCTCCGCACTTCACTTCCGGAGAGACTGCCAGTCGGGCTAGTGCGCCTCATTTCCCCAACTCTGGGTCCATCCCACCCTTTGGCGTTGGTCCTTTGCGTGAGGCCCATGTGGGCCCATGACGTTACGCTGTGAGCTCTGGATCCTTGATGCATTGGTTGATGGCTCCCTGGCGGCTTGGAGGGAGATGAGCTCGTTTCTGCCATCTCCCTCCTGTTCCTTTGCCCCCTCCCAGAAGACTACCTTGGAGGGCCATTGTGTCCTGATTTTTTAATTTGCTCAAATTTTAATATCCTAGTACTAATTAGACTTAATAAATGTCAGATTGGCCCTTCTCAAGGGGTTTAGAATGACTCCCAGTTGAAGTAAGAACCTCATGTATTATTCAGGGGTCTGGGAAGAAAAGGAGAGCATATTGGTCAATATATTAATCTCGGAGAGTATGGAGCAGCGGTGTGTGTTGAAACAGACACATCAGACCCTGATTATTTCGGGTCTCCTGGATGCTGAGCGGTGCTGTGCAGAGGCCAGGTCCACTCTGTGCTGTGACCCTCCCATCGGATTTTACACGAGGCAACAGTCCCTGGACTCATTACTAATAAGCAGGGGTTCCTTTGCTTCAGATTCTAAAGTGATGATGAACTTTGACTGTTCCATGTGTTTACTTTCACGTCCGTCTGTCTTCCAGTGGAAGAATCATGCTGGGTCAGGGATATGGCTCCGCGGAGTCCTGGCTTGGAGCCCCGTGGTTCTTTGGCCCCCTCCCAAAACCTGTGGGTGGGTACTTGAAGACAGTTCCCATTAAAGAGCCTGTGGACGTTTTCCCAATTGTCAAAATAACTGAAAGTCTTTTCTCATGAGCTGAGAAACACCTCCAAGTGAATAAGGGATCGACGGTTTGTGATACCTCCTTACCTTATCAGTGTCCTCAAATCCAGCATCGATTTCAAATCCAAATCCAGTATCGATTTCCTCACATACTTTAGAGCCTACTGCACATTCACCAAATCAGCATCCGGCTTACCCTGTGGGGAGAACTTATTAGCAGGCCTTACTGCTACTGAATATTGAATTGCCCACATTGGGAACCAGTAATAGGGGTGGGGACATTTTAATTTTTCAACTTTTTTTTATAGTGGAAGTGTTTGTCCCTCCTTGTGTATCAACTCCAGAATTTATTCACGCTGCTATGCGACCTGACGTCATTACTGAAACGGTCGTGGAGGTGTCGACAGAGGAGTCTGAGCCCATGGACACCTCTCCGATACCAACATCTCCTGAGAGCCACGAGCCTATGAGAAAGAAAAAAGGTAGGGCGTTTGTGGACCTTTCTAGAAAGGCGGGCACATTTTGTGGGGGAGGTTTTTCCCCCCCCATCAAGGGACTTGGAAAATATGTGACATAAAGTTAGGATGTTGTCTTAATGAGAGATCCTCCAAAGGCAACAGACTGAGGGTTTATTTTGTGCTTTAACATATTTATACTGTGCAAAGGAGCATAAAAGTGCTTGCCTGAAAATAAGATTAAAGAAAATGTTAGTCACACAGCAGGAAGATGAGAGATTCAGTGTGGAACTTTCTACTTTCTACCTTTTAGGTATTGGTTATTTAAAAAAACAAAATATTCTTCATGGTTTTAAAATCTCCCCACCTTTCTTGTGGGCATTAAAGTAAAAAAGTCAGGTGATCACTGGTACCGCATCTGGGCCCCCATCTCCACTGGTTGTGGTCCAGAAGCAACACCCGCTCATCCCTCCCCGCCCCCTGAGGTAGAGTGCAGGACGAAGCCCAGTGTTCCTCGCTCTCCGTGCCTTGCGTTTTGTTTCTGTCTTGTGGCATGGGAATTGAATTTAGGTCTTGTGCTTGTGTATGAGGCTGTTAGTTACTATTAACACAGAGCCATATTCCCAGCCCTTACCTTGGATTTAAAGCACCAAGATTGCTGAGACACGCTTGTTTTTGTTCCTTGGTTTTTTTTTTTTTCCTTTTGTCACACCCAGTGGTCCTCAGGACCTATGCTTAGCTCTGCACTTAGGGACCACAGGACACCATATGTGGTACTGGGGATTGAACCCAGGTTGGCTGCGTGCAAGACAAGTGCCTAGTCACTGTGCTATCACTCCAGCCCCAACTGGAAGACACTGTTAAGTGGAAAAAATAGTGAGTAGGGACCAGTTTCGCCTCTGTGACTCTGGCTGGCAGCTGTACTCATCGGGGCCCTGAATGAGGCCCAAGGCTCCTGGGCATCCCATGGGACCGGAGGAGGTGGTGTGGCCTTGTCCTGTTTGAAGCAAAGGTAGCACTGGCGAGTGAAGAAATGAAATCTGATAGAATTTAGTACTCACGTATTCTATGCCCTGGGCCTGTGCCCGTTGCTGTGGGTTCTGATAAAGGAAGAGTGTCACCCTTCATAACACATGAAGGGTGGCTGTCTCCTGAGAGCTCTGAATGAAAGAAACGAGAAGACTTGCTTCTATAAATATTTGTAGACAAAGGCTGTTTCCAGTGGCAGCTTTCTAAGGAGGGAAGGACCCAGAAAAGCTGGCGTGAATGATCCAACTGAGACCAGAAGCAAGAGATAAGCGACAAGTTTAGTGTTCGGGGAAGTGGTCTTAATGGGGATGGGCTTACTGACCCAAAATCACACACCAAAACATCCTATGGCTGTGGTTAAGTGCACTTGGGGCAAGGTTAGGTAGGTGCCATTGCTCTTGTTGGTGACAGCTTCTCTTTCTATTTTCAAATCTTAGTAGTCTAGACTAGTAAGTGTCTTTAAGACGGTGTCGCGTGAAGTATACAAAAGTTAGTTTTACTGTATTGGTAAGAGAGTCACTGTCACTGTCCTCCTGTTGTTCATCGATTTGCCCGAGTGGGCCTAGGAACATTGTGAGACTTGTGTTACTATGTTTGACATATCGAATATGCCAGGCGAGATATTCTCAGTAGCTTGCCAGTCTCTCCAAGAGGGGCGGAAGAATCGAACTTCTGTTGGCCTGGTTGGCTGAGTGCAAGGCAAACGCCCTACCAGCTGTGCTATCGCTCTAGCCTGGTAAGAGAGTACAGAGGGCGTAATGCACCTCCAGAAGTTAGCCCTGAGCACAGAGCCAGGAGTAAACTTCCTAGCACAGTTGGGTGTGTATGTATGTAGGTATGACCGAAAATAAAAAAAAAATTTTAAAAGGGTAATTTTACTCCAAAGCACCCCTCCCCTCCCAATTTTAAGTACTTCGGTACTGTTGGTTGGGCACAGCAGGTAGGGCGTTTGCCTTGCATGCGGACAACATGGCCAACCCTAGTACAATTCCTCTGCCCCTCTTGGAGGGCCCGGCAAGCTACTCAGAGTATCTCGCCCGCATGGCAGAGCCTGGCAAGCTCCCTGTGGCGTATTCAATATGCCAAACACAGTTACAAGTTTCACAATGTTACTGGGCCCGCTCGAGCAAATCGATGAACAGCAGGAGGACAGTGCTCCTGTTGGTTAAAACGCTGGCTGCATAGGAAACACAATTTACCCGTTAGGGTTAACTTTTCCTTAAACTTTCATCCTTGAAATCAGGATTTGGCAAAGATGTTAGTCATTTTTACTGATTTCCTACATGTAAAAGTTACTTAAAATTGAGAAATTAACCTGTTTTTTTTTTTTTTTTTTTTTTTTTTTTTGGTTTTTGGGTCACACCCGGCGATGCTCAGGGGTTACTCCTGGCTCTTGCACTCAGGAATTGCTCCTGGCGGTGCTCGGGGGACCATATGGGGTGCTGGGAATCGAACCTGTGTCGGTCATGTTGGCTGCGTGCAAGGCAAACGCCCTACCCGCTATGCTATCGGTCCAGCCCCGAAATTAACCTGTTTTAAGAAGGAGGTCAGTGAGCTTTTGATTTGAATTTTTGCCAAAGTATTCTTCCAGATGATCAGGATTACCTTAATAAAATCTTAAATCATAATAGCTCTGTATTTTAAATAGACACTTATATCAGCTCTTTCTCTTCCCCCCCCCCCCCCCGGGTCACACCCAGAGATACTTAGGGATTATTCCTGGCTTGCACTTAGGAATTATTCCTGGTGGTGCTCTGGGAGCCATATGGAATGCCAGGGATCAAACTCGGCCTGGCCACATGCAAGGCAAACGTCCTCCCCACTGTACTATCACTCTGGCTCCAGTTCAGCTCTTTATTTAGCTCTAAATAATCCTTGCTAATGCAGAATAGAGTGACAGGTAATCAGTAATAATCCATTTAGTCTGGAAATAGGATCTAGTACAGAATCCTCCCTCAGTGCCGGATGCCGACTCCCATGTTTGAGATTTGGAGTCAGCGTAGAGCAGCTTTGCTTCCTCTCACTGCTCTAGATGTGTCGAGAGTCTGTGCCAGGAGTGAGTAGAACGGGACGGACACCCATGGATTAGCCATGAAATCATTACTTGGAAGACATTTTTTACTGTCTTGATGTGTGTTTGTATTAAAGTGGGGGGATTTGAACAGTGATGCTTGAAATCTGGGATATTGATTGGCTTAGAATGTTTGAAACAATCTTTTTGAGCTCAAAAAGATTATTAGATTATTAGCTCCTCAGCAGTAGGGAGTGGAAGGATTTATCTAACAATATTATACAACAACAAACAAAAGTTATACTGAGACTGGTTTTTATTGCTGTGTTGTTGAAACAGGTTAGCACATTGAGCCTCTGATCATAGAAATAACAGATGAGTCGTACCTGATTTCTCATAGAGCTCTGAATGCTCCTGCCAACTGACCGTTGTAATCTAAGATACAGAAATGTTTTCAATACTCTCTCTAAAAGCAATTTTTATGTGCAAAGTACATTAATCTGCAAATGGATGTTCACTTTCAAAGTTGGATAATCTTATTTTTCTTGTTTGCAATGTAGTCTTATACCCCCTCCCTTTTTTTTTTCCAGTTGGCCGTAAACCAAAGACCCAGCAATCACCAATTTCCAATGGGTCTCCTGAGTTAGGTATAAAGAAGAAGCCCAGGGAAGGAAAAGGTAACTGGGTGGGTTGTTTGGGAAGTGTTGGTTTTACTCATCCGGAGCTCAGGCATCTGGGGGCCTTGGGGGTGCCGGTGCTTGTACAGGGAAGGAGCCACTGTTCTGTGCCAGCTTAACTTTGGTTTCTCCCGAGTTTCATACAGGACATGGCCCAGCACTCGGGCTGTTTATACAGTACCTCTTGGGCCAGAGGCGCTCAGGGTCCACCAGGGCCAAGCCTGGCAGTGCCAGGTGAGGGATCAGTGGGGGGTTATGTGGTGCTGGGAGTTGGTTTTGGCTTTTTCAAGTACAGAACGTAAGCTATAGCCCTTTGAGATGTTTTCTCTTTTTGGTGCGGGGACAGGTCTGGGTGGTATTTAGGGGTAAAGGGGGCTCCTCATGGTGATTCAGCCCTGGTCGACAGGTGCCTGCTGGGGCGTAAGGTTAGGGTGTTGGATCTGCGCTCAGGAATCACGGCTTTGGGGCCCTATGGGATGCTAGGGATTGAACCCTGGTTGGCTGCCTGCAAAGCAAGCACCTTCCCCACGGTACTCGCTCAGGCCTCGAGGGATCACTTCTGACAGTGCTTTGGGTACCTTACGTGGTGCTGGGGATCGAATTCAGGGTCACCTGCATGCAAAGCAAAAAGGCTTCCCTTTCTGAATTCTGTGTCTTTCCCAAATCCTGCCTGGAAAACACTTGCTGATCCCTACCTTGGGGAGGAGATCGATGGAGTGGAACAATTTCAGATCTACGAGGGCGAAAGATGTGGCCCATGACTGGAAAGAAACAAAAACGATGAGTGTTCCCTTTAGTTAACGCATCGTGTTGGCTTGCATAAAATCCCTCTGCGCTGGGGAGAAAACGGACTAAGGCACTGGTCGTGCACACTGGGGACTCTAGTTCAGCCCCCAGCGCCACATGATCCCTGAGACAGCCAGGACTAGCCTCCAAGCACTGTCGAGTGTGACTTTTAGACTGATATGTAAAAACAAGTTTAGTGGGTTTTTGAGGTTCTTTTTTCTTTCTTCTTTTTTTCTTTTTGGGTCACACCTGGCGATGCATAGGAGTTACTCCTGGCGGTACTTGAGGGACCATATGGGATGTTGAAAATCGAACCCGGGTCTGCCACGTGCAAGGCAAACGCCCTACCCGCTGTGCTATGGCTCCAGCCCCAGTTTAGTGTTTTTTTGAGGTGCAATTTATTTTATTCAGATTTCAAACGTGGGTAACTTTGATTCAGTTTAATCTGGGTTCACTTTGTTAAGTAAATTATTCTGCCTTGCCTTTACTGAACCCAGAGCCAGAGATGGGGCTGGAGCCATAGTGTAGTGGGAAGACACTTGATTTGCATGTGTGCGACCTGGGTTCAACCTGGCATCTCATTTGGTCCTCTGAGCTCCACCAGGTGTGGTCCAGAAACTTAAAAAAAAAAGAAAAAAGAAAACCCAAAAATAAATCAGAAGACAGCCAAGAAAAGCCAAATCCATGAAAAGGAAGGAGACAAGGCCCGTGAGCCGGGAGCTCTGTGGGAACTGGTGGCGTGCAGTGGGCACCGGCAGACGGGCATCGCAGGGGTGGAGGGCTGGCCACTGTTCGCGTGCTGGGGACAGGCAGGACTCAGGAGCCAGGCATTTTCTTTTGTCACTAATGAATTATGCTAGTGCAATTAAGCGTTTGTATTTAAGTACATTAGCGAGTTTTGCATTACTATAATTTTTTTTATTATCATTGTTTTCAAAGGAAACACAACCTATTTGTGGGAGTTTCTTCTAGATCTCCTTCAAGATAAAAATACTTGTCCTCGGTATATTAAGTGGACTCAGAGAGAAAAGGGCATATTTAAGCTTGTGGACTCGAAAGCTGTCTCGAAGCTTTGGGGAAAGCACAAGAACAAGCCAGACATGAACTATGAAACGATGGGACGGGCTTTGAGGTAAGAACACAAAAAATTAACCTTCAGATCAGACAGATCTTCACACTATATGTTAGCTGTTCAGAGCGACATGGTTAGAAGTTTATTTATTGCTTTTTGGGTCACACCCGGCGATGCTCAGTGTATACTGCTGGCTGCACCCAGGAATTACTCTTGGTGGTGCTTGGGGGACCCTATGGGATGCTGGGAATCAAACCTGGGTCGGCCACATGCAAGGCAAACGCCCTACCTGTGTGCTATTGCTCCAGCCCCTAGAAGTTTCTTAATAACTTTTAGTCTGGGAAATATTTTAGGGCCCCACTGCTTTTTGGAGTTAGAATTTGGGGCCACACCTAGCAGTGCTCAGGGGCTACTCTTGGGGTTACTTGGAAAACGTGCTTTTGCAGAAAGTTCACTTTTGCACTTAAAAGTTATTTATTTCTCACACAGAAAGTTGTAAGGCTTTTCCTCGGACCTCGTGGTGGTTGGGCCACACCTGGCCGTACTCACAGCTTATCCTAGTTGGTGTTGGCTTGGCCGCGTGCCAGGCTAGTGCCTGCCTCTCTCCTCCCCAAAGTGGCAAAGCTTGGAAGAAAACTAAACCCAGACCAAATGAGTTTCCAAACTCCTAGCATTTAGTTTCGCAGATTGTTGAGTGACTTTCGTCTGGATAGACAGCTGTCTCCTAGGCCTCGAGACTCGCACGGGTCTGGCTTGTCATTAGTGTTGGGTGGGATTCCTCCCCCCCTCCCCCCACCCTAGCTGAGAAGAGCTGCTGAGGTGGCTTGCCACTTAGGGCCTGTGTAAATCAGTGTCTGTAAAATACAGAGAAACGGTTGTAGGCAAAATGACTTCCTTACGGGAGGTGAGAGGCTGGAGAGATGAGCACGGCTTTGCAGGCAAGAGCCCTGGGCTCCCTCCCATTTCTCCGTGTTCCTCCAAGCCCTATCAGGAGGTGTCCCTGAGCCCCACTGGGTGCGGCCCCCCAAAAAAGAGGATTCTGAGCGACTTAGGTTCTCGGACACCAGGTTCCAACTTTGTGCTCCAAACGCTTCGCCTTTCCAGCGGTGAGGCAGAAGGCACTCACACCCTTACGGGAGCAGGGCCCGGCTAGTCCCCACGGTGTTGGGAGCTGGTGGGCTCGGGGGTAACACGTGACCGACTTGTGCGTTTCCTGGCAGATACTACTACCAAAGGGGCATTCTGGCGAAGGTCGAGGGACAGCGGCTTGTCTACCAGTTCAAGGACATGCCCAAAAACATCGTGGTCATCGATGACGACAAGAGTGAAGCCTGCAGTGAAGAGTTGGCAGCGGCTTCTGACGACAAGTCCCTGGAGCGCGTGTCGGTGTCTGCAGAAAGCCTCCTGAAGGTGGCGGCGTCCGTGCGCGGCGGGAAGAACGCCTCACCGCTCAGCTGCTCCCGGACAGACAAGAGCGTCGCGCGGGTGCTGAATATCACGTCCCCTGGTCACGACTCTTCATCCAGATCGCCACCTGCCACTGCTTCTGTGGCCTCTCCAGCAGCTCCACGGTGAGGGAGGGGACGGCCCTGGGGACAGTGCACTTTCTCGAAAGTTCCTTGATGGCAATGGTGGGTTTCTCTTTTAATGTTAGCCTTTTAAGAACCCACTGATTGTAGGTGTATTTGATTTTCCATGGAGATGTGTCAACTCACTGAAATTGCTTGTTAACGGCGATTTAAGAACTTAACGTGGGCTTTTCCCAAATGTGTGGTTTTGTGATCTTTCATATTCTGCCCTTCAGGGATTCTCAGAGTGTTTGTAAAGTCTAGGAACACCATACACGGTTCGGGTGTGTGTGCCTCATTCTGTTCCAGACCAGTTTTCTAATACTGAAACTTTTTGGAATCTAGGACAGTCCGTGTGGCGATGCAGGTCCCCGTCGTAATGACATCGTTGGGTCAGAAAATCTCCACGGTGGCCGTCCAGTCTGTGAACGCGGGCGCGCCATTGGTCAGCAGCAGCAGCCCCGGCACCGCGAGCTCCCCGAAGGTGGTGATCCAGACCATCCCCACCGTGGTGCCTGCCGCGGCCGAGAGCGGAGACAAAATCACCATGCAGCCTGCCAAGATCATCACCATCCCTGCCACGCAGCTGGCGCAGTGCCAGCTGCAGACCAAGTCCAGTCTGCCTGGCTCGGGCAGCATTAACATTGTGGGCACCCCTCTGGCCGTGAGAGCACTTACCCCCGTTTCCATCGCCCATGGTACCCCCGTCATGAGACTCTCCGTGCCTGCCCCCCAGACCTCCAGCCAGACACCCCCCCGGGTAATCAGCGCGGTCATCAAGGGGCCCGAGGCTCAGGCCGAAGCCTTGGCCAAAAGGCCAGAGCATGACGGGAAGACCTTGCAGCTGGCCCAGGAGGAAAAGCCCGCCGACGGCGGCAAGACGGTCACCCACGTCGTGGTGGTCAGCGCGCCGTCAGCCATCGCCCTTCCCGTCACCATGAAAACGGAGGGACTCGTGACCTGTGAGAAGTAAGACTGTCCGTGATGGAACTGACGGAAACACTTGGAAGGGATGGCTGCGGGGAAAGTCAAAGAAGACTGACTTTAAACGTTTTGATGCGTAGGAGAAAATCATCTTACTGGAAGTCAATTACCTTTCCCATGTTTCAGTGGGAAGTGAACTAACTTCATATCAGATGCTGACGGAAACTGCCTCTTCCGGTGGGACGCGGAGCCCGTCCGTCCATCAGAAGGCTCAGAGGGACCAAGCCAGTCACTACAATGTCAGTCACACTAAGCCTCGGCACACTAACGTTCTGTAAGAGGGACAGTTCCACGGGGTAGGGGCGGGCGATCGCATTGTTACCTAGAGCGATTCTCGATGCATTTTATATGCATACCAGCAATTCTTACTGTGTTCACACAGAACTCACTTAACTGGTGCTATGTGAAGACTCTGCTAATATAGTTCTTGTAGAATGTGAATTGAAGAACGGATCCAAAAGCTTCAGAAGGAGGAGAGCAAAAAATGACCTAGTGTGTTTTTTTCCTTTGGGTTTTTTTTTTTGTTTGTTTTGTTTTGTTTTTTATCATATAGCTTTTAAGCTGATTTAAAACAAAGGCCTTAGACTAATTTTCGGTTTTCTTTCTTGAAATAAGCTAATGGCTTGTTTGTGTAAAGCTTTTTTATTAAAGAAAAATTTTAAAATCTTGTACCTAGCACAGTATTGTTATAGAATTTACATGTAACATTTTATATGGTAGTTTAAGTCTGTCGGTTTCTTAATTGTGGACAAATTCACAGTTGGCTCCGGCCTTTTGCTGTCACATGCCTGTGTCACTCAGCAGCCCTGCATCGGTGCCGACATAGCAGTTCAGGCCCAGCATGAATTTTTGTCAGATAGCTCTAATACCTGGAGTTTTTTTTTCTTTTTTTTAGTTGAAGTTTAAGAGGGAAAGTACCAGTGTTCAGATTTGAACTATAATAGTTTGTATATTCAACATTTGAAGTATATTCTATTTTGTTGTACTCTTGTTTCAAAGTGTATTCAAGTAGGTTTTCTGAAATATAGATATGAAATTTATCTTGTGTTTGGTCTTTGGTGGTATTCCTAACACTATTCCAGAGGTAGCGGGGAGCCTGGTTCAGGAGTCCGGCCGGCTGCCATGGTAGAAGCTGTTTCTCTGGCCCAGGACGTGGACATTAGGCACATCCCCTCCATGTTGCTGCCTTCTTTCTACTTATTAGTGCGAATTCTACAGCCCTACACCTCGCGATGGAGTTGCTGTTGCATGTTGACTGCACATACTGATTTACACGTATGTGTCAGATCACTTCATTCTCGGTTCGGAGGAATGAGGACTCCTTGGCCCTTTGACAGATCTGAGCGCAGAGGTAGCCGTGGGTGGGGAGCATTTCACACCCAGCTACACCGTCACATCTTTATTCTCTTTCTACTCCCAGGAAAATTGTTTTTGTGGCCTTGAATTGTGTGTTTTATCAGCTTCTAGGGTCAACAAAAATGTTTGTAACAACTTCTGTTGTAATCTTTTTTTCTCTTGCCCACAAATACACGACAGCCCTTGAAATACTCCGTCCTTCAAGCGTTTCTTGGGGAGCGGGTCTCCTAAGAAGCCCACCTTGAACCCGCACTGTGGCACTTCTGAGTTCCAGCCCCGGAGTCTCGCTCGATGGGTCTGGTTTGGTGTTCTCCCGGGGCCAGCGTGAGTGGCAAGTGTGTGAGAGGTCCTTCCTGGAGACGCAGACATTGCGCGCATCTGGTAACGGTTACTACAAACTTAGGTCATGCTGTGTGTGTGGCTCAAAATTGAAGCGCCAACTTCCAGGCGGACGTCATTGAACGCGCGGTGATTCGCTTCGGCCACACCTGCCTAGCTTGGCCCGATGCTACCTGAACGCTTCTTTGTGTCTTTCGGATAAGTACCTGAGGTGTCGATTTGCAGTCAGTCATCCTCACCCGTTTGTGCTGGCTGGCTGGCAGAAATGGGCAATGAGCTGGCAGGGCGTTTGCTCACAGCCCGTGCGAGTTGGAGACCGTGAGCTTGTATCTGCCTCAGAGCCACGTCGAGCCACCACTGCAGCGCCTCCACCTCCCGTCCACTGCCCGTCCCTGCAGCCAGGCCCCTCGCTCTGTGAGCATCTACTTCCTCCGGGCCCATCCTTGCGTCCTCTTTGCTCTCCTGTCCACCTCTAGGGGCTCCTTGGTCACGGTTCCAGCCCACCGCCCGGCTCTCCAGTGAGTTCTCGGTCTCAGGCCGGTTTCTCCGCCGCGCTGGCGGCCCTGGCTCCTCTTGGGATCTGCTTTGCTTTGCCGTCTCCTTGAGGCTCTTCCTCAGACGATAGTTCCAAGTGTTGAATCGATGTGTTGAGGATTTAGATCCTGTGTTTGGCAGGATAACTCCCACTCATCAAAAGTTTGCTGTCCTTGGCGGTCTTGTGTGCGTGATGGTCAGGGGGACTGGACCGGCTCTGCTCTAGCTGTGGGTCTGGGGATTGGGAACAAGGGTCGCCCCCGGCCACCCTGCCCGCCTCCGTCTCCCACCCTCCAGCTAACACTCAAGCTCTGGGAAGGGTTTCTCGAATTCCACTGGCTCTTCTCAGTGTCCAAATGAATTCCCTTCCGTTTCAGATCTTTTGTCTGCTTTATGACATAATCACTCCTACATGACATAATCAGCAGCCAAGGGCCCTTCTAGAAACCTCCCCAGCAGTCTTTGCCCAGGTTCCACGGCAGGAGTCTTAGTTCCTCTCGGGGCTGGAGAGATAGCACAGCGGGTAGGGCATTTGCCTTGCTTGCGGCCGACTCGGGTTCGATTCCCAGCATCCCATGTGGTCCCCTGAGCACCAGCAGGAGTAATTCCTGAGTGCAGAGCCAGGAGTAACCCCTGAGCATCGCCAGATGTGACCCAAAAAGAGATTTAAAAAAAAAAAAGTTCCTCTCCCAGGACTGCAGAGAGCTCGGGGCTTAAAGTGCTTGTCTTACATGGCATCCGGCCCGTGTACCTTTTTCTAACTCATGGTCACCTGAGCTCAGAGCCTGTGGCTCAGACCCTCTCCCAGGCCCCCCCTGCCTGAAGCCCGCCACTCCACAGTGGCTGCTGCCTCCCTCCCCAGGAACCTTCTGAGATGCCAAGAGTTGACGCGGGCGGGGTGCTTCCTTTGTTCTTCCAGTCCTCGCCGGCCCAGCTCTGCTGGTGCATCTTTCTGGACCGTTCTTTGTCGTGGACTGGAGTTTGCTCTTGGAGGTGACCGCGCCTCAGAACACAAGTTTCAGAAATAGGTTTGGGAAGTGCAGTGGAAGTGAGGTGGCCTTTGGGGAGAAATTTCCTTGGGGACTAGCAGTGCGGGGCAGGTGGCGGCAGGGACAGCAGCGTCACCTCGGGGCTGCTGTGGACACTGTTGGGGTCCAGCAGCTGGCCTCTGCTCACTGTGTCTTCAGGTGCTCCCGCCGCGGAAGCCACGACTCCCCACACAGTACCATTTCCCACGCTCCCAACCTCACAGCCTTCTAGCACCTCCTTTTCTGTTCGCGCTTCCAATGTGTGAGTTGGGGTCCCCGGGTCCCTCACTGCCAGGTGGAGGCCACCAGTTTCCCCTCCACAGCACGTGCCTCCCTCTGTGCTAGCCTGAGCCCCCACAGCTGCCCCTGGGACCCCCGCAGCCTTTTAGCTTGGGTGTCCTCGGGAACACGGATTTCTGGTGCTTTCAGGAGATCCGGAGCCAGAACGCCCTCCGTGTCAATGAAGGTGCTTCTGAGTTGGACAGGAACGGCTACCTTGCTGCATACCAGGGCCCCCCAGAGAGATGTCACACCCCCACGGCCCAGTTTGTACTTGGGCCAGTTAAATCAGGGCATGGCACGGCCCTCCACTTCAGGCGACTTCTCTGCTCAGACTGAGTGTTGTGTTACTACCAACGACTTAAAAACACATCCTGTACCCATCCTTGACTCTGGCCTTTTTTTCCCTCACATGAAACTCTGGAATGAGTCTAGTGAAATCCCACATCACTGTGCCTTGTCTTTAGATAGCTTGCGGAGGTTCCGTACGATAGTTCCAACAGTGCTGCCATCATTTAAAAACACCTGGCTTATTTCCCAGAACAGAACCTATATGAGGCCAGACCCGCTGGTGCTCAGGGGCTATTCCTGGCCTTGCGTTCAGGAGTGACCCCTGGCAGTTTCTGGGGGGACCATGTATGGTGCTGGGGATCGATCTGCCTTCACTCAATCTACCGCCTTAAACGGACTGAATCGACCCCAGTTTGCTCAGAAGAAGATTGTAGTTTTAGAAATGGCCAAGTCACCTGAGGCTCACTGATGCGAATCATGCCATACTTAGTTTGACGAGACACATCTAGAAAACCCACCCGGGTACAGGGAAGCAGTTCCAAGAGGTTTGGAGCAGTTGAAACAAACTCTGGTTCTGAAGCACAAATCAGAATTGGACCGTTTTAAGAATCCGTTGCACTGTTCCTTGTGTTAGGAACAAGAACTTCTCAGCAAGACTCTGGACTCAACATAGAAACAGAACTCGGCCCCTGCGGGCAGTTAAACTTTAGCCCCAACCTCCAAAAAGGAGTGTGGGGAGAGGGAAGAATAGTCTCGGAATAAATGACCCGAGTGTTGCCAGGGCTGTGGGTGCTTCGGGGTCTCCCCATGATCCCTTCAGGTTTGCCGACCCGGACGCCCAAATCCAGAATCCACCAGCGTATGGTCCCGCTTCTGGCCCAGCACCTGTCAGGTTAGGCTAACGTTCTAGACCTGTGTAACTCGCAAAAATTTCAAGTTGTTGGAAGAATAAGTGAAAGTAACCCAGTCCAGTGAAACGAGTCCAAGAAGACGAGGCAAAGGAAAACAGCCCGGCTGAGACAACTCGGTCAGGTGAGCGCTACCGTGGGGCTTGGAGTGTCTGGCCACTGAGCCAACCTGTGACCCCCTCCTTGAGCCTCGGGGCTGCCCTGCCTCTGGCTGTGTCTGCTTTATTATTTTTCTGGTGTTTGGGCCTCCTCAGGTCATGCTCAGGGCTTACTCCTGGCTCTGCGCTCAGGGAGCCGTATATGATGCGGGGATCGGATGTGCACATGCAAAGCCAACGCCTTCCCCACTCTCTCCAGCATTGTTAAGTACCTGGGTGGGATTTTTAAAGTTTCTGGGACTTTGTGGACCCCACAGAACATGGACATCTGGACCAGAGGCAGGACCCGGGGTACACGACCACAAAAAGTTTAGGAAGCAAATTGTCATCCTATGCCCTTCGTCCGCCTGGGGTTTTTCTTACGGTCCCTCAGACAGATGGGACTGGTCCCCTCCTACCCTTGAGTTTCTTTCCTTGGGGATGAGGGGGGTCCCCTAGAGAGGGTGGAGGCTGGCCACAGGCAGAGAAGTACAGGGTGTGCCTTTGCTCACGTCAGTGATGCGTCACAATTTACGGCACTTGATAAACATTTCTGGGGGGAGAGGGGGCACCGGCCAGGGGCGGCTCTGCCTGACGGGAAACAGGCCGGAGGTGTGGAAAGCGTCCCTGTCGCCCTGTGTCCACTTGGGCCCCAGTCCTTCCCCACTGCCAAGCAGGCCTGAGCCCTTCAGCACTTCACCCATGGAAATAAAAAGCCTGCCTAGGGCACACTCAGGAAGAACCCATGAGCTGGAGCTGGTGACACACTTGCCGTGCACGCGGCTGGCCCAGGTTCAATCCCCAAAGGACCCCCGAGTGCAACTGGGCGTTATTCTCATCATCCCCCCGCCCCCCGGGAACAAAACAAAATCCATGCAGTTGCACTGATGCTATGGGGTGAGGCATTTGCCGCGGGGGCAGCGGCTCTGGCACCCCCGGCACCAATTCAAGACCCAGCTCCGCACTATGGTCCCCTGAGCACCGCACCCCTACCCCAACCCCACCCACTTCAGCGCCTCACGCAAGCATTTCTCTCTCGTTACTAAAATTAGCATCCAGTCTGACAGCCTGCAACCTGACCTCGGCAGATAAGACATCTTCATCGTAAAATCCTGGATGCTTCAAAAATGATTCAGAGGCACGGCAGCTGCGCCCGGGCACCCGTCTGCAACACCAAGCACCTCTTAGTGTTTCTCTCCCAATAAGCTGCCAACAGCTCAGGGCTGGGGGGCACAGCAGCCGGCCCCAACGTGGCTCGTGGGGGTCCCTTTCCTCCGACGCGATCTCTCCCCAGCCAGCGCCAGTCTCTGCTTTGTGCTCAGTCAAGGCGAGGACGCGGAGGGCGCCTTTGGGTGGCGCGCGCACCGTGTCCGCACACTCTTTCCAGAGTGTCCCCGCCTCAGCGCTGAGGCCGGGGTGCAGGGCCCGTAGGTCTGAGTGAAGTACCTGCTCCCGGATTCGCCGACTCACAGACAAAACACTCAATGCTCGAGCTTGAAGGGGTCATTTATTAGTGTCAGACTGTACACGCTCACGGGCCGGAACCCAATTCCCTGTGATCTGTGTGGCCGTACGTGGACACGGGGGGTGCCTGAGCTCGACGATGACGACGACTTAGGAAAGGCAGATGAGGTTACCCCAAGACAGAGTCCCCTCGGAGGAGCAAACGCACCCCTCTGGGCCCGCTCGGGGCTGCTGAGAGAGAGCTCCCGGGAGAGAGCGGGCGGGCCTCCACAGATCACTCTGCACCTCGGGTTCCGCGTGGCTCTCCAGTGTTCATGATGCTAGTTTCTTTAATTTTTTACACGAGGATATAAAAAATAAATATCGCCATGCGTGTCTGGTTGACATTCCCCAACCCCACCGAGAGACGCGGGCAGGCCGGGCTGAGGTGGGGGGCACGTGGGCAGGCACCTCTTTGGATGGGGCGTCGGCACGCGGGGTGGGGGATGGGGGGGCAGCTCACACACGAAGCGTGGGAGGAGCCCGCCGGGGACCCCCAGGCGGCCCCGCGAGAGAGGACACAAAGCACGCACACCCGGAGGGCCAGGCCCGCGTCAGGAGCCGGAGGCTTTAATGGCAACGGTTTTGACGGGGGGGCCCCCCAAGCCCGCCAGGCTCCCGGAGGGAGGCGCGGGTCTTGCCGGGCGCGGGCGCCTACAGGCGTCCGCTGGGCTCGTCGTTGAAGCTGAAGTCGCAGACCAGGGACAGGTGGTCCGAGGGGTAGTTGAAGGAGGGCAGGCGGTTGGGTCCGATCTGCTCCTCGGTGAGCAGGGCCAGCGCGGCCCGCACGCTCAGGGCCTGCTGCGAGTACCAGATGTAGTCGAGCGTGTGCCGGCACTCGCCCGACGTGCGGATCTTCCAGGTGGTGTAGGGCGGCTCCGACTGCCCGTCGGCGCTCAGCAGCTTGTAGGCGCTGTCCAGGTTGAGGCTGGACGAGGCGAAGTGCCGGTACACCTCCTCGCTGGGCTCGGCGTTGAAGTCCCCGCACACGATGAGTGGCAGCTTGGCCCCCTGCGTGATGGCCTGCAGGTTCTCCAGGAGGTCGCAGCCCTGGGCCGAGCGGAAGCGCTCCCAGCCCGTGCGCGCCTTCAGGTGGGTGACGGCCACGCAGAACTGCCGCCGGGACTCCTTGCACTCCAGGGTCTGCGCGATGGCCACCTGGTTGGTCTTGAGGGTCATGGCCGTCAGCCGGATGTTGGCCGTGTCCAGCAGCCGGAAGCGGCTCTGCAGGAAGAAGAGGGCGCAGCCGTCGGGGCCGTTGTTGTGCTCCACGTCCAGGCACGGGGACCAGGGCTTGGGGAAGAAGGTGCCCTGGTAGCCCAGGCGGCCGAGCAGCGGCTGGAAGGTGTCGAAGTAGTGGTCGACCTCCTGCAGGCACAGGATGTGCGGCTGGTAGGCCAGGATCTCCTCCAGGATGAGGCACTTCCGCTCCTCCCAACGCAGCGCCTCCAGCGGGCACTGTGCGAAGTTGTCCTTGCCTTCCCCGAGCGCTGCAACGGAACGGCCCGTCAGGAGGGGTGGGGCGGTGGCCTGCGACCTCGGCCCCCTGGGGCCCCGGGGACCGGGACAGCGGTCAGCCCCCGCGGCCCCGGGGACCGGGACAGCGGTCAGCCCCCGCGGCCCCGGGGACCGGGACAGCGGTCAGCCCCCGCGGCCCCGGGGACCAGGACAGCTCAGCCCCCACAGCCCTGGAGAGCAGGACAGTGGTCAGCGGTCTCAGCCCCGGAGACCCCTCCTCCACCTCCCGGGCTCTGTGCAAACACCCCCCTCCCTGGAGGGAGCAGCCCCTGACGTGTCTCCCAGGCGTGGCTTCCAGGGACTCCTGCTGGGACCCGACCCTGAAGGACCCCACGTGGTTCTCCGCAGGCAGCCGGGGGCCGTGTACGGGAGGGACCAGCGCTCCTAGCCTGCCATGGACGGTCTCACTGCGCCTGGACAGCTGGGGCGGCGTCTCTGAGGGAGGGCCAAGCCCTGTGAGCACCGTGATGCTCAGAGCCAGGAGGACAGAGGATGCCTGTTCCTGTTCCTGTGCTGTGGTGCCCGGCACCGACCAGGGCAGCGACAAACGTCTCCTTTTTTTGTTTTGTTTTGTTTTTTGGGTCACACCGGTGATGCTCAGTGGTTACTCCTGGCTCATACACTCAGGAATTACTCCTGGAGGTGCTCAGGGGACCATATGGGATGCTGGGAATCGAACCCGGGTTAGCCGCGTGCAAGGCAAACGCCCTCCCCACTGTGCTATCGCTCCAGCCCCAAACGTCTCTTTTCTTAAAGCAAGACGATTTCAACTGCACCTCGATCCCACGGACCAGGCAATGGTCTTCTCCCCCCGGACAGCCAAGCCTCTCCATAAAGAGACTGCACACGGCGCCCTCAGGACCAGGGTCTGGGGGTGGGGGGCCCGACCCCACGCCCGGCTGCCCCCCTCGGTGCCCGGCCCACCTTGTGCCAGGATGTTCCACTGCATGACGCGGATGGGCGGGTGCCGGCTGGGCCTGTCCGTCCGCGCGGCCACGAAGTCCCTCCGGCAGCGGGGCGGCCGGCCCTGCAGCACGGCCCTGCACTCGGCCAGCAGCTCCTGCGGCTCCAGCGGCTCCGGCGGCTCCGGCTCGGGCGCCACCAGGTAGGCCGGGTGCTGGGCTGCCGCGCCGGGCAGGCTCTTGGCGAGGGCGCTGTACAGGCGGCTCGTGCCGCTGCCCATGGGAGTGACTGCGGAGAGGAAGAGTGGGTCACCGGGGGCCACGTCCGGCGGGGCCTTCACGTCCCTCCACGGGCACGGCAAAGGGCCCTCCCCACCGCCACCGCCCCGACTCCCCGGCCTGAGCCAGGCCAGGAGACCCCCGGAGGGAGCCCCCTGCCCACCTCCTCCGTGTCGGCGGGAAACGGGACAGGGGGGCATCGCACAGGGGGACAGGGGACAGGGCAGGGCAGCTTGGCCCTGAGGCTGTGCCTGAGGACTGTGGTTACCGAGCACTCCCTGTGTCCCCGGCACCCGCATCCGCCCACGGCACAGAAACTATGGGAAGGGCAGCTGCTGGGGACAGCCACGGGCCCTGCCCGCTCAAGCCAGAAGGAGTCTGAAAGGGGTGTGAAGTGTGCACGCACACGGGCACATACACAAGCGCGTCCACACGGGCTCACAAACACACGGACGAACAATCTCAGACACTCGGCTCACTGTCACCATCTCCCTGCGGTGACCACTGGGGTGGGCATGTGACTCCCGGGTGGCTGGAACAGGACCCACAGCAACAGCAGATGCAGCCTGTCGGGAAGCAGCTCAGGCCCCCGCATGCTTCCCAGGCCCAGGCCCCCAGTGCTCCCCAGACCCCCAAGTGCTCCCAGCAGTCCCAGGGGTGGCTGAAGCTGCAGCTGCTCTGGGGACTTGTCCAGGGAACGGCCGCCAGGAGTCCCTTATCGTGGAGCCCCCGCGTGAGCTCCCCCACCTGGAGTCCGGCCCAGGCTCTCCTGAGGGGGCCACCCGCTGCACCCCCAGCACACAGAACGCCGCTCTGCGGACACGGCAGCCCCACACTGCCACCTGCTGGCCGGTGCACTCAGCAGGATCCTGGGGGCCCCCACCCACGTGCTGGGTGTCGGGACCTCAAGAGGCCCCCTGAGGTGCTCATTCCCCCAGGTGAGACACGAGGTACAGGTCTGGGATGGATGGACGGACAGAGGGGCGGACGGACGCCAGGCAGCCCCCACCCCTGTCCCCAGAACGGCTCCCACAGGGCCTCGGGGCCACGCTGCAGTGATGTGGTTGTCACTTCAGTCAGGGCCAGCGCTGGGCTGCGTGGTGGCCGTCGGGGGGCGCTGGGGTGAGAGCCGGGCGGGGGTGTCTGCGAGGCCGGGGCTATCCTGTGGACACTGCCTGGCAGCACCCGGGGCAGGCCCCGGGACACAGGGTCAGGCCAAGGCCCAAGTCCAGTCCTGCTGCTGACGTCATTGTCACGGACAGCATGTCCAGCTGCTCAGCGAGCCACGTGCTGGCCCTCCTGAGCTCCCTGAAGGTCACCACTGGCACCAAGGTGGCTAAAAATACCAGCACCTGGGTGTGTGGACGAACGGGCGACCTTTCCGGCAGGCCGGGTGACAGCACAGAGCTCCCAGGAACAGAGCCGGAGCGCGGGCCCAGGCCCTTGCCCGCACGCGGCTGACCCAGGTTCGGCGCCCGCAGGGCACTGGGTCCCCCCGGTCTGGCCCAGGAGAGGAGCTGCCGTGTCGCCGTGGCAAGCGCCCCAAGACCCACAGACACCTGGGCTGACACCGGGCCACACCACCTGCCCGGTCCTTAAACTGGGTCACCTGAGCAACAGTAACCCGGGCTTCCTGGCAGCCCTGGCCCATGTCACGCTTCTCGGGGAAAAGGAGGAAGAGGAAGCAGATAAAGTAACAGCGCCTGGACCAAACCCAACACCGGCCCACTGCACCACCCCACCCCACCCTGCCCCGCCCTTACCCCCCCCCCCCCCCGCCAGGTGCTCTGGGCCGGAGAGGCCACTTCTGCTCAGGTGAATGCTCAGGGCAACCCGAACCCTGACTCCCAGCTCAGATCTTTACTTTCCAGAACCTTCCAGAACCTTCTCCTGTGCTATGGAGGCGTGTCGGTCCAAAGCCTGCCCCCCTCACCCCCAGCCCCCTGGCCTCGGCCCAGCTTTCCAAAGTTACTGGGGTCTCTGGTTACAGGGACACTTCCCCAGGCTTCTACCAGGACAGCAGGAGTCTGCGCTGTACCCAACCTCCTGGAAGATTCTAGAAGTGCCTCTTCCTCCCCGGGGGCGCCCGTCCTGGAGCACTGTGTCCTGGTGTCACTACGCCCGCCTTCTTCCTTCCTCTTCACTCTCCCGCTCACGCCCTTGTGGCCCCCACAAACCCAGCCACACTGCTTTCTCCACTTTTGAGCAATCAGCCTCGTGGGGGCCCCGTGCGGCAGGAGACCCCCACAGCCACTGTACTGCAACTGCTCTTCTTTCAGCGGGTGGGGGGCCGGTTGTGCTCAGGCCCACAGGGCTGCAAGGGATGAAGTGGGGGCCCCCTGGACTGTCTCTCCTCGGGGTGCTGCCGGCCTCGGTTTCCCTGCTGCTACTCGGCCTCTTCCAGTGTCCCCGCCGGCCAGAATGCAGAGCTACCCCCCAGAACAGGCTCCGAACCCCAAGCCTGGATGGGGGGCTTCCTGGAACGCAGTGAAACGAGGGCAGAGGGCAGGAGGACTGGGCCCGCAGGGGGCAGTGGCCTCGGGCTGGGAGAGCCCAGAGAGCCTCCGAGAGCTGTTCTCCCTGCTATCCTGCGAGTAGTCCAGGGAGAGGCAGGGGTGAGTCAGGAGGTCAGCGCAGGGGAGGGTCTGGAGGTGCAGGGGTGGGTCAGGGGAGGCAGGGCCCCTGTGGCTCTCACACCTTTCCAGCATTAGAGAAGTGCCCGCATGTGGCAGCTGGAGGAAGCAGAAACCGCGGCCCCATCAGACCGGCCAGGGCCCGCAGGAAGGGGCCCCGGAAAGGAACTGCAGCAGGCCCGAGGAGCCCCCGCGCATGCAGCGAGATGCCAGGCTGAGGCCACCAGCCCCGGAGAGTCACTCAAGGGCTTGGTGCCCTCCCACGACAGGGGAGGCGGAAGCAAAAGCACTGACGTGTCGTCCCCTCCCTGGGGGGCACTTAGGCCTAGTCCCCTCCCCGAGACTCTTCCCCCGGGGCAGGCCACGACCCCGGGAGGCAGCAGCGACTTTTCCATCACTGTGAAGGGCAATGGCCTGACACGGACTGCGGTCAGGGCACCCGGGAACTGAGTGCAGGCCGGGGGACGCCTCCCCCCCCCCCCCCCACAGCCCAGAGAGCGTGAGGGGTAGGGAAAGGATGATGCAGAACCCACTGTAATGGGGAGTGACAGTCCAGGGTTAGGGCGCTGGCCCTGCACACAAACAACTCGGGTTCGAGCCCCGGCAGCCCATACACTCCCCAGAGCCCCGCCAGGAGTGACCCCCGAGTGCAGAGCCAGCGTGCGGCTCCGAACCAAAAGGATCCAGAGGTTGCTTCCTGGGCGGAGGGAAACAGAAGCGCCTGGTCTGTCCCTCGCAGGCCCCGTCTGAGCCCAGGGAACCCGCCAGGTGCTTCCCCACGCCCACTCAGCGCTGTCCAAACACACCTTCGCCTCCTCCGTCCCAGTCCAACTCCAGCCTGAAAACACCGGCACAGCCAGTGCCCAAGGAAGCTTCTACTGAGTGCACAAAAGGGGTGTCGTGAAGCACCCACTGACGGCCTGCGGAGAATCTTCCCCGCCCCTGCCGCCCTGTAAGCGCCTTCACACTGTCTTTGCCCTCCAGATCAAAAACACACCCAAGGGGTTGGAGCGACAGCACAGTGGGAAGGGTGTTTGCCTTGCACGCGGCCAACCCGGGTTCGATTCCCAGCATCCCATATGGTCCCCTGAGCACCGCCAGGAGTAATTCCTGAGTGCACAAGCAGGAGTAACCCCTGTGCATCGCCAGGTATGACCCCCCCAAAAAAAACCACACCCAAACGGGGGGGCAGGAACCACAGCACAGCAGAGAGGGCATGTGCCTTGCATGAAGCTGGCCCGGTTTTGAGCCTTGGAGCCTACCAGGAGAGACCCCTGAGCACAGAGCCGGGAGTAATTCCTGAGCTCCGTAGGGTGTGGCCCCCCCGAACCAAAACAAAACCCTCAAACAGCCCGCACCTAAAACCTAAGTATGCCCCGGAACTGGCCTGGAGACTGAGCAGTCCCTTCTAAAGGCACAGCGGTGGGCTGGAGAGGTGACAGCTCCACGAACCCTGCCTGGGGTAGAGTGCCAGCCCCACCGGGTTCCCCAAGAACAGCAGGCGGCAACCACCCCCCCCCCCCCCAGCACCGAAGCCAGTGGAAACAAACAAAAATAAACAGCAGAACCGCAAGCAGCCAGCCTGGAGTTGCAGGGAGGATTTACAGTGGCTTGAGATCCTTCAAGGCCTCCCCCGCCCCCCATTTCTTTTAATCTGTCGCTGAAACACTTTCCCCGTTCCAACCCTCTCAGGGCAGGCGGGCTATCAGGCGGGCCCACCTCACTGACTGCAGCTCTCAGTATCTGCATCCCACACCCCCTGCGGTGCGTTCAGCCTGGGGGAACCTGAGATAGAAGCTGGCAGGCCCCGCTCACGCTGCGCACAGCAGACCCAACAGCTGGACAGTTCCAAGTGACCGCTTCAATTCCATTTTGAATGCTCACGTTTTTCTTATTTTTATTTTTTTTGGGGGGAACCACACCCGGTGATGCTCAGGGGTTACTCCTGGCGATGCATGGGAGACCCTATGGGGTGCCAGGGATCAAACCTGGGCTGGCTGCTTGCAAGGCAAGTGCCCTACACACAGGACTATCTCTCCAGCCCCTTGAATGATCACATTTATCATGCAAAAAAAAAAGTGCCTTATACTCTTTCTGCTGCTTAGTCTTCATCAATAAAAAAGGAATTCAAATATTGTAGAGCAAAATGCAACCATTATAATCTAGAAAAGTCCCCGCAAACGCTCCGCTTGAGCACAAACCTAGGTGTTACACCCACCAACTGCCCCCCCCCCCGCCCCCCCAGTCGTGTCATCCCATCAACCAAGCCACTAAGGGCTCTGAAAGAGAAACTGTTTCTCACCTTTAAGAGCCTGAGTAACCCACAAAGTAATTTTGCACCTCAAACGAGGTGGAGAAAACAGGGGAAGGGAGCCCATGATGCATACAGCTGGCTGGGCACAGGGGCGCTGTCCTGCCTTGGCCAGACCCTAACCGACTCCCCAGGGCATACAGTGTCCTGGGCATTGAGAAAGACAGGAAACTCGCTACTCCTCCGGGTGAGACCCCAGGGCACTGAGCAAGAGGCGCTTGCCTGAGCACCACCAGGGGTGGCCCCCAACAAAACACCGGCATGCAAGACCCACCCTCACCCCCACCACGTACACGCCAAACGAGTGAGTGCATTAGAACTTGAGAAGAAAATGCAAAGGACATGGTCGCTGATTCTCAGCCGCTCAGCGGGCGGTGTGGAAGCCTCACTGCACCCACCCCCAAGACCCCTCTACCCATTCCCCGCCACCCCGGGAGTGCTCAGGGATCCCTCCTCGTGGGGCTCCGGGGTCGAACCGGGTGGGCCGGGTGCAAGGCAAGCGCCCTCTCCGCCGGACCATCGCTCCGGCCCTGATATTTTTCCCCCCATATTTTTAAAAAGAAAAATTCGCCCCCATGTAACTCAATCAGTTACAAACCAACCAAACGAAACCACCTAAAAGCCCCGAGGGTCCCGGCAGGACCCGGGGATGGAAGGAAGGTCAGAAGCGTCCCGGATGCAGGGGGGATCCGCCCGGGCCCGTCCACCCGGGCCCGCACCGCGTCCCCCGCCCGGGGCGGATCGCGTCCATCCGGCCCACGCCGCGTCCACCCGGGCCCGGACCGCACCGCGTCCCCCCGGCGCGGCGCCCTTCATCCCGACCCGCGCGCGGTCCCCGGCGCGCCGCCCCCATCCCGGCCCCGGCTCCCGGCGCGCCGCCCCCCATCCTGGACCGGTCCCCGGCGCGCCGCCCTCCAACCCGGTCCCGGTCCCCGTCCCCCAGCGCGCCGCCCCCATCCCGGTCCCGGTCCCCGGCGCGCCGCCCCCCATCCTGGACCCGGTTCCCGGCACGTCGCCCTCCCCATCCCGGTCCCCTGCCCGGGGCGCGCCGCCTCTATCCCGGCCCCGGTCCCCGGCGCGCCGCCCCCCATCCCGGCCCCGGTCCCCGGCGCGCCGCCCCCCATCCCGGCCCCGGTCCCCGGCGCGCCGCCCCCCATCCCGGCCCCGGTCCCCGGCGCGCCGCCCCCCATCCCGGCCCCGGTCCCCGGCGCGCCGCCCCCATCCCGGCCCCGACCCCCGGCGCGCCGCCCCCATCCCGGCCCCGGCCGCGCGGCTCACCTGGCGGGGCGGCGGCGCTCGCGGCGGGCGGGCGGCGGGCGGGCGGGCGGCGGCGCGGGCGCGGCGCGTCGGGCCGCAGCAGCGCGGAGCACAGGCGCCGCGGGCTCTGCAACATGCCGGGCGGGCGCCGCCGCGCCAACCGCCGCGGCCGGGCTCGGGGGCTCCGGGCGCGGGTCCCGGGGGGCTGCGCGGCGGCTCGGGCGGCGGCACCGACTGCCGCGGGCGGGTCGCGGGCCGCGCGCCGACCGGGCGGGCGCTACCAGCGGCGGCGCGGCGCGGGGGGCGCGCGGGATCCCGGCGCCCGCGGTGGGCGCGCGCGGGGGCCCCGATGCCCGCCGGTCCCTCCCCGGCGATGGGCGCGGACCCCCGGGCGGGCGGGCGCCGGGAGGCCGCGGGGGTCCCGAGCCGCGCTGAGCCCGGCGAGCCGCCGCGCGGGGACGCGTCCCCCCCCGCCCGTGGGTGCGATGGAAGCGCCCAGAGCCTGGGAGTCGGGAGGCGCTGGCGGGGCCGGGGCCCCCGGGACACGTGTGCGCCGCGCCGGGGCGCCCACCCTGCGCCCCGGAACCCGGGCCGGCCGCGGCCCAGCGCGGGGGGCGTCCCGGAGAGCCGAGCGCGCCCCGACGGCGTCCCGGGGCCGCGTGGGGGTCGGGTCTCGGGCGCGCCGACCTCGCCTCTGGGTCCAGCAGGTGGGCTCGGCCCCGCGCCCCCCGGCGAGCCCCCGCCCCCCAGCGCCACGTTCGCGCGGAGAAGGTGGCGCCACCGTCCTGGGGGGCGGGGGGCGGTGCCGAGGGTGCCCCGGCGGGGCTGGCACCCGCGCGGGCTGGCCGCGTCGCAACGGTTACGTGCGGAACTGCGGCGGGGGCGGTGCCGCCGGGTGACTCACCCGGGCGCCCGAGGACCCGGGGTGTGGGTGTGGGCGGCGAGACCACCCTCCCCGAGCCGCGCCGCCTGGCCGCGGGGGAGGGAGAGGAGCGTGGGGGGTCGGGGCGGACCCTTGGTGGGCTTCCTTCCACGCGCGCGCCGGGGAGCGTGGGCCGGTGGCGGTGCCCGCGCTGGGAGCCCCGCAGGTGGGGGACTGGGCTTTCCCCGGGGGTCCTCGTCCCTGGGCACGTGCCGGGGCGCAGAGGGGCTCCTGGGGGCAGGGCGGACTGGGCAGGAAACGGTGACTAACCCGGCCAGGAAGCAGTGGGGGCAGCGGGCGGGGAGGTGGGGGTTCCCATCTCCGGATTCCTCGGGGATGACCCCGGGGGGCGGGTGGGGGGCAGAAAGCCTTTCTCTTGCTTTTCCCACGATTTCACCCAGCTCGCGTTCTGCTGACGTTGTTGGAAGCGTCTCACGGACGCGGCGCACCGGGATTCTGTGCTCAGGCCGGCTCCCTTCCCCCGCTCCACTCCCACCCCCTCACCCCCCACTGCCCCAGCCAGGGTGAGTCAGTTGGCACAGGCTCTGCCCGCTTCAGGTGCACACGCTCCTGGGCACTTGGTGACCCTGGGAGGCCCTCCTTTCCTCATCCGTAAAGCGCATAGAACCTGCTTTAGTCACCAGGTGAGATAAAGGACGGCAATAAATTGAGCCCATAAAAGGGGTTCTGCCGAGACAGCAGGATGTTGGCTTTGGGAGGGTGATGGGTGTAGATTGTTCAACTGGGATTCTTACATGCCTTTACTTATTTATTTATTTTTTCTGCCACACCCTCTGATGTTTACAGGACTCTGCTCAGGGCATTGAACCCTGACTGGCACATGCAAGACAAGCCCCTAGGCCCTCACTTGCTGTACTCTCTGCACTGTGGTTCTTTTTCTATTCTCTGTATCTAGAAATTTGCACCATGAAGCACGGCGGGGAAATCTTCCTGTAGAACATGTGCTTGAGGAGAGCGGGTATTCCTCTCTCAGGGGGTGGACCCTGCAAATGTCAGTGAAGCCCATCTGTCTCAAGCCCTTCTCGAAGGCTGTTGATATCCAAGGAATTGTGGGTTTTCTTTTCCAGTTGGTCTTTCCATTGGTGAGACGAGGGTGTTTAAGTCCTCCACGACTGTGGTTGTTGATGTCTCGCTTCAAGCCTGTATTGCGAATTTAAAATTAAAATCAGGGGGCTGGGGAGAAAGTACAGGGGTTGAGGCACTTCTTTTGCCGGCCGCCGCGCTGGTTGGGGTCTGGATTGAAGCACGTCTGTTGCATGTGGGGGTCTCTAGTTCTGCACGTGTCCCCAAGCCCCGCCAGGAGTGATCCCTGAGCCCAGAGCCAGGAGTAGGCCCGGAGCACTGCCTGGTGAGGTACCCAAACCAAAAACAGACGCAACACAAGATTAAAGCCAGAAAACACTGTTTGTCGTGAGAAGGCGAGGGTCCAAAGTAGTGCTCCCCTGAGTTTGGGCTGGAGCGACGATAGCACAGCAGGTAGGGCGTTTGCCTTGCACGTGGCTGACCGGGCCGACCAGGGTTCGATTCCTCTGTCCCTCTCTGAGAGCCCGGCAAGCTACCCAGAGTATCTCACCCACATGGCAAAGCCTGGCAAGCTCCCCGTGACGTATTTGATATGCCAAACACTGTCACTGCCACCGTCCTCCTGTTGTTCATTGATTTGCTCGAGCGGGCACCAGTAATGTCTCACAACAAATTATGAGACTTGTTGTTACTGGTTTTGGCATCTTGAGTACGTCACGGGTAGCTTGCCAGGCTTTGCCGAGCGGGCGAGATACCCTTGGTAGCTTGCCAGGCTCTCCAAGAATGGCGGAGGAATCGAATTTGGGTCGGCTGTGTTGGCCGCATGCAAGGCAAACGCCCTACCTGCTGTGCTATTGCTTCAGCCAACACAGTAACAACAAGTCTCACAATGGAGACGTTACTGGGCCCGCTCGAGCAAATCAATGAACAACGGGAGGGCAGTGAGAGTGAGTTTGAGTCCAAAGTCTTAGTTTTTGATTTGCTTTTAGGCCACACCCAGCTGTGCTCAGGGACCGTACAGGATGCCAGTGACTGAGCTTGGCCAGCCGCGTGCCGGACTCTCTCTCCATCCCCCACGGCCTTGCTGTTCCCCACTCTTAGGTACCCAACCCCGGTGCGTTGCTACAGAAGGTTTGTTGGCTGCTACAGAAGCTGTGGGCGCTTCACTACCCTACGTGAAGTTGCGGGTGCGGGTGGGGGGTGGGGAGAAGCCTGGAGAGGCTGGGAAGGAGCCGGGCCCTGCTCGGTGGGTGCCCTCTCGGGTCAGGGGTGTCCTTGTGCCGAGGGAGGGGGGCGGGGCTGTGGTGTGGGTTTCGGAGGAGGTTGGGTTTGCCCTTGAAGGTTCCAGCTCCATCCTACAGGGCACTGAGCAGGTGGGCTGCACTCTGGGTGTCGTGTGGGTTTTTTTATTTTTCATTTGGGGGTCACACCCAGTGGTGCTCAGGACGTACTCCTGGCCGGGTTCTGGAAATCCTATGGGGCACTGCTGATCGAACCAGGGTTCCTGGTGGGCAAGGCAAGTGCCTCACCCGTGTGTTCTCTCTCAGGGCCCCCCAAATATGCCTCTGACATAACCTTTCACGGGAAGGGCTCTGAAGGCCAGGCGGCGTTGCCTATAGCTAATAGTTTGGGGGGTGACTCCCCGAGGTGCTCAGAGGACCCTGCAGAGATGGAATGGAGCCGGGGACATGCAACAGACGTGCTTCAATCCTTAGGGCTGTCTGCCTGCCGGCAGGGCTGCCTTTGCAGGGTCTCTTTACAGGGGTGCAGGAGAATCTCCTCGCCCGCCCCGTGTAGTGCGCCATGTACCGCCAAGATAGTTCTGGCTGGAGCCATCACCTCAACTGGCCACGTAGGGGTTAAGGCAGGGAAGGTGAGTGCTCGTTCACTGCCCCTTGTGCCTTTCCTGGTGCCCCTCCCTGTCACACACACACACACACACACACACACACACACACACACACTCACATTCCTGTACATGTTCTCAAATGGTCACACACACTCTTATCCACCCGTGCACACCCATAGTGCACTCACATATACTCGTCCTCGCACACACACTCGGACCCACGTGCACTCACACTCACGTGCGTGTGCACGCTTCCTCTGGCTGTGCCCTGAGTGGCCTCAGCCCCGGCGGCCACTCTCTTTGGCTCGCTCCGTCTTGCCGCGTTTCCCGTGAGTTGCCGCCGTGCACAGCTAAGGATGCAGTTCTTTTTCTTGTCAAGCTTCTGGTGTTTGATTATTTGCCTGTACCCAAAGGGGTCCAGGAAAGTTTGTCCCCGGTCAGTTGCCCGGGCCCCGGGAATCTAAAGTGGGGGTTGGAGTGGCCTCGGGGCCCTGAGCTGGTCACCGGGAACGCGCCGCACCCCATGGGTGAATCCTCAGCTGGCCAGTTGCCAGGTGTCTGGGAGAACCCTGTGGCGGTGGTTTGAGAAAGGCCCTACATGTACACACACGCACACATGCACATGGGCAGGGATGTACGCACACCCCTGCACGTACGCATAGCCACGTTTGCATGTCCAGGCACGCACTCACACATGCACACACCCCTACGCTCACAGTGACACTGGGCCCAGGAATCCATTCAGGAGTAATTTGTTTTTGTTTGGGCTTGAGGCCACACCTGGCGGGACGCAGGGCTTCCTCCTGGCCCCGCGCTCAGGGGCCACTCCTGGTGGGGTTTGGGTGCCAGCGCCCTCCCTGGTGTGCTGTTTCCGAGTTTCGCTTTGTCCGTTTGGTTTCAGACCCCGAGGAAGGAGTCACACCACCTGTTGGTGCCTTCCTCGGTGTTTTCTTGCACCGTAGTCTGATTTGGAAGTGGAGGGGAGGCTTATGGTTGTCGAGTGGGTCTTCTTGGGAAAGATCTCTCACAAGTGTGTGCGCGAATGGATTCCTGGACTCCGTGTGTGTGTGTGTGTGTGTGTGTGTGTGTGTGCACGTGTGCCTATGTGGGCTTCCTCCTGCTGTACTGTCTCTTAAATTGGCAGAGACAGGGGCGGGGAGGAGAGGAAGAGGCCAGTGGACTGAGTGTTGTGAGAAAACGGCCTTTGCTGCCTACCCACGAGTCCATCTTTGAAACTGGCTCCCGACCAGAGTCTCTTGGTGCCCCTCTTGAAGACCTGGGGACCCTCAGCCATGGGATTAGAGCCCATGAACTGTGGCAGTTGCTGGGTCATATATTGCAGGGGGCCCCGGTAACCACTCTCCGGCCCGCGGAGGTGGCCCGAGGATTGATCCGATGGTGCAAGGAGGGACCAACCGAATGAACACGAGACACAAGAGACAGAGTACAGTTTAGAAACAGAGAGAAAAAGGGACAGGCTTTATTGAGGGATACAGGCTGTTTATATAGGGTCCGGGCAGCTCAGTCAGGAGCAGAGGCAATATAACCATATACGGTAAGGTCAGCAACAAGAGCTTTACCTAACATTCAAGGTAGACATTTGCACATCAAAGGGTCTTGTGGCAGTAGGTGCATCCTGAGCTTTACATTTGTATATCAAAGGGTCTTAGGGAGTAGATGCATCCTGTAGGTTACTATAGATAAGGCCAGATAAGCTGTCAGCCTGATGTGTGGCTATAGATCAGGTATCTGCTGAGATCAGGAAGTCCTGGGAGACTGTCACCAATGTCTGTCCCAAGCAGTTCCTAACATGGGAACCATGGCCAGGGTCTATGAGAGGGCTCTTGGCTTCCCACATCTCCCCCTTCGATATTATATAAAAGCCTCGTTCAGGGAGGTAGTGGCTGGGTTCCCCCGAGATTGCAAAATACCTCTGTTTTGTGGAGGGGAGGATGAGATGCCCATCCCTCAATTCTCCTTGCTAGAAGGGAACTGTGGAAAAAGGCAGGGACAGAGGAACCTCCATGCAGACCCAGCATGCCTCTCAGGGAGTCGGAAACTGGCCACAGGGCCATCCCTTGCAGTGCTTTGCCTTGCAACTGACGGGCTCCAAAAAGAAAAAAAAGGGGGTGCAGGGAGCGGGTCCGACGCCACTACTCCCGCGACAGGAAGGTCCATTCGATAGACAGGTGGGAGAGCTCAACTGACCCAGCGGAGGCCTGTGACAGCCTAGCATCTTCCATAGCCTGGCTGAATATAGTGCACCTATATGGGGTTGGTAGATAGAGAAGCTATCTGTTGTCTAACAAAAGCGATAATTCGGTTAAAAATGCAGGGGCCAACTGTAGCAATCAATAAAAGGGCAGTCAGGGGACTCAAGGGTAGCAACAAGTAAGGAAGTAGAGTGTGCAGGGCCCGCCCAGAGCTAGAAGACTCAGGTTGCCAGTGTCTCCGCTCCAAACCTTCCCTAGTTCAATCATGGAGTTTTTAATCACTCCACTGTGGTTAACATAAAAGCAACACTCCTCCCCCAAGGCAGCACACAATCCCCCCTCTTTCATAAAGAGCAAGTCCAGTCCTGGGTGGTTTTAAAGGGCAATCTCCGATGTTAGCGAATCCTCGAGGTGAGAGATGGATTTTTCAAGGCGCTCTAAATCGGTATCCACGGCGACACGAAGTGTAGCTAAACCGGAGTGCTGTGAGGTCATGGTGGTGATGCGCGTACCGGTGCCCGCAAGGCCAAGGGTGAACAGGGCAGAGATGGTGAGGGCGGTGACAGGCTCCTGGTGGACGGTGGGGTGTGGCAACATCGCGCCGGGACCAGTAATCATAAAGGGTGGAAGTTGGGTGGTACAAAATACAGGGACCACCAGAACAGTCATACAGAACTGTGAAGAGGAGTCGAAAACAGAGGCAGCAAAATGAGGAGTCAGGCCTGTCACTAAGTAGAGCCACCAGGCATCCTCAGTCGGGTCAAAGGAGGCAACCACTAGGGCCCAGAGAGTGTCTGCAGAGCCAGACTGGAGAGGAGGCAGAAATGGTGCTGACCTTATCTTAATCTCACTTAACAAAAACTGTACTCTGCAATGCTTCCATAGATACTCAAAAAGCCTTAAAAAATGCTCACAATTAAAGCTCTTACAAGGTATGTTCACTGGGCAAAAGATCACTTTACATTAGAAATCAACCAGAAGACATCTTAAAATTCTGATTTCCAGGAAAACACAAATACAAAAGATTAAAGCACTCATAGATTATTATGAAACATTAAGTATTTCACACTTGTGTACAAAGCTTTCTGAAAAACAGGGCTAGGTTGATACCTGGTGACAGGGTTTTGCATGAAATAAATAATAGCATGTACTTTCAAGCACTGGACAGGTTGATTAACAATGTAATTAGTAAAATTTCCCACATTTTCCATGAAATTCTCCATTCTCAGACAGAGACCATTACAGAAGGCTGACATCTGAGATTATTCCACTTTATAACTCTTAGAAGTTCTAGAACTTTTAGTTACGAAGAGTCTCAGAGATCAGATAGAGCACTGGTAAGACTAATTTTGCAACAAATTTTATAACTCTAGAAACTCATGTTTAAACTAAACCATTACTTTTTTGAACCTGTTTACACGTGTCATAGTTATTTTAACACCTTCTAGATCAAATATTCTAATTCAATGCAGATACAAATATGTACATTAACATAACATAAGACCTATGATCAATTTTTACAAAACATGATAAAAACTTCTTTGGCTTAATTTTAATAGTTCTTGTACCTTAATTATTTAAAATCATGAGCTTTCTATACCAGATATTTTTAACAATTCACAAAAATACAAACATGCTTTCAGACACAGAAAAAACCCTTTGGATTATTTAACCAAACCTTGATATTAGCATAAGAAAATATTTGAATTGCTGTGTGAACACAAAAAGGATGGCAGCAATCTATCTTTCCCACCGCCCACGTTCAGTAGTGTCCCCAACTCCAGGGAGGTGGATGGCAATGGGCAGGAAAAGGAAAGAAACCTTATGGCCAGGCTGCTTGACCTTAGTTGCAGTTTATTCCAATCCTCTCTTCATTCACTCTTGTATCTCTTCTGCCTCTCCCAGCCCATTCTTACAGTCTCATTATATCCCATAAAAGAAACTCAGGTTCTCTCAAACATGTTTTCCCCTGTTCTCTCAGACCTCCTAGTAGAGAGCCCTGAAATCTCATATAGATCATGGTACCTCTAAAAGGGCAATATAGTGATGTCATCAAAAGAAGAAAGAACACTGAGGCAGCAAAACATACATTGCTTCTTTACATCTGCAGGCCAGTAATTTTGGCCTCACCTTTTACAAGCTACAAGCACTTGGATTAGCACAAAGATCAATCTACATCTCAAAGATCAGGCCTGGCTAGCACCTGAGTGAGATCTGCTCTGTGAGAGAAACTGCCTCTAACAGCAAGGTTTCTGTGAGATAAGGGAAGCTGCTTCTTGCAGTATACTGAAATTTTTTACTGAAGGCAGTTTGAAAGGGAAAAAATGTTTAGCTTCATCCAAACTAGTCAGGACATTCTTCTAGGACAGATTCTCACTTAGCAGATTGACTCACAATTTATAATACATGTTCAGTGTCCTAGAAGGATCTGATCTTACAAATTAACAGATTCTGACTAGGGGAAAAGCTGATTAACTGGTTGGGGAGGAGAGCATATATAAGTGGTTACTGAAAAACAAAGGAATAGAGGTGACTCAGGAGCACTGTGATGGGTGTAGCCTGATAAACCTTAGCTCCTTGTATCAAGGAAGAATGAACAAATCCAATTGTTGTCCTATAAATTGCCACTGTTTAGGAAAATAAGGAAACTTCATTTTAATGGCTTCTGTACCTCTGTAGTTTATAAAAGCGGCCTACTTTTTCATTAAAGTTAGGCCTACTTTTTCATTAAAGCTAGCTGAGGCTTGTAAGATAAAGTCTTGCTTTCTCTGAACTCTTATTTCACTTTAGTTTCAGGCTCTAGTTCCATAGCTCTTCTAGATAGTACAAGATTCTTAAGTTCAAAAGGATTTCAACTGTTAATCACATAATCATTAATGTTATTCTATCAAGAAATTTAGATTGAGAATTCTGCTTTCTCTATAGTCTCTACCTTCTGATAAGGATTCACCCTTGTCTGACAGGTTCCAAAAACAACTGCATTTCTTAAATCACTGGGTAGCATATCACTAACTTCTCTAAAATTTCTATTACTGATTTCAGTCTGGTTCCAACACTCAAGTGTTCCACATAGACAGATAGACAGACAGACAGACAGACAGACAGACAGACAATGAACTGACTAAAACACCAAACATACATATGCACACATCTGCAATTGATCAATCAATCTGACCCTTCAAAAGATGACAGGGAGAAACTGATGGTCTGAGAAAGCAAGGGACAGTCCCCAGGGCAAAGAAACCTTATCAGATTGGGACCACTGCTCCCCATTTCCCAGCCTAAACAGCCAGTCTCCTGCTGTTAAAAATGGATCAGGAAAGCACTTGTTGGTATAAGCTGGCAAAATAAATTATCACAAAGATGTTACCACTTTTTGGCCAAGGCTAATTCTGAGGCAGGAAGATTCTTATCAGACATGGGGATAGGCTCCTTAGTTACACACTTCTTTGTTTCCAATGACAGTTAATCATAAGATCTTGCATTTTCCTGCCTCCTCTGCTTTGATATTCCTATTTCTTTTGTTTACCTGCAAAGATTTGACTCCAAAATGATCTGGTAATGCAAACTGCCATTCACTGGCTATCTTTCCCCACTCTACTCAGGTGACATGGTGTTATGGTGGTCAACAAGATACTCTTTATCTAAACTGCCTAGTTGGAAGCTCCTAGGATATTTTTCTAATTGCAAGCAATAATCTAAAAAAAAATGGATGGTTCCTTGGCAAAACTTTTTTCCAGGTCTATACTTTGGCCTTTCGAGGGGATTCTAACCCCCTGTAAATTGGCCTTTACTTTGGCCTTTTACCCCTTTTCTTTTCTTTTTTTTTTTTCCTGAACTGCCTTCATTAGCATTTCAATTGACCTCTATCTTCTAGTTAGACCTGGGTGGGGAAAAGGATCTTAAGCCTGGAAATTGGCCTACCTTAGTTTCCCAGAGTCTTTCTCACTAGTGGGCTTCCTCCTAGTGGAGGGTGACGCAAAACAGACAAAAGAGGGGTGCCTCTTTGCAGAGACCATTCACACAGAGATTATCACATTCCTTCCCTATGCCCCCTAGAGATTTCCAGGGGAGTATACCTTCACAGCAGATTTTCTACAGATTACCTCTTTTACTGGAGCCACATGGTTTGTTGAGAAGGAATCTTGTGGGGGCCAATCCACACCAAAGGAAGGCCATTCTGATGAACAATAAATGCCAAACTTACCTTTCTTGACCCTCAAGCCCAGATCCTGAGCTTTCCTGTGGATCTCAGAGAAGTGATTAAGAATTAAAGCCTTGGGGGTCGATCGATTCTGACCCATGTCAAACAATCTTAACAAGCAGAACTAGGAGAAAGATATTAAGGCAATACACACACTAGGAACACACGCACAGATCACACTCCTACACTCGCTCGGACCGGTCCTCCACTTACATGTCCTCCACTTACACGGGTGCGCACCACACTCACCAGTCACACAGAGATATCCGAATTTGCCCAAAGGGCGTGTACGTGATTTTCACCTTCAGGGTTTCAGTTCTTCCAAGTCTTCTCCTGGCGCCAGGTTTTCCAGATCAAGTTACTAATTAGTGGTGCATAGCTCTGGAATTCTGCAGCCAAAGAGAGGTCATTTTCTCTTGCAAATACATTTTAGGGTTGTAAGGGGGAGGTCAGGAAGAAAAGGTACAGAGGTGTGGGGGCCATTTGGGCTCTTGATATCGGGCAGCCTCCTGCTGGAGGTCTGCCTCATCCTTTGGGGATAGGACAGAAGGGGAGTCATGGTGGGGAGCAGAGGGTGGATCTGTGGGATTGTCCTTAAGAACTGGGTATAAATGAGGAACATTAGCCTCAGAAACAGACATGAGGATAGTAACTGAGGGGTACTGGGACATGTACTTCTTCACGGGAGAGGAGGCCCGAGAGATTTTTCTCTCTCGTAAGAAGGCCTCTGAATCTTTCACAGCATCCTCTACATCCGATTCAAAATGCCCTACAATCCACAAGGCTCCGGGGACCTCTCCTGGGCAGAGGGTCAGATAGAAATCATTCAGGCACTCCCAAGTTTTTTTGTTTGTTTGTTTGTTTTTTTTTTCTCAATCTCATTTAACATGACAAAGCTACTCTGTAGTGCTAGTAACTGGAACCGGGAGAGAGTCCCTAAGACCCACAACAAAGAGTTCCCTTTTGCTAAGCAAATTTCCCAAGGTCCTAAGAAAGGAGGGTGGAGGGAGAGGGAAAGAGAAAGGCGGCGTTTTCAAATCTGGGGACGTGGATGTGCTTAACTGACAAGTACCTAACGACGCACAGTTTTTCTTCTGCGGGGGACGCGATTTTATTCTGGGAATCGCGGCTGTGACCCCCTCATCCTGTCACGGGAGACTTCTAGCGGCGAGCGCCCTAGTGGCTTTTAAGTGCTCGACCCGTGCCCGCAGGGAGGAAACGCCGGGAAATGAGAGAGTGAGAGGGAGAGAGATCGGCCCACTAACTGGGCCACCTGAAATACATTTGGACTGATAGAGGGGGAGGGGATAGAGGGAGGCCGAGAAGGGCCGGGGACTGTGGAGCAGAAGGGCCGTAGCCCTTTAAGAAGGTCTCTAAGTTTCATTGCCAGTAAGAAAAGGCCGAGATGGGGAATTAAGACAGTCACAGCCCCTACATTTTCAAGAAGAAAGAAATTAACAAGGTCCTTTTTCTTTACGTAGATTCCTCGGTGCTTAAGGGAGGTCTTTAAACCACGAACAAACAATTCCTTCTTGCTTAAACTCTGACCCATTTTCGGAGGTCAGGAAAAACAGTGTTCAAAGATACAGATACACACGAATATGGAAAATGAGAAATATAGGAAGGAGAGAAGGAGTGAGACAGACTAAAGAAATAGAAGGCAGACAAGACGTAAAGAGAGACGAGACAGGAGATGGGTCACTGGAAGGCTGTCCCCTGCGTGAATACCTGGGAAAAACAGACGCAAGACACGGGGGAGGCCCAACAAAGGGGCCCACTCAGTTGCTTGCCTGGCCAATGGGAAACTTAGCCGTAGTGGATCAGCCAAAGGTGACTTGCGGCCGACGTCTAAGTCAGCACCACCATAGACCGTATGTTTCCCGTGGATACGCAGGCAGCCCAACCGGGTTCCGTAGCCTTTTTGGGGACCTTAAGGGTGCCCAGCCGTGGAACCACAAACTCGAATCAGAGGCGAGGACGCCCCTGACCGCTCATTCACTCACACACACATTCCACAAAGGACACAACAAAGGAGCACAGGGGGGCCTTATCCAACCCAGTGACCATCTCATATACCTCATATGAGACTGAACACTCAATTGTGACACAGACAGAAGGACTAGAAGGCAGAAAAGAAAAACATGAATAGAGACGAGACAGGAGATGGGTCACCGGAAGGCTGAAGCCCCGCGTGAATACCTGGGAAAAACAGACGCAAGACACGGGGGCGGCCCAACAAAGGGGCCCACTCAGTTGCTTGTCTGGCCAGTGGGAAACAGTCATAGGGAAAGAGAAAGGCGGATGTTTCCCATGGAACCACAGACAGCCCAACCAGATTCCGTGGCCTTTTCAGGAACCTTAAGGGTGCCCAGCCTTGGAACCACAGACTCGAATCAGAAGCGAGGAAGCCTCTGACCGCTCATTCACTCACACACACATTCCACAAAGGACACAACAAAGGAGCGCGGGGTGGCCTTATCCAACCCAGTGACCGTCTCATATACCTCATATGAGACTGAACACTCAATCCTCCCCTGATGCTGCCCCCTCGGCCTCGATCATGAGGTGGGGATTTTGATTAGGCACGCACTCACCTTTCTGTGCGTCCCGGCGGCCGCCGCTTCCTGCTTCCTGATTGATCAATTGCAGATGTGTGCATATGTATGTTTGGTGTTTTAGTCAGTTCATTGTCTGTCTGTCTGTCTGTCTGTCTGTCTGTCTATCTGTCTATGTGGAACACTCGAGTGTTGGAACCAGGCTGAAATCAGTAATAGAAATTTTAGAGAAGTTAGTGATATGCTACCCAGTGATTTAAGAAATGCAGTTGTTTTTGGAACCTGTCAGACAAGGGTGAATCCTTATCAGAAGGTTGAGCCTATAGAGAAAGCAGAATTCTCAATCTAAATTTCTTGATAGAATAACATTAATGATTATGTGATTAACAGTTGAAATCCTTTTGAACTTAAGAATCTTGTACTATCTAGAAGAGGTATGGAACTAGAGCCTGAAACTAAAGTAAAATAAGAGTTCAGAGAAAGCAAGACTTTATCTTACAAGCCCCACGTTGGGTGCCAGTTGCAGGGGGCCCCGGTAACCACTCTCCGGCCCGCGGAGGTGGCCCGAGGATTGATCCGATGGTGCAAGGAGGGACCAACCGAATGAACACGAGACACAAGAGACAGAGTACAGTTTAGAAACAGAGAGAAAAAGGGACAGGCTTTATTGAGGGATACAGGCTGTTTATATAGGGTCCGGGCAGCTCAGTCAGGAGCAGAGGCAATATAACCATATACGGTAAGGTCAGCAACAAGAGCTTTACCTAACATTCAAGGTAGACATTTGCACATCAAAGGGTCTTGTGGCAGTAGGTGCATCCTGAGCTTTACATTTGTATATCAAAGGGTCTTAGGGAGTAGATGCATCCTGTAGGTTACTATAGATAAGGCCAGATAAGCTGTCAGCCTGATGTGTGGCTATAGATCAGGTATCTGCTGAGATCAGGAAGTCCTGGGAGACTGTCACCAATGTCTGTCCCAAGCAGTTCCTAACATGGGAACCATGGCCAGGGTCTATGAGAGGGCTCTTGGCTTCCCACAATATATATATATATATATTTTTTCCATGTAGGAGTACTGCTATTTATTCAGTCACTGATTAGCTGATTGAATTGGGCATGACCTCCACCTTACTTTTTTATTTTTTTCATTTTTTATAATTTTATTTATTGAATCACCGTGAGAGCAGATACAAAGCTTTCGGGTCTAAGTCTCAGTCATACAATGAAACACCCGTACCTTCACCAGTGCCCATTCTCCACCCCCAAAACCCCCAGCATACCCCCATCCCACACCTTCCCCCTACCTGTGAGGCAGATGATTTCCACATTACTCTCTCTCTACTTTCATCACATTCAACATTTTGACACTAGAGCTGGGTCATATTTCACAGTGAAGAACAGACACGGGGCAGCTACTTTCTCTTTCCTGTTGTGCTCGGTGCTCAGAGGCCTGGGGTCACTCGTGGGTTCACTGTGAGGCCTGAGGCTACAGGACCCTTCGGTGCCGGGGGTCCAGCTGGGGTCAGTGCCTTCCCGCTGTGCTGGCCTGGCCCCTCCATTCACAGGGGGCCACGGTCATCTCTGCCTGTGGGTATCTGACTTGCCAAACCACTTGTTGAAAAAAATTCTTCTCTTGCCACCAGTGGTCCCAGCTCTCCTGACTCTCAGCCATCACTGGGAGGCCCACAGGGATGAGTTTTCCAGGAAGTCGTAAGGCCAAGATGTTGTTGAAAGACCTTGTTCTGTCAAGCAGGAGGATGGTAGCCTCTCACCCTGTCTGCCTGCCAGCCTCTGTCTCTGTATGTCTTCCTGTCTCTGTCTCTGTCTCTCTGTGTCTGTCTCTCTCTCTCTGTCTCATATGTCTCTCTGTTTCCCTTCTTTGTCTCTCTCATATGTCTCTCTGTCTCCTTGTCTCTGTCTCTCTGTTTCTCTGTCTCTCCCTTCCCTCCTTCTCCCTCCCCACTTCTCCCACATTTCTCCAGCACCCTGGGAGACACACGTCAACTCTGAGACTCGATTACTGGGCTCTCATCTGTGCTCTCTCTGTCTCCATGTCTGTCCCTGTGACCCTCCCCCCTCCCCCGCCCCCCCCCCCCCCGGCAGCCTGGGTGACTAGTGTGTCACGACTTGTTCTGCAATTGGAAAGTGTAAGGCCATCAGTTGTTCTTCCTCCCCCCGTTATTTTTCTACCTGTGAAGGGAGCCGCAGCACTGATTTTACAGTGACTCACAGTTGTGCGGGTTTGACGGGCACGTGGTAGTAGTCGTGACAGGCGACCGGCGCGTGATCGCTTTTGCACAGCGTTCAGTCCTCCAGAGGATTTCTCCGAGCACTCAGTCATGTCACGCATGGTGAAAGTTCTGATTGATTTGTGCCACTGATTTGCTTTAGCGGGGGGCTATTTTTACTTATCTTTTGACTGTGGGGTTATACTCGGCAGAGCTCAGGGGCTATTCCTGGCTCTGTGCTCAGGAGTGACCCTTAGTGGTACTCTTGGGACCCTCTGTGGTGCTGAGCTTTGAACCAGGGTCATAGCCAACCAACCACAGACAAATGCAGGGCAAGTGCCTCACCTCTTTTTTTCCCCTTTTTCAGAATGTTAATTTTATTTCATTATTATTTTTTCGGAGAACCTGGCAGGCTACCAAAAGTATCCTGCCCGCATGACAGAGTCTGGCAAACTTCCGTGTCGTACTCAATATGCCAAATACCAATAACAACGATGGGTCTCATTCTCCTAATCCTGAAAGAGCATTGAAATGGCTCTTTTAAAATCTCAGGGCTAGGAAGAAGGAGACGTTACTGGTGCCTGCTCGAGGAAATCGACGAAAAACAGGATGATCGTGAACGTGATCGTGATTATTTTTTAATCACCATGAGATACAGTTACAAAGCTTTCCTGTTTGAGTTTCAGTCATACAATGATCGATCACCCAACCCTCCACCAGTGGACATCTCCCACCACCGAGGTCCCGAGTATCACCCCCGATCCTACCCCTCCCTGCCTCTATGGCAGACAATCTCCCCCATACTCTTTTGTACTGTTTGTTATAAATAGTATAATATGTCGCGCTCTAAATTTTTTTAACTAATTAGGATCTGGAGAAATCTCTGCAGTGAGCTGCTTACTTTGGAGATTCTTTTGTGTGTCTCTGGATCATGGCCATTAAGAACTTAAGCAGCAGCTGGAGACAGTTTGTGGGCATGACCTCCAGGGTCCCCTGGGGCTGGGGGGTGAGAGGGACCGGCCCATCCCCTATCCCTTGAGGCCTGGAGTTTGCTGTCACCGAACCTGTGTAACTGCACTTCCACTGGATTCTGGAAGTTGGTGGCCGCCGGGGTCTTTAGGAGGCAAGTGGAGGGACAGTGCATCTCCCTGTCTGAGAGTGCCTTACCTCTCTCACTCTCTCTGGTCCTGGGGGGTGGGGAGGTTGTGATTTTTTTGGTGGGGAGCATACTGAGTGGTGCTCTGGGCTTACTCCTGGCTCTGTGCTCAAGAATCACTCCTGGGGGCTGGAGCGATAGTACAGTGGGTAGGGCATTTGCCTTGCATGCAGCCAAGCCGGGTTCGATTCCCAGCATCCCATATGGTCCCCTGAGCACCGCCAGGAGTGATTCCTGAGTGCAGAGCCAGAAGTAACCCCTGAGTGTCGCTGGGGTTAAAGAAAAAAGAAAAAAAAGAAAAAAAAAAGAATCACTCCTGGTGGGCTCTGGGGACCATATGGGGTACCGGGATTGAACACGGGTTGGCCACATGCAAGGCAAGTGCCCCCCTGCTGTACTATCTCTCCAACCCCAAGGGGCACTATTTTTATATATTTAATTTCATTTTTTTGGTTTTAGGGCCATACCAGAAAGCTCAGGGGTTACTCCTAGCCCTGCACTCAGGAATCACTCCTGGCGGTGTTCGGGAGGTCATCTGGGATGCTGAGGATTGAGCCTGGGTCGGCCATGTGCCAGGCAAATGCCCTCCCCGCTGTCCTGTTGCTCCGGCCCCTGGCGGGGTGGGGGTGGGGGAGGGGACTATTTTTAGATCATAACTTTCTACCCACCGTTAACAAAGAACCCTGAGCCCCAAATGGAGTCAGTCTTGCCAAATCCAGGACGCCAAGCCAAACAAGATTTACTCTTTCATTTTGTTGTATCTTCGACTCCTCCCTGTAATGTGATCCTGACCTGCCTGGTTGGTCATAGCAGGTAATCTGCACGGCCCCTCCCTTTCTTGCTGGACAATCTCTTGTAAGAATTTCCCCCAGTCTCTCCCTGTAGGGCGTTTGCCTTGCATGCAGCCAACATGGCCGACCCGAGTTCGATTCCTCCGCCCCTCTCGGAGAGCCCGGCAAGCTACCGAGAGTATCTTGCCCGCACTGCAGAGCCTGGCAAGCTCCCCGTGACGTATTCGATATGCCAAACACAGTAACAACAAAGTCTCCAATGGAGACGTTACTGGGCCCGCTCGAGCAAATCGACGAACAACGGGAGGGCCTTTACCTTTACCTTTACCTCTCCCTGGAAAGCCTTTCATTTTGTGGGACCCCTCCCAGCCCTTTCACCTTGGGGGGGGGGGGAGGCGGGATCCTGCCCCAATTCACAAATCACTTGTTAAAGCCAATTGCATCGCATCTCTGAATGGATCTGGACGATTTTTTTTTCCTGTAGGTTACATCTAGCAGTGCTCAGGGGCTATTCCCAGTTTTTTTTTTTTGGGGGGGTGGCTCCTGGTCAGGGACCTTCTGGGTTTCCGGGAATCAAATCCAGGTCAGCGACAGCCAGGCCAATGCCCTCCTCACTGTCTGGCCTTGAAGGTTGTTTTTATTTTTATTTATTTATTTTTGCTTTTTGGGTCACACCCAGAGGCGGTGCACAGAGGTCACTCCTGGCTCTGCACTCAGAAATCACCCCTGGCAGTGCTCAGGGGACCATATGGGATGCTGGGAATTGAACCCGGGTTGGCTGAGCACAAGGCAAATGCCCTACCCGCTGTGCTCTTGCTCCAGCCCCTTGAATTTTGTTTTTAAATTATGACTCTTGTCCGTATTTTGTACCGTGGTCGCCAGTTTCCTAAAATGCCGCTTCCAATTACACTTATGTTGGATAGTCTGCATCTGACCCCATTCCTTTCTCTCTGGAGTTCAAAGTTAGCCAGCTTTCCAGGTCTTTTACTGGGGGGGTGGGGGGGGAGAGTTTGGACCACACCCAGCGGTGCTCGGGCCTGTTCCCAGCTCTGCTCCTGTCAGTGCTTGGGGGACCATATGTGGTCGGGGGCGGGGGGGGGGGTGAAACAGGGTGGCAGCTTTGGCAAAGCTAGTGCCCCAAGCCCTCCCTGTCCTATTTCTGTGGTCCTCAACTTACAGGATGCTAAGTCTACAGGATGCTAAGTCTACTGCATTCTCCTCGGAGTCTTGTCAATTCAGGGAATCCAGGAGGCAATGGAAAACGTAGTGCGTCTTTGTTTGGAATCAAAGACTTGTCTTTTTTTTTTTTTTTTTTTGGTTACTCACAGCTCTGTACTCAGGAATCACTCCTGGCGGTGCTCGGGGGACCATATGGGATGCTGGGAATCGAACCCGGGTTGGCTGCGTGCAAGGCAAACGCCCTACTCACTGTGCTGTCGCTCAAGCCCCAAAGACTTGTCTTTCAAGGTCCCCGCTTGTCAGGTAGAAGACCCAAAACGGTTCCCAAGGGAGGACAGAGTAAAGGTTTTTTGAAGGAAGAAAAGAGGAAGAGGAGGTAAGTAGCTTAAGAAAAGAGCAAACTAAAAGTTTGTAGCTGGGACTGGGGAGAGCCTTGGCGGGCAGGAGGGCAGACCTGGCATGCGGGAGGCCCGGGTTCAATCCCTAGCACTGCACGAACCCCTGAGCACTGTGAGGATTCACCCCTGAGCACCGCGCTGTGCTGGGCAAAGCAAAACCAAACAAAATCCACCGGAGGCTGGAGAGCTAGCAGGAGACAAAAACGTGACCCGGCCAGGTTGGGCTCCTGGTACCTCGTGTCTCTGAGTACGGCTGGATGTGCCCCCACCCCTTGCCTCCCTAATTCATTCTAATAGTTTTGAATATGTAGGAACATTAGAGGAACTGAATCAGGAATGCTCACGTAACTTCTACCCAAATTTTCCTGTCAACATTGATGCCCTGTTGATCTCGTCGCAGGCTGCAGTGAACTGAGCCCGTGGGGATCACATGCTTCTCTCTCACACAGGCCGGGCAAGTCCCAGAGAGCAGCCGCGTTCTCCTCCCGCCCGCCAGCTGACGCCTGCAGTTCAGCTGTGGCATTCAGTCCATTCATCCGGGACCCGTTTTGCGTTTAATTCCTGTGTCTCTTTAGCCACCTTTAAGTGTGTGTGTTTGTGTGTGTGTGTGTGTGTGTGTGTGTATGTGTGTGTTTCTGTTACACCCAGTGATGCTCAGGGCTTCCTCCAGGCTCTGTGCTCAGGGATCCCTCCTGGTGAGCGTGGGGGACCACATGGGGTGCTGGGATTGAGCCCAGGCCAGCCGCGTGCGGAGCAAACACCCCGCTGCACTATTCTCTGTCCCAGACTCTCCTTTAATTTGGAAACTTAGTCTATTATCTGGTCTTTCGGGGGAGACTTGCAGTTTTATGGTTCTCTGCACCATTCTCTCCCCACAGTTCTCTCGGGAATAGCTCTCTTACGAATGACGATTGTGGGCGGATGATCTGGAACTAAAAAGGCAGGAAGGCCCTAGGTGAAAACCATGAGTTTCTTCCCGTGAGCCTCTCACAGGAGGCTGCTCCCCTGGGGACCATCTCTGGCCTCGGCGTACTGGACACACCCACTCACTCTGTGTCATATGCACACTCACACATACCCACGCTCGCACTCACGCGGGCCCGCACCTGGCCTTTCCCCCGTTGCTTGGTGTGCCCTGGCCGTGGTGTGGCTTAGCAGAGTCCCCAGGCTAAGTGCCGCGTGTCCGCGAGCAGGCGCAGAGCTAGGCCGGGCCCTGGCGGAGGAACAGCTTTCAGTGCCTCACGGACCCTTGAGGACCGCAGGACAGACGGACAGAGCCCCGGTGTCCTGGCAGGACAGATGGACGAAGCCCCAGAGCCCTGGCAGGACAGACAGACGGAGCCCCAGAGCCCTGGCAGGACAGATGGGTGGATTCCTGGTGCCCTGGCCGGACAGACGGACAGAGCCCCAGTGCCCCAGCAGGACAGATGGGCAGAGACCCGGTACCCCAGCAGGACAGACAGATGGAGCCCCAATACCTCAGCGGAACCGGGAGTAAGCCCTGAGCGTGTCTTGTGCCCTGCCCCTAAAAACAACCAACCAAATGAGCAGACGGAGCCCCGGCAGGACAGACAGACGGCAGGACTGGCACCCAGAGCAGGCTGCAGACGGGCGGGTCTGACACAGCGCAGGGCGGCCCGACAGGCTGAGCCTGGGACCCACAGCCAATGGTTCCTGTTCCTTTTGCTGGGGGCGGGGGTCATGCACCTCTGCTGGGCAGGGCTGCCAGGCCAGTGGTTCTCAGGGACCACAAGGGCCAGCTGTGGGGTGGGGACAGGCGCCCTCACATGCCAGGGCCAGTTTGTCGGGCTCCCTGACCTGTGGGCTGCTCTTTCGTTTGCTTTTAGGGGCGGGGCACACAACACGCTCAGGCCTTCCTCCCGGTTCGTGCTCAGGGATTGCTCCTGTCAGGGGTCAGAGGCGCTGGGGACTCCAGCCCCGAGTCCCTCAAGGTTCCATTCTAGAGAACTCCGTGCGTTTGGCATCCTGTACTGGTACAGCCCTGGACATGGAGGACAGATGGATGCTTGTCCAGCTTGAGGAAGGAAGGAAGTGGACACGGTTATATAAAGCCACCGGGCAGGAATATGTGTGCATCACAGTCCGTTTCTTTGTGATATTGGGATGAGGGTTTCGTGAAACTGATTTTTTTTTTTTTTTGCCATGTTGGGGATTGAACCCAGGACCTCACACAAGCAAAGCAAATGCTCCACCTCCAGCCACATCTCGCCTGGTGGGGGGAGGGTTTCAGAAGCTGTTGCTGTTCCGGACAGGCAGGGTAAAGACGGGAAAAGACCAGACAGACGCTCTGCTTGCTTACAAATGTATACAGTTATCGCAAAAACAAAAAGGCTGTTTACCAAAAGGGACAAAGGCGCTTTGCTCTGTTTCTGCTCCCCTTCCGGGCCTTGCTGCGACCCGCGGTTCTGGGCCCGATCTGCTCAGTTCATCGCAGAAAGTCTCTGACATGGCCCGGGGCCCCAGGCTCGCCCGTCAGCCGCAGGGAAAGGCAGCAAACATTAAACACTGTCTTAGCTTTAACCATAGTTTTCACTGGTTAAACTTGGCAGCTGGGACCTCAGTGAATTACAACATGATTTCCCACGAGAGACGCACAGGGGGCGGGTGGGGGAAGTGGGGGCCTCATGTGCTCTGAGACCGTCCCAGTGGGGCAGAAGTCAGTAAACAGCTGCACGTAGAGCCCTTCCCTCCCCGCGCCGGCCTGGCCCCTGCACCCCTGCATGCCGCATGGCTTGTTAGTTTGCTTTTGCTTGGGGGGCCCCTATCCTGGGGTGCCCGTGGGCCACCCTAGCTGTCTCTGCCCGGCAAGTATGGGGCTTCTGTGCCACCTCTGCTCTAGGAGGTGCCTTTGAATTTTGTGTCCCTGGTAACCCAGAAACCCATCCTCCCATTCACTCTTGGATTATTATTATTATTATTTTTTAATTTGTAAATTTTTTGCTTTTTGGGTCACACCTGGCAATGCTCAGGGTTTGCTCCTGGCTCTGCACTCAGGAATTACTCCTGGCGGTGCTCGGGGGACCATATGGGATGCTGGGAATCGAACCTGGCTCAGCTGCGTGCAAGGCAAACGCCCTACCCGCTGTGCTAGTGCTCCAGCCTAAGGATTATTATGTCTTTGTAGTCCCTAGTAGTTCCGTCCTCCCGTTGTTCATCAATTTGCTCGAGCGGGCACCAGTAACGTCTCACAACAAATTGTGAGACTTGTTGTTACTGTGTTAGGCATATCGAATATGTCACGGGGAGCTTGCCAGGCTTTGCCGTGCAGGTGAGATACTCTCGGTAGCTTGCCGGGTTCTCCGAGTGGGGCGGAGGAATCAAACCTGGGTTGGCTGCATGCAAGGCAAATGTCCTACCCGCTGTGCTATCTCTCTTGCCAGTCTTTAAAAAAATTGCAGTCCCAGTCTTTAAAAAATTCACTCCCCGGGCCAGATCTGTAATACGGTAGGCAGGGTGCCCGCCTTGTATGCAGCTGTCCAGGTCTGAAGAGGTGCTCCCCCAAGCCTCCAGGAATGAGCCCTGAGCATGCCGGTGTGGCACCAACCCCCCCCTTCCCAATAAATAAAATTCAGTTCATGATAAATTTTTTTGGGGGGGGCACATCTAGCAGTGCTGGGGGTTACTCTTGGTGCTGTGCTCGGGTGAGCAGGTGGATCTGGGACAAACAAGAGCCTCCTGTTTGTAGCCCTCAGCTGAGCCTCAGGGCAGCTCTCCAGCCACAATTCTTTTTTTTTTCTTTTTTTAGAATTTATTTATTTTTAATTTTATTTTTTATTAGTGAGACACCATGAGGTACAGTTGTAGATGTACAAATTTTGTGCTTGGGTTTCAGTTATACAACGATCAAATACCCATCCCTCCACCAGTGCCCATTTCCCATCACCACAGATCCCAGTATCCCTCTTTTTTTTTTTTTCTTTTTGAGTCACACCCGGCAATGCACAGGGGTTCCTCCTGGCTCTGCGCTCAGGAATTATCCCTGGTGGTGTTCGGGGGACCATATGGGATGCTGGGAATCGAACCCGGGTTGGCCGTGTGCAAGGCAAACGCCCTACCCGCTATGCTATCGCTTCAGCCCCTTGAAACTTTTTTTGGGCCACAGCTGGCAGCTCTGGGGTACCAAGCACAGTGCTGGGCATTGAACAGGGTTGACAACACGCAAGGCCAACCCCACCCCCCCACCCCATCTCTCTGGCCTTACCTTGCTCGTGCAGAAATCCCCAGGCCCCATGTCCAGGAGAAGTGATGCCCAACTGTTATCCCCTAACGCCAGTCCCCCCTTCCAGGATTGGGGGTAGGATTGAGTGAAATGTGGCAGAAAGTGCCTGCCACTGGCCCCGTGCTCAGGGAGGACAGGCCACAGTTATTAAAGGCCACCAGACAGGCCGAAGCAAGAGAGCACAACGGGGAGGGTGTTTGTCTTGCACGCGGCTGTCCTGGTGTTCGATCCCCAGCATCCCCTGGTGTTCGATCCCCAAGCAACGCCAGGAGTGATTCCTGAGTGCAGAGCCAGGAGGAACCCCTGAGCATCGCTGGGTGTGACCCCCCAAGAAACAAAAAAAAGCCACCAGTGCTGCCGCCTCTTCAGCAGGTTTCTCCTGCGTCTGACCGTCAGTCACAGAACTTCTCGCTTCCATTTCCTCCTCCAGAGCCTGCGGAAAGCACGTCCTCACCTTGCAGAGAAAGTTCCATAACAAACGCCTAGGGCTTAGCTCTGCTCCTTTCTCCTTGAGCGTCTGGGAATGACTCGGTTTCAAATGTTTTCCGGCTGCCAGGTGGCGCCGGGGTTTAGGGACCGTGCAGCTACAGTTCAGTCTGCGCAGTCGGACAGCCTGTTTGTCTCACCTGGAAAGAGACGAAGGTCGGGCAGTGGGTTTTACGTCGACCGTGCCAGGACCAAGGGGAGCCCGGCTCGAAATGGGTTGTGTTGGTGTTGTCTGAAGGCTTGGAGACAGTAAATACTTGGGGTCCCCTGGGACACACTGGGCCGGGAGGAACGGCCGGGGCTGTGGGCTCCTAATCCCCCAGGCAGGACGTGAGGGTGCTGGGTGCTGGGCCCGGGCATCTTGGCAGCGCTCCCAGCCTCAGGGAGGTTAAAGAGAAAAACAAAACCCTTCCGGGCTCCTGAGAGCCCAGCCTTCACCTGGAGGGGGAATAACAGCTCATGTTTGTGGTGTTTGTGAGTATTTATCAGGGCGACTCACTGTTCTAGCTGCTGCATTGAACCGGCACGAACTGCCGATAAGGTCGATGCCACCACCCCCATTTCATGGGCCAAAAACTTGGCATCAAGGACTCTTGTCATTCACCCAAGATTATACAATGTGTGAAGGGTCAGAGTCTAGGTGAGAACCCAGGCACTGCGGGTCCCAATTTTAGATGATGAATAAAAATCAGCTTCCCAGGGCCGGGGAAATAGTGAAGCATTTACCTGGCCACATACTGGCCTGGGTTCGATCCCCGGCACCATATCTGATCCCTGAACCCAGTCAGGAGTGAGCCCTGAACACACAGACAGGAGCAATTGCTGAGCATGGCTGGGCCTGATCCAAGAACAACCAACCAACCGACCAACCAGACAAACAAAAAACAAAACAAATCCCCCCAAAAACACCCCAACCCAAATTAAGAAATAATTAAAAAAAAAAACAAACAAGCCTCAGCTTTCTGTCTTTTCACCTATGATAAGTTTGTTGAACTGAGCACCATTTTTATCTTTATTTAAACATCGTGGTTTACAAAGTTGTTGATAATCCAGTTGTTTTGGCTATTCACTGAAACCAATCCCACCACCACATCGTCTCCCAGTTCCTCCCCCTCAAGTCTGCCCTCTTAGAAGGCACAAAATTATTTTACATTGCTTGTTACAAACTAAATGGCTAATGGGATTTTCAAAAAAATACTTAAGTAAAAAATATTTTGCAAAAATTGTTTAATCTCGGGGGCCGGAGCGATAGCACAGCGGGTAGGGCATTTGCCTTGCACTCGGCAGACCCGGGTTCGATCCCCGGCATCCCATATGGTCCCCCCGGCACCGCCAGGAGTGGTTTCTGAGTGCAGAGCCAGGAGTGACCCCTGAACATCACTGGGTGTGACCCTAAAGGCAAAAAAAAATTGCTTTATCTCACCATGGGGTCAGCAAGTCCTTGGCAGCAGGTTTGCTAAACCGTTCTGTTGCTAGTTGAGCCTTCTGTGTCGCTGTGTTTGTTGAACTGAGTTGGCTTCCGTGTTCCTTTCCCATCTAGTCTGGTGTGCTCCTACTGGAATGTCAGTATTGTAGAGCTTGGCTTTTTGTTTTGGACCTCACCCGGTCATATCAGGGCTACTCCCATCCCTGCCCTCAGGAACGGCTCCTGGTGGGCACTGAGGACCATGCGGGATGCCGGGAGTTACACCCCGGTCTAGTGCCAGGTCCCCACTGTGCTATCTCTGGCTCAGTCTTGGAGTCTGAGGCCTCGGGTAGGTCGCACACCCCAGGAGGATCTGCAGAGCTGGGCTGCCGTGGGGGATGGGTGTGGCTGCGGGGGCTTCTGGAAGGGGGGGAGGAGGGAGGAAGAGGGAAGAGTTGAGGGGAGGCTGCCTGCCCCCAGTCTGAGAAGACCCCAGAGTTTCCAGCCCCCAAAACTGTACACTTGGAATTTTCATCAGCTTGGCATTTCTGCAGAGATGTACCCCCGCCTCCCTCCAGTTACAACTTCTTCCCGGGGGTCAGATGAGCCTCAGGGATGAGGTGGTGTCGTTCCCGTGATCAGAGCTTGGGAATTCCCGCCTCTTATTTTCTCGAGCACCAAACGCTGCCTATGCAGAGATGGGGCTGAGGGGCCCAAGTGGGACATGGGCCTGGATGGCTCCCGGCACGCCGGACTCTGAGAGGAGGAACGGGCCCCGTGAGGACTCGCTTCTGGAAAGTTGTTGCCCGTGAATCTGACGGGTGCTTGCGTCTTCTGGGCTATGGCCAGGGTGGCCGCGGAGAAGGACCACAGCCCCGAGCCGTCCCGCGGGGCAGCCGCAGAGAGTGCCTCTTCCCTGCCCGTCTGTCCTCCAGGGCACTGCTCAGGCCTCTTTGTTGTTATCTATTATATTCCTTCTCTTGGCCAGTCCAGCAGATGCGAGTTTCTCCTCACCAGCGGGGCACTGTGGTGACGTTTGAGTTCAAAACGTGGGGACTTATCTCAAGTGCTGGCGGAAAAGGCAGCTGGGATAGGGACCACCTATGACAAAGACCACCGTGACAAAGGTTGCTGGGAATGATCACTCTGGATAAGAACTGCGTGCTGAAAACAGGTAAAGGAACAAACGTACCTGTATGGCAAACTCCCCAAGGAGAGAGAGAGACAGAGACAGTGAGAGAGAGAGAGAGAGAGAGAGAGAGAGGAGAGAGAGAGAAGAGAGAGAGAGACAGACACAGAGAGAGGCAAACCCCAAAGGAGAGAGAGAGACAGAGACAGTGAGAGAGAGAGAGAGAGAGAAGAGAGAGAGAGACAGACACAGAGAGAGGCAAACCCCCAAAGGAGAGAGAGACAGAGACAGTGAGAGAGAGAGAGAGAAGAGAGACAGACAGACACAGAGAGAGGCAAACCCCAAAGGAGAGAGAGAGACAGAGACAGTGAGAGAGAGAGAGAGAAGAGAGAGAGAGACAGACACAGAGAGAGGCAAACCCCAAAGGAGAGAGAGAGACAGAGACAGTGAGAGAGAGAGAGAGAGAGAAGAGAGAGACAGACACAGAGAGAGGCAAACCCCAAAGGAGAGAGAGAGACAGAGACAGTGAGAGAGAGAGAGAGAGAGAGAGAAGAGAGAGACAGACACAGAGAGAGGCAAACCCCAAAGGAGAGAGAGAGACAGAGACAGTGAGAGAGAGAGAGAGAGAAGAGAGAGACAGACACAGAGAGAGGCAAACCCCAAAGGAGAGAGAGAGACAGAGACAGTGAGAGAGAGAGAGAGAGAGAAGAGAGAGAGAGACAGACACAGAGAGAGGCAAACCCCAAAGGAGAGAGAGAGACAGAGACAGTGTGAGAGAGAGAGAGAAGGAGAGAGAGAGACAGAGACTGAGAGAGGTAGAGAGGGAGAGAGAGAGGAGGAGAGAGAGGGAAAAAGAGGGAGAGAGAAGGAAAGCACCTGCCATAGAGACAGGCTGGGGGGAGGTGCGGGAGGGAAACGGGGGACATTGGTGGTGTGGGATGTGCACTGGTGGAGGAACAGGTGTTGGAACACTGCAGAGCTTAAACCCGACCATGATCAGCTTTGTAACTCCATATCTCACGGTGATTCAATTAAAAAAAAAAAAAGTGAACAGTGAAAACAAACAAAAACGCTGTCCCCGGGTCAGTCCTGAGTGCAGAGCCGGGCATAGGCCCCGCTGCCCTCAGATGTAAGAAGCAGACCAGCGGGGCTGGGGCAATAGCACAGCGGGTAGGGCGTTTGCCTTGCATGCGGCCGACCTGGCTGACCCTGGTTTGATTCCTCCGCCCCTCTCAGAGAGCCCGGCAAGCTACTGAGAGTATCTCCCCTGCACCGCAAAGCCTGGCAAGCTCCCCGTGACGTATTCGACATGCCAAACACAGTAACAACAAGTCTCACAATGTTACTGGGCCCGCTCGAGCAAATCGATGAACAACGGGAGGACAGTGATAGTAACAGACTATTGGGGTCCAGTGCTTGGATCCCAAGGCTTCAGGGGGCCCCTGTTGGTGCTCTGGGAGCCTCGAGCTTCTGGGGGCTGAAGGAAGGGCCTTTCCCGTGCCAGGTGGGCGGGCCACCACATGTGCTCTCCGTGGTCCCTACACATGACTGGTTTGGTTTGTTTTGGGGTCACACTGGGTAGGGCTTGGGGGAGCCGTGTGGTTTGGGGGCCCCACCTGCAAGGCCGAGCCTGAGCCTTTGTACCTTCTCTCCTGCCCTAAAAGATCTGTTTTGTTTTGTCTTTGGGCCACACCAGGTGTACTCTTGACTCTGTGCTCGGGGATCACTCCTGGTGGACTCAGGGGACAGTCTGGGGCGCGCATGATCAAAGCCAGGTCGGCCATGTGCAAGGCAAGCTCCTTCCCTTCAACCCATCTTCACGACGGGCACAGTTCAACCATGGCCATTTCTCTTTCGCCAGTAGGAAGAGAATCACCTCGAAGAGTTGTCCAGGAACCAGAGAGCTTCTAAACTTTGAAAATAAAAAAAAAAAATCTCTGCTCAGGCAAACAAATCATTTTATTTCCTGTAAAGGGGTAAAATCCCCATTAAACCTAAGTGGTGATTTCATTACTGAAGATGAAGCTGTCTGTCTACACTGGGTGTGAAGTTCTTTTCACGTTGTTCCCAGCTGATACGTGACCCAGTTGCTGTGCCGCTGTTTGTTGGATAATAGCGAGTCTCTAGTTAAGGTCTTGGTTGCTTCAAGAATTCGGATTTTTTTGGCGGGGTAGTGGGGGCGGGGGGTGGTGGTGTCACAGGGGGTTGTGCTCAGGGCTTACTCCTGGCTTAGTGCTCAGGGGACCATATATGGGCCCAGGGATTGAACCTGGTAGGACACTTGCATGTAAGGCCAGTGCCTTAACCCTGTCCTGTCTCTCCAGCCTCTGGGCGCAGGACTTCCGCTGTGCTCTTCCAGACTGCAGCCTGTTTACCTGGCCAGCCGTCTCCTTCTCGGCAATTTGGCCCAGGAAGCAAATGAGTTTTAGATTCAGGGAGATGAAAAAATCACCTCACAGACCCAAGTCTTCCTCTCTGAGTGAACTCTTATTTTCGTTTTTTGAAAAGAAAATGGTCAGGTACTATGGGAAATGTCCCTGTCATTTGATCCTTATGAAAAACCGTCTCTGTTCATGTTTAGAAAGGAAGTGGAAGGATTCAGGCAGGGTAACCTCAGAGTACGGGCCTGGAAAGGATCAAGGGGAAGGAGTGGTGACTGGCCACACGGAAGTTTGTAGTAAAAATATTTATAGGAACATTTCTTCAACCGGAAGGTACTTTCCCTACTTAAAAAAAGACGAAAAAACAACAAAACCTCGATTCAAAACAAACAGTGCACATCTTTTGAAAATAACCATTTGGAAAGGAAGGGAATCTGACCTCTAGAATTTGCAGCAATTTCTCTCTTCCCAGCAGAAGAGATAATTATGGAGAAAAGGCAGATCAGAAAGAGAACGCTTCATTCCTCTCACAGATGTCTCTGATGATTATCATTTCTTGGGAACCCACTAATAGTGCGTTCACATATCTGAGTCTCAATAATTATTATCATTTTTGGAGAAAGTAAACAGCAGGGAAAAAACACATCCTTTTACGAGCTTTGCTAAGGGAGTATTTGAAAGTTTTGCTTTAGCTGCTGATACTGTTTTTTGATAGGCTGGTGTTTTTCTGCTGAGAACTGGTCGTGTATCAGAAGCAAGTTTTTCTTCTTTTCTGGGAAAAAGCTACCATTAGTTAGAAAATTATAGATTGGATAGATTGGATAAAACTTTCAAAATGATTGCAAATCTCCTGGCAGAGATAGTGATGGGTCCTCAATTTTTCTACAATTTTGTTCAAGAAATTTTATTTTCTCAAAAAATGCATATAGGCCAGTATTGCAAATCCCATTGCTTTTTTTTTTTTTTGCTACCCCCAGTTGTATTCAGGTCATACTCCTAGCTCAGTGCTCAGGGATCATGCCCTCAGTGCTCAGGGGACCATACGCAGTGCTGGGGATCAAACTGAGGGAATACTTGCCAACCCTTCAGAGCTTTAGTGCGTGGGTTGGCAGGGCAACGTCCCTCAGACCCAGACATTCTGGGGACTCCCAGTGTCACAGCTGGTAGTTTTGGGGGTGGTTCTGGGCACCGCATGGAACCTCACACTTGCAGGCGGCACCTCAGTCCTTTGAGCGCTCCCCAGAACACTCAAACCTACTTCTTAAGAAGCTAAGAAGTTTGGGGCCAGAGTGATGGTACAGCGGGGAGAGTCTTTGCCTTGCATACAGCTGACCTGGGTTCGATCCCTGGCATCCCATGCCATCCCCTGAACACCACGAGGAGAGGGCAGAGGCAGGGGGGACCCCCGAACATTGCGGGGAATCTTGGTCTCCTGGCTTAGCTTCCGTCTGTCCCTGGAGTGACTGTGTGTGTGTGTGTGTGTGTGTGTGTGTGTGTGTGAAGTAAAACAGATTGTATTGGAGGCTTTCAGAAGGAGGAGAGAGAGAGAAAGGGGGAGAGAGAGTAACATGCTCAAGAGAGAACACAGGCTTCTCCAAAGGCAGAGAGAGCTCCCACACACACCCCAGCGTCAGATATGAAAATCTGAAAGTCCACATCTCAAGAGGGGAGATGCGGGCGCCACATGTGCTTGGCCTCGTGGGCGCAAGCAGCACGTGGGTTCGGGCAGCATATGCACACCTGAAGTGACTTATGAGAAGTGTAATTTCCTTTTTTTTTTAATTTCTTGAATATTATTCCCAGGCTATCACGATCACGATCACGATCATCCTGTTGTTCGTTGATTGCCTCGAGCAGGCCCCAGTAACGTCTCCTTCGCCCTAGCCCTGGGAGTCCCCAGAATGTCTGGGTCTGAGGGATGTTGCCCTGCCAACCCACGCACTAAAGCTCTGAAGGGTTGGCAAGTATTCCCTCAGTTTGATCCCCAGCACTGCGTATGGTCCCCTGAGCACTGAGGGCGTGATCCCTGAGCACTGAGCTAGGAGTATGACCTGAATAAAACTGGGGGTAGCAAAAAAAAAAAAAGCAATGGGATTTGCAATACTGGCCTATATGCATTTTTTGAGAAAATAAAATTTCTTGAACAAAATTGTAGATTTTAAAAAGTGCCATATTCAAGGCCCTTTCAGGGTTAGGAGAATGAGACCCATCATTGTTACTGGTATTTGGCATATTGGGTATGCCACGGGGAGTTTGCCAGACTCTGCTGTGTGGGCAGGTTACATTCGGTAGCCTGCCAGGTTGTCCAAAGTAGGAATGAGATAATAAGGCCAAGACCCAGAGACTAAAACCCAGCTCCCGGAAGAGAACAGAGCAGAATCCCGGGCTATTATTCATTTAATTTCCAATGGTCTTATAACGACCCATTCCTTTGGGATTTATATTTATGGAAAGTTACTAAAATTATTCAAATGGCTGGAGCAATAGTACAGCGGGGAAGGATCTTGCGTTGCATGTGGTCGACCTGGGTGTGATTCCCAGCATCCCATATGGTCCCTTGAGCATTACCAGGAATGGTCCCTGAGTGCAGAGCCAGAAGTAGCCCCTGAACACTGTCAGGTGTGGTCCGAAAACAAACAAACAAACAAGCAAACAAAACCCCCCCAAACCACAAAAACCTAAAACCCCAAACCCCCAAATTTCAGAAATGATTGGATCTTCAAATTTTTGATTCACAAATTATCATTAATGCAAACTGTTAACATGTATTTTCTGTAAATACAGGCTGTTTTTATCATCAATTATTGATAGGTTGAAACAGATCAGTCAACGGTATTTAAATCCTTGGCAGAAAAAAAAAGACCCGATGTAATTCTAAGTTCAGGGTGAGAGGTCACTGGGAATATTTGGTAAGAACACAGAATGACTTATATGACCTATGTACATGTATGGCTTTTTGTGCCTGCCAGTTCTCAACATTCTAACACCACCCAAATTTAATTATCTATAAATTTAATTATAAGAAATAATTAACATAAATTTAATTATTTATATTAAATGTAATTATTTAATTTAACAATAAAATAATATCAAATTTAATTATTTATATTAAATTTAAATTTGTTCTATTCTTGACCGCACTTGGTGGTGATGCTCTTGGGTCATTCCTGGCTCTTTGCTCGGGAGTGACCCCTGGCGGTGCCCAGGTGCCATGTGTGGCTCTGGGCTTTGGAGCCAGGCTCAGGGCCCACAGAGTCGCATTCTGGACAAGTGCCTCTGTCTCTCTGCCCGCACCATCAGCCCTGGTGTGACCCCAGCACAGCTCAGCACAGCACAGCACAGCCCCCCAAAATCATCCAGGAGTGGCCCTAACCCCAAAAGCAAACAAAATTATCTTGGGGGAACGAAGGCTTTTTAAAATAAGTCTTAAACTTCAAAGCCAGCAAAGAAAGAAGAAATGAAAGGATAGATCTGACTCAGAAATATTCGAAGACTTCTTAGTGACGGAGGAAACCACCGCATTGGGAAACAGTTCTCTGCTTTGTTACCTAACAGCTCCCAGTTTGCTCTGAGGCCGGGCACGTGGAAGGGAGCACGGGAGACGCTTCTGGCTCGTGAGCAAGTTTCTGCCCTGTGTGTTCAGAACAATCCAATACTGTTCGTGTGAATAACACAATTCACAACACCTGGATGTGGAAACAGGCGCAAACAAAACTCCATGTCCCGCCACAGAAAGGGTTGGCCCAGAAACGAGTGGACCTCCTTCCCCAGGCTTAGATCCGCCCAGGTCCGAACAGAATAAATGGAAAATTCCAGAAGCAAACAAAATGTTCAAATAGTGCACGGTGCCAAACTGCGTGATGGGATTTCTTCCGTGCGTCTCCAATTGCCTGTTAGCTTCGTGTGTGTCTGCGTGTAGGTGACGGGCGCCCTCTGTTACCTAACGGGACATCGCCCCCTGCTGTGCGCTGACGTTGTGATCCGAGGTCATGACCAGACCTGATGTCCACCACCTAGTGCATGTGTTTATGTCACTGTGTCAGGGCTGTGCCCATCCTCTCCTAAGAGGTGAGGGCAGCGAAACCAGATCGTTTAAGGGGACTGGGGTCACTGCACAGGGGGCGGGCACCCAGTCTTGCACACAGCCTATCCGGGTTGGATCCCTGGCACCCCAGATGATCTGAGCCAGGAGGAAGCCCTGAGTCAAAACACCACCCAAGCTATTTCTGAAGGGGAGAGAAGACAGTCACAGATTTAAAAGAAAAAATCATCATATTGGGAACTGGAGCGATAGCCCAGTGGGTAGGGCATTTGCCTTGCAAGTGGCCAACCCGGGTTCGATTCCCAGCATCCCATATGGTTCCCCGAGCACCGCAATGAGTAATTCCCAAGTGCAAAGCCAGGAGTAACCCCTGAGCATCGCCGGGTGTGACCTGAAAAGCAAAAAACAAACAAAAAAATCAGCATATTATAATTGCTCACTTTGATTTCCCTAGATTGTCGCCAACTTCTTATTGGGCCTAATATTGTGACAGGTGAAAATTGCAGTTTTTCTCTGCTCTCCTGTAGCCTCTGGATATCTTGATGTATCGTTGCAGTGATGGGAAAGTTAGAAGCACGACAGGTCACTAAGAGGCAGCCGGGGGAGCCGGGCAGAGGTGAGGAGATCAGAGACTGTCAGCTATGATTCAGAACAGAGCTGAGGACCCAAGCCCGCCTGTCACATGGCAGGACGGGATGGGCCAGTGAAATATCTGGTAAATTAGGGCTGGAGCGATAGCACAGCGGGCAGGGCGTTTGCCTTTTACACGGCTGACCCGGGTTCGATTCCCAGCATCCCATATGGTATCTGAGCACCACCGGGAGTAACTCCTGAGTGCAGAGCCAGGAGTAACCCCTGAGCATCGGCGGGTGTGACCCAAAAAGCAAAAAGCAAAAAAAAAAAAAAAAAAAAAAAAAGGTAAATTAATAAACGTCGAGAGGACCTGAAGCAGAATGTCTCCACCACAAAGATCCCTGCAGGAGGGGCCCCTCTCGGCCCCGAGTTGAGCCCCTCTTGCCTCAGTGTCTCTCAGTGTATTGTCACGAAACGGCCAACAGAGAAACTCTATTCTTGGGCCCGTCTTCTCTTCGTTTCATCACTGCTCTGATGCCAGAAAAACTCTGATAAAAGTGCTCGGTACCCCTGCCCTGGCCCGTAACTTTGGGTGAGCGCCTCGTCGCCGTCTGTCTTGACATTAAATGATTGCATTCTCACCTAAAGATGTTTCTGGGGTGATTGATTAAGCGAATTCCATTACAGAAATACATAAATTAAAGCTCATTATCGGTGTGCTTGTATAGGAAGAAAGAGCACAGAAAGGATTCTCGGGGATTCAGCCACGGGGGGGGGGGGGTCTGCAGATGTGGGGCACGGCTGCAGACAAGCAGCCCCTCTGAGCCACGAGAGAGAGCAGCAAGAGGAATCACGCGCAAAGGCAAGGCCACTCACAGAGAGCCAGAGATGGCCGAGAAGCAGGAAAAGTTACCGGAGCCCCCAAGGGGGAGCAGAAACGAAAGCAAACTCTCGTTGCATCCCCCTACTCCTGGCGGTGGAGAGACGCGTCCTCCCCCCGCCCCCCCCGGCCCCCCCCCCATCTGCTGGTGGGAGTTCTCTGTCAGGAGCCCCTCTGGGGCCAGGAGGCAACGGTCAACAAAACGCACACACGCACATCGGCCCGGAAGACGGCGTGGTTATGGCGCATTGCTGGGAGCAAAGAAACGGAAAATTGCCAAATTGGTTAAGTAGTTGAGAACCTCACAGTGTTGCCTAACAATGACTAAGGAGAGTGGAGTGGCAAATATTTCCATGGGTGTGTCTGTGTGTGTGTGAATGTGTGTCTATGTGTGTGAGTGTGTGTGTATATATCTGAGCATGTGTGTATATCTGAGTGTGTGTATGTATCTGAGTGTGTGTATATGTCTGAGTGTGTGTGTATGTATCTGAGTGTATGTATAACTGAGTGTGTGTATCTGAGTGTGTGTGTATATCTGAGTGTTATATCTGAGTGTGTATGTGTTTGTATCTGAGTGTGTGTATGCATCTGAGTGTGTGTATCTGACTGTGTGTGTATATCTGAGTGTTATATCTGAGTGTGTATGTGTTTGTATCTGAGTGTGTGTATGCATCTGAGTGTGTGTATCTGACTGTGTGTGTATCTCTGAATATGTGTGTATGTATCTATGTGTATATCTGAGTGTGTGTATCTGAGTGTGTGTGTTTGTGTCCGAGTGTGTGATTATGTATCTGAGTATGTGTATCTCTGTGTGTGTGTGTGTGTGTGTGTGTTGTGTGTGCATGTGTTCTGTGAATGGGACCGGGGCTAGAGACACAACCCTGCCCGGAAGGAAGCTGTTGGGTGCGATGGGCCTTGTGAGCCGTCAGGGCGGGAGGTGCATTCTCCCCACCCCCTCCCCGGCCATCCTCCTTTCTTTTCTGTATTTTGTTTCCTGGGCAGGCAGGTGAGTGTCCCTGGGCAGTCCAGAGAGCCGGGCTCTGCAGTGAGCTGCTTGCGTAAGCACCGGCCTAAGTGTCCTGCAGAGCGGCACTCACCTGCCAATCTCAGCAGCCAGCCAGGAGGTGGGGGCAGGACCACAGGGAAGTGTAGGGACGCAGATGACCCGCTGAGCTTGCACTGGGTGCCCACATGCGGCCAGTCCTGGCAGGAAGAATGCTCACCCCACGCCATCTGGGCCCAGTGGGGCAGGGGCCCCGGGAGACTCTTGGCCAAGTGTGTTGCAAAACACATTTGGGATGTTGAGTTATGAACTGGAAGATGTTCTGATGAGTCAAAAAGAGGATTGAGAAATAGGAGGAAGGTGCTGGCAGGTGACTCGTGGGCCTTTAAAAAAAATGTTTTTTTTTTTTTTTAGTTGAATAACCGTGAGCTAGACCATTACACAGCTGTTCATGTCTGGGTTCATCATAGTCATACAGTGATCCAGCACCCATCCTTCTCTTTCTCTGTCTCTTTTTTTTGCACTATGGTTTGCAACGCAAGTACTAAAAGGTCTGTGATTGTTCAGGGCATTGGGCATTTTTATCAGGAAGATAAGGCTGGAGGAGCTTCTTAACTGGGTGGCGGCTTTGGCGTGTGGATGTGACTGCTGAGGCTTCCGGAAGTACAGGGAGGCGGGGGTGGGCGGAGGCAGCCCATCCCGACCCCGAGGAAACCTGGAGATTTCAGCCACAAAACTTGCGGGCGGGTTTATCCGACACGCTTAGGTCCAGTGGAGCTGGGGGTCCGTCGAGGTGCATCTTCCCTCCTATGCCCTCAACACGTGAGGGAGTTGGTTCTGGTTCGTCGTCTGTGTTTTGTTCCCCAGGAGGGACCCCCCCCCCGCCACATCTTGTGCTGACCCCGGCTTTCGAGGGTCTCCGTGTCCATCTCGCTGTTCCCAGTTCCCCGAGGCCCTGTCCACACAGCCAGCAGAGTCTACTGGAGCGTGAATCTGCTTCCCGTCAGCCCGCCCGGGGAAGGTCAATCATTTGCTAGCTCATGCCAGAGGCTGGGCTCCAGCTGGAGGTCACCCGACTGTTGGTGACTTTGGCAGCGCTAACATTGGGGCGAGGGGACAGGGTGCCCCGGAATGGAGTGGGCAGGGCACACGGAAAGCCCCCCAGTTTCACCCATTGGCCACAGGGAAACAGCCGTGTCAGCTGTGATTCCAAATGGTCAGCTCCAGTTCTTATCTTAGTTACTGCGGGTGTCGGGGGATGACGCCCCGAGCCGAGGAGGCCCCTGGACAAATCACGGTCAGCTGAGGACAGAACCACGTCCTTGCCGAGAGGGGCCTTCTCATCTATAGAGAAAGATGCACAGAGCGAAAGGAATGTCCTGTGATCCTGCAACCTCAGGACCGATCCCGGGGGCTGGCTCCAACCAGGTTCACTAGGTTCAACGCCCAACTTCACGTGCGCCCCTAAGCATGACTAGGAGTGCCCCCTGAGCACCAGGAGTGTCCCCTGAGCTCTGGGAGTGACCCCTGGGCACTAGGAGTGGCCTCTGAGTGACACTGGGTTCTCCAAACCAGGTTAAAAAAAAAAAACTTCAACATTCTGGACAAGGTTCGCATTTGAATCCATGTACTTTTCTTCAGTTTTTTTTTTGGGGGGGGATGTTGTTTTATTTTGGCCACACCCAGCAGTGCTCAGGGATGACTCCTGGCTCTGGGTCCAGGGATCACCCCTGTGGTTCTCAGGGATGAGATGGGTATGCTGGGGATCGAGCCCAGGTTGGCCACGGCACCGTCCCTCCAGCCTTTGGGAGAGGACGTTCCCCTTCCTCCCTTCCCTTTGCTCCCGGGGCCCAAGGGTATAATACTCAGGTGTGGTGCTCACGGAGAGAGGCTGACTCCTCAGCTGTGGCCTGTCCAGCTGACCCTGGCCGTCACATGCCTTCCGTCGTGGCTCCTGACCCCTCAGCCCTCACTGTGCTGGTGAGGGACCGACCGTCCTTGAGAGACCGACCTTGTTCGGCGCATGAGGGAGACTTGGGGGACCGAACTCTTGTCCCGGTGCTGCAGAGTGAGCCACTGAACTCCCCCGCACACCCCGATACAGCAGCTGTTCTTGTGTGCACTCACACGCGTGAGGCCCGGGTCCGACAGCAGGGCTGCTGGCGTGTTCTCGGGTCCGTGGGACACCAGGCATGTGAACCCGTGAGCGGGTGCATGAGTGGTCGCCAGGCAGTGCTCCGAGGCGCTGGCCGCTCTGCAGGCCTGAGGCAGCCGCTCTTCAGGGGAATCCTACGGCAGTGAGACGCCAGCTCTGTGCGTTCAAGAATGTGCCCTTTGGGATGGCATTCTTAGCAACCCTGGAAGCGCAGTCTTGCTGGCAGGCTGGTGGCAGCATGAGTCAGCTGGCTCGGTGGCTGCCAGGGGTCTGCATTTGCCCTGGCTTTGCTGCTCCCTGCAAGGGCCGGGCAGCAAACTGAGAGTCTGGGGTCAGCACTGCAGCAATACAGGCACACCGAACCTTTCACTGTTTTTCTTGTTTTGTTTTGCTTTTTTTTTTTTTTTTTTTTTTTTTTTTGCTTTTTGGGTCACACCCGGCGACGCACAGGGGTTACTCCTGGCTCTGCACTCAGGAATTACTCCTGGCGGTGCTAAGGGGACCTTTTGGGATACTGAGAATCGAACCCAGGTTTGTTGTGTGCAAGGCACACGCCCTACCTGCTGTATTATTGCTCCAGCCCCGCCTTTCACTGTTTTTTAATTTTTTAGTTTTTAGAGCAGTGTTCCAACACCCATCCCTCCACCAGTGTACATTTCCCAGCACCAGTGTCCCCAGGTTCCCTCCCATCACCCCCACCCCTCACCCCTTGCCTGCCTCTAGGGCAGTTCTTCTTCTTCTTCTTCTTCTTCTTCTTCTTCTTCTTCTTCTTCTTCTTCTTCTTCTTCTTCTTCTTCTTCTTCTTCTTCTTCTTCTTCTCCTTCTCCTTCTCCTCCTCCTCCTCCTCCTCCTCCTCCTCCTCCTCCTCCTCCTCCTCCTCCTCCTCCTCTTCTTCTTCTTCTTCTTCTTCTTCTTCTTCTTCTTCTTCTTCTTCTTCTTCTTCTTCTTCTTCTTCTTCTTCTTCTTCTTCTTCTCCTTCTCCTTCTCCTTCTCCTTCTCCTTCTCCTTCTCCTCCTCCTTCTCCTCCTCTCCTTCTCCTCCTTCTCCTCCTTCTCCTCCTTCTCCTCCTCCTCCTCCTCCTCCTCCTCCTTCTCCTCCTCCTCCTCCTCCTCCTCCTCCTCTCTTCTCTCTGTCTCTCTCTTCTTTCTTGCTCTCTCCTCTCTGTCTCTCTCCTTTCTTTCTCACTCTCTCTCCTCTCTCTCTCTCTCTCTCTCTCTCTCTCCCCCCTTTTGGGCACTGTGGGAACCTTTCATTATTTAGACATATTGTCACCCAACTGAAGGTGAAAAGCCCTGACATCCCTTGGACGTATACGGTGCAGTTTCGGCTAGTGAGATGTGACCTGAAGTACACACAGCTCCCAGGAGGTCGTTTTTCATTTCTCTGGAGGTGGGATGTTTTTGTCGTGCCTGGAACTTAGCAGCCTCCGTGGACTGTGAGGACAGGCCTCTTCCCTTAGGCAGGGGGGCTGTGAACTGGGAGAAAGCCCGCCCCTGACCAGTCTGCGGCTCTCCCACCCCAGTGGGGAGCTGCCTCCCACAGCTTTCTTCCACTGCAGAGAAATACAGGCCTAGCGTCCTCAGGCCGGCGGACACAGTTCCTCGGGAGGCCTACTTTCTACTGACTTCAGTGCTGATGGAACCGGGCCTGTTCTCCGTTGCTCCCTGGATGTGGGGAAGTGTGAGCAGGGCGAGCTCCCATGCAGGTAAGAGCTGGGCAGGCGTCTCTTCTGGGCAACCCTGCCCTGCACTGCCGCCTAGGACCTGGCCCACGGACCCGCCCATAAGCACAGTTCCTCGGTGCAGGACTGGATGGGGCCGGGGGTTCCTCCACCCTCCCGGGAAGGCCACAGCTGGCCAGGGAGGAGGAGCCGGACTTCTGAGAGGGAAAGCCTCCACAGAGAGTTTTCTTGTCCCCTTCCCTCCCCTCCCCTCCCCCTCCCCTCCCCTCCCCTCCCCTCCCATCCCTTCCCCTACCCTCCCCTGCCCTGCCCTTCCCTTCTTTTCTTTTTTGTTCTCGGGCCACATGGGCGATGCTCAGGGCTTCTTACTCCTGGCTCTGCATTCAGGGATCACTCCTGGCGGTGCTGGGGTTGGAACCCAGGTCAGTCATGTGCAAAGCAACACCCTTCCCGCTGCAATCCCTCCGACCCCTTCCCAGAGGCTTTTCTAAGCCAGCTGCTATTTTTTGCAGGGGCGGGGAAGGGGGGGGATGACGCACTTGGTTGTGCTCAGGGGTTACCCTGGCTCTCTGTGTTCGGGAATCACCCCTGGTGGGATTTGGGGACCCATATAGGTGCCGGGGACCCAGCCGGGGCCAGCCGTGCGCAGAGCAGCGCTCTTCCTCCCTCCCTGCTGTGATTTCTCCGCCCGAGGCAGCCATCGGAACTCAGTCTGGGGCTCCCAGGGGCCCTTGAGCCCCACCCGAGGGCCCCACGTGAGGATAATGCCAGCACGGTTGCTGCCTTCTCGGAAGCTTCCAGAATTGTTGTTCTGGGATTTGCTCAGGGGAGAGGGGTTTGGGCCCCACCTGGCAGTGCTCCCCGTTTGCTCCCGGCCTGCTCCAGCGCCCGGGGCGGAACTCGGGGCTCACGTGAGCAGGACCCGGCTGCTTGCAGCCCAGCAACCGCTCCTCCCCTGGGCTTTGTTTTTTGGTGTGTGTGTGTGTGTGTAGTGTGTATGTATAGTATGTGTGTAGTATGTATATGTAGTTGTGTATGTGGTGTGTTTGTTGCGTATGTAGTTTGTGTATAGTATGTGTTTGCATGTATGTGTAGTGTGTGAGCGTGTATAGTGTGAGTGTGTGTAGTGTGTGAGTGTGTTGTGTGTGTAGAGTTTTTGCGTGTGTGTAGTGTATGTGTGTGCGCGTGTATGTAGTTTGTGTATTGTGTGTTTGCATGTGTGTGTAGTGTGTATAGTTTGTGTGCATAGTGTGTGTAGTGTGTGAGTGTGTGTAGTGTGTGTGAGTGTGTCTTGTGTGAGCGTGTGTTGTGTGTGTGCGTGTGTGTGCGTATATAGTTTGTGCATAGAGTGTGTTTGTTTGCATGTGTGTGTAGTGTGTATAGTTTGTGTGCATAGTGTGTGTAGTGTGGTGTGTTTAGTGTGTGAGTGTGTGTAGTGTGTGTGTGTGTACTGTGTGTGCATGTGTGTGTGCGTGTGTGTGAGTGTGTGTGTACTTTGGGTATGTGTAGTGTGTAGTGTGTGTGTATGTGTGCATGTGTGTGTGTGAGTGTATGTATGTGTGGAGGGCGGGAGTTTGGGTCAAGCAAACTTGGGACAGTGCTCGGAAGCCCCGAGCTGCCGGTGTTGGGCTGAGTCTGGCTCCACACAGGCCCGCCGCCCGGTGCCGTCTCCGGCTGTTCTGGCTGTGTGGCTTCCACAGCCTCTCCCTGACTCTGTGGCCTGCAGGAAGGAGCCCGGAGCCTGAGGGCAGGAGCAGCCCTGCGGGCGCTGGGTATTGGGGTATCTCTGCTGCCCCGGTGCTGGGCAGAGTACTCCAGGCGCGAACTTGTGGGGAGACCCGGGTGGCACTGCTGAGTCCTGGGCCCGTTGTCTGGCTGGCGGCTGTCAGAAGAGGGAACTGGCTTGGGCTCAGGAGCGGCCCCTGGCGGTGTTGGGGGATCCATGTGGCGCCCGGGACTTGGACCAGGGTCTGCAGCATGCAAGGCAAGCCCCTCATCTGCCTCACGCCTTTCATGGCGCTGACAAAAGTGACTCCCCCCCGAGGCTACCGTGCGGTTCAATACCCTTCTGCAATACGCTTTAATGGCTTGAAAGTATTTTGAGGATTGACTGTTTTTATTTTGCTTTTGCTCAGTGGTGCTCGGGGATTCCTCCGGGCTCAGTGCTCAGGGACCCAGCGGTCCTGGGGATAGAACCTGGGCCTCCTGCCTCTACCGCCTGTGCTCAGCCGAGCATCTCCTGGCTCCAACTGTTTTTAAAACCAATCCCTGGGGAGGGGGCGGGCGCGGGAGTGTCCCAGCCATTACGTCTGGCACACTCCTGGTCCATCAGTTCTTCAGGGTAAAAATTCACAGTGGGATGGCCGGGGCCGGGCGCTGACGCTCTTACGGCCTCTCCACGTTTCAGCTGACCTCTGTATCTTTGGGAAGTCAATTTAAGTTTATTTCCACCAGCTGTGCACGTTCTCGGCCCTTAGCGCGAACTGTTGCCTGAAGAATCCCTAGTGCTTTTCTCAAGCATTCTGGGGGCAAAACAAAAATGTTTGGCTCAACATTAGTTTTAATAAGATAAATGCCTTGTCGAAAGTAGACTATGGACTGAACATGTTTGCCACTCAATGCCTCTTTTGCAGACCACAACACCCAAAAGGAGAGAGAGAACACAGGGGATTGCCCTGCCACAGAGACAGGGGGGATGGGGGGATGGGGGTGGGGAGGATATTATCCATGGTGGTGGAAAATGGGCACTGGTGGAGGGATGGGTATCTGATCATTGTATAATTGAAACCAAAGCACAAAAAATTGTAAATCTACAACTTTAAAAAAAATAAAATAAAATAAAGGGGGAAAAAAAAATTCTTCAACGTCACTGATTAAATAGAACCTCAAGGTGAATTAAAAAAAAAATAAGATAAATGCCTTAGCACATTAGTAAAGGATATATATATTATATACACACCGATATATACGTATTTATACACATATATACAGATAAACACATAAATATCACACACATATTTATGTAATACATCATATATATGATATCACTGTCACTGTCTTCTCTTTCATTGATTTGCTTGAGTGGGCCCAGTAACGTCTCCATTGGAGACTTCGTTGTTACTGTGTTTGGCACATTGAATACGTCACGGGGAGTTTGCCAGGCTCTGCCGTGTGGGCGAGATACTCTCGGTAGCTTGCCCGTCTCTCCGAGAGGGGCGGAGGAATCGAACTCGGGTCAGCCATGTTTCTGCTTGCAAGACAAATGCTCTACCCTCTGTGCTATCGCTCCAGCCCTTATATGATATATATGACATATATGTAATATACATTGTTTTGGGTCACACCTGGTTGTGCTCGGGGCACTTTGCTGGCTGCATCGGGACTATATGGGGTAATGGCAATCAAATCTGGGCCTGTTGCACACACGCTACCCACTGTACTATCTCTCTGGCCCCCAACAAGGGAAATCTTAGCTTAAAGGGAGAACAAACAATGAATAATGAAATAATGAATCTAAATTCATGTATTGAGCCTCCGGGCTCATTTTATAGCAGGAACACTTGAATTTGATTCACCTGGCAATAGAACGCCCTGAGACTATCCTGAGAAAGGGAACCAGCAGTCAGGAGAGAACACACGAAGCTGCTGTCTCCCCTGGGGAAGGGACAGGCCCTCCTGGGGGGGGGGGTGCAACAGTCGCGTGTTGGTGATAGGAACACAGTGCCTGCCGGGGGTGGGGGGTAGATGGGAGTTTCAGCAATACGCCAGCGAGACGGAGGGTTTTGAGACAGGTGGAACCAGATGGAGCTGCCTGCAGGACGGACCCCTCTTGGGCACACGGTTCTCTGTGAAAATGTAAAAATGTGTTTCTGAGTCGATTAGGGCTGCATTTGCCTGGGGAAGGTATACTGGTCCTGGTAAAGTTGGGGCCAAAATATCCCAGCCAGAAATATTCAGGGGACCAGGGACATGCCTCAGGGGCTGTGCACAGCCACGAAGAGTGTGACCCTGGTGGCACTGCTGGCGGGTGTCCGTGCCCTAGAAAGGTGTGCACCATGGGCACAGCAGGCCAGGGCATGACCTCTGCTTGCCACAGCAGCATTAACGTCAACAACAGCGTCAGCAGTCAACTTGCCATCAACAATATAATCACCACCGCCAACATCAGCATAACAATAGCATTAACATCCCGTGGCCCCAAGCACCCCAGCAGCAGTAAAAAAACAAGACAACCGGCAACAACAGCATCAGAAGGAAAGGGAGAGGAAACTCAAATTAAAAAATGGCATTTTAGCCTAATGGTGGCTTAAAAAAAAGTTCAGATTCTAGGAGTTCTGAGCTGACTCTAGGGAGGTGAAGGTGAACCAGGGGGGAAATTCCTTTTTGTTCACTTTGTGGAACTTCTTTACTCTTTTTTTAACCCTTTAATAAGAATTTTTATTACAATTACAATTATTGCACAGTGCTCTATTCAAAAAACTAACTTTTCAAGCATTGTTGACAGAGGTTTAAATTTTTCTGATGAAGTTTTGCAGGACCCCTAGATCATTATAATTAGCCAGAGACCTCTTAAAACAGAGTAAATGTATTCACGCAATACCAACTTTTTTTTCTTTTTTAAACAATCTTAAATTGTAGAGATAGCTAAAGTATATCTGTATGACCTAAATTCTGAAAACTAAATGTCCACTTTTTTTTTACTTTTTTTTTCTTTTTATTAGTGAAACACCATGAGGTACAGTTGTAGATTTACAATTTTTTGTGCTTGGGTTTCGATTATAACTTCTTTACTCTTTCTCCTGGATTATCTTCAAACTGGAAGTAGCTTTGTGTTACTGATCGTTCTCTCTTTTTCTTTCCTTTTTCCTTCCTTCTCTTCCCTTCCCTCTCCTTTCTCCCTCCCTCCCTCCCTCCTTCTTTCCTTCTTCCTTCCTTCCTTCCTCCCTCCCTCCCTCCCTCCCTCCCTCCCTCCCTCCCTCCCTTCCTTCCTTCCTTCCTTCCTTCCTTCCTTCCTTCCTTCCTTCCTTTTCTTCCTCCCTTCCTCCCTCCCTTCCTTCCTTCCTTCCTTCCTTCCTTCCTTCCTTCCTTCCTTTTCTTCCTCCCTCCCTCCCTCCCTCCCTCCCTTCCTTCCTTCCTTCCTTCCTTCTTTCCTTCCTTCCTTCCTTCCTTCCTTCCTTCCTTCCTTCCTTTTCTTCCTCCCTTCCTCCCTCCCTTCCTTCCTTCCTTCCTTCCTTCCTTTTCTTCCTCCCTTCCTCCCTTCCTTCCTTCCTTCCTTCCTTCCTTCCTTCCTTCCTTCCTTCCTTCCTTCTCTCCCTCCCTCCCTTTCTTTCTTCTTTTGGTTTTTGGGCCACACCTGGTGATGCTCAGTGGTTACTCCTGGCTCTGCACTCAGGAATCACTCCTGATGGTGCTTGGGGGACCCTATGGGATGTGGGGGATCGAATCCAGGTTGACCGCATATAAGGCAAACGCCCTCCCTGCTGTGCTATCTCTCAGGTCTCTTCTTCTTCTTCCTCTTCCTCTTCCTCTTCCTCTTCCTCTTCCTCTTCCTCTTCCTCTTCCTCTTCTTCTTCTTCTTCTTCTTCTTCTTCTTCTTCTTCTTCTTCTTCTTCTTCTGTATCAGAAAGCACAGACGCTCCCTGTGAAAGAGAAGTTCAAAGAAGAAAGTGGAAGCATTCAAGGTAGTTCTCCCCAAAGTTGGCGCTGGACTGTCCCAAAGGTGGCTGCTGTTTAATTGCTTTTCTGCAGCCTTTTATCCAAACGGGCTGTGCGACACAGACTATTATATCGCCTCCTTTCTTTGAGCAGAAGTGACCTTACTCAACATGGCATCTTAGACACACACTGTAAAATATTTCACCTTTTTCAGCCTAAAACGTTTGAATTTAAAAAAAAAAACGACAGGAAAAGTACAAGCTCTTGGAACTTCATCTCCGAGCACCATGGACATCATCAAATAGAAACAGTCTTTAATCTCACAACCTAGAAGACAGTCTCCTCCAGTTTGTAAGAATATATAAGCGTTCTTTCTTCCTTTCTTTCTTTCTTTCTTTCTTTCTTTTTTTTGTGGGGGTATGCCTGGTAATGCTTGGGGCTACTTCTAATTCTTTTTTTTTGGGGGGGGAGGCACACCTGGCAATGCTCAGGGGTTCTTCCTGACTCAGGAATCACTCCTGGCGGTGCTTGAGGACCATCTGGGATGCCAGGGATCGAACCCAGATTGGCACTTGCAAGGCAAACACCCTACCCACTGTACAATTGCTCCAGCCCCTACTCCTAGCTCTGTGCTCGCCGGTGACTCCTAGTGGTGCTCTGGTTACTGCATGGTGCTGGGGCTGGGCCTCCCCGCCCCCCCAAACACAAAGCAGGTAGTCCAGTCTGTGGCGCTCACACCCAGGTCCTTAGGGGGACCCTTGCACGCCTCACCCATGAACGCCTGGCCTTGGTGCAGGCGCCCTGCTGCTACAAGTGTGCAAGGCCGTCAGTGGCGGCCTCTCCACCCCGTTCACGTCCTGTATTTCAGCTTCTGAACCTCAGGGCTGGTCTCATCGGTCTCTTGGCACTCGAATCTCAATCTACAGAGTTATTTGGACATGAAACCGTTTCTTTATTTCTAAAGGACTATGGTGGGGCGGGAACATTTTCTCAGGCTTGTGCATAAGTAGCATAGGAGTCTAAAAATTAGAAAAAATGCGTTTTCGTGGACAGGGGAGATGGCTCGTGGAGCGAGAGGGTGTGCTTGGGGGACGCCCGGGTGCACCCCAGATCCTGCTCAGTCTCCAGCTCCAGGAGGGCGTGACCCAAACAGGGGGAGGGGGCCAAAAAAGAAAAAAATGAAAGAAAAATTGGGTTTTAGAGTGAGATATGAGTTCAATGCTGGGTGTTTCTTCTTCCCGCTGAGTCCTGTGGCTAATGAACCCGGCCACTCCCTGATTTATTTAGGGGCTCCTAGAAGCCCCGGTGGTGGGAACGTCCCACTGAAGAAGGGGACGCCTCAGGTGGAGGCCAGGGCGGGTCAGGCCACTGAGCGGTTCGCGCTTTTTTTTTGGTTTTTCTTTGCTTTTTGGGTCACACCCTGCGACGCTCAGGGGTTCCTCCTGGCTCTGCACTCAGGAATGACTCCTGGCGGTGCTTGGGGGACCCTATGGGATGCTGGAGATCGAACCAGGGTCGGCCCTGTGCCAGGCAAGCGCCCTCTCCGCTGTGCTATCACCCCAGCCCCAGGTTTGCGCCCTCCTGGGCGCGTGGGACGCATCCCCAGCCTGGGCCACACGTGGACGCGGAGAAGCGTCTGTCCTTAGGCCGCCTCGAGGCCGCCGCGGTTTTTCCCCGCGGAGTCTCTCTGCGGAGAACGACCAGGTGAGCCCCGCCGCGCCCGAGCTGACCCGGAGCTGGAGAGTCGCCGGGGCGGGAGTCTCTGATAACGGACAGCGGGTGATGCACAGCCCCGGGCTAAGAAACGGTCCCTCGGCGCCCGCCGCGCCTTGCGGGAGGGGAGAGGCCGGCGCTGTTCCCACTGAGGACGCCAGGGGGCGCCCGGGCCACGCCGGCTCCCGCGCTGCGCAACCCAGCTGGACCTGGCCGGGCCAGGCGGGGGGGACCCGGCGACCAGCGACAGGCGCGGATCCCAGCAAGGGAAGAGCCCCCCGCCGGGAGCTCGCAGCCAACCATGCACGGGAGCAAGGCCAAAGGGAAGACGGAGATTCTACACTTAGGGTCCACCGGGGCTGAGTGACAATAGCACCGCGGGGAGGGCACCCGGCTGGCCCGGGTTCGATGCCCAGCGCCCCAGAGGCTCCCCCGAGCATCATCAGGAGCGATCCCCCGAACCCAGAGCCAGAAGTAAGCCCCGAGCATCGCAAATTTGTGGGTTCCCGACAAAGTCTCTGGGTCAAAGCCTTGGTTTGTAGGATAAAGCATCGGGCACATCCGGGTGCAAAGCATTTTGCGTTCTCTCTACCTGGAAAATCGAACGCCCGGATTTCGAGGTCAGGGTCATCACCCATACCGTGCCCCCAGGAGGACCCGAGGCCGTTTGGCACCGCAAAGTCTCCGCCCCACCAACCACGGTGCAAAGCGCGCCCCCCTCCCCCCTCCCCCCGCCGCGCATCCCATCCCGCGCGCCCAGGGGAAACGCGGCGCGCACGAGGGGCCCCGCGCATGCACGAAGCGACACGACGCGACAAGTGGCGGCGTCTCGCCGTCGTGGGTCATTTTTCTTCGGCGGGGATCTGTCCTGGCGGCTGCGAGGCCTCCGGGCTCAGGACCACACACAGGCTCGCGAGCTGCGGGGAAGGACAGACACCGGGACGCAGCGCGGGGGCCCCTGACCCTCCCAGCCTGCCCTGCAGGGCCACTTTTCAACCCGGTTTTTAAAAATTTGTCTTTTGGGACCACCCCAGGCGGTGCGCAGGGCTCTTTCTCCTGGCTCTGAGCTCAGCGGAGGGGGTCCCTCCTGGCGATGCTCAGGGACCACCTGGGGTGCCGGGTTGAGGGTGCATCTCTCGCGCCCCAAGCCCTGTCTTGGGGACGTGGGCTCGGAGCCTGACAGTTGGTAGACGGTGCTGGGACCCTTGCAAGAGACACTTTGGGTGGGGCAGGAGAGCGAGGACAGGTCCAGCACTTGCTTCGCTGGAGTCTGGGTTTGATGCCCGGCACCACGGATGGACCACAGAGCACCGCCAGAGCCCACCTGCGAGCACAGAGCCAGGAGCAAGCCCCGAGCACGGCTGTGTGTGCCCCCCTGAGCCAATCACAAAGAGAGTTTTGATTTTAGAGGCCGGGTTCTCCCACGTCCCCCAGGTCCCCAGCACTCTGCCGGGCGAAGTTGGCACTGGCTGGGGCCCGCCTCTTGCCTACTGCTGGGGCAGGTAATTGGACGTGCATGGTCACATGCCCAGACGCATGGTCCTCCCGTGGGGGGAGTCTGTGTGCAGGAAGGCACTAGAGGCTGCATGCAGGGGGTCTTGAGTGCCCGGGGGCGTGCCTGGGGGGCTGCGTGCCCTGGGTCCTGCGTACCTGGGTAGCATATGTGCCCAGGGTGTGCCTGTGGGTTGCGTGCCTGTGGTAGGGCTGCCTGCCCCGGTCCTGCATGGTGGAAGGACCTTGCCTCCTCTCTTGCCGGGTTCGAGGCAGTGAGAAGCGGTGCAGAGCCCTCCCCCCCCCCCCACCCTAGGGGTCCGGGAAACGTGAAAGGTCAGTAGCAGCCGGGGGCCGCAGGTCCAGCCAAGGCCGGGCACCCAGCGCGCATCCTGGCGTGGAGTGAGGCTGAAAGCGGAGCCTTCCCCGCTGGGGCTCCGAGCAGCCGGTGGTGGACCCTGGGCTCCCCGGGGACGCTTGAACGCACCAGGACAGAGCCCAGGGGTCCGGGTGCTGCGAGGACTCTGAGTTGGGGGTGCGTGACCTCGGGCTCCCAGGGCGGGACAGCGCTGGGGACACGGCATGGCCAGGCTGGAGGAAGGAGGACGCGAGGCCCCTGCAGGCCGGACGGCGCTTTCTCTGGTCGGCCGGACCTGAGTCACCCGTGAACAGCCCGGCCGGCCCACGTGGACTCCGCACCAAGGTGAGTGGCAGCTGGTGCCGTGTGGCCGCCCACTCCTGCCTCCCTCTAGCTTCCTGGGCAGCCCACGGGCAGGCGGCTCTGCGCGTCCTTCAGCGTGGATGATGCAGGACTGACTGTTCACCGGGACACTGGCTGGGTGGGGAGGCTGAGGCCAAGAGCTGAGGACCCCAGGGGACCCTGGGCGGAAGAGGGACGCAGGCGTGAGCAGTGACCCTGCAGTCCTCCTGCCTGGCCGGCGTTGTCCCCCAGGTCACCTGCAGTCCAGGCCACCGTGTCTCTTCGGTTTGCAGAGCCTGGGCCGTGAACATGCTCCTGACTTGCACACGATGATTTTCTTTTTTTTTTTCTTTTTAGTTTTATTAGTGAAACACCATGAGGTACAGTTGTAGACTTACAAATTTTTGTGCTTGGGTTTCAGTGATACAATGATCGAGTACCCATCCCTTCACCAGTGCCCATTTTCCACCACCACTGATCCCAGTAGCCCTCCCATCCCCCCATCCCCCCCACCCCGCCTCTGTGGCAGGGCATTCCCTTTTGCTCTCTCTTTCCTTAAGGGTGTTGTGATTTGCAGTATAGGTATTGAGTGGCCATGGTGTTCAGTCTCTAGTCTACTTTCAGCACGCATCCTGAGCGAGTCCTCCAAACACCCTTGACTTGGTGTTCCCGTCTCTATCTGAGCTGCCTTTTCCCCCCAGCACATGCTGCTGGCTTCCAAGCCCCGGAGCAGACCTCTTGGTACTTATCTCAACTATTCTTGGGTGTTGCATGCGATGATTTTCAAGCTGGCACTGACCTCATCTGCAGGGAGCTGCAGCAAAGTGCTTCTCTGATGGCCGTGCGGAGGTGCCCAGGTGGGCTCCATCTCCAGCCTGCCTGTTCATGTGTACACCGCACCTCTTGGGGTGGGAGGAACTGAATCCACAGCAGAGCGTGGCCGCCGTGAAGTGGAGGGACTGGAGGGGAGTTTGCCTGGTCCGAGAGGACTTTATTGGTGATCGTGGCACCTGGTGGCCTGGCTGGCCCAGCTGGTGGGCGCCTGTGACTGTGATGACTGTTGGTGTGTCCTGGATCGAGCCACCCGCTGCCCGCCTGTGGGCCTGGGGCTACGTGTCCAGGTGGGACAGAGGCACCTCCTTATGGTCACGCGGTGACTGTCCAGCGGGTGGGGGATCCCAGACCTGCCCTGGGGTATCTGCTCCTCCAGGCCCTGTCGGGGTCAGGCCACCGTTTCTTGGCCAGATCCCTGGAAACAGTCGGAGAGAAGGGGAGCCCCATCTCCATAGCTCCCCTGGGTGAGTGGGGGTGATGGGTGGTGGAGGCGTGGAATGGCGTGGGATGGCAAGACCCCCGTGTCCCCCTTCCCTGCGGGAGCCCAGCTGAAGGGCTGACCCAGTGTCCCCCAGGGCCTGTCCCTTTGTGCTTGCGGGGCGTCTGCTGGCTCTGTGGCCCCGAATCCCAGCCTGTGGCCTTCCATGGAGGAGCCACTTGGTGTGTGGGGACAGAACCGCTGTGGCCTGCATCAGGAGTGTCCCTGGGCCCTGTGGGTGGGAGTGACGGGCAGTGTGGCCCGGGGAGGGGGTCTTGGCTGGAAACGTGGGTGAGTGTTGGGATCCCTCTCTCAGCCCAGATCTGGAATGTGTGTGTGGGGGGTCCAGCGAGCACGTGGGCACCCAAAAGGAGAAGTTTTGGGGGGTGCGTTCACGTGGTTCTTGTAGCTGTTCCTTCTAAACAGCCTTATTTTTCTTTGGGGTTTGTTTTGGGGCCGGGGGTGCTCAGGGATCACTCCTGGCAGGGTTTGGAGGCCTCTTCGGGGTGCTGGGGATGGAGCCCAGGTGGGCTGTGTGCCAGGCCCGTGCCCGCCGGGCTGGACATCACTCCAGCCCTGCCCGGAGCCAGCTCTACTGATGCTGATGAACTCCTGGACTGTGATAAATTTAAAATACCTTCAGGTTAATTTAAATAACACCAGGTGGAGAGGGTGCTTAATTAAATTAGA